>NW_021635524.1:0-1200000 GCF_004799145.2 Neltuma alba | reverse complement strand
TGCAATCATTGGTCACAAAAGATAATGGGAGTTTATTTTCACTAAGCTTCCTAAATAGTAAATCTCAAATATTATTGAGTCTAATGTCTTAATTCATGAATCCAGTGCTTAAGACATTGTGAAGTTCTCCTAGTGTGTGCTTATGATTAGTCAATGCATTAGATTCAATTAAAAACCCTTTTCTTCCCAAACAATTAACATGATCATGCTGAATGAAAAAGAAGTAAGTAGTCAAAACTGAATATGTACAATTGCATATATTGAAGAGCATAAATCCTCATTAACCAAACCAAAACACAAATTAATCATCCAATAGTGATTACAATCATAATCAAAGAGTTTAACTACAAATTACTATTCCTAAGACCTAGGAAATCATAAACCTATAGCTAAACAAAGGATGAAACAAGAAAACTCCCCTGGTGAGATTGGGAACTCAAGCACCATCTTTCATCTTCAAGAGGGTGGAATCCTAGCCCTCCATAGCTTAAAGTGCAGCTCTAATCGAAGTAAAATTGTCAATCATAATAGCTAGGAGCAAAGAAAAATAGGATGAAATGAAGAAAAGTTGAAGGAAATGGATGGGGAAGAAGGTGGAGATGGAAAGGTAAGAAGATGAGTGAATAGAGGTATAGGAGATGAGAGAATGGAGTGATGTTTCAAAAATAGGGTTTCCGAATATTTGAGGGGTTAATTTGGGCCAAATCATATGTGTGGGTACTCCATTTTCACATTCTAGATCCAAATCTGGTGTTGTTGATACGAGGACTTTGCTGTGATGAAGCTGTTCTAAGATGAGCTTTAGCAAAATTCTGCAAGTTTGCTGCAGCGAAGGAAAATGTTTGCCGCAGCAAAGCTTACTCAAGAGAAACTATAGCAAAACTTCTGCAAGGTTGCTGCAGCAAAGGGAAATGTTTGTTGTGGCGAACAATTCCAAAATTAATATTCTTAGTTCTCATGTTGTGTAATCCCTTGGTCTTCAATCTTGGCTCTAATTCTTAAGTGTCCTACAATGAAAAGCAATAATTTGAAGTATTAATTGTCCTAGAAATCAATCAAATACAATTAATAACCAATTATCACAATTTTATCTTCAAAAAGACACTAACTCAAAGCAAAGACTGTTAATCTAAATTAAGCATAATTACCACTACAAATCCACTTACCTGTGATAAAAGCCTTAAAAATGATATGAAATGACATAAAAGAATTGGGTTCAATAATTGGTTTTTAAATTTTTGTTTCTTATATGATTCTAGAGATCATGTTGGTAGACGGATTGCTTGTGGATGTTATTATTATAAGGATCCTCATTATTGGTTTTAGTTTTATTCACTTAATGACCAAATTCTAGTTAATACGTTAAGTTGTACTTAGAGACCCAACACTTGAAAATTGGTATTCTGTGATTATAATTACTTTCTATCGGGGGTGGAATCCCAGTAACCATGTTAGATGGGCAACCTTCCTATCTAAAATCATTTTGCATGCAAATAATTGTGATGTTTTTTTTAATGACAACAAATAATTGTGTTGTCATATAACTAAGGTTTATAGTATTAGTCAAATAATAAATATCCATGATAGGTCATTAGTTACTAGTTCATTTCTTTTCTATCATAGATAATGATAAGTAAACTTAGCCAACAAGTTTTCTAACTTTAATAGAGTGCCTGAATATGTAACTTTTTTTTTTCTTATTAAGATTAACCTACTTGTATATGTCATATAACTAAATAAATGTTAGTAATCAAGAGGCATAAAACAAATTTAATGTGCAAAGAAGAGAGGTGGCACATGCAGGCACATCAATAGTAGAATGGTAGCAAACTTCAATTGTTTGGTCAGGTTCCTCGAGATTTGGAACTCAAGTTATTATGACGACATAGTGATTAACAAAATAAAGGGCATAACTAAGATGCTTTAGAGTAACGATTAGGTGGGATATGGAGTTATTTGTCATATTGATATGGTAATGGAGTGTGAAGTAAAAACCATGCTTTAATACTAATTAATGTAGACATGAAAAGGGTAGAGAACTAAAAGTAGAAGTAGAAGTAGTAAAAATGCCTTCTTTTTTTTTGAATTTTTAAGAAAATTTGTTGTTAAATGTTATACCAAAGTTGTTAATAGAGTTACGGAACTTGACATTACTAAAGTTGTAAAAATGCTACTTTTTGAATTTTTCAGAAAACTTGTTAATTCCTATATAGAAATTATTAATAGAGTTACGAAACTTGTTAACGGCATTATTGAAGTTGTAAAAATGCTACTTTTTGAATTTATCGAAAAACCTGTTGTTAATAGCATTACAAAAATTGTTAACCATTATACTGAAATTATAAAAATTTTCAAAAAAAATTGTTCCCGGCCGCCGGATCTCTATCAAACAGTTGTTGAATTTTCCAAAAAACTTGTTGTTAATTGATATACTGAAATTGTTAATAAAGTTACAAAAGTTGTTAATTGTTATATTGAAGTTGCAAAAATTTTCAAAAAAAGATTGTTTCCAACCGCTGGAACTTGTTGAATTTTCCAAAAAACCTGTTGTTAACTGCTATACTGAAATTGTTTATAGTGTTACTGAAGTTGTTAACTGTCATACTGAAGTTTTAAAAATTTTCAAAAATATTATTTCCGGCCATCAGAGCTCCGATGACCAATTGTCGAATTTCCCGGAAAACCTATTATTAACTGATATATTGAAGTTGTTAATAACATTACAAAAGTTGTTAACTATTATACTGAAGTTGTAAAAATTTTCAAAAAAATTGTTTTCGACTACCGGAGCTTGTTGAATTTCTTAGAAAACCTGTTATTAATTGCTATACTGAAGTTGTTAATAGCATTACAAAAGTGGTTAACTATTATACTGAAGTTATAAAAATTTTCAAAAAAAATTGTTTCTGACTGCCAGAACTCTAGTGACCAATTGTTGGCCGGTCATCGGAGCTTCGATGACTGCCACCACCGGAGCTCTGGTGACCGGCCGACTAATGGGGGCTTTGGTATTTTAAAAACAATAAATAAAATAAAAAGCAATTTGGTTTTTTTCATTAACATGATAATTTCAATTTGGTCTCATGTGACCAAAATGGGATTTTGCAAATTCAATGGACGTTTCTGTTATTTCCAAGTTAATCTATCATTTTTTTGTCTTTTTCTCTAAAATTTTAGTGAAGCATGAAGTGTATTGGAATTTATGCTTGATCTTTGTAACATATACTTGTGTATGGTTTTTTTTTTTTATATTAAACTATATTGATTTGTTTTTAATTGGGTGGCGTTGGGGTTGTTGTGAGGTAACTCATATTGTGATAGAGATCACTTGTCAAGTTGTGACAGCTATTACCAGGACTCTACGGCCGGCCTCTTTTGGAGACCCTTGACAATATCCCTTGTCCTTCGGCCCCATTCTGGGATGACCTCTTCGGTATGATGACACCTCTCAAGCCAAGTGGGCAAGGGAGGGGTCCCATTCACCTGATGTGGTGATTTTGTTACCTTTAGCTGAAGTAGGGGTTGGGTCCTACCAGAGTCATGAGGAGAAGATAAGGATGCTTAGACTTACTGAGGCTATTTGAACTTTCAAACCAGTTTCAGGTCTTGGAATCGGCTAGGAATTTCTCTTGAGTTTTTTTGGAGTACAAAGAATATATCATTCTAAATTAAAACATAAGAGCGCTCCTAAGTAATTAATGGACATATCGATTTACGATTTATCTTAGAATTGATCGTCTAAATTAGTATCCCAAAAGCTAGGGGCCCAATGAATTCTCCATTAGTGCCTCGAAACGAGGCCGAAGAGACAGTCAACATAAAATTGGCTAATATATTTTGAAATATTTATAAAAATGTGTGTAAAATATTTTATCCCTACTTCTCTCATAGAGACTTCAACAAACTCAATGATTCAAATAAGAATTTGGATTATTTACATGTCTTTTTTACGAATTTTTTTTCTAAATTAATTCTTTCAGTTTTAGCCCCAAAAAAAAAACCCCTTAAATTTTGTTAAACTATTATAATACTAATAAATTTATGGTTAATATATGCATTTGATCTTTTAAATTTATATCAATTTTTAATTTAGTCCCTTAAATTTATAAAGTATATTTTCAATCCCATTAATGAAAAATACTAATTCCATAAACATGCAAATAAATTCATTCTTTCAGTTCTGACAAAGAAACAACTTAAATTTATTATAAGGTTAAAGGTCAAAAATACCTATGAAAATCTAGCAAAAGTTTATCTAACACCATAAACTTTTTTTTAGTTTCAAATCTTTCAATCCAAGTTTTAAAAAGAGCTCAATAATGCCAACGCTGTTAAAATTAACTAACGTCCATTTTTTTTGTTGTAGGACCCACGATTTTTTTAATGACAGTACCAATATATCCCTAATTAAAATAAAAAATTTAATGGTCAAAAATTACACATGAATTTATACTAAAAACTTACCAAATATCATATAATTTTTAATAAAAGTATCAAAATACTCCACTCTCGAAAGGCTATTGCATTAGAGTGTGTTGAGGACTATTAATCAAAATAAAGTTTTTTATCCCCAAGATTTATAATTAAAAAAGTATTAATGTTTCTTAATAGTTTTTTTCTTGATCATTCAATTTTTGTTTTTATAAAAGCTAACCAATTGTTATGCTTACTATATTAGTTGTTATGGCTGAAAATATTTTAATAACGTAAATGTTATACATAATGATAAATATTTTTGTAACTTATCGTGTTTTATATTTTAACATCATTATTACTTATCCCGAAGTGTTTTAATTTTAGAGAATTTTTAAATAAAGTCAAAAAATAAATATTTACATTTTAATTTTTTGATTAGTATTCATTTGATATTTTTAGATTTTTTATTCCATTTTAAAAAAATTGAGGATGCTCTAAAATTTAATTGAAATAAAGAATCTGAATCCATATTTTAAGAGGGTGGACTTTTTTCTTGGAAGGGAGACGAACTAAGAAGACCATCAAGAGGTTGAAAGAAGATGGTCATTTTTTTTTTTTCATTATCTGGGAGTAATTTGGTATTTTCATTAAAAATATTATGGGCCTACTACCAAAACTAGTTTTAAATTCTCTCAAAGAATTGAACATAAACATGAAAAAAAATTTCAAGTTGACGATTAAATTTGATAATATAGCTAGAGGACAAACACACAACTCCATATGCCACTGATACAAACAACTTATTTTTAAAAGATATGCACAATGTTTGCTAAAAATAAAGATTAGGGATATAAATAACTTATTCTTAAAGCTTAAACTTCTGTACACAAGTTATTTTAATTATAAAAATTTATTATAATTAATAAATCTAACACACTCTAATGTCAAGAGCCCTTCAAGATTGGGGGTATTTTTTCACTTTCATAAAAATTATAGGGAGAACCATTTTGCAGGTGTAACATCCCATATTTTGGCTAATAGATACAAGTAATAGCACCACGAAAGGATGATTACTAAGTCCAATGCAATGAAAGTCCCGGAGATCCCTCAGAAGGAAAAAGAGATTTTCTAAGGGCAAATGTGTAAAACAATAGTGTTCGAGGACTAAAGAATGATGAACTAGAAACAATTAAGGGCCAGAGGTTATGCCAGAAACTTGCAAGAGATGGTTCCGAAGATTAGGCCTAATGAGGGACCAAATTGTAAAGAAAAGATTCCTAGGCCAAGTAGGGACCTAATTGTAAATAATAAAAATTCTAGTCGGCCAATACTCAGAGTTAGCAAAAAGGACCCAAATGACTTAGAAAAATTCCACAAAAATGGGAAAAGGATCCCAGAGCCGATATAAGGCTAGAAATAACGGAAATGCCCTGAAGTCATTCCGAGGTTTTGGACAATTTGAGATAGTAACTTAAATTGAATTATTTAAGCGACGAGATGGCCTCAAATAATCAGGAAAACCTAGGGAACAGTAGTTGAGGAATTTACACAGATTGTAAAATTAATTCCGTGCCCAGAAACTAACAAGATTAGCTTTAATTATATTTAAAACCTATTTATACCCTATCCGAGGAAAGTCAAAATAGCTGTCTAGAGTTTGACTTTTGACTCGAGAAAAATTAGAGGAATTTCCCGTGATGAAAGGGAAAGAATGAAACCCAAAGATAGATCAACAGAGTTACGAGCCGATAGAAAGAATTCGAAGAAGGTAACCCTGATTAAGTATTATTTAATAATATTTCTAGGAAAAAGAGAAAGAAAATATCTAAAGACCATCATGACACCTACGAGTCATCATGCTGAGTCACCAAATGCAATCATAACACCTACGAGTCATCATGTTGAGTCAACAGAAGATATTTATGCACAGCATAAAAATCAGAATGCAGTATGGGAACATTTTAGACAGTCCTTTGTTTACCTATTATAGTGAAATCTCTACTGCGTGATTCAGTAAGGTTAAGTAGCCTATCAGTATAGCTAATTATTTTCATCTGTACTCCTCTAAGATGGCACCATATATGTACTCTATTAAGATAAGAAAATGGTGCCAGAATATGTCCCAGTGGCACCGGGTAAGTCAGGACTCAAAAAAAGTACCCGATATGGTGCAGAATGACAAAATAGGTAGAGGAATGCCTAAGGGCTATATTGTGCACGAATTTTATATTAATTTCCTTCCTATTTTAATGCCAAAATGATGAAGGAATGTGGAAGAGACAAGTGTACAGTTAGATGGGAAAAGAAGGTATTACATGTATGGTTGAATGCAAGATACGTGTACGGTCAGATGCAAGACACGTGTGCAGTTGGATTAAAGACATGTGACTTGATGATATAAGCATGATGTCATCAAGATGAGGTAAGCATGATGTCATAGGACACATGTCATCACAAGATAAAAAGAGAAAATGAACAATCCAGATCAAGCCACATATTTTTAAGATCAACGAACGAGATTCAATCTTGTTTTCTATAAATACCCCTCCCCACCCCTCCATTTCGTCCAAGCATAAGGAACCTATGGGGAAGCTCTTGCAAAATGGTTCCTAGAGAGAGAAAGAAGAGGGAGAAAGAAAGACCAAGTGGTCCCAAGCCAGATCAAGGTTTAAAACAAGGTATGTGTGCCGCTGTTGATGTAGTTTCTACCTCCCTTATTATTTTTGAGCCTGGTGGTTGGTTTGATTAGATTTTTGATGATTGAAATCCTATAGAGAGGTGCTGCATGAAATTGATTAGAATAGGAGAAGATGAAATTGATGTTAGAAGCATGTTTAAAGGCTTGGAAACAATAAGAATCAAATGGTTCTGTGTTGATTTTACATGAAATCCAACTTTCCCTTAGTTTGTGAGTCTATTCGGCTTTGACTGTTCAAAATGGTTAGGATTGGATTTTGATTGTTTTGAGCTTGGAAATGGATTCTACATGCAAAATTATGTGGGAATAGCATGTGGAAATAATTTTAGGAAGATTGGAATTAAAACTCAAAAGTTAGAATTCAATTATGTTCAAGAAAGAACCAAGTAAGAAATAGGCTGGTGTCTTGGTTCTAACGAATGTTTGGTATTTTGTATGGATATGTTTAGGACCTTGGAACATCCAAGAGGATGTTTAATGGTGTTGACTGAAAATCCATAGGGTTGGAAATACAAGGGAATCAAAGGAAAAGCAAGAGAAAAGCTATGTTATAAAGTAGTAAACTTACCTATATTATGTGCTTGATATGTATACTTGCATGATGTGGTTCTATTGCCATGATGTGACTAAGCTATGATGAAATGTTTGCAAAGTTATGTTTGCAAGTTTATGTTATGCTTTTCCTTAGCAATATATTATGCAAGCATGAAATGCTTTAACTTACTTTCCATGACATTCATGTGTTAATGTTATATCATGTCATGCATGTGCATTATGTCTTGTATGCTTATGGGTAGTGTTTGGTACTGAGATTCTCCCGAATCTCACCCCTCCCTAACCAACCATTTAGGTCAATCAATGGTGGGTAATAATGGCATGAGAGGCAAGGAGAAGAAAGTGGAGAATTATTGACATTAATGAATGATGTTATTATTCAATGTGTAATTCTCCTATTATGTAATTTATGTTATGGATGCCAATGATACCATGTATTTAATTATAATGCTTATGGGATGAATAGAAATATATGAGGATGATTGGGAAAGTGTAAACCCAATTTATGTATGCCAAAGAAATATAAAGAATTAAAGTAAAAAGAGGTTAAGGGATAAAACGTAGGTCATGAAGTAATGAGATTGTAGCTCCAATTTGACCTATCAAATGAATGAATTAAGCCACAAAATTTGGTAGATTCATATTAGACATCCTAAGCTTTAAAATGAGAGGTAGATCGCCTCAATTGGATGTGTATACAAGGAGATACGAATTTTCAAAGTTAAGGCACAAAATCTGGAAGTTCTAGATTTTATCAAATGAACGGTAATTTATTGATTAAATTGTACGAATTGGGCAAGAATAAGTCCAATTGGATATTTTTTCCTTAAAGAGATTTCAAACAGTTTTCCGTAGAATTTTAGAGCACTTCAATATAGAATTGGTTATGAATTTTTGAAATTGGGCCTGTAATCTGAAATTTGAACAGTGAACAGTAACCCGAGTAATTAAATTTTAAATCCACGGGCTTGTGTCATGACCTGCTTGAACCATAACGCTTACTAATGCATACTCTGAGGGGTTAAAGGTAGAATGTTTCAGCAGGTACCTATAGTTTCACTCAATTTTTAATTTGGTACCTCTACCTTTTTTTTTCTCTTTTTTTAAAATCCTTCAACTTTACATAGTTAACACCGTTAGTCCTTATATTTTCGGAAGCACATGGAGGGACCAACGGAAAAATAGATGGTGTTAAAATACAAAAGGGAGGGAAAATTTGAGACCCACAAATGTGCACGATCAGTTCTGAAATAGGGTCATCTTCTCTATTAGTTGAGTAGTTGAGTAGTTGAGCATTGTAGGCAAGCACACTATCAAAGACGCACGGTTGCTATTCCATTGCAAGGAGTTGATCAGTCCAAAACACCAGGTATAGTTTTTATGTCTAATCTGTTCATTGAAAGCATTACCTCCTCTATTTGCTGAACATGTTACTTGGTTTCATGGGCATGTGCGTCTTTTTGTTTACGTGTGCGTTTTCATGGCTATATAATCTTCCTATTCTGGGTTCACTCTTCTCTTTTCTTTGAATTGAACTCGAAATCACACCTGAACCAATTGACTTATTGAATCGAAATTCCAAATCATTTTTTTGGCTAAGGGAGAAGATGAACAGTTGTGGCGAAGCAAATCGATTTCCTCCACACCCAAGTCATCTTCCCTCTGTTGCGTTCACTTCTGATGAAGATCTTTGGTTTTAATGCCGTTTATTATTCTGTTGATCCCTCCGTGTGTTTCTAAAAATATAAGGGCTAACGGTGTTAACTATGTAAAGTTGAAGGATTTTAAAAAAAGAAAAAAAAATAGAGGTGCCAAATTAAAATTTGAGTGAAACTATAGGTACCTGCAAAATGGTTTTCCCAAAATTATATGGTGTTTTTGGTACACAAGTTATTTTTGTTGTTTTAATTGGCAATATTTTGGTACCTTCATTAAAAAATCATACGTCCTACAACAACACAAAAAAACAGACATTAGTTAATTTTAACGACGCTAGCATTATTGAGCTCTTTTTAAACTTGGATTGATAGATTTGAATCCAAAAAAAAAATTCATGGTATTGGCCAAACTTTTGGTATATTTTTATAGGTATTTTTGACCATTAACCCTTTATTATACTATTATAATACTAGGAATTTTATGGTTAATGAATACGTTTGGTCTTCTAAATTTACATCAAATTTTAACTTAATCTCTTAAGTTTATAAAGCGTGTTTTCATTCTCTTAATATTAATATTCAATACTATTGGTCTTATGAACAAAAAATATAGAGTCAATGAATTTAAATGCTGACAAAGTATACTTTGAAATTAATCATTTAATATAATATTTTTGTATATTGAAAGATAGGTTACTGATACTAAAAAATCAGACGACATCTTCATTATGTTTTATTTTAAAAATTTTCAATTTACAAATTTTAAAGAGAAAATCCCAATTAAATGTAACTAAAATAACAAAATTCAAAATTAGGCCTGCATGTTAAACAAATTCCTGTTACTTCTATTTTTTTCCCCTCACAAATTCTTTTTTTGAGATATGAAAATAGTAAATCTTTAGCAGATGACAAAAAATAACAACACAATCCTCAATTCACATTAAAAATTGCTCCAGCACGGTAATCAATCTAACATTGTGTAAAGTCACTGTTAGGTTTTAATTTTCAATGAGTTTAATTTTCGCTCAATTTTAACATTATTTTTTTGACCGAAAGCAAAATTTCATTAGGGATTCAGACACGAAATCATATACCCAGGAAAATTAAACACTGAAACGGAAGCAACAGGAAATGAGGACCCTAATCGATTTGAGTATTAGATTGTTGGAACAATTATTAATCAGGATTGAAGACTGTGTTGTAATTTCTTATTATCGGCTGAAGATTTTCTATTTTCATATTTTAAAAAAAGAATTTGAGGGAGAAAAATATAAAAGCAATAACTCACATATTAACTATATAGGGATATTTTGGACTTTTAACATGAAAAATCCTTAATCCGGCTTCTTGGTATGGCTAGGAATTAGTTCAAAATGTATGCTTGATTTTGAATATTTGGCATTTCAGCTAGATTTAATAGGGATTTTCTCAATTTTAAATTAAAGATTAATATTTCATCATTTTTCCATTTTTCGTTAATATAACTAACGGTGTTAGCATTAATGGATTGAAAATGGATTTTATAAAATTAAGGAAATTTTGGTAAAAGATCCCATTTTTTAATACCTAATTGGTTAAAATGATCTAAATTTGAACGCATGTAAGTGTGATTCATGAGTGTAACTTCACATTAGCTATGTGCAACATATCTTCCATTGTATACAAATGATTTTCATATTAATAATTGTTGCACATCATTGACAATATATTGCACACAACAAAAGAAAAGTTACACTCACATATCATTGTTGCACTTGATTACTTGCTCAAATTTATGTCCTTTTAACCAATCAAGTTTTCAAATAATGTTTTGCTCAAAAAAAAAAATTCAAAGAGGGACTTTTAATCATATTTCCCTAAATTTAGGGGACTAAATTAAAATTCAATGTAAATTTAGAAGACCAAACATATATACGAACCTTAAAGTCATTAATATTATAATAATATAATGAAATTTAATATTTCTTTTTTTTTTTTGGAAAAATGACTACAAAATACCTTCTGAATTTCAAAATGACAAAACAGTCATTTAAATAAGCAAAATGACCAAATAGGCATGAGGTACTGATCTAGAATTTGCACTTTTGGTATAAAGACTGAAATGTCCTGATTGTTTCTAAACACTGAGTAGTGTATTCGTGCGATAGAGAAAGGGAGAAACTAATTTCCTTCGACAAAACTAAATCCAAGTTCCTCCAGTCACCAAAAAGAGTTCTTCAAAATCACATTGCTGCCATCGCAAGAGTAGATTGCCATCGCTGAATTTGGTTATCATCGTTGAAATACATTGCCCTATCTGAAATAACTCGTACTCCCTGAGATTTTCGTCGTCAAAGAGGTCGTTGAAGTAACACCAACTGTGATAAACAAGTAGGAAGCTTAAATATTATTCTTCATAGAGCATTTTTTATGGGTCCCCAAAACATAAAATATTATTGTCTAGCATTCTTCTTTCTGGTTCTATCTCTAATCTTCGCATAAAACCGTTTTCAGGGAATGTGAAGCTGTCTGGTTTTCAAGTATTATTAAACCATTTGTCCTGAATTTTACAAAACACATACTGGAATTTATAACTTTCGTAGTGAAAGTGACCACTTTGTTAATGGGTTTTGCAACCTGTTTTCAGAAAATAAACAACTTATTTATAAAAACTAATAAAATTCCACACTAAATTTGACAAAACATATAGTGAGATTTACAACTTTTGTAGTGAAAATAACCACTTATTCAATGGGTTTTGCAACCTATTTTCAGGGGATGGGCAACTTGTTTCTAAAAACTAATAAAATTTCACGCTAAATTTGACAAAACATATAATGGGATTTACAACTTTCGTAGTGAAAATGATCACTTCTTTAATGGGTTTTGCAACATGTTTTTAAGGAATGAGCAACTTGTTTCTAAAAACCAATAAAATTCCATGCTGAATTTTACAAAACATATAGTGGGATTTACAACTTTCATAGTGAAAATGACCACTTCTTAAGTGGGTTTTGCAACCTCTTTTCAGGGCATAGGCAATTTGTTTCTAAAAATCAATAAAATTTCACGCTGAATTTTACAAAACATACAGTGAGATTTACAACTTTTATAGTAAAAATGACCACTTCTTAAATAGCTTTTGCAACCTGTTTTTAGGGGATAGGCAACTTGTTTCTAAAAACCAATAAAATTTCACACTGAATTTTACAAAACATATACTGGGATTTACAACTTTTGTAGTAAAAGTGACCGTGTTGTTAATAGGTTTTGCAACATATTTTTAGGGGATGAGTAACTTGTTTTTGACCACTAATAAAATTTCACGCTGAATTTTACAAAACATATAATGGGATTTACAATTTTTATAGTGAAAATGATCACTTCTTCAATGGGTTTTGTAAACCTGTTTTCACCAGAAGGGCAACTTGTAAGCATAAATAAATCATTTAGTAAACATGCACCTGAAGTACATCACAATAAACATTGAACTATTAACTTTCATAATTAACTACATGTATAATAAAATCTACCATTCACGTAATGGTATTTATCAAAAACCAACAGGCATATGACAGCAGTTACATTACGTAATTACTTGCCACCATTTTCTGATTTTTGCTTCATCATTCACTAAATACTGAATATAAACCCTCAAATGCAATAATCCTGTTCCTATTTCACCATGAAGCAGCCACAAAAATAAATAATCCAAATCCCGCCATCAACTTCTACTCACTCACGTAATCCCACAGGTTTACTCTCTCTCTTACTACAAATCCTCTTTCCCACAACCAAAACCCACCAAATCAACAATGTCTACAGAATAGTGATGCGGAGGAGTAAGATAATAGCATTTCCAATATTCTTCTTTCCTTCTTTTCGTGTTTCATCAACGTCTTTCTCTACTTGTTTTCTTCTCACTTTCAGCTCCTTTTTACCTCACTCATCAGGGCAATTCGGTCATTAGGCCAAAAATCAAAATCCCAGATTGGTACCTGATACCTTCTTTGTCATTTTGCTTATTTGAAAATTCAGACGGTATTTTATGATCAGTTTCCCTTTGTTTTTTCAAGACAGAAAAAATTTATTTGCACAATCATAGATACCTTTGCACCTGCAAAAGAACATGTGGCCTCTATCGCACTTTAGTTAAAAGTTTATAAGTATTTTTATATATTTTTCTTTTTAATTGGGTATTTTTGTACTTCTATAATATTAGTATGGCCCTACCGCTATTAGGTAAATTTATCAGTATTTTTGGACTTCTCCAAAGTTTATGGTGCTGAGTGTAACTTGAATAAAACTCTATGGACATTTTTGCTAACTTTATTTAAAAAAAAAAAAAAGGACTCATAGGCATCAGGTGGAATAAGAAGGGGAAGGGAAAGTACGAGAAATTTCAATGAAAATACAGGAACAAAAATAAATAAGTTACAAGAGCTTAGCTCCTACCAAGAGGTATACAAAAATCGACACAAAGTCCATTCCCAGAATCAGCACAACAAAATTGAAAAATAGCAAAATACCCTAAAATTTAAGATTCATCATGCATATTGTAATGTCCATTGTTATGAAGGGAGTGCATGAATCCAATTGAAGCTACCTGCATGAATCACTTGAAACCAATTTGGTATCCCCTGGATTTGTAAATCCTTGAATTTTCTCTTAGTGGGATCATAAGTAGCCAAAGCCTTGCCTTTAAACTCCAACAAAATTTCGCCATTGTCAAGAACACACACAGCTCTAACACTTTTAGCTCTTGATACAGTCTTCAAGAATTTCACACCCCAAAAATCCAATTCATAATTCTCTTTTAACCCCTTAGGAACATGATTTCGAATGCTGAATTCCTTGATCCAAGATTCCTTTACCCCATAATTTTTCATTACCCATATCTCTAATCTTCCTCTTCTGCAGTAAAATGCCGCAGAAAGACAACCCTTTATCACAAGCAAATGGAATTCATATTTCTTTAAGGTTTCACTATATGGAATTGGAACGTGTTCGTATACCTCGTTTGTGAGATCAAATGAAACAAGAGCACTCCAACGATTCCTTCCTCGTTTCCGTGGCTGAGTAACCCAATGGAGTCTTCCATTAACAAGAATCTGTGATGTACATTGAACAAAATGATACTCTACTTCACCTATATCTCTCCACTTTGAGCTTCCCAGACTTAAAATCAGGGTCCTCGAACATGGTGGTGCAGTTTCTCTAGGATAATCTTTGAAGGGGTTTATGCTTATGACTTGAACAACTTTGAATTCCTGCGTTTTCTGAACGAAGCCGAATCCAATCACGGACTCTTGATTTGGGTGTTTCACGGGTTGAGGAAATTGTTTAAAGAAATTAGTGAAAGGGTTATACAGATAGAGTTTGTCACCGAACAAGGAATCGAACAAGCACAATACGCCATCCCATGACGCTACCACATCAAACTCAGGCATCGAAGAAGTGAAAATTGGAAGGAGATTAGTGACCTTTTGGATGTTACCTGGAGAAGAAATGAAGTCTGCCAAGCAAACTTGACTTCGAATCGGAGTGTCGCAGTGGAAGATTAAGCACTGATTGTTCTTGGTGATGCCAGAGAGGTGAGGAGCAATCGAAGGGTCCTGTGCTAAGGATCGCCATGATCGGCAAACGTACATGACATTGAGCAAAGACGAAACGGGTAGCTTTGAAAATATCTCTAAAACGAGTTCACGAGGGAGTCTCGTGAGAAAATCGAGTGGTGGTGCGCGATGTTCAAGCTTGGGTCTCTTGATTCTGCTCTGTTCTGCAGAGTCCAAATCCATGGATGAGGGTTGGAGAAAGCAATGGAGATTTGGAAGGAGGAAGGGATAATTTTATTGAGGGAATCAAAATAGGGATGGAAACAAGGAAGAAATTTCTTTGACTAAGACAAACTACGAATCGAGTATCGGATTTTGTGGAAGGGAAATTGGATTTGCTTTTTTTTTTTGTTTGTTGGGGTTCTTTGTGCCATTGAATTTGGACTTGCTTTTGCACTCTGCTTTTTCGTATTTCAGGAAAGTGAGGGGGAAAGTTCGTCACGTTTGAAAACGCATACGGTGGAAAACTGCAAAGTTAATGATATTTTTTAAATTCTGACAGCGATTTTGAGTCTACGGCTTTTATAACTTCATATAGATATGCCATGTCAGTCCCAAAAAAAAAAAAAAAATATATATATATATATATATATAGACATGCCATGATTTTTATCTTTAGTTTTTAAGCGATTCTTATGTTTTGTAACTTACAATTCTAAATTCAAATCTTCATCAATAACAACACTTTTATAATTGCAAATATAAAAAATGATACATTATTAGTTACTCCTCCAGGACCTAATTATTAAGTTAATTTTGGTCCTAAATATAAGACCTATTTATTATTTTTTTCTAAATTACCTCTATAGATATTCTCTATAATCAAGTAAGTGAGGGATAGATGATATTTAGAAAGATGATTATGGTGTTTTAAAAAAAATATACTCCTCCGGTCCTTAATATAAGACCCATTTAACTAATTTGATTAGATTAAGGAAATTATGTAAGTTAGTTAATTATAAGAAAAGTGACACATTTTTCCTAAAATATCACAATCATCTTTCTTAATACCCCATCTCTTTCTTCTACTTGATTATGGTTGAGGGAGTATCCATAGGAGTAATTTAGAGAAAATTAATAAATATGAGAAATGGGTCCTATATTTAGAACCAAAACCAACTTAAGAATTGGGTCCTATATTAAGGACCGGAGGAGTATCATATTTTTTATATTTAACTAATTTACCTAACTTTCTTAATTTAATTAAATTAGTTAAATATGTCTTATATTAAGAAGTGAATGAGTATATATTAACAATATGAGATTAATCCTGTCAATGCTTAGATCCATATGCGTGATCTATAACTATATGATATATATATATATATATATATATATATATCCCAATTTTACAACTAGGGGTGTTTAAAGTGGAAGAATAATATCTCCATTTAACTTCCTCTCGACCTCCCTCCATTTACTATCTCTGCCAATTAAATCAACATCCAATTTTTGAGATTTAATACACTGTAATAGTATTATTATAATATTAATTAAACAATAAAAATCTATATAAGCAATTAGAAATTAATATGTATACATAGTCGGTAGATTTTTATTAAAACATTTTATAATTCTTTTATTTTTATCATGATTATGATAATATTTATTTATATATAGATTATATTTTTTTATAAACATAGATTAAATTTATTTATATGTATTTTTTATTGTTTAGCATTATACTAATACTACTATAGTGTATTAAATCTCAACCATTAGATGTTAATCCAACGGTAGAGATAATAAATAGAGGAAAGTAGAGAAAAAGCTAAGTAGAGATAATAAATGGAGACATGGACACGGTCATCTCGTTCCAATAGTATTATGTTTTTTTAATTTTTTTTACACCAGTTGCGAAACTTGTAAAACTGGTATAAAAAATATTACTTTTAAAACTGAATGTTCTTCTAGCCTGTGTAATGTTGGGAAATTTTATTAAAAAAAATCTACTTAAATTGGTTATATTTGTTATGACAAGTTTAAGAAGTAAACCTATTTTTTTAATTAATTATTTTTCTTATACTGGCTAGTTGTTCTTATGACATTTATCTTTTCTAGGTTTTTTTTTTGTTTGGTTTCTCTATTTTGCAACCTTAAGTGGTTAAATGATTTTTAAGTATTAGATTTTGTGGATGTATCTTCACTTGATGTTTGCTTGCAGCTGAAGGCTAGTTTATTTTGCAAATGTTGATGAAGTCAAATATCACAAGTCTTAGGTTAGGCGCTATTATTCAATAATAAATAGGTGTTTTGATCACCAGCATTAAAATAGAATATACAAATGTTCCCAATGTATTGTTCGAGATTACAACAAGAGTCACTCTTATTTACTAAAATAATTACAATAGACTTGATTTTGAATTGGTAATTAATTATGACCAAGTGATATAGGTTTTTCTCACCAAAGAAACCAAACTATAGGTCTTGGTTTCCTTTGCAATCAAAACCCACCCTACTTGGTCATAATCAACCATCATATAGTAGAGACTTTTTACCTTTGTTCTATAGGACTTTTCACTTCTATTTTGGGAGAAACATAGAAAGAAGAGACATAATAAATACCCTATATGTTACTTCTGTCTTAAACAGACATAAAAAATCCCACTTTTCATGTCTATTCATAACAATTTTCTCGTTTGTTTTTCAAAAACAGAAGTAAAAAAATTCTACTTTTCATGTGTGTTTTTGCCAAAAACAAACATGACAAGTGATATTTGTTTTTTTTTAAAAAAAAAAAAGGCTTTTTTTTGGATTAGAAGTTATTCCAATCCAAAAAATTACCCTCTACTTATTATTACATAAAAAATATTTTAATATTAACATATCTAAAGAAATTAATCAAAAATAATTACACTGAATTCATAATTGTCAAAACTATCACAATTGTCAAAACTCCAATTGGGTCATTCATATGAAATCCAATTAGATGCTCTTCTATCCTGACAATAACACTTTGGAACCCTTGAAAGAAAAATGTGTAGCAACCTACCAGCTCTAGGTGCTAATCTAGATAATCGTCAAACAGAAGGTGTTCATACAAATAGGAGAAATACATAAGAAATCAATACATTCAACTAAAGACTAAACCAATAGCTTCACTATGCTCTTTCTTTGAGACGACCTTGTCAAGTTTTGTAACTTCATCTGCACAAAACAAAAATAATCCGACATCAATCCTTAATTACCTTTTTGCATTGCATCAGAATGGTTCAAATGAATTAATAATGAAATGAACAAGACATACTTCAAAATTATAGTGCCTTGTTACTTGTGCGTGCTTTGCAAGTATCAAGCCTTGTTCAAAAAATTTCAATCAATGTCCAAGTAGCACTTACTTCCAGCAACAAATCAAAAGCTTTTGCCAAAAAAAATCATGAAATTTTTCAAGAAAAAGGGTTTGGATTCAAATCTGAAAAGTTACAAACAAATTCCAGCAAGTTATACTTGAAAACAAGTCTGCATAGATTTAAGATGACACTCAATCAACTAGAAGAGAATGGAGGAAACTTTATCTTCTTTTTTCTAAAGATGGTGCCCGTATGTGATCTAACAAAACAACATGACAATTAATGATTCGAGGTGCTTTAACCCTTCAATGAACGACTAGTCATGCAGTTTTATGGCAGACAAAATGAGAAACGATAACATAATTAGATTTAAATGATTAGGTAACTCAAATCTCAAAAATTTCACACTTGTGACAGCAAACACAATAGCTCAAAATCAATACTTTGACAGTAGAATCAGCGTCTACAAGCAACTCAAAAGTTTTCAGCAAGATCAAGGCACAGGAGTTTACAATAATAGCATAAATGACCAATTTCAGTTCAAATCTAGATATTTCACCAGACAGCATAAGATTACGGCTATTATCCAAGGATTAAGCACACAGGTTATTGAAGCTATCTGCAGAACAGGAAGTACCCAAATCTAGTGACAAGTGAGCTCAGAATTAAAGTTGGCAAATTGAAGAGCTACAGAATTTGAAAACTATATATGAACCAGGGTACCTTAAAAGAAAGTTGATGACAATACAAATGCATACTGCTAAAAGAACATCGTGAACAGATGTTAACGTCTTGTAGGAAAATTGATATAATAACAGGCTTGGTTGGTATGAATAGCAAGCTTCTACTCTCAAGAATCACCGCAAGTAATATGATTGAATCTGTTTAGTGAATGTTAAGCTAAAAAATATAATTCCATTGTATTGATCTGATCTAACTAGTTAATAAAATAACTCTTAAAAACTAAGTTCTCATGCAACTGTGATTGAATTAATTTACACTTGTTTATTTATTTAATTCCTGTCACAAATTCATTGTCCCCTACGGCTAGTCAGGAGGAAAAGAATTGATTAGTTAATATAAATAGAATGAAGGAATAAAGCTTATCTTAACATCCTCCACATGTTGCCGCAACTTCTTTTGATAGCAAAATTCAAATGACCACTAACCCTCTTGCTGCACAAACATATTATTAATGTGAGGAAATGATTTAAAATAGATATCATATAATAGAAAAGGTTTAGATATATACTAACTCTGATAAAGCATCGATCCTTTAATACTTCCAACAAAACATCAGGTCTCTTTAATTGAACCCTTTTCTCATATTCAACAATCATGCTGCTAATATTGTGCTGGATAACTGGCCTTCCACTTTTTTCCTTTTCCACCTTAGGCAAGAAGCATATAAATTTCTGTCCATTTTTATCCGGCGTGACTATAGATTTCTAGTCATTATCCTATTAATAAATCATCACCAACACTTTAGGAAAGAGCGGAAAGATTTTGGACATGGGTTAGCGGGTCAGGCTCAAAGTTATGATTTCTCTTCAATTTAAAAAGAATAACAAAATTAAAACACAAGCAATTGGAAAGGATATGAAAATGTAAATAAACATCTAACAGAAGATCACATTCAATAACAGTTTTCACATAGAAAAAAGCATCATAAAATGAACAAGGGATGAATCACCCATAGAAAGGCAATAGCAAATGAATACGAATTTATTCAAGCTTACAGGATGAAAAGGAGAATCTTCTGGATGGAATTCAATCGTGTACTTCGGTTTATGAGAGCTATGACCATATGTGCCACCATCGACGAACAAATCAGTTAATGTATTAGTGATTAAGCTTAAAAAGAGACAGAAAATCTACAGCACAAAATATAATATTGCATTTTGTTGCATTAGCACTAGGAGCACCATCCTTTACAAGATGGCAGTACTAAGACCAATCAGCACTTTCATACCGAATTGGCACTTGAATTTAGGTAATTAGAAATTAGAAAAGGACTGAAAGCAATAAATTGCAACAAGGAACAGAGATCTTTGATGCTGATTAGAATTACTTTAACAGGAATTGGTTTTAGAGGCTTAAAAATTGCCTGCAATGATTCGAAGATGAAATTCAAATAAACCACACAATCACAAAATTCTTCCAGAGTGAAAAGAAAAAGAAATAAATTGTACCTTCGTTTGACCATTAGGGCATGATTGCGAAAGTTTCTCTAGCTCTTCTTCAATCAACAGTTCGGCCAAAACAGAGAAGAGCGTCTCCGACTTCATTCCCTCCTCCATCAATCCACAATCGCGACTCCATCTTCCAAAATCATCATCTCCCTCTGCCTTTCACCACTATAATCATCGACCAAAGGATGAAGGAGTAGCTCATAGAATCAGTCAGTCACAATGGACCAAAAACCCTTGACTTGATCTCCCATCAACCTCACAAACCCATTCAGCCAAACCAGAACCATCGACACCTTGATCTCTTTAATCTTCATCACCTATGTGTGTTTGCACGCTGACGGAGAGAGGTCGCTGAGTGTGCGCGGTCCATGGGAAAGAGGTCCTGCGGCGCAGTGGCAGAGAGCGACGGGCAAGTGGAGAAGTTGCGCAGTAGGGCAAAAATAAAGCTTAAAAAAATAAGTTATAAAAACTTCAGAGGATATTCTCGTCTATCGTGAATAAATAGACGAGAATGTCCCTGATATTCTCTTCTGTTTCTGCAAACAGGAGTTTCTGAATACAGAAGAGAATACTCTGGATTCTTGTCCGGTTATTAAAAAAAAAAAACAGACGAGAATACTTTACATTTTCTACTCCATTTTAAGAAACAGATAAGAAAAATAACTTTTCTCTTCTTTTTTTCAAAACAGACATGAATGAGGGAGGTAAAAAGTACATTTTGTTGTAGTACAAAATGTAACTTATTGGAAATACAAAAATTAAGTTTATTATGTAATTAGTTTCTTTAGACAAAAATCTTTTTGCTTATAGCCCCAACAAATAGGTTAGGGATATCTGCGTGGTTCAGTTTGAGCCCACAAAAATCTAAATACCTAAGATTAGTAAACCTAGCACCCAGTCCAAGGGCAGCAACATTTCAACTTTGTTTATGCTCACAAAAGGAATTAGACCTTTACTACAAGTAGACTTGGTGTATAAATTTTAATTTATATACTTTCAATACTTGTAAAAATCACCTAAGCCCTCTCAAGCTGGGGATAAAACAACCAAACAAAAAAAAATTGTAAAAAACAAAATATAATGCAAGTTAACAACTAGCTAATATTCTAGATTAACACATAAAGAAGTATCCAATAATAAACAACAAAACCAATCGAACTCCAAACTATGTAGTCGAACTACAGACTATGTCTAGCTTCATAAAACCATGCTTCTAACCACTTAAAGCAAGATAACATTATATTAATCAGAAGAGGCAAGCAATAAACACATAAACAACAATGTTAGGGCTTAAGGAGAGCTTTAAGAGTGAACGAATGAGTTACTTAAACTAAGGGAGTACATCACGTGATTAACGATGAAAACTCATCGATGTCGACGATGACGATGTATATCTCACACAAAAAGAACATGGGTATTAGGGCTTATTATAAGTAGCTTAAAGGGGACTTAAAATAGTGATAATGAACATACTAGCGGCAAGAATAAGATGGCAATGACAACGTAGACAGACGGCCAGTAATGGCAATGAAAAGGGACGATGCGAGTACTCCATGTCATCCCATGAAAATAGCTCAAGAGGAGAGAGTGCCAAAAAGATTGCTTTGTTAGAGCATAAAATTGAGTGAGAGCCTATATATAGATAGGGAAACTTTTGACACTGTTTAACCTAGCACTGTTATACATATTATATCGTAGATCAAAAAATTGGTGTAAATTTTGTTTAATACATTATAGGTGTTGCTGATCAGTGTAAATTTTGAACAAGTGAAGCCCTGAAAACCGGTACGAATTCATATGTTCTTTAAATGAGTATGCATTTCCAATTTTAGGATTTGATATTATTAGAAGAAAAATGTAAGAAAAATGAAAAAAATTAACAAAATAAAAAAGCACAAAGATCATCAAAAACAAAATATTCATTTATATATATTATGACGGGAGGCCTGGAGGTCATTACAAAATGTTGGATAAAAAACATTACGTATCTATATTATAAACGAAAAAACTACTCTTGTTCCTTGTTAAGAAGAGGGATAGGAGGAGGGGGCTTCTTCTTCTTCTTCTTCTTTGGAGGCGATGGAAGGGTCGTCCAGCTTATGTCATACTGTCAATCATTGAATAGGGAGTTGACTTTGCTGTTGAGGGAATAGAAGTAGACAATGATACAGCTAAGGCCACATTCAATGGCAACTACTTTGCTAAGTATCAAACAGGGTCAAATGAGGTAAAAGAGGAGTTGACCAGGGAGGCATACGCGGAGGAGGAGGGAATGGATCACGCACAAGTAGTGTTCTATGGCGCTTTACCATTGTAAATCTGCTGGTGATGGAAGAAAACAATGGTGGAGAAGAATAGGTGGGTTCTAGGCTTAAATAGATGATGACAAGACTTGATGACCTTTGAGGTTCAAACATGTTGCTTCAGGAGAATGAAAATGAAAGAGATAGGTTCTTCCTTTAGTTTTCTAATGTTCATATCATTAACACTAATTATTTTCCATAACCAATGTATATAAGTTGCATTTGCATCGATTCGGTAAATCTCCATTTTGAATAATAAATATTATATCAAACGCTTGCATAAACAGTGTAAACATTATATCATTATTTACCAAAATGTCATATTGCCTTATTTATCACATTATTGGTGCAATAATCAGTATAGATAAGACAATGTAAAAAGGGGTTTTATTATTAGTGTTTTTTAAATTTTCCTCTTGAAATGTTTTTTTCTTTGTTTTGATTACGGAGAATATTTTAGTGGATAGAGAATGAACGTAGATTTTAAAATTTATTTTCAAGAGCTAGAAGCATAATTTTGGATCAGGGACTAAAGCATTACTACAAAAAAACAAGATAAAACATTATGCACTATTGATCGTAGGGTCTAATTATCATTAACACTCAGGTGTCAGAGTCATACTCTTTTTCTATTGGAGCCACTCATCCCTTGTTTTTCTTGTTACTTGAAGAAACTTCATTAACCAAAGGCATAGAAAGGTAAGTATTGTATGTCACATCCCGTCAAATTTAACCCTGAGAACATGCATAGTAAATTAGGTAGAGGGTCAAATAGTAAAGTAGACTTAAAGATATAACAACTTTTGAGTTAAGCTCTGACCTTTGTCCACACTGATATTTTGAAATTATCGATCTAAGAAGGGCAAAATAGAAAATTAAAGAAATTTTTTTAAAAATTCCCAAAAAATAGTAAAAAGATAAATTAGAGGTTTTGGAATCCTATTTGATGCTCTAGAGGTGGAAATGGCATAGAAATAAATTATTACAGAATTTTCTCTAAATAGAGGTTTTTCAGAAAAAACAGTAAAAAAAAGCCCGAAACAAGTATTTTAAATATATAAATGCCTCAATAATTTTAGAAAAATTTTAGAAAAATTATTTAAGGGTTCATTGGAATTTATAAAATTATTTCCAGGCCCTAAAGGTGAAAGAATTAATTTTAGAATATTTAATTACTAAAATTTGATCGGTAAAGCCCAATTTCGGAGAAAATTCAAAATAAATAGTTAGAGGTGAAGATCAATTTACAAGCTTTCTAGAATGCTTTTCTATATTAGAAATGAGTTTTTGATTAAGAGAAATAAATTTTTAGAGGCCCAGAACTATTTTTGAAAATAATAACCGACATAATGATTTTTGGTCAAAAAATGATATTTATGAGTGGGCCCTACTTTTTTATTATTTTTAAATCAGATTTAGACTTCATATTAGGCTAAGAGGGCCCAAAAATTTTGTGCAAATGGTAGCCCAACAATTAAGGAGCCTTAAGCCCAAATTAAGTCAAAATATCAATGGGAAAAATCAAGCAAAGGGACACTTGAAAAAATCAAAAAAATTAGAGCATTTGGTGGCAGCTACATGGACATTTTTGCTGGCCAATTTTGTCCACAAGTAAGTAGTGGGAGGCCAGATATTTGGCATATAAAGATCCCCTCATTTCATGCACAATTGGGCCAAATAGAGAAAAATAGGGAGAAATTCTGCCAAAATCAAAACTCAACTCTAAATAGCTCCTAATACCCTCCAAATTTAAGGAAAATTATCAAGCTTCATGTTAGGATCCATTAAGGTATGTCTAAACTTGATTTTGGTTGGATTTAAGGGTTGTTTTGATTGAAATTTCATGACAAATCCCATGGTGTTATGCTATCATAATTCGACCTGATTGAGGAAGCATTAGGGAAGGATAGAAACCATGAATATAGACTTATAATTACATGTTTAATTGATGTTTAGATTAAATTTTGGAAGAAATCAACATTAGGGTTTATGTAACCCCTATTCGGTCACTATGATATCTTGGGGGTAGGAGCTTGTTTCAATGTAACTTGATGATTCCAGTGAGTTTAAAAGGTATTTTTGTGCAGGGAAACAGCAAGAGAAAGTGTTTAAAATCACTAGAATCAAAAATAAAAATTTTAGAAAGTAATACTGCCCTATTTGGCCAAAGTGAATTAAAGGGGAAGGAGTGTGATTTTGTTAAATCTAATTTGATATTTGGATTATTCATGAAAAATTGTGTAGGGATGACTCAAGAGATTGATGAAAACAAAGAGGAAATAATTATGTCAAAAATCAAGGAAAAAGAGGTTTAATTGAATTCAAGGTTGAATATTAATGTTTATACTTGGATTATTGGTAATTTGATGCGTGTTTATACATGAATTGATAGGCATTATGCAAGAGAACAAGAAGAAACCCAAAGGAGTCAAGGAGGACAAAACTATGCATTAAAAATAGGTAGCATAGAATTTACAATTCGTAATGTTAACTTGCTTGGTTGTTACATGATATGATTACTTGAATATATGTGCTATGTTATGTTTGAGATTATTGATGAAAATGACATGTTAGTTGGTTGCATTGCATGCTTTAGCATCATGCATTAACATGTTGTTTATGAGTGAATTGTGAAGATATTTGCATGGCATAGAATATTCATGAATCTATTTAGCATCATGCATTAACATGTTGTTTGAGTTAATTATGAAGATAATTGCATGGCATAGAATATTCATGAATCTATATGTAACTTACCTTGCATGTTTGACATTATTGTTGTAATTCCTGCTACTGAGATTTCTATGAAATATCATTCCTCTAAATGTTTAAACAATCAATAGGAACGTCAAGTGGTGTGACCAAGAGCAAGTAGATGGTATTTCCATGAAGAAGTTATGTCATGGAATTATATAGAAGTTATTTGAACCTTATGTATATGTTTTTGTAATTATCATGGATTGTTACGTATATTGTGAACTATGATAGAATACTGTATTAATGATTAATGATTCTTTACATATGGGCATTGATTAAAGAATCATGTCCAAGCATGAGTTATGAAATGGGAATGATCATATGGAAGGAAAAAGGAAGGAAAAAGCAAGAATGGCATACCAAAAGGGATAAAAGTTGACTTTTTAAGGGTGATATTTGGCCAGTAAAATTTTATGCAATTGGATGAGTCTTGAGCTGAAATTTGGCAAACTTATAGATTACATTTTTAGCTTTAAAAAAGTGATATTTCATCAAATTTGGAGTTTTGTAGAAAAAGTTATGCCCTTCCAAAGTTAGCCATAAATTCTAAAAAATTGAAAAATAACCATATGAGTTCTGGAGTTTTATATCACTTTGAACGAAATCTAGGATTGTTGCATGAGTTCTGATGCCAATGAGTATTTTTCCTTTAAAGAGCATGTCAAGAGCTTTCCACAGAACTTGGAATCATCTCATTTTGATTCTTTTAGAATTAGTTAGGAATTTTTAAAGTTTGGTCTTTATAAGGGTTACAATAAATAGTAACTCAAATTTAAGAAAATTTAAGATTCAAATTTTTTTAACTTAAGGTTATAAAAAATGATCCAAAATAGTTTCAATTGAGATAAAATGAGGTTTAAAAATAAGGTGCGACATTTTGACATCAAAGCAAAGGTTCTAGTTTGTTGTAATATGCTCTAATTACGCGGTGAATGTGTTATAAGTTAAGGTTGTTGTGAATAAAGGTTCTGCCAAATGTGTAATGTGCCCTAATTATGTGTTAAGTTGTTATGGATAAAGGTTTTGACTGTTATTTGATGAATGTTGAGCTAGTAGTACACTGTGTGGTACTGCATAACATTATGTTGTGTTGTGTTGTGTTGTTTTGAATTATATTGTTTATTTGGTTTACTATGTTATGGGGAAAGAGCAAAAGTTAAAAAGTATGGCATGTTGTGAGAATGATTTCTCTGTGAAAACCGTTAACCAGAGGATGCCTAAGGAACCGTACCCAAATTGGTATCACCCTCTAGTAGAAGATCCTGACGATCCTACTCCCCCCCAAGGATATTACCAATTCCCCAGTGAGACTGAGAATATTCATTTGGAATAGGCTCTAATCAAATAATAGAGCTAGAGGACGATGAGACAGGATCTAGTACATGGCCAATGCCAAATACACAGTCGACACTACATTCATGGCTAGTACTCAGACCAGGGAATAATGACGAGAGCTAGGCCCTAGTAGAATACTGCCCCAAAGAAGAAATCAATATCAGTACCCAAAGAGTTTAATACGATGGATGATTTAATTAAGGAATTCAAGTATCTGGGTAGGCATATCAAGAGGAATAAAAATCTATAGTCTACATTGATTTCTTTCTTCAGGTCAGGCTTCTATATATGGCAGTCAATAGGGAAAGCCAGACCTTGGATATTGACATATAGGGTGTGGCATCATTATCCCCTCTTCCAAATACATGGGTCTAGGAAGAATCCATACCATCCATCTGTGGTAGAGTGGATGGATATACTTTTGAGCAGATGCTGGATGTCTTGGAAGACTTTGTTATTTCTACTTTTCCTTTTCTAGGATAGTTTTAAATAGTTTTATTAACCATATGACCTTTGATATGACTGGTTGTGATTGGTTAAACCATGCTCTATTTTATATGTGTATAAGGGTCATATATAAAAATTAAAGGTTATATCATGATGTTGTTCCTTTTGTAGTTGAGAAGAAATAACAAGTATGGTGAGGGCAAGACGTAACGTACAAGCAGGGGAAGAACAGAATAGGCCCCCTATTGACCCGATTCAAATAATAATGAATCGATTAGAGACACAACAGAAAATGATGTAAGAGTTATGAGCAACCTAAGCTCATTAGAAACAAGAAAGGGATGCTGCAATAGCAGCAGCAACAGTCGGGATAGCCTAACAAGTCCAACCCTAACCCAAGAACTGATAGTAGAGCAAGCAAGGCCTGTAAGGGAACTGGATAATTTACAATAGTGGATTACACGCTTTTACAAGCATAATCCACCAACGTTTGAGGGCACATTAAATGTGCAAATAGCTAAGGACAGGATTACTCAGCTAGAGAAAATCTTTAGAGTAATGGATTGCTCATCTGAGACCAAAGCACAGATGGCAATCTACAAGTTAGAGGGAGAAGCTGATAAGTGGTAGAAGAACTTAGAAATAGTCCTTCAAGCTACTGAGACCTTGATCATTTGGGAAATTTTTAAGGATTAATTCTTCTAGAAGTATTTCCTGAGATCAGGACAGGATGAGAAGGAAGCTGAATCCCTCACTGCAAAGCAAGCGGAGAATGAACCTTTCGATGAGTATTTCGCGAGATACATTAAGTTATCTCAGTACTCTACCTATTTGCAACATATGAATGATGAACGGTGGTTCACTGAGAAAATGATTAAGGGCCTAAGACCATAACTGAGAGAAAAGGTAGCCCCGAGGCAAATTAAAAATCTCAATAAAGCAGTAGAAGCTTGTTGAATCATCGAGAGTAGTTAGAATCATTATGGTTATGCCAGGACAATGTCCGGGGCTGATAGACCTCAGGCAAGGATGATGACCAAGGGAGCTTCCTATAGCAATAGGAAGAAAAATTTCAATTTTAGTAATAGTCCAAGATGGCATACGTTAAGGAGAACCAGACATTTTTAGATAGGCTCAAATTTATGAAACTTCTGGTAGAAATCACAAAGACCGGCAATGCACAACAAGTCAAAATTTGTGCCATCGTTGTGGAAAACTCGAACACTTTGTAAGGGAGTATTGCCCTAACACAGGAGAAGGCTTATGAGTCACCCAAGATGACTAGAGATATGATTAGTATGAATAATTACATGGGGTGCAATGTTTGATTCGGGTGCTAGCCATTTGTTTATATCATATGATTATAATGGGCAATTGGGCTTTATTGTGATACATTGTCATATGATTTATGTATCTTCACTCCCACTGGCACTATAATGGTAACCTCTGGTGTGTTTGAATTATATTGTCCGATGTATATAATGCTGTGCTATCCTTGATTTGATATGTATACCGTTATGTGATATTGATTTGAAAATTGGCCTGAATTGATTTTTATTTAATAGTGTTCTCCTTGACTACAAAGAATAAAACTTTAATCTTTCCTTCTAAGAAACTTGTCTTTTGCCTAGAGGTGAAATTGAATTTTACTAATGAGGCCTAAACAATGAAATATTAAGATAGGATTGCCAAGGGTACATGGTAACCTTTTGGTGTAGGCAGAGATAGAAGGGGAAGTAAAAGAAATGCTAATGATAAGAGAATGTTTGGAGAAATTCCCAAAAGTGATTAATGAACTTTCACCGGAACAAAGAAAGTAGAATTTATGATTGAGGGAATGCTTAGAGAGGGTCTGATTTTCAAAGACTCCTCACTGCATGACTCCTAATAAAATGGCTGAGAGTATAGTAGGTCCAATAGAAGTAGGAGTTTATACCTAGTAGGGAAGCAGAGTAACAACTTAAACCTCGAGTAATTGATGTGATCTCGGTAGAGGCAAGGTAATAAGCTAAGATGTTTGAGGTTTTCTTAAATCCCTGAATAAGAAGTAGAAATTACTAAGGGAGGGTAAACCAAGAGGGATAGAGATTGGATGATATTGAGTGAAGAATGGATGATGAGTTAAGTACTTGACCTAAATACAACACAGCAAAGTGATTAAATACTAGCTATGAGACGTGATCAGTGGTATGATGATCAATATTTGACCATTAGAATGATTACTCAAGAGGTAGAGGGATTTGGAAAGGATAGTGTAAGGCAAGATCTCTTTTGAGGATAAAGTTGAATGAAGATAGATGAGAATGTAATAGTTAAAGGTTGCACTGGGAACTGAATTGTAATGCAAGATGAGTAAGTTCCTGATGATGACTAAAGCTTGATAATGTTTAAAGATGTGCTACCACAACACCCAAGCCAATGTGGAACCCAAGAGGCCAAATCCCCACTGATAAATGTCACTGCCTATAGAATTAAGCAATTTTAGTGGAGAGGCTTGTTTTGATAGGGATATGACATTGAGGAGTGTATTTTGGCAGAAATTGAGGACAAGGAAGGTCCTAGCCATAAAGTACCTCTCCAAAATTGGATGTGGTCCTCCACCACAAAATTTATACTACTCTTGTGAGAGCAAACTATTCTCAGCAGAGACTACAGAGAATAGCCCGAATGGAGTTGACAATGATATATCCTCTATCAGTGATACTGGAAATAGTGGATAGAAGGTTGCTTTGGTATGAGCAATACATCTTTCCATAAGGACAAATCCTTTAACAAGGATACCTGGAAGCAGCTGAGGCAAGCGTGGAGTGGATCTTACCCTGAGGAGAGCAAAACTGGTCAAGAGTAATGGGAAAGTATTATAAGGCATATGCGTGAGACTCTTCAAAACTTAACAGGGTACTGTAGTATGGTGAATGATAACAAGAATATGATGATATAAGCCCGCTCCCGATACTGTTCTTAATTGCTAAGAGGCAATAAGGATGCCAGAGTCCTAAGGCAAGGTAGATTGGCATTGACACAATGATAAGCTAATAGGTGCTAGAGGTGAGCCAGTGTCTAAAGATTCAAGAGGCACCATAAAGGGAAAGTGGCCTAAGGTAACTAAAGGACTAAGGGAATATGGAAAGGCTAAGAATTTTGAAGTTGACAAGAAGTATTAAGTAAGATCTATGTAGGCAATACTGGCGTTTGTGATTAGTCTTAGGGAATAATCAGTCGGGTTACCCACAGGGTAAAGGTGACTTATTTTATTACTCAATCCCATGGTCTAGGATCTTCTAGAGATCTTAACATGGCAAGTGATAATGATGATAATGGTAATGGTGGTGGTGATGATGATGATGATAATGAGGACGACAATGATAATATTCCAAGGTCACAGTAGATCTTGAAGAGGCTTGCAATGGAGCATAATAGCTCCTAAGATCGTATTAGACCAAGTCTAAAGGAAAGATACTAAGCCGAGAGGGTGATACCTCTTAAGGTATGAACATGAGATGACATGCTGAGCTGTGAGGGTGATTCCTCTTGAGACTTGATAATAAGGTGACTTGGGATAAGCTTAAGATATAAAAGCCCCCTCTAGTGGTTAACTAGTACAAAGAGAGTACCCTTAACTTTTTCACAGATACCATTCTTATTGATTAGGCCAATAGCTATAAGTCCTAAACAATGTGCATTCAGGCAAGCCAATTGTGAAATGAGAAAGTAAAAGAAGGAAAATAGACCTTTAAAGTAAAGAGAAAATATGATAAAGATATGCTGTGAGTGTATGTAATAAGTTTTGAAGGAAACTAGAATGAGCATTTACCGTTGGCAAACATTGCTTGTAATAATAGTCAGCATTCCAGTGTACAGGCGACTTTGTATGAAGCCTTATATGGTAGGAAGTGCCGATTACCACTGTGTTGGGCTAAACTAAGTGTAAGGAAAGTTTACAGCCCAAAGATAAGGGGTTAAGTTTCAGGACAAATAAAGATGATTCGACAAGGATTATTGAAGATACCAAGTAAACAGAAAAGTTGTGTAGGCATATGAAGGTAGCCGTTGGAGTTTATAGTTGGAGATACTAACCACAGGAATGGGTTAAATCCTTAAAGCGAAATAATTAACGCCCAAGACCCTTCCAGATTCCATTAAAAGTTGAGCCGGTAGCTTATGAATTAGCCCTACCCCCTAATCTTAACCAGATATATAACGTCTTCTATGTTTTCCAAATAAAAAGTATCAACCAGATCATACTCACATCACTGAGTATGATGGTATCGCATTATGGGAAGACTTAACAATCGAAGTGTAACCATAAAAGATGATGGATTAGAAGGTTGAGCAGTTACTAAGTAAGTTAACCTCCTTGGTTAAAATGATCTGGGAGGATTTGACACAAGAAGAAGCTTTCTAGGAAAAAGAAGATGAGAGAAAGAGCAGCTCCCTGGAGCTCTTCACTTAAGGTATATTTTAAATTCCAAGGACGAAATTTATTTTAAAAGGGGAGAAATATCACATCCCGCTAAATTTGACCCTAAGAACATGAATAGAAAATTAGATAGAGGGTCAAATAGTAAAGTAGACCCAGAGATGGAATAGCTTTTGGGTTAAGCTCCAACTCTTGTCTAGATTGATATTTTGAAATTATCGATCCAAGAAGGGCAAAATGAAAAAACTAGGAAAAAATTTGAGAAAATTTTCAAAAAATGGTAAAAAGATAAATTAGAGGTTTTGGAGCCATATTTGAGACCCTAGTGGCAGAAATGGCATAGAAATAAATTATTACAGAATTTTTTGTAAATAAGGGTTTTTCAGGGAAAACAATGAAAAATTAGCCCGAAATAATTATTTTAAATACATAGAGGCCTCAATAATTCTAGAAAAATTTTGAAAAAACTATTTAAGGCTTCATTGGAATTTATAAAATTGTTTCTAGGCCTGAAGATAAAAGGATTAATTTTAGAATATTTAATGACTGAAATTTTATCGGTAAAGCTCGATTTCGGAGAAAATTCAAAATAAATAGTTCAAAGTGGAGATTGTCACACCTTACATTTATACCTCATTTTATATCAATTGGAACCATTTGGAATCACTTATCATGGCCTTGGATTGGAAAAATTCAAACTTTAAATTTCTAAAATTCGGATTACTATTCATTATAACCTTTACAAAGGCCAAACTTAAAAAATTCATAACTAATTCGAGAAAAATTGAAATGAGATGGTTCTAAGTTCTATAGAAATATCTTGATGTGTTCTTTAAATAAAAAATACTCATTAATATGCAGAACTCATGCATAAATCCCAGATTTCGCTCAAAGTGCTACTATTTATTTAGTCATTTTTCAATTTTTCATGATTTATGCCCAACTTTGGAGGGGCATAACTTTCTGTATAAAACTCCAAATTTAGTGAATTACCACTTGTTATTTTAAAGATAAAAATAAGATCTATGAGCATGCCAAATTTCAAATCCAGATTCATCCAATTATTCAAAATCACATTAGTCAGACTTAATCCTTAAAAAGTCAACTCTTATTCCTTTTTCATGAGATTCTTTGTTTCTCTTTTCCTTTCCTTTCATATAACCTTTCTAATCATATAACTCATACTTAAATATGGTTCTTTAATCACTCGCTCCCATATAAGCATTCCCAATCTCTAATACAATGTTCCAACGTAACTCATAAATATATAATAATAATACATAACAATGTCAAACAATTACAATTATAACTTTAATAACAATAAGCTCAATCATCTTCCAAAATGGATCCCTTTCCATTATCCTTGCCTTTGGAAGTACTACTTGAGGTTCCTATTGATTGGTTATACATTGAGGGGAGTGAGATTTCATAGAAATCTTAGTAGTAATGAAGCATAATTATCATATTAATCATGTTTTACAAAATATGACATGTCACAATGCATAATAATCAATTCCAATTCCATGAATAGCACATTATTCCATCAAGGAGATTAGTACATATTCATATTTCATATCAATATGCATTTGGCCAAAGCATGTCAAACATCAAAGAACATTCCATACCATAGTGCAAATCAATCATTTCATATCAAAACAAAGCAAGCAACACATACACATTAAGTAAGAAAGAAAAACAATCAAATTAGATTCAATGCTACCTCTTTTTAGTCCAAAATTTTTGGCCTCTTTAACGGGTTTATGCTCTCCTTGATTCTTATCCACAACACTTATCAATTCAAGTATAATTACAAGCCATATTAACAATCATTCAAGCTTGAACACAAACACTTAACTTTAAACCTTCTTAATCCCCCCCTTTTCTTTGATTTTTAACATAATTATTCCTCCTTTGTTTCCATCAATCTCTTGATCTATTCCTACACAAATTTTTATGTAGAATCCAAATATCAAATCAAATTTTGAAAAATCACACTTCCTCCCTTTCAATTTACTTTGGCCGAATAGGGGTAGTACATTTTTCAAAAATTTTATTTTTGATTCCAATAATTTTAAACACTTTTTCTTAGAGTTTCCATACACAAAAACACATTTTAAACTCATTAGAATCATCAAATCATAGCAAAAAGAACTGCTACCCCAAGAAACCATAGTGGCTGAAATATATGCCATAGGACCCTAACTTTGATTTCTTCCAAAATTCAATCCAAATATCAACTAAACATGTAATTTCAAACTCATAACCATGGTTCCTATCCTTTCCTAAATCATTCTTGGTCTGGCCGAATTGCAGCAGCATCATACCATGGAAGTTTCATGAAATATCAATCAAAATAACCCTTAAATCCAACCAAAATCAAGTTTAAACATACCTTGATGGGTCCTAACTTGAAGCTTCACAATTTTCCTTGGATTTGGAGGGCATTTGAAGCTGTTTAGAGGTGAGTTTTGATTTTGGTAGAATTTTTCCTTAATTTTCCCAATTTAGCCGAATTATATGTAAAATGAGGGGGTATTTATAGGCAATAAAAATATGATCTCTTCCCCCCATCAATGGCTAAAATTTGGCCAGAAAAAATGGCCATGTGACTGCCATCAAATCCTCTAATTTCTTAGATCATGCCATGTGTCCATATTCCAAGAATATTCTAGTGATTTTTACGTGAAAATTGGACTTAAATCCATTTTAATTATTAGGGAAGGTTTGCAAGAATTTTTAGGCCTTTCTCGAGCCAATGTGGGGTCCACTTTTGATCTAAAAAGTCTCAATAATTTTGTCCAACAATAAAATATTAGTTCCAAACACTATTGAAGTTTATTAGTTACTATTCACTTGTAACTTTTTATAATTTTTCTAGGCCTCCAAAATCACATTTCTTTTCATGAAAAATCCTATTTTAATATAAGAATGAAATCTAGAAATTGCTAAAAATTTTCTCCGCCTCTAACTATTTATTTTGAATTTTCTCCAAATAGGGCTTTATCGGTAAGACTTTTGGGAATAAATTTTTTAAAATTAATTCCCATACTTTCAAGGCTTGAAACTAATTTTATAAATTCCCAAAAATATTTAGATAATTATTTCATATTTTTTCCAGATTTATTGAGGCCTCTAAATATTTAAAATAATTATTTTCCTCTAATTTCTAATGTTTTTCCTAGTAAACCTCCGTCTTTAGGAAATTCTGTAATAAGCTATTTTCATACTATTTCCACCTTCAGGGCCTTAATCAAAGTTCCAAAACCTCTAATTTATCTTTTTACCATTTTTCAAGAATTTTCTGGAATTTTTTCCAAATTTTTTCATTTTACTCTTACTCAACCGATAATTTCAAAAATACTAGTTTGAACCCCATCTGGATTTTATGTCATACCTGGCTTTGTTAGCTAGTCTACCTATCGTATTAGCTCTTAACTTAATTTTTCATATCCATTGCCAGGGTTAATTTTTGCAGGATGTGGCAGAGATAAATTTCCAAATTTTTCAGAATGCTTTCCTATATTAGAAAGGAGTTTTTGATGAAGAGATGAATTTTTTGGAGGCTCAGAACTAGTTTTGAAAATATTAACCGACATAGTGAGTTTTGGTCAAAAATTGATATTTATTAGTGGGCCTCACTTTTTCCCCCCTTTTTAAATCAAATTTGGGCTTTATACTAGGCCAAGAGGGCCCAGAAATTTTGTGCAAATGGTGGCCTAACAATTAAGGAGTCTTAAGCCCAAATTAACTCAAAATATCAATAAAAAAAATCAAGTAAAGGGACACTTGGACTAATCAGAAAAATTAGAGCATTTGGTGGTAGCCACATGCCTATTTTTGCTGGCAGCCACATGTCTATTTTTGCTGGCCAATTTTCGGCTGCAAGTGAGGAGAGGGAGGCCAGATTTTTGGCCTATAAATACCCCCTTATTTCATGCACAATTTGGCCAAATAGAGAAAAATAGGGAAAAATTCTACAAAAATCAAAACTCAACTCCAAATAGCTCCTAATACCCTTTAAATTCAAGGAAAAATTATCAAGTTTCAAATTAGGATCCATTGAGGTATGTTTAAACTTGATTTTGGTTGGATTTAACGGTTGTTTTGATTGATAGTTCATGACAAATCCCATAGTATCATGCTGCCATAATTCAGCTTGATTGAGGAAGCATTAGGGAAGGATAGAAACCATGAATATAGATTTGGAATTACATGTTTAATTGATGTTTTGATTGAATTTTGGAAGAAATCAACATTAACCCATGTAACCCCTATTCGGTCACTAGGATATCTTGGGGTAGGAGCTTATGTCAATGTGACTTGATGATTCCAATAAGTTTAAAAGGTGTTTTTATGGAGGGAAATACCAAGGGAAAGTGTTTAAAATCATTGGAATCAAAAATAGAAATTTTGGAAAGTAATACTACCCTATTCGGCCAAAGTGAATTGATAGGAAAGGAGTGTGATTTTGTTAAATCTGTTTTGATATTTAGATTCTATATGAAAAATTGTAAAGGAATGGCCCAAAAGATTGATGGAAACAAAGAAGAAATAATTATGTCAAAAATCAAGGAAAAAGAGGTTTAATTGAATTCAAGGTTGAATAGTAATGTTTATGCTTGGATTATTAGTAATTTGAGATGTGTTTATGTATAAATTGATGGGTATTGTGCAAGAGAACAAGGAGAAACCCAAAAAGTCAAAGAGGACAAAATTGCGCATTAAAAAAAGGTAGCATGGAATTTATAATTTGTAATGTTAACTTGCTTGGCTGTTATATATATGATATGATTACTCGAATATGTGCCATGTTATGTTTGAGATTATTGATGAAAATGACATGTTAGTTGGTTGTATTGCATGCTTTAGCATCATGCATTAACATGTTGTTTGTGAGTGAATTGTGATGATATTTGCATGGCATAGAATATTTATGAATCTATATGTAACTTACCTTGCATGTTTGACATTATAGTTGTAATTCCTACTGCTGAGATTTCTATGAAATCTCATTCCTCTGAATGTATAAACAATCAATAGGAATCTCAGGTGGTGTGAGCAAGGGCAAGGAGATGGTATTTCCATGAAGAAGTTATGTCATGGAATTATATAGAAGTTATTTGAACCTTATGTATATGTTTATGTAATTATCATGGATTGTTATGTATATTGTGAACTATGATAGAATACTGTATTAACGATTAATGATTCTTTACATATGGGCATTGATTAAAGAATCATGTCCAAGCATGAGTTATGAAATAGGAATGATCATATGGAAGGAAAAAGGAAGGAAAAAGTAAGAATGGCATACCAAAAGGGATAAAAGTTGACTTTTTAAGGGTGAAGTTTAACCAACAAAATTTTATGCAATTGGATGAGTTTTGAACTGAAATTTGGCAGACTTATAGATTATATTCTTAGCTTTAAAAAAGTGGTATTCTATGAAATTTGGAGTTTTGTACAAAAAATTATGCCCTTCCAAAGTTGAGCATAAATTCTGAAAAGTTAAAAAATAACCATATGAACAGTACCACTTTAAACAAATATGGGATTGTTACATGAGTTGTGGATGCCAACAAGTATTTTTTCTTTAAAGAGCATGTCAAGAGCTTCCTATAGAACTTGGAATCATTTCTTTTTGATTCTTCTAAAATTAGTTAGGAATTTTCAAAGTTTAGCCTTTATAAGGGTTCTAATGAATAGTAACCCAAATTTAAGAAAATTTAAGATTCAAATTTTTCTAACCTAAGGTCATAAGAAATGATCCAAAATGGTTCCAATTGAGATACAATGAGGTTTAAAAATAAGGTGTGACATTGTAGATATAAACAAAGCAACAAAAATAATTGCAAAGGTATACTAAATGTAACAAAGCTAGTATCAACGAAAAAGCTTGCAAATAAAGGTCACCAACCAATACCCAATTTATCACAAATGCTAGACGTAGGTAGAATGTAACATCTTTGAGGAGAGGAAATATTAGAGCTCGCTACATCCGTAGAAGGAAGAGGAATCAAAGAATGTGACACTTAAGCCGAGAGGCAAAAATTCATGCGCACCAAAGTTGCTAAAGAATCAGCAACACAATTAACTTCTTAGGTCGAAAAGAAGAAAAACATACTAGAGTGAGATGTAGCAAAGTCTATTGTATCCAATAACTAGTGCCCTCCACACACCAATTACCTCTAGTAAGAGACACCTCTGTAAGACTCTATTGTCAATCTCAATAAGCACATATGATAGATTTAGATAAATGGATAAAAATAGGGATCTCTTTGTAACATCTTACTTTATTACCCAATTTTATATCAAGTGGGAACAATTGGAATTATTTAATAGATCATTAAGTTAGGCCAATCTTTGAAAAATCATAACTAATTTTAAAAACATTGAATTAACATGGTTCCAAGTCCTAATTGAAGATTTTAATGAGCTCTTTAAGGAAAAAATATATCCAGAGTATGATCTCAGCTCATTTGTGCTCAATTTCAATGCCAAAGTGTACTATTCATTTGGTAACTTTTTTAATTTTCCATAATTTATGGCTAAATTTTGAAAGACATAACTTCTTGTACAAAACTCTAAATTTTATGAATTACCACTCATTTTAAAACTAAAAATAGGATTTATTGGTCTGCCAAGTTTCATGACCAAACTCCTTCAATTGCTTAAAATTTCGTATGGTCAAACTTTGCCTCTATTTAGGTCAACTTTTATCCATTTTATGTTTAACTTGGCACAACACATCAATAGCCATTCAAACATGATTTAACCATATTTCACAGCATATACTAAGCGTATTCACATAAATTAAAAACCTCAATGGGTATCCAAACATCAATCCATAAATATTACAATACTTATAAAAAGAGTTCATTATAATTTTCGACAACAATTTCTTCACAGTGATACTACCTCCTTGCCTTTGCCCACACCACTTGTATGCCTTGTTAGTGTTGTTTAGACATAGAGAGGAATGAGATTTCATAGAAATATTAGTAGCAAAAGATTACATTCATAATGTGAAACAAGCAAGGTAAGTTACAATTAAATTCACAAATCATCCATATATTTTTATGCCATGCAAAACCATATCAAATCAATCCAAGGACAATATTAATGCATTTTACCAAGGCATCCAATGGAACCAATCAACACATTACCATCAAACAAGTTCAAACATAACATGGCATAAATTCAAAGAATTATATTATGCAACAACCAAGCAAGTTAATATTAAAATTGTAAATTCTATGCTACCACTTTTGTTCTTGAATCTCACGGTTTCCTCTCTTAATTCTTGAGCTTCCACTCGCTAGCTAATATGCCCTACCAAACAACAAGAATAATTGTATTCCAAATTAATAATACCAGCCATTGCAGAAATCTTTCTAAAACCCTACCCTTTTAACCTGTAATTTAGGGTTTTAGTATCATTAATCTTTCTATAATTCCCATAGGTTTTCCCTACATAATTTTTCATGTAGAATCCATATTTGAACTTAGATTCACCAAAATCCAACTCCTTCCCTCCTTTCTCAAGTTGGTTGAATAGTTTTCTTAAGGTTCTAAAAATTTTATTTTCAATTTCAATGCTTCCAAACACATGTTCTTTACATATCCCTACACAAAATCACCTTCTAAATCCATTAAAAGCATCAAAACAACAAAAATCAAACCCTAGTGTCACACCTCCTTTATTATCATGTTATATATCAATTAGAACCATTAGGAACCATTATTCAAGTCTTAAGTATGAGAAAATTTCAATTTCACAATTCCCATTTTCGGATTTCCATACACTATTCACAGCAATTTAAGCCAACTTTGAAAATTCATAACTAATTATAGAAAAATAAAAATGAGATGGTTTCAAGTTCTATAGAAAGCTATTGAGATTCTCTTTAGAGAAAAAATACTCATTAGTATACAGATCTCATGCATCATTTCTAGATTTCGTTCAAAGTGGTACTGTTCATTTGGTCATTTTTCAATTTTTCAGGATTTATGCCCAACTTTGGAAGGGCATAACTTTCTGTACAAAAATCTAAATTTAATGAATTACCACTTATTTTAAAGCTAAAAATGAGATATATAAGCATGTCAAATTTTAGATTCAGATTCATGCAATTGCTTAAAATAATGTCGGTCAAACTTTACTCCCAAAAAAGTCAATTTTTATCTCTTTTTCATACCATTCTTGCCTTTTCCTTTTCTTTTCCTTTTGTTTAGCTTTTCCAATCATACAACACATGCATAGATATAATTCCTTAGTCAATTGTTCATGAATAGAGTATCCTTAATCATTAGTACAATATTTTAACATTGTTTACAATGATACATAACAACTCATAATTTCAATGACATTTAGCTTAAACTTCTTCCAATATGACTTCCAATCCTTTTCTCCTTGCCCTTAGCAACACCACTTGAGGTTCCTATTATTGTTTATACATTGAGGGGGGTCAGATTTCATAGAAATCTCAGCAGCAATGAATCATAATTATCATGTCAATCAAGCTCCACAAAATGTGACATGTTACAATGCATAATAATCAATTTCAAGACCATGAACAACACATTATTCCATTAAGAAAATTAGTACATATTCACATTTCATATCAATGTGCATTTGGCCAAAGCATATCAAATGTCAAAAAGCATTTCATACCATAGTATAAATCAATCAATTCATAGAAACATAAAGCAAGCAACACATGGACATTAAGTAAGCAAGAAAAACAATCAAATTAGATTCAAAGCTACCTCCTTTATACTTGAATCAATTGGGCCTCTTCAATTCTTTTGGGTTCCTTCTTGTTTTCTTACATAATGCCTATCAATTCATGCATAAACACATTCCAATTTATCAATAATTCAAGCATAAACACTAATGTTTGACATTAAACTCAATTAAACCCTTTTTTCCTTGATTTTTAACATAATTATTCCCTCTTTGTTTCCATTCATCTCTTGGTCCATTCCTACCCAATTTTTCATTTAGAATCCAAATATCAATTCAAATTTATAGAAATCAAATTCCTTTCCCTTCAAGTTGAGTTGGCCGAATAGGTGGTACATATTTTCAAAAATTTCATTTTTGATTCCAATGATTTTACACACTTCCCTTTAGTATATCCCTACACAAAAACACATTTTAAACCCATTAGAATCATCAAATCAATGCAAAACAAACTCCTCCAGCAAGAACACCCCCTGGACAAAATATACATATAAGACCCTAAGTGTATTTTCTTTCAAAAACCATTCCATATACCACTTAAACAAGCTTATTCCACTTGATATTTAAGATTCCTATCCTTCCTTAAACCTTCCATGATCAGACCAAAATGGGGCAGCGTCTAGCCTTAGAATTTCAAGCCAAAGCTCTAACTAAACTAGTTTGAAATTTAGGGATAAGAGGGTTTAAGCATACCTTGATGTTTCCTTGATGTAAGTTGAATAATTTCTTGTCCAAAACCTCCACAAATTTAGTCTCCCTCGGTCAAAAATGAAAATGGCAGCACCTCCCCTCTTTTTCCAATTTTTCCAACATTTTTATTGTATTTTAGGAGGGAATATTTATAGAAAATGAATTTGCTCTTCCTCTCCTTAGTTGGACATCCAAAATGGCATAAAAGAGAGTGAGTTGGTAGCCATCAAATGCCTCATACCTTCAGATTAAACCATGTATCCCAAGTCTAGAATTTTCCAACAATTATCCCTTAATTTTGTATTTTATTTAATTAATTTTAGTGGGGTCTGGCCCACAATCCAAATCAAAGTCCCAAACCAATTTGAAACTTTATCGGTTACTATTCACTAGTAACATTGCACAATTTTTCTAGACCTTCTCTCCATGATAATTCACCTCTTAATATGTGAACATGATCTGGAAATTTTCAGAATTTTTTGCCACCTCTAGGCATTTATTTTGAATTTTCTCTGATTAGGCCTTTATTAGTGTCATTGCAGGAAAATAAATTCCCTAAAATTAATTCTTGAGCTTCCAAGCCCCAAAACCAACTTTATAAATTTAAAAAAGTATTTATATGGTTTTTCCATATTTTTTCAGATTTATTGAGGCCTTTAGCTATTTAAAATAATTATTTTTCCTCAATTTTTCGTTGTTTTCTCGAAAAACCTCCGTATTTGGGAAATTCCATAAAAATTCGTTTTTCCACAATTTTCACCTTTAGGGCCACCATCGAGGTTCCCAAATCCCTAGTTCACCAATTTTCTATTTTTAAGGAATTTTCTAGAATTTTTCTCAAAATTTCCCGTTTTGCCTTTCGTGGACCAATAAATTTGAAAATGCCAGTCCGTACCCTTTTTGGGTTTCACATCATGCTTAGTTTTTTTAGCCAATCTTCTTTACCTACTGGTCCTCAACCAAATTTTTCATCTATTCTATTAATACTAAATTTGGCGGGATGTGACACCTAGGGTATCATTCTTACCTTGGCTGAATAGTCTCGCATGTCACATCCCAAATTTTACACCTAGAAGTATCAGAATTAGCCTAAAATGGGTAGACCACCAGACTCTTTTTGGCAGAGGTCCCAGAGATTCCCTAGAAGGACAGCGGGATTCCCAGGGACTAAATCACAAAAGGAAAGTTTTTTTTTGGACTGAGAAAAGAGGAAGTTAGAGACTTAGATGAAGTCTCAAGGCTTAAGAATTAGAAATAGAGATGAATGTAAGTCAAAAGTTATGTTTGAGACTTCAAAAGGTGAATTATGAGGTTAAGCCAATTGGGGGTAAAATTTGGGCTAGTAAGGACAGAAAATGAAAATTATGCTCGAAAATTCTAGAAAAAGAGAAATGGTATGTTAAGGCCTAAATATCTCAAAAAAATTTCAAAAAAATAGAAATAAGGTTCAGAGTTCCGTATGAGGCTAAAAATGATAAAAATGCCCTTAGAAGGAATTTGTGGAATTCCTAAGGTTTTGATTGATTTTGAATATTATCAAAAATAAATTATTTAAAATATAGGGAGGCCTCAGATATAGGTATGTAAGCATGATGTCATAAGGACACTTGTCATCACAAGATAAAATGAGAAAATAGACGGTTTAGATCAAGCCATATATTTTTAAAATCAAGGGCCCAGATTCAGTCTTGTTTTCTATAAATACCGCCTCCCCTCCCTCTTATTTCATCCTAAGCTCATGAAACCATGGGGAAACTCTTGCAATAATGAATTCTAGAGAGAGAAAGAAGAAGGAGAGAGAAAGGCCAAGTGATCCTATGGAAGATCAAGCTCTAAAATAAGGTATGTTCATGGTTTTTGATGTTGTTTTCACTACTCTTGTTGCTATTGAGCTTGGTTATAGATTTTAATGATTTTTGGGAGCTTGAAACCCTAAGAGAGCATGCTGCATGAAATTCTTGAGAATAGGAGAAGATAAAATTGATGTTAGAATAATGTTTAAAGGCTTGAAAGGAACAAGAATCAAGTGGTTTTATGTTGAAATTAGTTGAGTTTTATGGCTATGTAAATTGAGTATATTTTGGTCAAGGCTAGTTCATGTGGAAGGAGTTTGATTTTGATTATTTTGAGCTTAAAAATGGATTCTACATGCAAAATTGTGTGGGAATAGCATGTGGAATTAATTTTAGAAAGGTTAGAAATCAAGCTCAAAAGTTAGAAGCTAATATAGCTCAAAGAAAACAAAGTATTGATATTGTTAATTACGATGGCTCTAATAAATGAATAAAAATGATCTATTGGTGCATTTAGGGCCATGAGACATCAAGGAAAATGAATGGAAAAGGCTGAGCAACCAACCTTAATGGTTGGAAGCAAAAGGGAGCAAGAAGAAAGTTTAAGGATACAAGGTAGTGAACTTACCTTTCTTGCATGCTTGATGTGCATCTTTGTATGTTGATGTGCATTATGTGATTGGATGATGTTATGAGATGGTGATGCTAGCATGATGCTTTATCAATGATGTTTTCTATGGCCATGCTTGTTAGTATGAAATATTGAGCATGAGAATATGTTATGAGTAAGCATGAGTTAGATCAAGTAAGTATGTCATACACTTGCATCCATCTTACATGCATTGATGGTAATTTTCACTACCGAGATTCTCCCGAATCTCACCCTCCCTTAAACAACCATAATAGGTAATAATGATTAAGCAAATGATGCATGAAGGAAAAGCAAGGAAAGAGGAAAACAATTGAAGAAAATTATTGTATTACATTACATAGATTGTATACTAATATATGTTATAAATGTGATATTGATGATAAATGATGACAATGGCTTGTATAATGGGCTATGATGCTATATGGGAATAGCTTATGGATTGATGGAATGGTATTATGCAAGGAAAGAATTAATTATTAATTATTAATGTAAGTTAGAGAGATAAAGCATCCTTAAAAGAACCACAATAGAGTGACATAGTAGAGGTGAGACAAATGATTGATTCTGCCCATGAAATTTGGTATTCTTAAAGTACACACCCTGAGCTTTAAAAGAAATAGTAGATCACCTAAAATGGATGTGTGCACCAAGAGTTATGCTTGATCAAAGTTAGGGCAGAGATTCAAATAAAATTCTGAACCACCTCAATACAATTTTTTTTATAATTAGTTATGGATTTTCAAAGTTGGACAAAAAATCTGAAATTTAATCAGTAAACATTAACCCAAGAACCAATTGCAAGTTTTAATCTACGGGCTTATTTCATGCATCGCTTGAACCGTAACGTTTCTAAACGCATACTCTGAGGGGTTAAAGGAAGGATGTTTCACCACACACATGTACAACTTGATATCTTTCAAACAACAAGGTTTAATCACTGTCTACTAATCATTTCCTATCCTTTAAACCATATAGCAACTTGATAGCAATCATAATCCATCAAGGAGAATTTCATGTAGTATCAATCCACCAAAACCAAGTTTAAAACCATTAATCCATAAAAAATCAAACACTAGATAGGATAGTCATGCTTTTAACTTGATTAAAGAATTGAATCAACTTGTTTTTGCCTTGTTCTTTCTCTCCTCTTTCTCTTCTTCACTTGGCTGAAATTCTTCTACCTAGATCATAATTTGGCCAAAAGAAAGTGAATAGAATGGAGAGGAAGTGGTATATATAACGCTTGATCAAACTTACTATATGGTAGCCTTTTTAACCATTGATTTTTACCATGGGACACTTGGCCAAATCTCCTTTCATCCTCCTTATTTAGGCGCCACATGTCCTCTTAGGATTCCTCTGCGTTTAATGAATATGCCGCCTCATAGGACACATAAGCTTCTATGTGTAAAAATCTACATATTTTATTCAAAAATCCAATCTTCCAACTCTATCCTCCAATAAATTATATTATTCCATCTAGGTCCTCACTGTCCACATATGGCGCCATTCAAGTCAGAAAAATGGGAAAAAATTTGGCCCTACCAAGTTTAAGGCTATCACACTATGTAATTTCATGTAATCGGTTAAATTTTTCTCAGATCCTATTAAATTCACTGTCTCCAAGAATTTGACTCTCAGGTTAATATTCACTGGTAAATTCCAAATTTTTTGTCAAACTTTGAAAATTCATAACTAATTACAGAAAAATCTTATTAAGTTGATTTAAATATCTATTTAAAGGACTTTCAATTCTCTACAAGAAAAAAAATACTCATTGGTTTATTTTCTGACTCATTCATTTTAGAATTACATGAAAAGTTGTACTATTTATTTGGTCAAAGAATACATTTTCATATTCTCTGCCCTAACTTTGAGCAATCATATCTCTTAGCACACATATTCATTTTAAGTAATCTATTTTAAAGCTTAGGACGTATATCAACTGCTTTCCAAATTTCATAGGTAGATTTATTTCTTTCTTTACCTTTATTCTGACACAAGTGTATTGCACACATATTCGTTTTTTTACTTGCATTAACATGCTATAAACTTCCTTTATCTTGCATGCTATCATCCTAACATACTGTTGATCGTTTCCATATATTATCATACTCATTTATACATTCCAATATCATCATTTCTCATTCCATATCATCAAAGGCATATTCATGAATATTTCATCATAAAGAGTTACATAAGATGATATGACATAACATAGCATTTCTTAAATTCTTTTCTTCTTCTTGATTCCATACCTTTCCAGTCCTCTTCCTTGCTCATGAAACCTATTATGGTTGGTTAAGAAAGACGAGATTTGAAAAAATCTTAGTAGCAAATATTACCATATGTGTATGCAAGATGAATGTAAGTGTATGACATGCTTATCTCATTTATCACAATTTAGCTATTAACACGCTTTTATGCTAAATATTTCATACTTTCATGCATGGCCATGGAACAACTAGAAATAGAGCATCATTCATTACATATATCTCATTTCATCATTAATTAATATCATACACATAAACACACAAGCATACACATCAAGCACACAACAAAGGGATGTTTACTATCTTGTAACTCTATGCTTTTCCTCTTGATCCCTTTTGCTTCCAACTATCAAGGTTGCTTGACCAAACTTTCTGATAAAGCCTTGTCAGTAGGGCCTCTCAAAAATACTAGAATTAAGCTTAGAAGTGTAGTGGTTCAACCTTAGGTCAATTCACAAGGAGGCTTGCTGTTCAGGATTTTTGTTAATTAAATGCCTTCACAAATTATTAAAAGTGGAAGTGATCTGATTATATCTAATTGATTTAACTATCTATTCTACTTTTTATATTGATTATCTAGTTTAAGATGAGTGATGAATGATAGTGGCAGGAATGTAGGAATGGACGAAATGCAATGATGATAATCTTCCTAAGAGTGGTGACCTAACCTTTATGGCCTATCAAGATAATAGAGTTTAATTGAATCCAAAAGAAGATATGCATCAGATTGGAAGAGAATGAACTGAAAATTCCCAAGATAATATTAGCCGATAGTTACCAATTATCAATCAATTCAATCGTAACATCAAGACAAACCTGACTCGACATTTTGACTAAATCTACTCAAAATCAAGGAATACACCATCGATACATCATAGTCCGATCTGAATACACAAAGTCCTTGAGTAAACAATCTAAATCTGATCTAAAATCACAATCAACTAGTATAACCATATGAGTTAATCATGACTTTAGGAAAAGATGAACTCCCCTGTCAAAGTAATGGCTTTGGTTCGGTCACACCTCTTAGGAAGGTGGAAGATTAGCTGCTCATGGCGTCTCGAGTTGCTTCACTAAGCTCCATCAAAGGATCATCCATTGCAACGGAGGAGAAGGAAGATGGAATCAGAAATGAACAGAGAGAAGGATGATGGAGATGTCGAGGTGGAGAATTGGTGAGAATGGAAGAGAAAAGAAAGATGGAATCTAAGATGGAGAGGTTGGGAAGTGATATAAACGGTGTTCTCTAGTGAAGTAGGTCGAAATGGTTCTCCCTCTGATGAGCGCGTGACTTCTGCACTTAAATCTGAAATTTTTTGTTGTCCACCACGACGCCTCCCCATATGCGCCGTGGCACTTGGCCAAAATGGTGTCGTCTCAATTAGTGATTCTAAGTTTTTCGTTAAACTACATCCATCGTGGTGCTTTTGATAATCTGCCACGGCGCCTATTACTGAAGGTCCTTTTGCAGATCCACCGTGGCACCTCTGGAGACATGCCGTGGCGCCTCAGACAAGATGCAAAAATGCTAGTGAAACTCCCTGAAATTCATAACAGACAAGGATCAAAAGTACACATAAATAAAATCACATAAAATCATGCAAAAACACAAATAAAACCTCACAATTCCCTTCACCAACTCTTATGCACAATGAAAGCTAATTACACCCAAACTATGCACATATAAATGGCAAAAGCATAAGTTTAGGACTAGAAATATATGCAAATAATAAGGCTTATCACTTTCCACTTCTCTTTCCTAATCTCTTATGGCCCTAAATACGTTAATACATCATTTTTATTCATTCGTTAGAGTTATGGTAACAAATAACATTCATACATAGCTCTTTAACATACTTTAACCTTTTAACCTTAACTTTTGAGCTTTAATTCTAATCTTTCAAAAATTAATTCTAGATGCTATTCCCATATAATTTTGTATGTAGAATCTATTTCCAAGCATAAATTAAAAAAAATCCAACTTCTTCTACATGAACAAGCCTTGGCTAAACACTAGGGTCTTAGGGTTCAAAGTTTCTATTTTCAATTCCAGTGCTTCCAAACTCACCTTCTCACCTTTATCTCACACAATTTTTCATTTCAAACACATGAGAAGTATCAAAATAATCAAAATCCAACCCTATCTTATACCTAGGTCTAGCCAAAATTATAACAAAGTTAAGGAGAAGTTTGATTCTTTCCAATTCCATCACAAAACCGCTTGATTCTTTTTCTTTTCTAGCCTTTAAGCATGATTCCATTATCAATCAATCTTTTTCATAACTTAAGTATATTTGGATAGCACCTTTGTTTGGGGTTTCATGCTTCTAAATCTCATCAAAACCATAGCCAAGCTTTACACGATATAGAGTATCATAAACTATATCAAAAACCATGATCTTACCTTATCTGAAAGCTTGGTCTTGCATGGAAATCTCTTACTTAAATAAAAACATATAGCCAATCAGTGCAACAATCTGGATTGTTTGCCAAGATGACCCAACGCCTTCTTACTCTGGCAAGTGAGGCATTTTGCCATGACGAAACAACCATGTTTTTACCATGGAAAATCTAACCCTGTGCTATGATAAACATAATTGTGGGCCTAAAATTTAAAAATAATTCCTAAAATTTAATTCATCAAAATTCTATCATGTCCTAGGGTTCCATATCTCAAATCCTTTTCACAAATCATCCCATCAGGCAAGTTCTAAATGTTCAAGAGACATTTCCTATACTCCCTACTTAGTTTTTCTATTTGAGATTAATCATAATCTATGATATAGGGCTCAATTTATTATAAAATTCCTCATTGAGGAACCAATAGGAGAAGCACGTAAGAATTCTTGTTACTTAGTGTCTAACAAGCATTTACAAGTTACAAAGCAAGAACCTGAACTTGGGTTATCAAACCAAATTTCAAGTCTACATATAGAAAATATACATTATTGTAGTACTTATAGGTGAGTAGCATACTTAATTTCAACTCACAACTCCCTCTTTAAGGTTTTCAAATTATAACTCAGAATTGTAGCCCATGTAGGTTTTCTAAAGTTTGGAGTAAAAACAAATATACTATGATCTAGATTTAATTTCTAGGTTTCTTTATCTTAGATTATCTTTAAATTATTAGGTTATATCATTAGAATCATCAATTATAATTGATTCATATCCTGGGTAGAAAACCTCCAATTTCTCTACTAAGATCATAGAGATTTCTAGAAGAAAGTAGGTTAGAGGGAATAAAGGGGGATGATTAGATGTCAATCTTACTCACCAAGAGGTCCGACTTGTTAGAACTTCATCCTAGAGCCTTTAGATCAAACCCTAGTAGAGCAAAGCTGATCGATGTGCCAAACTGTCGTCTTCCGGATCGTCAAGAAAGAGAGTTGCACTAGATAAAATGTAGTATAGGATGCAACCAGTCGTTCTTCTCGAGGAGCTTGTTATTAGAAATCCTAGTCTAAATTGGGTTTTAAAAACATTGTAAAGGGGGGGTTTTAGTTGTTTTAAAAGTGGTGCAACAAATGCAAAGTGCAGAAAATTAACTATTTTTGGTATTTTGAATGAATGAAGAAATGTTTTGGATTAAAAGGGAATTATGGTTAACCAGTCTCTTGATGATGAAAGCTCAGCTATCACTACTCTTTAGAAAGATTGGGAGTTTGGAAAACCTCTAAGTCTGAAGAAAACCCCAAGTAATCACTTGGGTCTAATGTCTTAATTAATGAAAACTCACTTTAATTAAAGTTAATTAACACCTCTTAAGACACTGCTGAAAACCACTTAAAGTGTAAATGAATGAATGATGTAAATGCCCTCTGAATGTCAATCGACGGCCACAGAATACCAAGCACTCAGATTAATCAACAATTATCACTGATAATCAAATTGAACACAAGGATTCAAATTGAAATATTAATCAACATTAACATCATCCAATCCAAATACAATAGAATAGTCTAAACACAAGATTTACAATCATAAACCAAGTTTGATATAAGTGTAGAAAGTTCCTAAATCTAGAAAAATTCAACACAGCATTAAACAATGATTTAGACTATAGAAAGAAAACTCCCCGATTAAGTCCTTGAGCTCAAGCTTTGTCTTCCATCACCAAGAAGCTAAGGGTTTAGCCTCTCATGCCTTCAAACCAATCGCAATCACTTCAGGAATGAATAACCATGGTTAAAGCTAAAAATAAGGTTGGAAAAATGGATAAGAAGGGTGTTGGAGTGGTTTAATCGGTTTAGAAATACAGAAAATGATGAAGAGATGAAGAAAAATGAAAATTTTGGGTGTAGGATCAATGGATACTTGAGAGGAGATGATGGTGACTCAACCTTGTGTAAATCTGTAGAATAGAAGAGTCCTCTCTCATGGTGGCTGCCCTCCTTAGGTATAGAAGCTCATAAACCTATTCTAAAACACACAGCTTCACTTAACGCACTCAGGTCGCGACCTCAGGAATGTAAGGTCACGACTCAGGGGGGTCAAATCGTGACCTGAGAGGTTTCTTGTTTCAACCTGGGAAGATAGAGAGCTCTCATCTTTGCTTAGGTCCAAAATGCGTGGCTTCAGTAAAATGGCATCTAGGTCACGATGTAAGTAGTCCATGTCGCAACCTGGGGAGGCAGAACACTCCCAACTTTTGTGTTTTGGTCCTTGTAACATTTTGGCTCCATCCATGCTCTATCATGACTCTTGGGTCCTTCTCCAATTGCCTGAAAATCACAACAAAGAGCTTTGTAAAGACCAACTGATTACAGATCAAGGCAATTAAAATTTAGAAGAGAAAAATGACCCATTTTTTTACCCCTTAAACAGCAAAATGCAATGCATGACTCAATGTAATCAAATGGATAAAAATGCACGCATAATGAGGGTAAAATTGTTGCAAAACATTAGAAAACACTTGAGAAAACCATATAAAGATTGGGTTCTATCAAAAGCCAAATCATCTATAAACTCCACCCTTTCTAATGTGTTTTTAGGTTAAAAATTGCATTTTATACCAGTTTCTAGGCCTTTCACCATGGCAAAAACATACTTGGCCTCGGCTAAAGACACAACAAACATAACCCAACTTTAAAAATTCATACTTAATTGCATAAGTCTCAAAAAATTACCAACTAGGACTTGTTAGAATGCTTGAGAAGTCTACTTTTTAATACAAAAAGAACCACTAAAAAGTATGATCATTTGGCCCTAAGAAAGTCCAATCTTCTAAGATTTTTTTAAGAGAACTATAGGTATGATAGTGAAGAAAGATTTCTAAATATCTATCATTAATTTTACTTAGTCTTAGAGAGTTTTCTTTCTCAACTTCCATCATAACATTGTCAATCATTATCTTTAATGTTTCTAAGCCATATTAAAACAAAATTATACTATTAAAGACTACTCATAATCACTCAACTCATAGCCATGCATGTTAAGTCCTAATATTCAACACTTGGGGTGTTACATTAGGTATGATGACTATAAGAATTATTACTCTTTTCTCATCAACAATAAAAGAGTTGGTTTGTCCCCTCTTAGTTCTAAGCAAGCATGTGAAGATGAAATTAAAACTTCTAGAGATTGTAAGCTCAAAGAAAAACTGAATAAAGAGGAAAAAAAAGAAAATGAAGAAATAAGAAAGATCGGCAAATTGGATTTTTCTCAAAGTAAGAGTGAAAAGGAAAAAGAAAGTGAGATTGAGGAGCATATGATTGAAGACAATTTGAGTATAAGTAAAAAGGAGAGCTCCAACCACCTTTTTTCTAGTATGGTTGTTTAACCTTTTCAGATGCGATAAAAGATCTTTGATTTTTGGGCATCCCTTGAAGATTGCTAAAGATTGATCATGACTCTTTTTCAAGAAGGGAAGAATGATAGGAATCAAGAGGGTGATTTTGTCAAATATCTTGCATGGCATTCAACTTCTAAGAAACACATGTGGATGAAGACAAACAAAAGATCATGCATAAAAGGGCTTCTTATTAATTCACTTTATTTTTATTTGCTATGTAATTTTCATATTTAAAATAGTCATTTTTGTATTTAGTAGTTATTATGAAGATTTGATGTATATGATGTTATTTAAGATATATGAGTTGCCAAATGTGGATCTCAAGGATATTATTTAATATCTTGTTGTTTAGCATATTTTTAGAATATGTATTATAATTTTTAGAGTAATTTGGGATTAGAAATTTCATTCACTTAAAGACTAAGTTGTACTTAGTTATTTGCGTATTAAAATTGAAAGTTATGAATGAGAATTTTCTTGACAAGTATTTACATTTGTTTTTTCTTTTTTGTATCTGTGATAAAATATAGTTAGATTACAAGGACATGATTAACTCTTTGTGGAGCCCTTTTATAGCTAAGGATCTAGAGACAAGTTTCTCTAGGGTTTTAGTTGAACAACTTTTATTATTTTCAAGTCACTTTTTCTTTTTCGGGTCCCTAGAAAAATCCATATAACTATGTGACATCTCCGCTTTCGGTCATTTCCTCTTCTTGCATGTCTGCTTTCATTTCTTCATTGTGTCAGCTATCATCTCATTGTTTTAGTCCCTTTAATTTAAGTCCTCCTCTCCTTTATTTCACATTTTTTAGTTGATGGGTAACTATAACAATGTGGTTGGGGAGCTTGAGATTGGAGAACTTAAGATTTGAGAAATCGGTTAGAATTCCTCTCCTATAATGATTTTTCATGGGGAAACTTGAGGCTTTGATGTACCATATTTTTCCTATCAGTAGGCTTTATATATGTGTCGTATTTGCTAAATTCTCTTCATCTCTATCAATTTATATGATTTTCTCTAGCTATGTAAAGTGTTAGTTGAGCTTTATTTTTGAAAATTTTGAATTTTTTGTCCTATTTTGCTTGACTTAGAAGTTGATGAGCATGTTTAAATTTTGGGTGGTCTAACTTTTAAGGGTAGGCTCTATCAAATTTTTAAATGAAGTATGAGCTAAACTAACATAATATGACCTATTTAACTTGCAAATTAGATGGCAAAAAAAAATTAACTTGCAAATTAATTTTCTCTATGGCAACTTGTATAATGAAGTAAGGAAGCCTTTATATCCGCGAGAATACATTGAATAGGCAAATTAATTCGTGAATGCTTGAATTGTTGAGTAATATGATTCCAAATATATTTACAAAATGTGTCTTCAAAGCAAAAAAAAATTGTTTGCCTAATGGATATGGACATAAAAAGAAACACACTTACCCTACTAATTATATATTGCACAAAAAGAAGCATGAAGGGCTGCATAACTATATGAAATGTTGTCATATCCGAGATTGTGGGCCTTGAAATTTAAGAATATATAATTCTAAAATAAGTAGGCTGCTAAATGCAAATCAGTAGAAGTCTTATGAGCAATGCCCTAAAAGGATATATAAAATGAGTGCAACATTTGGCTTTTTCGAATAAGGGTTAAACATGATAGGTTAGTCAAGGGCTAAATAAAATAATAGACACTCTAAGGTAACATTATATTACTGTTGCCCTGAGTTGGAGAAAAAGAGTGATTTTTAAGAAATTCAAGGTATGAAAGTCTAATTTGGAAAATTATGTACACAATTTTCGGAAAACTCTTCGGTGGCACAAAGATATAGAATAATTCTCTAGACTATGTTTGAGGCTTAATTGAGGTATAAATGAGAAAATTAACTTGAAAAGGAAATTTAAATAATTATTGAAATTTTGGTTAATTAACATATAATTAGCCAAATTTAAATATAGCAATACTAAGAGGCCCCAAATAATTGGGAGAAATAAGGGAAAATTATTTTAAGATTAATTTGAATTTATAAATATGGTTTCATGCCTTAGAAATGAAAATTTAGCTTAAAGAATTTTTGTAAGAATTTCTTGGAAATTATGGGAAAAATACGGATGGACAAAATTTAAATTTGACAAAAATTAGAGAATTTCTCCCTAATAAATGTGAATTTTTGATGATATCACATTGGTCATATCATTAAAAGACTCCTGTCATATCTTAATAATTATAACCTAAAAAATAAGGAACTTTGGATTAACCCAGGGCTAGGTAATGTAGTAGAGATAGAGAAGGAATAACTTTTGAAGCGAAACTTGGGTAGGAACCAAACTGTTGTTTTGAAAAGTTTCAATCAAGGAAGAAAAAATTGGAAACTGTGCCCAAAATTTCTGAAAATTCTCAAAAATTCATGAAAAAATAGAAGAAAAGGTTTAGAATAGCTTTTGACTATATATAATTGCACTATTTGTATGTTAGAATTGTTGTATGAGTTACATGCTAAGAGATTTGTAGGAAAATTAGTAGAATGGCATGTGTAACAGGAGGTAACTCCAGAGAAACTTTTAACTAAGGTTTTCTAAGCTAGCCACTTAATCGATGGGATCAAATAGAGGAAGACAATGAAGATGAAATTAGGGTCCATTATTTTGCAATTACTCATGAGGACCACACACTAATCGATGCAACACAGATTAATACACTGATTGAAGTACTTCCTTATACAGACATATAGTGTCATGGACTTAGTGGTTTCTGTTACCTCATACCGGTTAGCTTTGAGTGGATGGTCGAGGCCATGGAAATCTTTGTTTTAGTGAACTTTTTATAGATGACTATTATGTTAGTGGTAGCTTCACCTAATAGGGGGTGAATTGGGTGATATATAAAAATTTAACTAAATGAAATAATTGAGTAGATAAAATAGTGGAGATGAGTTTGGAAAGTTTCAACGAAGAATGATGACACAGGAGTCTATACTGGTTCGGTGTTAACAACTTGACCTATGTCCAGTCCTTAGAGTACCTCTGAGATTACCATTAAATCCCCAAGATTGAACGGGCTCTGGTACCTCAGTACAGTAATTGAATCTCTCAATCACTCTCCCTTACTACCTGTAAAGTTACAATCCCCTTAAGAGTCCATACTCTTGAGTTACTCTTAGAATTTGAGTAGAAAGATAAAACAAACTCTCTCATAGATTATATAAGTGATAAATATTGAAGTTTGGTAAAACAGAGTATTGAATGCAACAATAAATTTTAGCATACGGTAGCTCATGTATTCAATACTTCATTCAATGCTCTTTACACCTTTTATAGTTGGGATATTTCAGTTATCTGTTAGACTGAAGAGCTTCTAGCCACTGGAAGATTGTTTGCGTGTGTTCGACAGTTACAATTGTAGTTTGCCATTAATGTTTCTGACACAATAGGTTCAGGCTACAATAGATCCATTGTGCTTCATAATCTGCAAAAGTCTCTTGGCACAAGTGAGTTTTCTTCCTCAAGCAAAGATAAATTAGTTAACAAAAAAGGTGATGATTCTTAATATTTATACAACAGATGTGGAGCATAGAATCAATCATCAATTACTTAGAAAGAAAAAGAAACTTACTTGATCGATGTCTTGATTGATAATCCCTTGCTCAATCATATTATTGATTAATTAACAAAGAGATAGATTGAACAGATATATGCATTTATTGAGTAAATTATAGATCAAACAATGATAGAACAAGTGATTGATAAATGGTGAAATATAACTAAAGTGAATTTATAAATTGAAATACTTTTGAGTTCAGTATAAAGTTTATTTCGTCCAAATTTGTATGCCTTCGTATCATTTCAAAAGAGAATTATATGATTAAATAAGGCTGAGAAAAGTTTGAAGATAAAATGAAAATATGCTTTTATGAAAAGTCATCATGAAGAACTGTTTGAGCGATGAAATGATGCATTGATCGAACATATGATCAATGATCATTTGATCAAACAGCTTATTGATAAAACTAAGCTATTGTCAACACTATTTTTGAAGTATGATGATCAAACACATCATCAATAAGAGATTGATCGAACAAGCAGTTTGAAGAGCAGTTCAAAGAGTACTTTGACAGTTACTCACAAAGATAAGTTGATGATCAATTAATAATTAATGACTGCAAACAGCTTGATTTAGAAAATAATTCAATAATGCTTTGATCAAATAATTTATATGAAAGGAATGCAGAAAGATATGATGATGATCGATCATATTATCGATAAAAGGATGATTGATTAAGTGATAGATCATTGATTGTGCAAACCTTGTTTTGTGTTCTAGCAAAGATCAATTTGATGGAACACATTATCGATTAACCAGAAGTGATTTGGCAAATAATGTTTGAACAAGTTATCGATAAAGAATTGATTGATAATATGATGGATAATACATAAACTATTTAACATAGTACCTGAGTCAAGGAGGCTTACCAAACTATCTGAGTCATTATCAATAATAACTTGATCGATAAGGTGATCGATAATTCTTCTGTTATAAGTTAGGAAGTTCATACCTTTTTCCTAACAACTTATCAATTAACCATTTATCGATCCAGTGATTGATAAACTTCTGAAACATCTTATATTCACCTAGTGTTATCAGTGATCGATCAATTGATCAATTAACACATTTAAATAATAGTATTTGATTCAAAATGAACTAATAGTTTCTGATACAAGTTCAATTAATTATTGATCGAACACTTAATCGATTAATTTAATAATTATGCATAGAAACTAAAAACTCATTTTGTTATCATCAAAACCTTTAAATATGACATTCTCCCCATTTTTGATGATGACAAAACATAAGGAAAATATAAAACTCTTAAGGTATAAAAATCTAAGGAATTGTTTTTACAGAATAACGAGTGTAAATTCAAACATTGATAATACTAAGGATGTGAACTGTCATATATTGAAAATTTATAGAAACTGATAAACCTAATATTCATAAACTGACATTCACGTATACATCAGAGTCTAATAACATCAGAAAACATCAAAATGTCAGAAGACATAAACAGATTTAAAACAGAAACACATAAGCTTAAGAAACACACAAACTTAAATCTAGCCCAGGTTTCAGAACCAATTTTCTCCCCCTTTTTGTTAGCATCAAGGGAGGAAGTTGAAGGAGAGGAACAAGAAGGTAAGGTAAAAGGAATAGGAAGAGGAGGAAGCTATGAGATTGGAGAGAGAGCTTAAGAGATAGGAGGTAAGGGTTGAGGCTGAGGTAGAGGTATGGGAACAATGGCAAGTGAGACAAATGATCTGGGGACAGTGGTGATGGGTATGGGTTTTAAAGTAGGTGCAGGTTTAATGTGTGGAGGTGATGATGGATGGGAAAGGAGATCCTCAAAACTGAAAGAGGTGCTAGGAGCTGAGGAATTTGCACAGAGTGAGGTGACCAAGCCTTTAAGCTCCTTAATTTCCTTCTCCACAGAGTCAAACCTCTAAGATACCTCCTTTTCTAATATTGCCATGGCTTGTCGATGAAGGTCTAGGACAATATACAATCCCTCAAATTTCTTGTCAGACACCTCTCCACAGTCCCTTGTAGTGGCATACACCCTTCTCTCAAATTCCTAAAGCTTTGACTGGAATAACTCTCTAAGTGTATTTCCATAAAATGAGGGTCTAGAAGTCTGAGTAGGATCTGTAGTAGACTCAGCTTCATCTTAAGCTCTGGAAGTATTGGCCATAGGTTGTTTCCCTTTCTCTTTATCTATTTGTGTCTATTTCTGAGAGGGATGAAAGGGCATTGGAATCCTCATTTTGTTTAACTAGTTGATTCCAAAGATGGGTATTTTTTCTTTGACTTCCCCAAGTTCCAAGTGTGCAACGTTATACACCTGCAGGAAGTATGAGACCAGTTGAGGATAGGGAATAGGGGTAGATTTGGACTTAAAGGTGGTGAAATTCTTCATTTCACTGAAGATAAGTGCCCCTATGTTGATCTTTTCCCCACTGATGATCCTGGCTAGTAGAAGATAATCATCTTGATTCAGGTGAGAAAAGCTTCCAGATTTGTTTACCATGCTTCTGGAGTATATGTAGTGGATTATTCTATAATAATCACACATCTGTTTTGGTGGGAAATTTCAGCTCTGAAGGGTAATCATCACTCTAGATCATGACCTTATAGGCTTTTATAGCATTCATGTCAGGTCCTTTGACATGATCTTGAGTTCCTAGTAACTCATTGATCTTTGCAAAGGTTAGTATGATAGTTCTTCCTCTTAGCTTAGTAGATATGTAACTCTGGACGAAATCCCCCTTTTTATCACATTTCTCTATAGCCTTCATATTGCAGTAAAACCTTTTAACTACTTCTGGACAATAGTCTTCTCTAATACTTAGCCAGTTTTTATAATATTCCAAAGGGTCTGATAAATCCAATCTAGTTTTATCATTGGTTCTTAAACTTTTTAGATCAATAACTACTACTGGGAAAAGTTTTCTTGTTGTAAAATTAGTTTTAAACTTGCCCATATTAACATCTTTATCTAAATCCCCAACTAAAAAATCATCAGCAGATTGAGGGGGAATACCTTGAGCAGGGATTTGGTGAGATTGCCCTTTATTAGTTCTCTACTTTTTTTGCCTCGGTTGCTTGGGGACTAAGATGTTTAATGCTGTGTCCATAGGTTTCTGAACTGAAACATCATCATCATATTTTGTTTTTGATTTTTCAGTGGCTACTGGCAGCTTAAATTTTGAGTGCGGGGATTTCCTTCATGGAGTTTGTTGTTCAGAGCTCGGTATCTAGCTTTCTCAGATTTTCAATACCCCTCTTTTCTTTAAGGTTTCTTGCCTCACTTTTAGTCTATATCTCTTCTTAGTATTTGAGAGAGTAGTTTATATGGATTGGGCTTGCTTTACTGAGCTTTCTTTCCTGTTACTGCCTACTTGCTTTACTCTAGCCATTTTCGATGTAAAAGAAGATTTCAGTGAGGTGTTCAGTGATTTGTGGTGTTGAAGAGGTTTGGAGTGATCGAGAGTGTTAGAAAAGTGATTTCAGAAGGATCTTTGAGAGAAATTTAATAGACTAGGACGGTTTTTGATAGTTGCTAAGAAACAGGGATAACGGTTTATCGAGTTAGGGTTCTGTAACTAAGGAGGAAATTTCAAATTCTGAACTGACTAATCTGACTAACATTGAACTTGGTAAAATGAAAAGGTTCAATAACTGAAAATAAGATGATTGATTAGGTTATTGATCAAGTCATGATCAATCAGCTATTCAAAAAATATGAAGAACAAGTAAGAATATGACGTGCAATTATTGATCATGTTATCAAACAAGCAGTGATCGAATACGTTATTGATAATTTTGCAGTAAAAGGTTATACCTGTCCAAGTTTGTCGATCATGTGATCAATTAATCATTGTTTGATCAATTGATTGATAAATCTTACCCCTTTTCTAATTTCTATTGAACTCATTTTTCTGCTGATTAATCATGTGTTTGATAATTTGATGATCGATCACATTATCCATAATTTTGCTCCTTGTTATTTCCATTATGCTTCCATATACTCTGTTGATCAATAAGTTGATCAATAACTTGCCATTATCGATCAGGTGATCGATACATTAAGTCATTTTTTAGGCATAATTATCGATGCTTTTATTGAGTATTGTCTTCTCTGTTAACCTCTGTTTTTCAGCATCGCAAGAGAGTTTCCTACAAAATAAATTCCTATCCACTCTGATGTTCAAGTTAGCTTCCTAATCATCAAAACATTAAATCTAAATATTTAAAATAAAGATGTAGTATAGAACTTCTTACAACTCATTGGGATTTACCATTCCTAATTCTCATTTGAAGTAATTGAACTTCTGTTGATCAAGAGGCTTTGTGAAGATGTTTGCTATCTGACATTCAGTGGGAATAAATTTTACCTTCACGTCTTTCTTTTGATCCTGAATGAAGTGATGTCAGACATCAATGTGCTTGGTTCGGGCATGAGGAACTGGATTCTTTGATAGACTGATTGTGCTCATATTGTCACTTCAACTTGATTCCTAGATCTTGTAATTGATATTTTAACCAAAGAATCTGAGCACAACAGCTAGCAGTGGCAACATATTCTCATTTTGTAGAGGATATAGCCCCAATGTTTTGTTTCTTGCTAGACCACAAAACAAGATAGCCTCCCAGGAATTGGCATTATCCATTGGTGCTTTTTCTGTCTATTTTGTATCCTCCATGATCAGCATTTGAGTATCCTATTAGATATTTTGCTCCTTTCTTTGGATACCATATTCCCAGATTTGATGTTCTGACAAGATATCTAAGGATACTCTTGATAGGTTCTTCATATGATAGCTTGGGAGCTGATTGATATCTGGCACACATCCCTATACTGAATTGGATGTCTGGGCTGCTTGTCGTGAGGTAGAGTAGTGAACCAATCATTCCTCTATACTTATTCAGATTCACATCCTTGCCATTCTCTTCTGCGTCCATGGATATGATTAAGCTCATGGGTGTATTTGCACTCTTGGCTTGAGATAGACCATATTTCTTCAGAAGTTCTTTGAGATACTTTGTCTGACATATGAATATTCTATTTTTCTCTGTTTGATTTGTGTAACATCCTGACTTTTGGACCTAGAAGTTCTAGAAATAGCCTGAATTGGATAAGCTAGTAGACTCCTTTTAACAGAGGTCCCAAAGATGAGAAAGAAAGTCAAAGCAGTTTTAGGGACTAAACTGTAAAGTGAAAGTTTTTCAGGGGCTAAAGTATAACCAAAGCTAGAGGCTCCAGTAAAGCTAGAGACTCCTTTTACCAGATACACAAATGTATCGCTTTAAAACAATCTCACTTATATTTGATTTTCTCTTGTACATTTTCATTCCACCACCATGTCTCCTTATCTCGCCAACCACAATCGTTTGATTCACTCAAAGTTGTTTTAGCCACCTTCTAGACCTTCTTAGTCATTTCCGTCCATATAAGATTAGCATTTCCTTGTAGCTCCCAAACCCCTTCCTTTAAAAGAGTCCTTTTGAAACTCTCTTGCTTCTCTCCCTTTAACTGCTACTATTTAACCCTTGGGATTGACACTTGTTGGCGCTTTTGTTTTATATACTTAATACGCACATTAAGGACTAGTACCCTATGTTGTGTTGTCATGCCATCTGTAGGAATCACTTTGCAATTTGTGCAGAGTTTTCTATTAGGATTCCTTACCAGAAAGAAATCAATCTGTGACTTAGAGGTTCTACTCTTGTAAGTGATTAAATGCTCCTCCCTTTTCTTAAAGCACGTGTTAACAATCTTGAGGTTGTACGTGATACAAAAATTGATAATAGTTTACCCTTCATTATTACACACTCCAAAACCCCACCATAAGCCCCTGTATATTATCTTGCTTCTTTACCAACATGCCTATTAAGATCATCGCCAATAAAAATCTTTTCCACGAGTGGTATGCTTTGAATCAAACCCTCCATATTAGTGAAAAATTTCTCCTTAAGATGGTCTTTTGCCCCTACTTGAGGTGTATACGCACTGACCATATTGATAGTATCCTTCCCCATGATTATTCTTAAAGAAATGATTCTATCTTTTATCCTTTTAACTTCCACCACATTTTTTTTCATTCATTATATGATAATACCAGCTCTATTCCTTATGCCTGTCTTTCTCGTGTACTAAAATTTGAAACCATTAGTAAATTTAAAAGCCTTCTCTACAATATATTTAGTTTCTTGGAGGCATAAAATATTAATCTTCTGTTTGTCTATTACTTCCACCACCTCTCTTGATTTACCATACAGGGTCCTAATGTTCCAAGTACCAAACCTAATCTTGCTTTCATGAACTAACTTCTTTAACTGCCTCCGTCCATAAGAGTATGGTAACCCTTGCTCATTTAATACTACATTCGGGCGACAATACAATGGCTCCTGCTCACTTCTCACTATACTCGAGCTATACAGCACGTCACTTTTGGGTAACGACATAGCAGTAGCACAATTTCTTTGTTGATCCATATCATAAAAGAGTTGATAGAGTTTTATGTTGGTTGTCAAAGGACTAACACAACTCTCCTCCTTTATCCAGGCTTGGGACCAACTATAAAACATAAGCAAAGTTTTAGCCAAGCACACAATACTACAAAAATATCCATTTTTGTCTGTTTAAAAGTCGATGTAGACAAAGGAGACATAGATAGATGTTAGAAACAGACGAATATGTAAGGCACATATTCATCTGTTCAGGAAAACAGATGAATATGTGCTTTGTATATTTGTCTGTTTTCCCAAAAAAGACAAATATGGTGCCACATGGCAAAGGAGATGTAGATAGAGGTTAGAAACAGATAAATATGTAAGGCACCATATTCGTCTATTTTGGAAAAACAAACGAATATGCAAAGCATATATTCGTTTGTTCTAGCCAGAACAGATGAATATAGTGACATTTTTTAAAAAAAATATAAAATTATTTGCATTGTCAGTGTTTACTATAACACGTAATTCTAAAGTGTATGAAGCAAAACCAAAACAAAGCAACAATGACAACAATTCAACAGAACCAAATCATGTTACACTTTCCATATAAATCACAATTTTAAGGGTCAAAGCAAATGACAACAATAACATCTAAATTAGCTTAGTTAATAAAAAAATTAAACACCTTAACATAATCATATAACACAATAAAGCTTAACACTAGAAAATCTAAAGGTATCCTAACTTATTTAAATAGATATTTTAACTTTTAAAATCCCATATCTTTCTAAAATTTAACATGGAGATTAAATATTGAGGACACTTAAGTAACTATCATATTCCAACAAATTTTCTCTTGTGGACATTTTCACAAACACCTTATATGCATTAATATTTAAACAAGATTAGTATGCTTTTAATCTTAATATACTTTCCCAATCACTATTATTGCTTTCCAAAAGCCATTATTCACCAACAATCAATTTAAATAGAAAATTTTTAACACCAAAATACCCAAACAATCACTTTCAACACCAAACTACATAACTTACCTTGCTTCTTGCAAAGCTAAAGCCATGGGAACAAAAAAGCGAGAGTGTTGTTAAGCATACAAGAGAAGAGAGGAGGAGCTATCCACCATCAAGAAGAGAGGCTAGTCATAGACTTCACTGTGTCATTGAATTGTTATGTCACCAAGAAAGAGAAGAGAAAAGGAGCAGTTGTCTGCCAAGAAGGAGAAGATAGAAGAACACTGGTTGTTGCATGAGAAGAGAGGAAGAGGGAGAAGAGGAAGCTTGCAACAAAGGAGAAGAGGAAAAAAAGAGAAACTACTGTTAGGATTCGCTTTGATTTGATGAAAAATGGCATTGCATCCTAGAAATTCAAAATTTAAAGAAAAAGTTTTTTTCGTCTGTTACTTAATAGACATGTATATGTCTACATACTTGTCTATTACAATGTAACAGATGAGCATGAATTATTCATACTTATCTATTAGAGCATAATAGATGAGTATGTACACACATATTCATTTGTTGGAGCTACATACTTGTCTGTTATGCTCTAACAGACAAATATGTGTGTATATACTCGTTTGTTCTACCATATCAGATGAGTATAGTGGCCTTATTTCCTCTGTTTTAAAAAACAGATGAAAATGAGAGACAAAAATGACTTATTTTGTAGTAATGACATCAACTTGTCTCGTTGTTCCCCTTACCACCAATACTATAATGGTGAGTGATAGTTTACCAAAAAGATGATTAAGGAATTGAAACCCTTACTGAGAGAGATAGTAGCCCCTCAACAGATTAGAGTGTTCAATCAGGCAGCAAAAGCTTGTCAGATTATAGAAAGTAGTCAAAACCATTAGAACTTGACTAAGGTAACCCCGAGGACCACGAGACCACCTATTAGGAGTTCATAAGAAGGGAATTCCAGTGGTGGCAGAAAAAGAAAGAGGCCTGATTTTAGTAGGAGAGGAGCTAACTGAGAAGGTTCTGATATAACCAGGACGCCTAAGGTAATTGAACAATATGGAAAGGATCATAGAGATCGGTCATGCTTCATGGGGTAAAATGTGTGCTATCAATGTGGCTGAGCTAGATAGTTTGCTAAAGAGTTTCTGTAGATGAAGTTACTTTTAGCTTTATTAGTTTAATACCATCATCATATAACAAGACCATCTAAGCCTATAATCCTATTTCAATTTCTCTTCTCCCTTCTCCCCTATGCTTCACGCCATTCACAATAGATACATATGCTTTCCATTAAACCCCACAGCAAGATTACCTATTTCTAATGTATCTCATAGCCTTCATTCCCTAAACAACATTTTCATGGTTAGAATCATGATAATATCACTCCATCATATCATTCAAAAAACCCTTTGTCATTCTACCATATCTTCAACTTTTTTTTTCGTTATGTAATCTGACAGCATATATACATATATATTGCTTCAATTTCCACTTCATCAACATCAACTATAAATGCAACATCCTTCCTTTGACCTCTTAGAGTATGTGTTTGGAAGTATTATGGTTCAAGCGATTTACGAAATAAGCCCATAGATTAAAAATTTGTAATTGGTTCTTGGGTTACTGTTCACCAGTTAACTTTCAGATTTTGGGTCCAAATTTGAAAATTTGTATCTCTTATTATACACATCTAATTGAGGTGATCTACCTATTATTTTAAAGCTTAGGATGTGTATCATATGTCTGCCAAGTTTCATGGCTTAACCCATACATTTGGTAGGTCAAACTAAAGCTAGAAGCTAACTACTCTAGGACCTACGTTTTATCCATTAGACAATTCTTGCTTTAATTCTTTTTATGGTTTTGGCATGCATAGCTTGGCCCTATACTTTCCCATTTATTTTTATACATTTCTATTCATCCCATAAACATTCTAAACAAATATATTACATCATTGGCATTCATATACATAATTTATATAATAGGAGAATTATACATAAATCCTTAACCAATCATTAACATCAATAATTCTCCACTTTCTTCTCCTTCCTTCTCATGCTCTCCTTCATGCAATCATTGTGCATCATTGATTGACCTAAATAGTGGGTTAGGGAGGGGAGAGATTTAGAATAATCTTAGTAGCAAACAATAACCACCCAAACATACATGGCAAACTTGGCATTTATAATATACTTGCAACTTAACATCTTTATAACATAATGACATGTTTGGAAATCATCATCATTTATCATAAAACATATAGGCCTATGGCATATCTCAAACACATTCAATATCACAACATATGAGTTCATAAAATCATATAACATAGAAACATATCATACATGCAAGGAAATACTAAGCACATAAGAGTAAGGTCAAGTTTGCTACCTTATGTCTTTAAACTTTCTCTTTACTTCCCCTTGCTCCCTTTGCTACCAACCATTAAGGTTGCTTGCTCAACCTTTTCCATTCATCTTTCTCAATATCCCATGACCCTAAATGCATCATCATATTATTTCCATTCATTCATTAGAGCCATAGTAATCAACAACATCAACACTTTGTTTTCTCTGAACTATATTAACTTCTAAATTTTGAGCTTGATTTACAATATTTCTAAAATTAATTCCACATGCTATTCCCATGCAATTTTGCATGTAGAATCCATTTTCAAGCTCAAAATAATCAAAATCAAACTCCTTCCCTATGAACCAGCCTTGACTGAATAGTATGCCTTTGGAGTCCAAAATTTCCATTTTCAATTCTAATGCTTCCAAACTTGTTTTCTCATCTTTACCCCACACAATTTTCCATTTTAAAAATATTGAAAGCATCAAAATTATCAAAATCTAATCCTAACCCTAAGAACTAGCTCTGTCTGAAATGCTACTCAAGTTGCACAATCATGAAATTCAAACAATTTCAACATAAAACCATTTGATTCTTGTTCCTTTCAAGCCTTTAAACATTATTCCAACATCAATTTCATCTTCCCCTTAACTTAGAGATTTCATGCAGCATACCCCTTAGGGTTTGAACTCCCAAAAATCATTAAAATTCATAACCAAGCTCAATAATAACAAGGGTAGTGAAAACTACATCAAAAACCATGAACATACCTTGTTTTAGAGCTTAATCTTACATAAGGTCACTTGGCCTTTCTCTCTCCTTCTTCTTTCTCTCTCTAGAATTTATTTTGTAAGAGCTTTCCCATGGTTTTCATGAGCTTGGACGAGATTAGGGGTTGGGAGGGCGTATTTATAGAAAACAAGATTGAATCTTGGCTATTGATCTTAAAAATATGTGGCTTAATCTTGACCGTACATTTTTCCTTTTCATCTTGTGATGACAAGTGTCCTATGAAATCATGCTTACATCATCTTGATGACGTCATGCTCACATCATCAAGCCACATGTCTTCAATCCAACCGTACACGTGTCTTTTTACTAGAAATTTCCAACATTATTCCATGAATTTTGAATTTTATTTAATTAATTTCTCTGAGTGGGTAGCAAGTTACAAAATTGGCCTCTCATCTAGGCCCAATATGGGTCCTGCACATGGTTTTGGATGGCCCAAAAAGTTGGCCCACAAACCAAATCACAATCCTAAACCATATCGACTCCTTTTAAGTTATTATTCACTTGTAACATTCTGTAATTTTTCTAGGCCTCCAAAATTTTATTTCTCTCCATGATAAATTCCCTTTTCATATAATAATATGATTTGAAAATTTTCAAAAAATTTTCCACCTCTAGATATTTATTTTGAATTTTCCCCCAATTAGGCCTTTATCGATAAAACTAAGGGAAATAAATTATCTAAAATTAATTCTTGTACTTCTAAGGCCTGAAACTAATTTTATAAATTTACTCCCATATTTAGATAATTTATCCACATTTCTTTCAAATTTATTGATGCCTCTAGCTATTTTAAATAATTATTTTCCTCTAAATTGTTTACTATTTTCCTAAAAAAATCCATTTTTGGAAAATTTTGTGATAAGCTATTTTATACTATTTTCACCTTTTGGGCCTCAATTGAGGTTCTAAAACCTCTAATTTATACCTTACCATGTTTTTGGGAATTTTTTTAGAATTTTTGGGCATAATTTCTATTTTTACCCTTACCAGCCCAAAACTTTATAAAATTACAATTTTGCCTATGGCTTGGCTTAACCTGGAATTCACCTCATTGGGGCCTCCAACATAACTTTCAGCCTATATTTATCTCTATTTCTTATTTCTGGGCCTCAAGACTTCATCCAAGTCTTTAACTTCCTTTTTGCTCAATCATAGAAAACTTTCCCTTTGCGATTTAGTCTTTAAGAATCTCTCTATCCTTTTAGGGAATTTCTGGGACCTCTGTCAAAAAAGCCTAGTAGCTTGGCCATTTCAGGCTGATTCCAGTACTTTTAGGTCTAAAATTCGGGATGTGACAATAAACACCCTAAGAATAGTAAACATATATATATGCATATTATCAAACTTTCTTTTACATTGAACCCGATGACCTCCCTGTTCAACCAATCTAAATTTTGCAACAAAATTCTCTTCACAAACTAGTCATGAGATGCACAAGATTGAAGAAGAAAATGACATGCAACCAGATTACATACAAGCGTACACATATATATTATATTTTTCTCCTCATTCAACACCCAAATCAATTGCTATTTTCTTGATTCACTTAGACCCCTATTTTGGCCAACCTAGAGCAGAGCAAAAACCTGGAAAGAGGTTTAACATGCAAGCTGAAAAACATACTCTATAATCATTAACAACCATTACTCTTCCATCATCATCAAGTTTCAGAATTAATCACGAGTTTTTCTCACTAGAACTCAACTTCCATGCAACATCAACACCTCATACAGCCATCAATCAAAGAAAATGAAGGTGGGAACAGGCTCAAGATACTCATCTTAATCAAAATCAAGTTTCCTCCGGTCGCCTTCTTACTTTCGGTCTCTCACAATTTCTCTCAACTCTCCCTCTATTACTTTCCGGTTGTAGATGATAAAATGAGAAAGGAGTGAATCATTGGTGATTAAATGGAGAGGGTAACACGTGGGGTGTGGGTGTGCTGGTGTGGGTCATTGTATTGACCATTTTGCCCTTCACAAGACACATTTTCTTTACTTTGATCTTTTTATATTCTTTTTCTCAAATTCAAAAATAAATCCAGAAATTAATCTATAATGTTTTATATAGATTTTCCCCATCTATCAGCTTCTTTGAGTCATGAAATAATTTCTCTTAAATTTTCAGGCCAGAAGTCCACTCCTAACTATTTTTTTGAATTTTCTAAGAAAAGAGCCCTTAATTCCAAAAATTAATCCTTAACACCTTATAAGGATTTTACACTTTAATTACCCTTTTTATCTCATAAGATGATTATTCTAAAAATCCCAACTCAAAAATAATCCTCTAACTATTCTCCTTGAATTTTCTAGGAAAATAGGCCATTTCTACTCTGAAAATTAACTTTAAAATTATTTAAGCCTTTTTTTTGGGAAATAACCTTTCCATAAATTTCCTCAATGCTCAAAATTTATATTTGATAAATTTTTCAATTTTCTTACCAACAAATCCATATTTTATATATGTTTTCATGACAATTATAATGGGTTTTATGCACTTATTTGGCCAAAATTATTGTTATTATTCTTGAGTGTGTGTGAAGTTCATTGTGGTAAGTAAGTACTTAATTGTCTAATAATTGCATAATTCTTGATTGAGTTTTAATCCTTTCAATTTCCTATTGTTTGGTAAAAAATATTACCTCCAAACAATTTAATCTGTGCAGGAATTTTGGGAAAGAAAATATACTAAAGACTGACAACAAAAAAAGGCAAGGAAAAGAGGCAAAACACATGGTCTAAAAAGCTAAAACTAATGATCAAATTGTGATGTTTTAAGGGGGGCTGAATTTGCAGTTCAAAATCCACAGGATTTGCCATCCAAGAACCACCTAGAATTGATGACAAAACGCACAGGTTTCTTGCTGGAACTAATTGGACCAAAAAGCAATGTTTTTGGACTAGAACTTGAGCAAAAAATGCACGTCTTTGGTAAATTTCAATTTTTAAAACTTTTCTCCTTGGCTTACTATTCAAACAACCCTAAAATTTGACCAACTTTGAAAAATCATAACTAATTCTAGAAAAATTGAAATGAACAAGTTTCAAGTTCTATTTGAAACTTTCAGATAGATATTTAAGGCAAAAATAAGTACAGGTTATAATTTCCCCTCAAGCGATCCCAGATTTCACACAAATGTGCACTATTCATCTGGTCATTTTTCCAATTTTCCAAAATTTATGCCTAAATCTGGGAAGGCATAACTTTTTGCAAAAAACTTCAAATTCAATAAGTTACTACTCATTTTAAAGCTAAAAATGAGATTTATTAGAATGTTAAGTTTCGGATTTTAACTTGTCCAATTGCCCAAAATTTCGCAGGTCAAAGTTTAGGCACCAATTGGTTTGCTTGAACAATCTAATGCCAATTCTTGTATTATAACATTTGATCAATTGAAGACCATTATGCAACATGCTAACTAACTGGAATTCATACTTTAACCAAGTGATGAAGCCTTGTTGTTATGGGCTCTCAAAAATACTAGAATTAAGCTTAGAAGTGCAGTGGCTCAACCCTAGGTCGATTCACAAGGAGGTTTATTGTTCAAGAGTTTGTTAATTAAATGCCTTCACAAATTATTAACAGTGGAAGTGATCTGATTGTATCCAATTGATTTAACTATGTATTCTACTTTTTATATTGAATTTCTGGTTTATGAGGATGTAAATGGCAGAAACAGAGGTTTAAGCAAAATGATATTCTTCCTAAGAGTGGTGACCAGACCTTCACAGACTAAAAAGATAATGGAGTTAAGAGTTACTTGCAGTCGGTATAATGATGCAAATATCAATCGGATAAATTGAAAATTCCCAAGATAGAATCAACCGATATCTACCATATATCATTCAGCCAAATCGAAATCTCAGTCAAACTAGACCTAAGAATCCAATCTAACCTACTTATACTCAAGGAATACACCGTCAATAAATCCAAATTGTAATCTGAATAAATTATATCTTGCAGAAACAATTCAATCTCAGCCTAAAATCATAGTCAAAAGTACAACTAGACAATCAACCATGAACATAAACTGAAGATAAACTCCCCTGTCAGCATAGAGGCTCTGGTTCGGTCACACCTCTTAGGAAGGTGGAAGTTCAGCTGCTCATGGCGTCTCGAGTTGCTTCACCAAGCTTTAATCCAGATTCAGCCATGGCAGACGCTCCAGGAAGAAGATGAAAATGTTGGTGAGATGCGGATGAGATGGAGAGAGCTGAGACGGAGAGAGAGTGTATGGGAGAAGAATGGCGATCCCCTCTCAATTCTCCTTCTTTCCCTTTGTAACTAACGCCCTCAATATGGTTAGGATCCGCGCCTTTCAGGATGGAGCTCCAAGATCCGGTCATCTACTTCCTCCTCCCGCTTTGTTCGATCGTTTCTGGTTCAAATTGCTGATATGCGTCATCCGCCGCGGCGCCTTTGCCCATCTGCCGCGGTGCCTAGCCTGTACGGTGTCGGTTTGATTAGTGATCCTGAGCTTCATGTAGATTCAGTCCGCCGTGGCGCCTCTGTCCATCTGCCGCGGCGCCTTTAACAGAGAGTAACTTTGGGAATCCGCCACGGCTCTTTCCAAATCCACCGTGGCGCCTCAGACAAAACTGAAACTCCCTGAAATTCACACCAAAGCAGGGATCAAAAGTACACACATATAAAATCATATAAAAACATGTAAAAACACCTGCAAAACCTCATAATTCTTCTCACCAACTCTTATGCACAATGGAAGCTAATTATGCCCAAAGTATGTAAATATAGATGGCAAAAGCATGCGTTTGGGGCTAGAAATGTATGCAAATAATGAGACTTATCACCAAGTTATATAGTACATAATTACCAAGGAGTTAACCATCCCATAATACAAGTTATATAAACAAGTTTCCAAAATTCCAAACAAAGTCAAAGTCTTCCAATTTATGCCATGTCCTTGCTTTTTCCTTTAGAGCTTCCATGTTCTAATAATTATAATTCAAATATAATGGGATGAGATTTCAAAAAATCCCAGTAGCAAAGAACATCAATTTAAGCATTAAAATGTATGGTAAATTCATGTTATATGCAAGTATTAACCAAGCCATAAACTTATCATCAATATGCCATGGGAAGGGAGCATAAATTATACCATTCAACAACTCACTAAACACATTTGCCAAGGCATCAATACAAGGAGTTAATCACATTTCCACGTACATAACTTAACCACATCATGGCACATGCACATAACATCAACAACCAACAATTTAACACTAAAATTGAAAGTTCTTGCAACCTCTTGTTAGCTTTGATTCTTGGTTTCTTCCTATTGCTCTTGAACTCTCTTTTGCTCAATGTCAAAGCCTAATAACCAAGCAACGCAATGGTATTGTTATTAGCTTCAACAATCCTCATTAATACTTTAACCTAAAACCCTAATCCTTTAACCTTTATTTTAGGGTTTTCCTCCCTCCTTTTCAATTCAACTTTCACATGCTTTTCCAACATGATTTTCCATATAGAATCCAAATATGAAGTTAGATTTATCAAAATCCAAACCCCTCTATTATTTCCTCACTTGGCCGAATAGCGTGCTCAGGGTTCCAACATTTTCATTTTCAATTTTAATGCTTCCAAACACATACTCTTGATATACTCCCACATAATTTCACCTCCTACACTCATTGGAAGCATCAAATTAAAAAAAATCAAACCTTAGCATCAAAAACCCCAGTTGGTCAAAATATCTCCTTTGGTTCCACAAGTTGGAATTCTTTCCAAAACAAAGTTCAAACACCATAATCCATGTATTTTCTACCTCTTAATCCATAAATAACCTTCAAATTATTCATAGCTAAACATATATCAATTTAGATAGCACCAAACCCGAACCAATTCATACTTTAAACTCCATAAAAGCCATAATTTAAACCATCAAACTACCAGGCAACTTAAATTAGAAGAAAAATACAAGCTTTTACCTTAATTTGACCTAAGTATAGCTTGATCCTCTTCTCCCCTTCTTCCTCCCCTGTTGGCCTAAATGTTCTTGATTGAACCCAATTGTTCTATGTTATTTCATATCATTTTCAGGTTTTTATCACAGATTTTGGTTCCTTTTGATGATAATTGTGGTTAATTTAGATTAAGGGTCCTTGCTTTGAGTTAGTGTCTTTTTTAGGGTAAAATTATCATAATTGGTTATTAATTGTATTCAATTGATTTCTAGGATAATTGATACTTCAAATTGTTGCTTTTTATTGTAGGACACTTGAGAATTAGAGCTAAGATTGAAGACCAAAGCATCACACAATATGAGAAGTCAAAATATTGAACCTAAAATAGTTGGTTGCGGCCAAGAAAATGCTATGCTATGGCAAAAAGTCTGAAAATGTGCGTCAGTGACTATTCTGGAATAATTCGCTGTAGCAAACTTTTAAGTTTGTCATGGTAAACTTTTAAAATTTCATTAAAGTTCCTTTCTGGAATAGTTCATCGTGGCAAACTTTTGAGTTTACTGCAGCCAACTCCTTCGTATTAGTAACGTTAGATTCGGATCCAAAATGCAAAAATAGACCCACTACTCATATGATCCAACCCAGATTGACCCCTAAAACCCTTAGAAACCCTATTTTCAACGAATCACTCTATTTTCTCATCTCCAACACCTTTATTCTCTCATCTTCTTGCCTCTCCACCTCCATCTTCTCTCCCATCCATTTCCTTCACCTTTCCTTCACTCCATCTCATTTTCTTCTACTCCTAGCTGCTATGGTTGATGGATTCACCTCGGTTGGAGCTTTTCTTGAAGCTATGGAGGGCTAGGGTTTAATAACTCTTGGTGATAGTGGAGTGGCATGAGTTTTCATATTTTAAAGGGGAGTTTAGTTTAGTTTGCAATTTTTAGCTATGATTTATGGCTTTCTAAGTGTAGGAGTTGTAAATTCTTAGTTAGGAACTTGGGATTGTTATTGTAATCATTAGTTAATGGTTTACATTTATAGTTTGGATTGGTTAATGTTGAATTCTGTGCTTCAATATATGTAGTCGCATATATCTTTCTTTGTAACTCTCTTGATTCTCTCTTATCTTGCATGGTCATGTTTTGATATTGAGTTGATTTTGAGTTGTAATGAACCAATTGCATGATCATTCTTAAATTACACGTTCAGAGAGCTTAACAATGTTTTCATTAATGAAGTTCATTGATTAAACATTAGACTCAGTTCTCTTTCTCTCACTCTCGGATTTGGCCAAAAAAATGTAACACGAAGGAAGGGATGATCATATATATATATATATATATATATATAAGAGGGCTAGATTTTATCTCTTGGTAAATATCTCTTTTACCCCATGATTTCACCTTAACATCCTCCATGATTTAGCCACATAACCCTACTTAAGTGTCCCTTAATTGAATACAAGAAGACACCTCACATGGATACCTAATCTCACACATGCAAGAATTGTTATATTTTATTCCGTAATTCATTTTTCCAAACTTATCCTTCAACAATATGTATTATTCCACTTAGGTCCTTCCCCTCTCTATTTAGCACTAATTCCACTAGAAAATTAGGGAGAAATTTTATCTCACCAAGCTTATACTCATCACATTGTATAATCTCTCATTATCGGTTGTTTTTTCTTAGATCTTGTTAATTTCATTGTTTCTAAAACCTTATTTCCTTACACCAATAGCTTCCTTCTAATGAGGAGAGATTTCCTAAATTTTCTCAAAATTTATTTCAACCTCTAACTCTTTAAATTAAAATTTTTTCAAAATTAGCCTTTTACGCATAGAAATTAATATTTAAATATTTTTAAAGCTATCCTCTGCACTTCCTGAGGCTAGAAATAATTTTAAAATTCATTATAATTCCCCAAGGAAGTTTACTAAATTTTCCATGAATTATTGAGGTCCCTAAGTATTTTAAATAATTCAATTTGGCCAATTTTTTAATTAGCCAAAATGCTAAGAAAATACTAAAAATTCCAAAATAAATTATTTTTATTTCATGTTCATCTCTCAGGCCTCAAACACTATTCCTTACCCTTTATTCTATTTTTCATGATTTTATGACAATTTTTGGGAATTCTAGATGTACCTTCCTATATTGATCAATATTGACCGAATATTTTAAAATGATAGCCTGGTCCTAGATCTGATCTCATTTCAAAATTATTCCGTCTAAGTTTCCGCTACATTACTTGGCCCTTGATTAATTCTAATTTCCTCATTTTCCTAATTAAAATTAACAAGGTATGATAATTGATGATCATTATATGACTGTTGTTAGATGCATTGAGTCTTCCTTGAGCATTAATGTTGATAGCAAGGTTGTGGGTGCTAGTGAATGCCATTAATACTTGTACAAGTCCCATGCATGCTAAAGATTCTTATTTTCTTAGGCATGATAAAGCTAGTTTTGAGGATTCCATTGATTTTTTAGGTGTTGTTAACAATGTCCAAGAGTCTTTCCATCCTATACTATCGTGTGATCTTCAACCCAATAAAAAGGAGGTTAATATGGGTTGTCTTGGATTCTGTGGTTTTGAATATGAGTTATCTAATCTTCTTCATGACTATAGAGTAGTGCATAAATGTAATTTGAGATAGAATCTTAAGCATATCCATGGATTCATTTATGAGATCCTTTCTTGTGGTTTGCTACCAGATAAAGGCATGATTGATAAATATTATATCTTAAGCCATCTTTCTAGTGGCTGACTTCATATTGATTTTCTTGGTTGTGATGTTTACTTAGATGACTCAAGTGCTAAATCATCTTCACATTATTGTCGGTTCTCTAATTCTATAATTGTTGGATTATACACTTCGTTGGGTGTTGTGTCTATTTTACAGGAATTCATGTGGCAAGGTTTTGTTCTTGCTCGCTTTGTCCCTCATATTCGAGGACCTTTATCCATTGACCTTGAGTTGCCACCTCTAAGAATAAGGTTGGATCTCCTACAACTTTTCTTTGCAAGCTATAAGCCCCCATAATGTCACATCCTACCAAATTTGACCTTGAAAATATGTATAATAAATTAGACAGAGAGTTAAGTCGTAAAGTAGACTCACAGGCAAAGAAAAAAAAAAGCTTTTGACTGTTGTCTAGACTGATATCTTTGAAATTATCAGTCCAAGAAGAACAAAATGAGAAAATTTGAGAAAAATTCCAAAAAATTTCTGAAAAATGATAAAAAGGTAAATTAGAGGTTTTGGAACCCTATTTGAGGCCCTAGAAGGGGAAATGACACAAAAATAATTTATTACAAAATTTTCTGTAAACAAAGGTTTTTCGGAAAAAATAATGAAAAATTAGCCTAAAACAATTATTTTAAATATATAGAGGCCTCAATATTTTAAAATTTTTTCCAGGCCCTAGAAGTGAAAGGATTAATTTTAGAATATTTATTATCAAAATCTTATCGGTAAAGCCTAATTTCAGAGAAAATTTAAAATAAATAGTTAGGGATTGAGATAAATTCTAAACCTTTTCAAGGGACCTTCCTATATTAAAATATGATTTTTTGAAGGAAATAAATGAATTTTTGGAGGTCCAAAAATATTTTTGGAAATTAGAAAGTAATTTTAGCCTAAACGATGAAATTGGGTGAAAAAATGTTTGGAGATGCAAGATGATACTTCTTCCTTCTTTCTCGAGCCCACTGGACTTCATTTTGGGCTAGGAATTAATAGTAATTTCATGGCCCAAGTGCTGCACATGGTTATGGAATAAAATAATACAAAATATCACATGATTTTATCCTAAACATTATTACACTTGGAGCACTTGTACAGTTCTAGATTTTTGCAGCATTTCAAGGTGCCACATGTCCCCAAACCTGCAAATTTTTAAGGGATACTTGGAAGAAAGAGGAGGCCACTTTAAAGTCTATAAATACCCCTCCCACAAGCCTTCAATTTTTTTTAGCACTAAAAGGGGGGAGATTTTGCTACAGAAAAACTGACTTTGGGAGGCCAACTTCACACAGATTTTAACTAAAAATTATCAAGCAAGAACCAAGGATTAATCAAGGTATGTTAAAGCTTTAATTTGGTTATGTTTCTAGCTTGTTTCAAGTGAAATTAGTGGCAAAATTCCTAAGGTATCTTGCTGTCCAGATTTTCAAAATAGTGAGAATGGATTAGGAAAGGATTAAAAATTATGAATATGAGCTTGGAATTACATGTTTAATTGATGTTTGGATTGAATTTTGGAAGAAAATCAAAGTTAACGTTTAGGACACCTTATTCGGCCACTATGTGTTTTTAAGGTTAAAGATTGTTTCAATATGATTGGATGATTCTAATGAGTTTAAAATGTTTTTGTGTAGAGAAACACCAAGGAAAAGTGTTTAAAATCATTGGAATCAAACATGAAAATTTTGGAACAGAATACCCTACTATTCGGCCAACATTATTTGAAAGGGAAGGAATGTGATTTTTTTAAAATATGATTTGATATTTGGATTCTACATGAAAAACTGTGTAAGAATGAACCAAGAGATTGATGGAAACAAAGAGGAAATAACAATGACAAAAAATCAAGAAAAAAGGGGTTTAATTGAGTTTAATGTTGAACAAAAGTGTTATTGCTTGGGTTATTGATAATTTGAAATGTGTTTATGCATGAATTGTTAGGCATTGTGCAAGAGAACAAAAAGAAACCCAAAATAATCAAAGAGGCCAAAATTGTGGATTAAAAAGAGGTAGCATGGAATTTGCAATTTTTAATGTTAACTTGCTTGGTTGTTACATAATATGATTACTTGAATCTATGCTACATTGTATTTGAGATTATTTGATGAAAATGACATATTAGCTGATTGCATTATATGCCTTGGCAACATGCATTAACATGTTGTTTATGAGTGGATTGTGATGATACTGCATGGCATAGAATGTTCATGAATCTATTTGTAACATACCGTGCATGTTTAACATTATTATTGTAATTCCTTTGCTATTGAGATTTCTATGAAATCTCATTCCTCTCAATATATAAACAATCAATAGGAACTTTAAGTGGTGTGACCAAGGGCGAGGAGATGGTATTTCCGTAAAGGAAATATGTTATGGAATTATATTGAATTTATGTGGAGCCTTATGTATATGTTTTGTAATTATTATGAATTGTTAGGTATTATTGTGAATTATGTTGGAATATTGTATTAATGATCAAGGATGCTTTTCCTGTGAACATTTGATTAAGGAATCATGTTTAAGCATGTGTTATGAGATTGAATTGGTCATATAGATTGAAAAGAGGAGAAAAAGGCAAAAATTGCATAAAGAGGGGATAAAAGTTAACTTTTAAGAGCTAAGTTTGATGAACAAAATTTTATGCAATTGGATGAGTTTTGAGTTGAAATTTGACAGACTCATAGATCATATTTTTACCTTTGAAAAAAGTGGTATTTCATCAAATTTGAAGATTCTTACAAAAAGTTATGTCTATCCAAAGTTAGGCATAAATTCTACTTTGCACGAATAGTACCACTTTGCACGAATTCTGGGATTAATTGGTGAGTTCTAAATACCAATGAGTATTTTTCCTCTAAATATCATATGAAAAGTTTTAATTAGAACCTAGAACCAATTCATTTTAATTTGTTTAGAATTAGTTATGAATTTTCAAAAGGGATAATTAATCTCCAGGTCCTTATAGTTTCATCTGATTTTTAATTGGGTCCTTATAAAATTTTTTCTTTTTATCAGATCCTTTTACTTTCGTGTGTTTTTAATTAAGTCCTTCTATTTTTTTTTCTTTTTATCAGGTCCTTATAGTTTCACTTATTTTTTAATTAGGTGCTTTGTAGTTTTTGAAAAATTATTTATTAACTTTATTCTTTAAAATTAATTTCATTTTAAATTAATAATTATATAATTGGACAAAATAATTAATATAATCATTTAGTAATTAATTAATAATCATAATAATAATTATACTTAAATATAAATTATTTATAATCATATTTTAATTTTAGAAAAATTTATTATTATAATTTGAATTTTATAATTATAAAAATTCGAATTGAAAATAAATAATATATTTGTTTAACTAAAAATTTAAAAGAATATTAACATAAGATTGTTACAATAATTTATTATTTTTAAAATGTTATTATTTGTAAAATAAAAAATAAAAACTACAAGGACCTAATTAAAAACAAAGTAAAACAATAAGCACCTGATAAAAAGAAAAAAAATTATAAGGACTTAATTAAAAATATATGAAAGTATAAGGACCTGATAAAAAGAAAAAAAATTATAGGGACTTGATTAAAAACCAGTGGAAACTATAAGGACTTATATATTAATTATCCCTTTTCAAAATTTGGCCTAAATAACGGATACAATAAATAGTAACCTGAATTTGAGAAATTTTAAGGTTCAAATTTTTTCAACTTAAAGCCATAAGAAATGATTCTAAATGACTCATTGAGATAGTATAAGGTCTAAAATTAAGGTGTGATATATTTGGTATCAAAGCAAAAGTTCTGGCAAATAAGTGGTTGATCGGATCGGGACATCGTCTTTCAGGTCATCAAAAATATGATTGCACCAAATAATATAGTATAGGGCACAACCTATCATTTTTCTTGAAAAGCGCTTTTATTGAAAAGTCTAGACTAAATTGGCTATCAAAAACATATTGATTTAGGTAAAAAAAGGGGTTTTAATTGTCAAAACAATGGTGCAATAAAGGTAAAATGTAACAAAGTAAATCTTTTTGGTCTTTTTAAATTAATAAAAGAATGCTTTGAATTAAAGGGAAAATATGATGAGATAGGCTCTTGGTGATGAAAACTTGGCTATTATTGCTCTTAAAATGATATGGGAGTTATGAAAATCTCTAAGTCTAGATAAAAATCCCAAGCAATCACTTAGGTCTAATGCTTTAATTAATGAAAACTTACTTTAATCAAAGTTAATTATCATTTCTCAAAACATTGTTAAAAACCACTTAAAATGTAATTAAAATAGATAATGCAAATGCCCTCAATGATTGTCAATCAACAACCATGGAAACTAAGCAAGCAAATTAATTGTCAATAATCATTTTCAATCAACTAACCAACAAGGAATCAAAACTGAAATATATATATATATATATATAATCCAACATAAGACATCATCTAATTCAATTATAATAGTCTAATCACAAGATTTACCAATCGGTAATCATGTGTTAAATAAAGAGTAGAAATTCCTAAATCTAGAAATATCTAACATATGTTCAAGCACAGAATTAGACTAAGAAAACTCTCCTAATGTGTCTATGAGCTCAAGCTTTATCTTCCATCACCAAGAGACTAAGGATTTAGCTTCTCATAGCTTTAACCTTGCCACAATCGCTCCAAGAGTTTTTTGCATGAGGAGGGCCAAAAATAGGGTTGAAAACATGGAGAAGAAGATGATGGAAGTGGTTTAGTTAGTGTAGAAATAAAGGAAATAGTGGAGAAATGGAAAAAAAAATGGAAGATTGTCATTAGAGTTGAGTGGAGGCTTGAGAGAGTGTTTGAGACTTCTATTTCCACAAATTTGTAGAAAGAGGCCTTGGTATTTCATGGTTGCTGATTTTTTTTGTCTAAATGTAGAATGACCTATTTCAAAGTGCACAGTTTCACTGAAAATGCATTCAAGTCGTGATCTGGTAGCATCTACATTGCGACCTGGGGACATAGAGGCACTGCAGAATAACCTAGTTCAAAACGCACAATTTCACTGAAAATGCTTTCAAGTCGTGACCTGGGACAGTCTATGTCTCGACTTGGGAACATAGAGGCTCTTTCAATCTTGTGTTTTGGCTCTTTTGAACTTGTAGCTCCTTAAATACTCCATCTTGGGTCTTTAAGCCTCCTCCAAATGCTTACAAACAAAAGCAAAGAGCTTTGTAAAAATTAAACAAGTTAAAGATCAAGGCATTTATAGATCGGATGAGATAATTAACCTTTTTTACCCTTAAATCAGCAAAATGAATTGTATAAATCGACATAATCAAAAAGGTATATATGCATACAAAATGAGGATAAAAGTGTTGCAAAATACTAGAAAGCACTCAAAAACCATGTAAAGATTAGGTTTTATTACTTCCCCACACTTGAACCTTTGTACTCTTGGACAAAGACTTAAATCAATCCAAAGAAAGTACAGGCATAATCAAAGAAATCAGCATGCTCAAAAATGATCTCAAGAACCAATCATTCAACATCTTTTGGGAAAACAAAAATGATAACATGAACAATGCCAAGTAATCAGATATAAGGTACAATTGATTCTAAATGCATGAGCCCTAGAGATTCACTCAAAGGATGTAAGTGTTTAGCTCACTCATCTCTCCTCATTGGGTTCCTTTCACTCAAATTCAAGTAGCAAACACCCTACCATAGGCTTGTAATAGCTCTAAAATCTCCATTACCATTTAGAATTCATGTAAAGAATCAAGAGGGCTTTTAAGGTTGTAGTGATAGAAAGGCTAGATGAAACGGAAATGTGGTGAAGTCGAGTGCCCAAAACTAAAGTGATATGAGTCAAATCTTATCTATTCTTAAACAAAGAAGCTTAAATCTTAACCTTCTACCACCAAGAGAATATTTTATTCAACTTATTCTATTACTATAGCTCTCTCTATTTTTTTCCATATATATATGTGTGTGTATTTTTACTACTTTTTTTTTAGGAATCACTTTTCTTTTCTTTTAGCCTTTTTCTATTCTTTTCTCAACTATAAAGCTAGTATTCCCAGCATAAAGCTGTGAAGGTTAGATAATCTCAACTATCAAGATGAAATTAACTCAATTGAAGCTGTAATTCAAACACTAGAAATGGTAGATGAAATGAAAGAAGTAAAGGATCAAAAGGGGTGAAGAATGGATGGATGTTTGTGGCTTGTGTTTGGGTCAACAGGAGCGAAAAGAACTGCCTCTATCATATTCAATATCATAAATGCGTATAGGATTTTAACAAAGAGCTAAAACAAGTTCTAGAGAATGCAAACTACATGAATAATCACTCAATATAGGAATTAAGGCTCAAGAATATTCTCCAATAGGGGTTTATATCTCAAATGCTCATACACAAAGTTCTAATCAACATGCACTATTCACAAGGTATTAGGACACTTATCACAAAAAAAAAACCCCTTAGGATGATGATCAAAAGGATCAAAATAATCACTTAAAAACATACATGGATCCTAAAAGTACCCATAAAGTCTTAGAAAAATCTATTTTAAAACCCAGAATTCTTAAAACCTCAAAGATGGGTATGGTTTTTGAGAAAACTGTTTAATGCAATGAGGTTGGATTAAAAAGATAATGATTTTGCTTGAAAAAGGTGCAAAGGTAGCTTCGAAAGTCCTTCTATACAGCATTGCATAAAGCTAAGAGAAGGGAAACGGATGTATCAGAAATAGGGTCTAGGTCACGACCATTATTAGCGAGGTTGAGACCTGGCTACACCAAAAGCACTAAGCTTAGTTTTAGGGTTCTAGTCATGACTTGAAACAGTGGTCATTATGACTTGAAGACACAGTGAGTCTTCGCTTGTTAAACATCCACTTCAAGTTGTGACCTGGAAAAGGGGGGTCTCGACTTGGCTTCATAGAAAGCTACCAAAACAAAAATTTTCAAAGCCTAACATATTCTAACATATGCAACCTCTTGAGTAAGCACCAAAATAGTCAAAATTGATCTAATTCTCAATAATTCATCACCAAAAAACAATTCAAAAACTAAAGATTGATGATAAAAGATTGGATTACAAAAAATTTTGCCAAAAAATAGAGCAAGTACTAGAGCAAGTACAACAAGCAGCAAATAAACCCCTCCTCCACACTTTAACTTGACAGTGTCCTTACTATCAATGGGAAGGGTAAAAAGAACAAAAACAACCAAAGATAAGCATGACTAAAACACACATCCTATTCATTAATAGAAGGTCTCAACACATCTATATGGCAAGTTTAAATATAAAGTTTCCACCAAAAGAGACAAAAGATGACCAGTGGTCATCCTCTCTTCCTTCCTCCTCCTTCTTATCGGCTTTCCCTCCCATCTATGCATTACCTACAGTAGTACCAGAAGATTGTCCCGTACCCTTAGTGAAATAGCTTGTGATAGGAATGGAGTTTTGCCAAAAAGCCTGCTCATAACCTAGAGGAAGAGTGACATTAAGAGCCTTAGCTATCTCCAACATCAAAGGATCCAAAAGCCTCTACCTTCTACACTAATATGACAGAGAGATAGCCTTTTGCTCCTAGAGTTGCTTGCTCACACTAGTCACCTACTGACTGAGAGCTACTATCTATTTACTTAGGGAGGCGAGATTGATACTAGAGCCACCCTTAGCTGCCTCATCCTGAGGCTCCTCCTCTGCTACCATTTTCCCTCTTTTGCTACTCATTAACTCTGCAGCCCTCTTGTTGGGCTTTGAAACAGTGTAGCACTTAGAAGTAGGTAGCTCTAAGGTAGGTTAGTCTTTTGCATTGGTATCCTCCTCTCTATACAGATATCAATGATCAAATACGGGAATACCAAGAGGGTCCAGATATTAGTAACGCAGTGCACAATCTGGTCACAAGCTATGACGGAGATTTCAACTGGTTGCTTAGTCATGAGGAGGTATAATAGGAGAGTGCCCTCTTGGGAAACATCAGAGATGTGGGCCATTGGCATCACATTATATGTCATGAAATTCAACCATACTCTTGCCTCATCATTTATGTTTTTGCACTTAAAATAACACTTGCCTTTCTCCTTAATAGTCCAACTAGCTCCCTCAATTCCTATGGTTTGGAACACCTCATCCAAGGGACATCTAGCAGCTTATAGAAGGATTTAATATTAGTCTCATCAATGAAGAATTCCTTCCTCCTAAAGTTAATCCCTGGACTACCCTCCAAAACAGAAGAGGTGTAAAACTCATTGACCAAGGTCAGATTTACCTTGGCTCTTTTCTTCATTAACTCTTGATGCCCTTGCTCAATGGCAATCTTATAAAATTCGAGCTGGTTAGTTTTAGTAAAATGTCTCTCTTGTACCACATCCTGATTAGCAAACACACTAAGTGCCTCTGCCATTATGAGTTTAGACTCATCTTGGGAGCGAGCCTTTTTGGGAGTGTTTGCATTCTTTGTGTGAGGCATCTATAAAAAAGGAAAAACAAAACACATAAACAATGAACAAAACCAAAAACAAATCCTAAAACAAAAGAAAAAGATGCCCAACGCCTATCTTAGACAATCCTTACTCCCCAAAGACTCTTAATGATTCAATTAACTCCCAGACTAACCTTGGAAAAAACTTTATGCTTCAAAATGAGAGAGCTTTCATCTTAAAAACAATTGGAATTCCTTTTCAAAACTCAAGTCTTCTAACTTTGCAATTGCTCAAAATCAAGTCCTTTCAAAGTCATTTAAAGTTAAAGGTCAAATCTCCATCATAAATTACAATAGGGAAACACAAAAATAGGTACAACAGTTCAACATCATCACTGTGCCTTCAAGTTGCTACCCAAAAGTCTCCACATCACGGCCTGGATGCCAGAATTTTGAAATCATAGGCCAGTTTAGGATTCAAAGTTCAATTATTCCAAACCATTTTTCTTCCATGTTAATCATTCTAAAATTGTTCCAAGGTCAATCAATAAGCAGCCCAAACAGAAATCCCACATTCCCACTCATTTAAAACCTAAATCTAACAAAAATCCTACCTAAAAATTACAATACGCAAAATCAAGAAATAAAACATACAACAATCAAAAGGAAGGACCGAAAATACGTTGAAGAAGTAAGAAAGTAGAGTATGGTTACACAAGACTTGAGGAGAATGAGGGCTTCAAGATTCAGTTGCAACTTCGTGAGGGCCGAAACTGAAATGGGACCTTTAGAGAAATGTTAAATACTGAGGTGAGGCTTGGAGGATTTAGCTTAAGGGAAGGAGATGAGAAGCAAGTCACACAGAAGCAGAGGGTGAGGGCATTACTTCTGTGAGGGAGAACACAAAATAAAGAGAATGGGAAGGAAGGAAGGGTTTTAGGGTTTTGGAGTGTGAAATTTCTAGAGGAGCATTAGGGTTTTAAGTCTTTAAATGTATCTAGACAAGGCCTAAGGCTGGTTTAAGGGGTACGATGGTAAATAGGATTAAAAACTTAAGGACAGAGAGGTGATTTCACAGTAGGATTTTCTAATTTTATCCTCAGGTCATAATATGGGGTCATCTAAGTTGCGACTTTAACACACAATAGAGAATTTGGTGCTTCAAAGGGGCTTCAGGTCGCGACCTAAAGCAGCGAGGTCGTGACTTCACTTCACAAAGAGCTATCCCTTTTTTCTTTCCCCAAGTCGTGACCTGAAATAGCGAGGTCACGACTTTACTTCACAGAGTACTCTTTCTTTGGCCTTTCCTCTCTTCGCGGCTTGAAACAGCAAGGTCATGACGTGGCTTCACAGAGAGCTCTCTAACTCTCTTAATCCTTATCAACCTCAAATCTAAGTTCCTATACCACCTTCACTCATTAAAATATCTGACAAAACTACCCAACTCAGCAATCCATTACTAGATTTTCAAAAATTCAATGCAAAACTCAAAAGCAAGTGATTGAAGATTGGGCAAACTTTCAAAATTTTTGAAAAATGTTGGTAGGTTCAGCAAAAGAACCACTCACAACAAGAAGTAACCCATCAATACAAATCACAACACCCTATTTAAACTTAATTAGAAATCCCTCCTCCCCCACACAACTCAATGCAATGTCCTCATTGTAGCACACAATCACATACCAAAACATAAAGCTCAAAAACAAAAAATATGAAGGTAGAAGTTGTGAAGTCCAATTCTAGATTGAAGCACAATACATCATCCTTCTAGAGAGAAGAAAAGAGCTAACATGTAAAGATGGGTAAACTAAGGAATGTAATTAAGTATGTGTTAGTGACAGAGACAGAATTACAATAAGATTAAAACAGAACAACTAGGGGAAATTATTCATGACAAAAATAAACAACAAAAATTTAAATTGCTACTTCTACTGGGTACATCCCTTTCACAACTCAAAACAGCCACATGCAAGATAATATCATCCAAATTAAAGGATATGTGAAAAGTAAAAGAGAATAGAAAGGGATGATCTAGCCTCATGGAGGATATGTGGGCTCTTCATAGAGCTTGAGAAGATGACCATTGCATTGGAACATCTTGCTTGTGGCCTCCTCCTCCAGCTCGATCATCCCAAAATTATATACCCTTATCACAGTGTAAGGTCCATCCCAGCTTGTCTTGAATTTTCCCTTTGTGAACTTGAACCGAGCTTGGTACCTTAGGATGTTGGCATCATGAATAAGCTTGATCTTTTGCTTGCAGATGTTAGAACTATGGTAAGCATCTAACCTCATCTCTTTTAACTCTTGAATATGAAGAAATCTGTTTAGACCAACTTCCTTAAAATCAGCACTGCAACTCTTAACCACCTAATACATCCTATGCTCTAATTACATCGATATATGCATGACTTCCCATATATAACTTGATATGGAGACATCCCAATTGGCATTTTGTGGGCAGTACGGTAGGCCCATAGTACATAATCTAATCTTAAACTCTAATCTTTGTTCGATGGCTTGATAATATGCTCAAAGATGCTCTTGATTTCTCTGTTTAACACCTCAACTAACCATTAGTTTGGGGATGGTATGGCGTGGATACTCTATGGTAAACCCCATATCTAACTAATAAGTTAGTGAGCAACTTGTTGCAAAAATGGGTTCCCTAATTACTAATCAACACCTTGGGCACACCAAATCTACTGAAGATATTAGATCTCAAAAACTTAAAAACCATGGGTGCATCATCCTTTCTTGACGGAATTGCTTTTACCCATCTAGAAAGTTAGTCTACGAATAATAGGATATAAGTGTAATCATGAGAAGGTGGGAATGGTCCTATCAAATCTATCTCCCATGCATAAAAAATCTCATGAGCCTCAGCTTTAGGAACACACCTTTTAATAACTTGATCAAACCATATCTTCCATAAATATGATGGATCCCAAATTTAGTAAGAGGTTTCCCTCTTAAGCTTTTCAATCTAAACAATAGTCAAATGAGACGACATTAGGCCTATAACTAGATAATTCACTAAATGAGCAAACCATGGCTCAGAAATAGATAGAGCACATAAAGACTTATCAAGGAATGAATCACAAACAATATTAAAATCTAATACTCCCTTGGTCTCTAATTGTAGTCTACTCAAGTGATCTACAACGTCGTTCACATTGTCGGCTCTATCTTTTACTCCAATATCAAACTCTTGGAGTAGCAGCATCCACCTCAAAAGCCTTGGCTTCGATTGAGGTTTGTGGAAAAGATACTTTATTGTTGCATGATCTCTGTATAGAACTACTTTGGGATTTATGAGATAAGGTCTAAATTTGTCAAGTGCAAAGACAATAGCAAATAATTCCTTTTCAGTAGTGGTGTAATTTCTTTAAGCTGCATCTAGGGTTTTAGAAGCATAGGCAATTACTTTAAATGCAAAACCATCCCTTTAACCCAACATTGCCCTTATACTTAAATTTGAAACGTTACATGAAATTTTAAAAGGCAATTCCCAATTGGGAGAGGTCAAAATGAGAGGAGTAACTAGCCTATTCCTCAATTCATCAAAAGCTAGCTCACACTCATGATCAAATTGAAATTCAACATCCTTTTGCAACAGTTTATATAGAGGTAGAGCAATTTTACTAAAGTCTCTGATGAATCTTCGATAAAACCCACATGTCTTAAGAAGGATCTCAACTCTTTCAAGTTGGTAGGATAGGACAATGAAGAAATCACCTCAATTTTAGCTTTGTCTACCTTTATTCCTTTACCAAAAATCAAGTGTCCTAGCACGATGCCATGATTAACCATAAATGGCATTTTTCATAATTTAAAACAAGTTTTTTCTCAATATACCGTGCTAGAATTTTGTCAAGACTCTGCAAACATTCATCAAAAGAATTACCATAAATAGTGAAATCATCCATGAATACATCCATGCATTTCTCAATAAACTCAGAAAAATGGATAACATGTAATGTTGGGATATGCCGGGTATATTACAAAGACCAAAAAGCATTCTTTTCTAGGTATAAGTTCCAAATAGGCAAGTGAAAGTAGTCTTATCTTGCTCTCTAGGGTCTAGAAGGATTTGGAAATACCTAGAGTACCTATCTAGGAAATAGTAGTGACTCTTCCCCACTAATTGCTCAAGTATTTGATCAATAAAAGGTAAGGGAAAGTGATCCTTCCTGGTGGACTCATTAAGCTTCCTATAGTCAATGCAGACTCTCTATGAGTTCTACACCCTTGATGGTATGAGTTCATTATTCTCATTCTTGACTATTGTGATCCTACTCTTCTTTGGTATAACTTGTACCAGTGATACCCATTCACTATCAGATATAGCATATATGATCCTAGCTCTCAAAATTTTATTTACTTCTTTCCTAACCACATCAGAAATCAGAAGATGCAGCCTCCCCTAATTTTGCTTAATTGGCTTGGAACCTTCGGTTAACAAAATCCTATGGATGCACATAGTGGAGTCAATCCTCTTAATATTAGCTAATTGCCAACCCAAAGCCTCCCTATTCCTATTAAGCATGCTCATCAAACTAGACTCCTCACTCTCAGTCAAGGAACTAGAGATAATAATGGGTAATTTACTTTCAACATCCAAATAAGCATACTTAAGATTTGAGGGTAAATCTTTAACTTCCAAAACGGGCTGTTAAAGAATTGAGGGGATTAGAGAAGGACCATCAATAGAGTTAGGAAAACTCTCCTTTGTTGACTCTTAGGAAATGCACTTGTTTGCCTCAATTGGAGTTATTACACTTGTCTGAGTTCCCTCAGATATTGCACCATGCTCAAGTTGGTTCGCAACAACATTCTTGGGTTGGTCCACCTCCATACCTATATTATTATTAGAGATTAGATCATTTAAAAATCATAAAGTATGGGGCATAATTTTAGAATGTAAATGACTAAGGATCAAGTTAGAGAGTGTTGGCCCTTTAACCAAAGTATCCAAAACATGAGATGCTGGAGCTATTGAAGGTTGAAGATCATTTGTTGTAGTAGGGGACTTAGGTCACGACCTCACTATATCATCATTGGCTTTAGGTCACGATGTGGGAGCACAGAGACTTCCTTCGTGATGAAATTGCTCCTTAGTCGCGACTTCACTACACAGAGGTTGAATTCTTTGAATTTTGCTCCACTCTCAGTATCAGTCATACCTTGTAAATTTGTAAAATTATCTAAAAGATCCTTGCCAAAGGCAATATCACTCACAAATGAAGAAATGGAATCAAAATTTGAAGAGAAAGAAAGATCTTAGTAATGAACAGCATGCTATCAATCTCTAAAGAATTAATGCATGGCACCTCACTCCCACAAGAGCTTGAAAATGAATAAACAAAAGAAAGAGAATTGAAGTATTCATCATAGGCACTTAAAGATGAGTCAAGCTCATAGGATTCATATGATGGTTCAAGAAAATCAATCAAATTAGGTAGAACCATGTCATGGCTATCATGCATATTCAACTTATGCTTATCCTTAACTTGCTCTATAGCTAAATCAATATTATTCAAGCCTATAAAAGCAGAATTATCAAAGGGATATTTCATGGCTTCATTCATGTTAAAAGTGACCACATGATCTCCTACTTTCATGGTAATGCAATTATGTTTCATACTAATTATGGTTTCAGAAGTTTGGAGGAAAGGTCTACTTAAGATTAGGATGCTCTCATCAACTAGCTCATTAGATATATGTTACACCTTACTTCTAGAATGACTTAGAGTTCACTCAAAACTATTTTAGACCGCATTGGATGGTCTTGGGCTCAAAAATCTCATTTAGGATGCTAAGGACACTACTTTTCAGATTTTTACTATTTATTTGGTAAAAATCCAGTTTTCTAATCCAAATTCAAAAAATCATAACTTAACCAAGAAAAATCAAAATAGAGTGGTTTAAAATTCTATAGAAAGCTCTTTGAATTTATTTTAAGGAAAAATAATCTTGTGAACCAATTCCATTTGAAAAAGTGTCAGGTTTTTGTGAAAGTCACCTCTGTCCTTTTGGTAAAACTCTTTTTCCAGATTTTGGACCTTAACTTTGAAAAATCATCAAAAATTGTATAGTTGGCTATTTTTAACATGCTACCTATCGATTTGAAGCTCATGATATGAACTTTAAGCATAAAAAATTTTGTGAAGAAATTCTTTCAGGAACTTAATAAAAACGTGGCTCAAAATTAGCATCCTGCTTAGGGTTACAGCATCAAGCATATACACTTATACATGACCAAACAAAATTGTTTCCTCATGGTTCATCACCATTTTTATCCTTGGATTTGCAGCCTCCATTTTGATGATTCAGCCCCTAAAATGTTAGGTTACATATGGGGGATGAGATTTCAATGAAATCCCAGTAGCAAGATCAATCAACCAAAACATCAACATGCATCATTATAAAGCATTTCACATTAGCTATCATAGGAGAACTAATCTTCTTATAAATAGGCAACCTCAACATGCAAGGCCATGGCAACAAATACAAGGAGCAACCATATCACAATCATCATAGTTCAACCATACAATAGCAAACATTCATGCCATAAATAATAATGCAAAGTTAACATTAGTGGCTAATTAAATCCCACTACCTTAACCCAGTACTCTTTGATTCTTTGACCTTCTTTCTCTTCTCCACAATTAACAAAACCTAACATGATAAATCACAAAAAAAGCAGCAAGATTATCATCCATTCCACATAAAAATTAACAACATAGCTCAGGTAACTCCTAAACCCCCTTAATGCTTCCATCTTTGTTCTTTGAATTTTTAGAGTTTGTTTCCTTAAACCCTAAAAATTCTTTCTTGGTACCTTCCTACATGATTTTTCATGTAGAATCAAATATAAAGTTGGATTGAAGAAAAGAGCTTTCCTTCCTGAAGAACCAAGCTTGACTGAAATAATAGGGTTTATTTTCTAAAAATCACAACTTTGATTTTAATACTTCCCACACTTGTTCTTTAGGTTTACCCTACACCATTTTCCATTTTGAACACAATGGAAGCATCAAAACATTGAAAAAATCATCCTAGGGTATGATTCTCAAAGTGGCTGAATGGCTCCTCTAGCAAACCAACAATGAAATCTTTTTAAAAGTAACATACAACCACTTGAAACCATCATGAAACAAGGTGTTCTAACAATGTTTAGCAACCAAAACTTCTCTCCCTTCTCTATATTCATTTTGGCCAGCACCATAGAGGGACAAGAATAGATTTTTCCAACCATACAACTCAAGAAAACAAGGCAAGAAGCATCTTAAAACAACTTACTAACCTTGAATCTTGATTGGTAGACCAAAGTGGCTTGCTTTCCTCTTGGTTCTTCTCCAAAAATCACTCTTTCTCTCCTTAGCTGAAATGAAGATCTGAAATTAGGGGGACAATAAGCTTTCTTTAATGTCCAAAATATCTCATCTACCGCATTTAATGAAAGTCCAAGTGTCAATTGCCTAAGCCTCCTTGAATCCTCTCTCTTCATTACTTAAATCCAATTGTAATTAATTTCCCAAAGTCAAGATGCTCTCCTCTCAAGGCTTGACACTTAGCAACTTTAATTACTCTCTATTAGAGACTTGACATATGGCAAAATGTGGGCCATTTAAAGTGCAAGACTCTAATCTACACTTTGTCGGTGCACTTTTACTCTAGGTTTAATTTCATTTTTATAATTATAGTACTCTGGCCTCTGTAATTATTTTCTATCAGATCCATAAATTATTATCCTCATTTTCTCTTTCCAAAATGCCCTCTTTATCCAAATCTCAAATTTCCATTAATTAAATAAAAAGGAAAACTATTTTCCTTCTCATTAGTGATTTTTTCATTGTCCAAATAATCAGGAAAAATCTTAGACATTTGAGAGTCTCCTTTTAATCCCATAATCTCGTATAATTCCTTGGAGCATCATAGAAATTTTCTTGGGATTTTATTCTCCTTCCAAATTTTATTTAGAATTTTTCAAATAAAAGGCCTTAAATTAGTTTAAATCAACCTTAAATTCCTTTGTAATTTTTTCAAGGGAAATTTGGTCATAAAACCAATTATACAACCTCATATAATTCTCAAGGAATATTATCCTTATTTTTCCTTAATTTTCTAAGACTTGAAAATATTTTTCCATAATTATTTTTAACCAATTTTCCTTAATTAGTCAAACTTTCATAGTTGAATTGGAAAATCATACTAACTATTTTCCACTAAAATTCCTCTATTTCTCCTTATCATTTTTTGCCCTTGAATATTTAGAAATATCTTTATTCCTAATTACCATATTACTAGATGTGACAATATATCTAGGACATAAAAGTCAACCGAGAACACTAGGTCCTTAACCTAAACTAAAATATCCTCTATGATTCCTTTTGGGTAACTAATGAACCTATCTACTAGTTGAAGTACCACACTCATGTCCTTGAGGCCATTTATCCTTAAAGCTAGGTAAATCGACCAAGGCATAATCTAACAACGCTCCCTTAATATGAACTTTTCCTAAGGTGTAAGAGATGGTGTAGGATCCGGGATCTTAACCCTTAACCAATAATTCAGCCTTAAAAAGGGATGACACATTAGCACTCACTTGAATCCTCTCAAGGGGCCTAAATCTTTGCTTATCATTACATAATTCCTATAACAATTTAACATATTTAGGGTTTCCTCTTAAGAATTGAATCATAGACACATTAATTTTCAGTTTATTGAACAAAGTGTAAGCATCATTAGCAAATTTAGCATCAAACTTTTTCTTGCCTAAAAAGTAAGCTTTAGGAAAAGGGAGATCTTTAGTGCATACCTTGTCACACCTTACTTATATGATATCTTAGAGTCCATTTAAAATCATTTCAGACCACTTTGGATAGCCATCATCTAAAAAAAGCAGAAACAGGACGATGGTTTACGGATTTACTGTTCACTATGCATTTTCCAAATTACAGGTCCAATTTTGAAAAATCATAACTAGTTCTAGAAATTTCATATGGAGGTGCTCCAAATTTTTACTCAAAGCTCCTTCAATGCTCTTTAAGGAAAAAATTATTAAACTAAACTTATCTCTAGCCAATTCATACAGTTTATTCATTAAACTTTACTATTTATTTGGTCAATTCTGGAACTTTCATATTTCTTACCTCAACTTTGAAAAACCATATCTCCTTGTGTACACATCAAAATAAGGTAAACTATATCTCATTTTAAAGCCTAAGATGTTTAATATATTCCTACCAAATTTTGTGGCTTAATTCATTCAGTTGATAGGTCAAACTGGAGCTAGAAGCTGACTGCACCAGGACCTACGTTTTATCCCTTAAACAATTCTTGCTTTAATTCTTTTTTATTACTTTTGGCATACGTAACTTTGGCTTACTCTTTCCCATTTATTCTCACACATTTCTATTTATGCCATAGACATTTTAATCAATTACATTATATCATCGGCATCCATAAACATAATTTACATAATAGGAGAATTATACAATGAACGTTAGTTTCAATCATTAACATAAATAAGTCTCTACTTTCTTCTCCTTGCTTCTCATGTCATTATTGCCCATCATTGATCAACCTCAATGGTTGGTTAGGGAAGGGTGAGATTAGGGGGAATCCCAGTAGCAAACAATATCACATAATCATGCTAGATGGATGCTAATGCACTATATACAACTTTCTTGTTCTTTTGTTAGGTAGTGACATATTAGCGTGCCTAAAGCTACCTTCTTGATGCTTGGCCATGGAGACATAATCTACTCATCATAAATAGCAATTACAACAGCCAATACATGTTACAACAATATTCAAACATCATGTACATAGCAGCACACAAGCATACAACATCAAGCAATGATAATAGGTAAGTTCACTACCTTGTACTTCAAGCTTTCCTCTTGCTTTTCTTTTGACTCCCTTGACTTCCCAATCATGTGGGCTTTCGGTCAACATCATCAAACATCTTCTTGGATATTCCAAGGTCCTAAAAATAGCCACATTGATCATACAATCCGTTAAGACTAAGAGATTACATAAGGCTCAAGACTAGCTTTCTTGAACTTAACCCTTTCTCTTAATTTTTGGATTAGTGTTCTAGCTTTGTAAAAATTGTTTCCTTAAGCCAATCCTATACAATTTTACTCAAAAAATCTAAATATGAGCTTAGATTAATGAAAAGAAAACTCCTTTCCCAAGAACAGCCCTTGGTCGAAACATAGGCTTGGAATTCCCAAATTCCACTTTTGATTCTAATGCTTCCAACTTCACTTTCTCAACTAGTTTCCACATAATTTTCCATTCTAAATCTATTGGAAGCCTTAGAATTATCAAAAAAAAATCCTAAGGTGAAGATCTTAGCTTGTCCAAATTGATCACGCAACAACCATATCATGAAATCTTTCAAATATCAACACAAAATCACTTGAAACAGCCTTGAACTAATGTGTTTTAACTAGATATAACATCAAAATCATCCTCCCCTATTCCTAACATATTTTGGCCAGCATTAAACCATAAGGGAAACCAGATTTTTCAACCATAAAAACCAAAAAAAAAAAGCATAATACAAAGTAGAACAACCTACTAACCTTATATCCAAATTTGGTTGATCAAAGTAGGTGGTTTCCTCTTGATTATGCTTCAAGAATCAAAATGGCAAGATTTTTCCATCTTATTCTCATCTTGGCCAAAAAGTAAAGGGGGAGGGGTTCTATTTATAGCCAAAACTTGGCCTTGAATGGACCAAAATGCCCTTAGAAGCTCATAGAAAGTGTAAGGGCAAACTTGAAACTTTAAGCAGACTTTTACATCATTATTGCATCACCCCTTACAACATTCTTCTAGAAGTGCTAGATGTCAAAAATCTAGAGGAAAGGAAGGGAGAATGAATTGTAGGAAGGGAGAATGAATCTTAGCCATTAAATTAAACTTAATCTCCAAGTTTCTTTCCAATTTACTTGGCTCACATTTATCCGGCTTTCTTGATAGCCTTCTGGAGCTCATGAAATTCTTCTATCTACTCCATAAATTCCTTTTAATCCTAGAGAATATCTATGAATTTTCTCAGGCCATAACATTTTCTTTAAACCATACATAAAAATCATTTACTAAAATGTTCTTTTATCAGTATAATCGACTTTATATTTTATTAAAGCTATTCTACTAGCCTTCTAGTTATGGGTTTTAACTATTTAACCTTATTTTTGCATAAATTTTTGAGATCTTTTGCTATTTCAAATAGTTACCTCAAATGGTGTACTTTTTATCAGCCATAATCTTATAAATTCAATTTAAGTTACCTCAGGGGTATTTTCGTCATTTCTCTTCACAAAAGGGTCTTAGAGTATTAATTTTCATTTTCTAGGATTTTCCTAGAATTTTCTGCACACTTTCTATTTTTACCCCTATTGGTTTGTACCTTTTTGAATTTACAGTTTTACCCCTGCTTGGGCTCAACCTCATAAAACCATCTCTTTGAGGCTTTTAACTTAACCTTTGGCTTATATCTAGCCTCTTTATCTTTTTAGGCCTTCGAGACTGTATTGGAACCTCTAACTTTGACTACACTTTAGCCCCTAAAATCTTTTACTTTGCAGTTTAGTCTCTGAAACTACTTTCACTTCCTTTCTTATCTTTGGGACCTCTACTTAAAGGGTCTGGTAGCCTATCCAATTCAAGCTACTTCTACTACTTCTAGGCCTAAAATTTAGGATGTTACATACCTCCTTACTTGTAGGCTTAGAGGCTCTATGTACACTCGTCTATGCTTTTGTCTTCCTTTTGTTTGCCCTTTGATCGGACCAGGATGTCACCTTCCGGGTAAAATTGTGATTGTACCAGATAACGTAGTATAAGGTACAACTAATCATTTTTCTCGAGGAGCACTTTATTGGAAAAACAACCTAGTCTAAATTGGTAATAAAAAACATGATGATTTAAGTAAAGAAAAAGGGGTTTTAATTGTTTTAAAGATAGTGCAATAAATGTAAAGTGCAGAGAAATAAATGTTTTTGAGATTTTAAATGAATGAAAAAATGTTTTAGATTAAAAGGAAATTATGGTAAACTCGTCTCCTAGTGATGAAAACCCAGCTATCACTGCTCTTAAAATGAATGTGAGTTTTAGAAATCTCTAAGTCTGAAGGGAAACCCCAATTCATCACTTGAGTCTAATGTCTTAATTAATGAAAACTCACTTTAATCAAAGTTAATTAACACCTTTTAAAACGTTGTTGAAATCACTTAAAGCGTAAATGAACGGATGATGCAATGTCCTCGGAATGTTAATCGACAATCACAGAATACCAAGCACATAGATTAATCATCAATAATCATTGATCATTAATTGAACACCACGATTTCTAATTGAAATATTTATATAAACGATCCAACATCAACAACATCCAATCCAAATACATTTAGTCATCTAAACACAAGATTTACAATCATAAACCAAGTCTGATACAAATGCAGAAATCTCTATATCTAGAAATCTCTAACACAAAATTAAGTACAGGTTTAGACTGATAACTCCCCTATTAAGTCCTTGAGCTCAAGCTTTGTCTTCCATCACCAAGAGGCTAAAGAGTCAGCCTTTCATGTCTTCAAACTGATCGCAATCACTCGAAGTATGAACAACCATGAGGGAAGCTAGAAATGGGATTGGAAAAATGGAGAAGAAGGTGGTTGGAGTGGTTTGATCGGTTCAGAATCGCAGAAAATGATGAATAAGTAAAGAAAAATAAAGGTTTTGGGTGTGGAATCAATAGAGGCTTGAGAGGATATGATAGAGGCTCATCCCTATAAAAATCTATAGAATGGAAGAGTCTATCTTCGTGATGGCTGCCCCCTAGGTGTAGAAGCTCAGAAACCTATTCTAAAACGTATAGCTTCACTTAATGCCCTTAGGTCGCGACCTCAGGAGTTTCAGGTCGGGACTTGGGGGTCTAAGTCACGACCTCATAATATCACATCGCGACCTGGGGAGAAAAGGGCCTTTAGTCTTGACTTAGCTCCAAAATGCGTAGTTTCATTAAAAGGGCATCCAGGTCGCGACTTCCACAATCCATGTCATGACCTGGGGAGGTAGAACACTCTAACTCTTGTGTTTTGATCCTTGTAACATTATGGCTCCATCAATGCTCTATCTTGGGTCTTAGGTCCTTCTCTAATTGCTTGAAAATCATAACAAAGAGCTTTGAAAAGACTAATCAATTGCAGATCAAGGCAATTACAATTTAAGAAGGAAAATTGACCCTTTTTACCCCTTAAACAGCAAAATGCAATGTATGAATCAATGTAATCATAAAACTATAAATGCATGCATAATAAGCGTAAAAGTGTTGCAAAATATCAAAAAAAAAACTTGAGAAAACCATATAAAGATAGGGTTCTATCACTCCCCCACACTTGAACCTTTGTACCCCTGAACAAAGACTTGAATTATTCCAAATAAAGTACAGTTAAAATTAAGGAAAGTAGCATGTTTAAAAGTGATCTTAAGAGCTAATCGATCAACATCTTTTAGGAAGATAAAAATGATAACATGAATAATGCCAAGTAATTAAATACAAAGTGCAATTGACTCTAAATGCATAAATAGCAGAGATTTGCTCATAGGGTAAAAGTGTTTGATTTGCTCATCTCTCCTTATTGGGGTTCTTTTCTCTAAAAAATTCAAGTAGCAAATATCCTACCATAAGCTTGTAATAACTCTAAAATCTCCACTACTATTAAGCATTTATGTAAAGAATCAAGAGGACTTTTAAGGTTGTAGTGATGGAAAGGCTAGATGGAATAGAAAATGGTGAAATCGAGTGTCGAGAATTAAAGAGATGTGAGTCAAATATCATCTATTCTTAAACAAGGAAGTTCAAATCCCAACCTTCTACCACCAAGGGAATATTATATTCAACTTTATTTTGTTGCTATAGTTTGTGTATATAAAAGGTATTTCTTTACTCTTTCTGTTCTTTTTGCTTTCTTTCTTTTCTTTTTCTTCCTTCTTCTTCTTCTTTCTTTTTTTTTGTCCAGAACTTTTCTTTCTTCCTTCTTTCGAAATAAAGCTAAAATTCCCAATAAAAGCCCATAAAGATTAGGAAATCGTAATTATCAAGATGAAATTAACTCAATTAACATCATAGTTTAAATACTTGAAATGATAGACAAAATGAAGGAAGTGTGGGATCAAAAGGGTTAAACAATGGATAGATGTTTGTGGGTTGTGTTTGGGATAAAAAGGTGTAGAAAAGAATGCCTTTATCATATTCAAAATCATAATTTTGACCAAGAGCTAAAACAAGTTCTAGAGAATGTAAACCACATGAATAATCACTCAATATAGGAATTAAGGCTCAAGGATATCCTTCCAACAAGGGTTTCATATCTCAATTGCTCATACAAAAAGTTTCAATCAACATGCATTAGTCACGAGGCATCAAGACATTTATCACAAAAGCAACGCATAGGATGATGATCAAAAAGATCAAAATAATCACTTAAGAACATATTTGGATCTCAAAAGTACCTATAAAGTCTTAGAGAAATCATTTTCAAAATCTAGTATTCTTAAAAGTTCAAGGATGGGTATGGTTTTTGAGAAAAACTGTTTGATGCAATAAGGGTAGATTAAAAAGGCAATAATTTTGCTTGAAAAATGTGCAAAGGCAGCTTAAAAAGGTTACTTCTATATAGCATTGCATAAAACAAAGAAGGAAAGTAGTGCACAGAAAAAGGGACCAGGTCGTGACCTGAAATCAGTGAGGTCATGACCTGAGTACACAGAGAGCACCAAGTTAGGAAGGGGGGGTTGAGGTCGCGACTTGAAATCAGTGAGGTTGCGACCTGAAGTCACAGATACCCTTCCTTGTCAAAACCACAACTCAAGCCGCAACTTGAAATAGTGAGGTCACGACCTGAGGTAACAAAAGCAACCAATGAAAATTTCTTTAAAGCCTGGCCAAATTTTAACAAGTAAAACCTTTTCAGCAAGCATCAAAACAGTCAGAGATGATCCATTTCATAGCAATTCACCATCCATAATCAATTTAAAGCCAAAGAATGATGATGAAAGATTGGATTTTTGAAAAAAATTTGCCAAAAATTTAAAGCAACCACAAGAACAAAGCAACACTGGCAATGTAACAAAGAGAAAATGAATCCCTCCCCCACACTTAAACTTGACAGTGTCCTCACTGTCAAAGGGAAAGGAAAAAAGAACAACAGCCACCATAATTAAACACAAATAAAACCAACCACTTAAAGCAATTAAATTCAAAAATAAAAAATAAAACCTCCAATTACCCAGTTTACTAGGGAGAACAATAGAAACAAAAGAAAAACTAAAAAAACTAAAGTCTCTAAGCAAAACGACTCTCAGTCTTCTTCCTCTCTTCTCTCCTCTTCAGCCCCAACATCCTCTCCTACTTGAACATCCCCTTCTCCCATTTCAGTATCAATAGCAGCAACGGCACCATAGGACTGTCCCGGATCCCCACTAAAGTAGCTTGTGGCAGGAACAGTGTTCTTTCAGAAAACCTGCTCATACCCTGGAGGAAAATTGACCTTAAGAGCTTTGGCCATCTCCAACATCAGAGGATCTATAAACCTCTGCCTTTTAAACTCATGAGACATAGAGATAGCTTTGTATGCATCGAGCTCCTTGCTTAGATTAGCCACTTGCTGACCAAGTGTGGTAATCTACTCACTCAAGGAGGCAAGGTTGAAACTAGAGCCACCCTCAACTGCCTCTTCTTCTGGACCTTCCTCCATCACCCTCTTTCCTCTCTTCCTAGCTTTATTGGACTTGGAGGTCGTGTAGCACATGGTAGTGGCAAGTTCTAAGGTAAAGTTAGACTTACACGTTGGTATCTCGTTTGCTGCACACATATTAGTAATCAAGTGCAAAATTAGCAAAAGAGTCTGGACATTATTGACATAATGTCCAATCTGGTCCAGGGCAATAATGGGGATATCAATCGGCTACTGGGCCACTAGGAGATACAATAGGAGTGTGCCCTCTTTAGAGACATCAAAAATATGCGTTGATGGCATCATGTTGTTAGTCATGAAGTTCAGCCAAATCCTGGCTTCATCATTTATGTTCTTGCGCTCGAAGATGTTTTACCCACTTTCCTTCATAATCCAACTAGCTCCCTCTACTTTGATGGTTTGGAAGACCTCATTCTAGGAAATTTGATCAAGTCTGGTCTTCCAATGCTGGTACTTGTATACAGGGACATCAGAGAGCTTGTAGAGCTTCTCAATAGCATTCTAGCTGAAATAACATTCACGTTCTCTGAAGGTGATCCCCATATGCTTGTCCATGGTAGAGCAAGCATAGAACTCCCTCACCAAAGTTAAGTTCACCTTCTTCCTCTTCTTTATAAGCTCCCCCAAGCCTCGCACCATAACGAGCTTATAAAAGTCGTACTTATTGGTGTAACATCCAAAGTTTTAGGCCTATAAGTACCAGTAATAGCCTGAATTAGATAGGCTATCAGACCCCTTTTTAGAAGAAGTCCCAAAGATGAGAAAGGAAGTCAAAGTAGTTTCAGGGACTAAACTGCAAAGTAAAAGTTTTAAGGGGCTAAAGTGTAATAAAGTTAGAGGCTCCAGTAAAGTCTCGAAGGCCCAGAGAGAGAAAAGAGACTAGATATAGGCCAAAGGTTGAGTTAGAAGCCTCAAAGAGAGGATTATATGAAGTTAAGTCCAACTAGGGACTAAACTGTAAATTCTGAAAGTTATGACCAACAAGGGTAAAAGTGGAAGAGGGTACAGAAAATTCTAAGAAAATCCTAGAAAATGGGAAATAATATTCTAAGGCTCTTCTATGAAGAGAAAAGATGAAAATACCCCTGAGGCAGCTTCAACGGAATTTATGAGGTTATTACCGGTAAAAAGTATACCATGTGAGGTAATTATTTAAAATAGCAAGAGACCTCAAAAATGTATACAAAAATGAGGTTAAATGGTTGAAAGGTTTTACTAATTTATAAAATTAGTCCCGCAATCAAAAGGCCAGTGGAGTGGCTTTAATAAATTAAAGAGCCGGTTTTGCCGATAAAAGGGCATTTTGGTAAATGAATTTTTATGCAAGGTTTAAAGGAAGTGTTATGGCCTAAGAAAATTCATAGATATTTTTTAGAATTAAAAGAAATTTATAAAGTAGACAAAAATTTTCTGAGCTCCGAAAGGCCATAAAGAAAGTCGGAGAAACGTGGGCCAAGTAAATTCGGAAGAAGCTTATGAAACAAGTTTGATCCAACGGTTAGGATCTAATCTCCCATCTCCTCCACCACTTTCATGACACTTGGCATCTTCTAGAAGGTTGAGGTAAGCATGATGTAATAAGATGATGCAATGATGATGCAAAAGTCCACTTGAACTTCCAAATTTACCCTTGCCCTTTCTATTAGCCACCAAGGGCATTTTGGTCCATTCAAGCCAACTTTTTTGGCTATAAATAGAGCCTCTTCCCCTTCATATTTTCATCCAACATGAGTTTAAGAGGGGAAACTCTGCCAAAATTTAGAGAGAAAAACGTAGGGGTGAAGGCCAAGAAGAAGGAACAAAGTTCAAGCTTCAAGATCAAGGTATGTGGTGGCTGTAGCATCTGATTTGATACCTATTTCAAATTAGTTACTGTGCGTATCTGATTCTGAAATTTTGGATGCTTAAATTACACTCTGTGAGCTTTAAATCCATGGGTAGAACACTTAATTTGGATATGTGTACGATTTATGGTGATTTTTCAAAGTTAGAGATTGAAATCTGGAAACAGTGTTGAACTTTTAGAAGAGTGTCAAGTTCCGTACAATTCCGGTGCTGTTCAGCGTAGAATTGGTTCCTAAAACTATTTTTCCCTTAAATTTAACTTAATTAGCTTTCAGTGAGACTTGGAATCACTCAATTTGGATTTTTCTATATTTAATTATGAATTTTGAAAGTTGATCAAAAATTCTGGAGATTCTGCGTGAACAGTACCCGCGAACCAAAATTTCCAGATTTGATATTCTTGAATCTAAAGCCATCTAAAGTGGTCCTAATTGACAAGAAATGGATCATAAGGATGGGAAATGATGAGATTTATGTTAGAAAAGCTAGAAAGAAAACCCTAAGACTAAGAGAAAGGGTTGAGGTTCAAGAGAGCTAGCTTTGAACTTTATGTAATCTAGTGGTCCTAATAGATTGTATAATCATTATGACTATGTTTAGGACCTTTGGAACATCCAAGAGGATGTTTGATGATGTTGACCAAAAGCTAACATGGTTGGAAAGTCAAGGGAGTCAAAGGAAAAGTAAGAGGAAGGCTTGAGGTGCAAGGTAGTGAACTTACCTATTGTCATTGCTTGATGTTGTATGCTTGTGTGTTGCCGTGTACATGTTATTGAATGTTATTGTGACATGTTTTAGCTGTTGTAATTGCTATTCATGATGAGTAGATTATGTCTCCATGGCCATGCATCAAGAAGTTAGCTTTGAGCATGCTAGTATGTCACTAATTAACAAGAGAAAAACAAGTTGCGTGTAGTGCATGAGCATCCATTTAGCATGATTAATATGGTATTGTTTGCTACTGAGATTCCCCCGAATCTCACCCCCTCCCTAACCAACCATTTAGGTCAATCAATGGTGGGCACTAATGGCATGAGAAGCAAGGAGAAGAAGTGGAGAGTTATTGATGCTAATGATTGATATTATTATTCAATGTATAATTCTCCTATGTTATGACTTATGTTGTGAATGCCATGTATTTAATTATAAAGCTTATGGTGTGTATAGGAATGTATGACCATGAATGGGAAAAGGTAAGCCCATGTTAGGTATGCCAAAGAAATAAAAAGAATTAAAGTAAAGAGATGTTAAGGGATAAAATGTAGGTCCTGAAGCAGTTAATTTCAAGCTTTAGTTTGACCTATCATATGAATGAGTTAAGCTATGGAATATGGTACACTTATAATACATATCCCAAGCTTTAAAATCAGTGGTAAATCACATCATTTGGATGTGTATACAATGAGATATGAATTTTCAAAGTTAAGGCGTAGAATCTGGAAAGTCCAGATTTTACCAAATGAATAGTAATTTTAATCCAATAAACTGTACGTTTTCAGTGAGGATGAGTTCAGTTGAATATTTTTCCCTTAAATACCATTGAAAGAGCTTTTCGTAGAATTTTGGAACACCTCCATACGATTTTTCTAGAATTAGTTATGATTTTCCAAAGTTGGACCTGTAATCTGAAAACTAGACAGTGAACAGTAATTTTTCGAAAATTAATGTCTAAATTGAAATTTTCAAGTTTAAGACCAAAGAAAGTGGTTTGGAATGGTTCTAAATGACTGCTAAGGTACTATATAAGTAAGGTGTGACAATTGGTCTCTGGAAAATGCTGCTCTTGTACTACCCCTCTGTTGGCAAACATTTTCACTGCTTCCTCCCTTGAAAGTCTAGTCTCCTCACGAGGGTGAAGCCTTATCGAGCTTGAAGACTAGGGATTCTTAATGTAAGGCATCTGAGCGTAAAGCAAACACACAACAAACAACTAAAGTAAACACACAAAACAAACAACCCTAGAAAGGAAACTAAAACCTACACTAGGCCCAAAAACCAAGCACTCCCCCCATACTTAGTTTATAGCTACCCCTTGCCAGACTCTAGCAAAATTTTAAATTTTGACTTGGGACTCTTGCAGTTTAAAACCATTGGAAAAATCATGAGAAAAAACCCAAGCATAAGGTAGAGTCAAAATCCATTGAGAAATTTCAGTTTGGCAACAATAGGGGTGAATCAGAAGTTTAGAGTCTCCTTTGTGAGCTCAGATCGAGACTTGAAGGAGTTTCAAATCAGAAGTTTAGAGTCTCCTCTGTAAGCTCAAGTCGCGACTTCAACAGACAGAGGGAAAATTTTGAGTTTAAAAAGCTCAAAGTTAAGACCTGAAAACATCAAGGTCGTGACCTGGTTCCAGATTTTTCAAAAAACATAGAATGAACAAGTTCGTTTAGAAACTAAATCTTTTACAGAAAATATGATCCTAAGCAGTTCTAAAACCAGTTAAATAACGTTTTAAACATCCAGCCCAAACTCCACTCAATCAAAACTAAAACCCTAGAAAGAAAACGTAGAAACTAAACTGAAACTAGAAAGAGCAAAACAAAAACAGAGCAAACCCTGAAAGAATGGAAAGAAGAATGGATTGCATACAAGAGTGGGCTTGGTTTGGAACTACAGGAGAGAAACTTTAGAGGTAGTAGGGCAATATTTAGGCAAAAGGGAGAGTTTGAACGAAAGGTGGTTTTGAGAGAGTGGAGAAGAGAAAGTTTTGAAGAGGAAAAGGGCAGTTTCACTTGAAGGGAAACTAAAAAGGGATAGTTACAGAGGAAGAGAAGAAATTCATGACCTGGAGAGAAAGTTCAGTCATGGGGAAAAGAAGAGTGAACGTGTGAGAGAAAGTCTGAAGGGAGGGTTATGTGTGATTTTACAAAAAAAGATTAGGGTTTTAAATCCTTGGAATGTATAAGGCCTGAATCCAAGGTAGGTTCAAAGGGCAAAATGGTAATTAGGGTAGAAATAAACAAGGATAGAGAGGTAAACTCGCAGAAAAAATCCTAACTTTTCATGTCAGGTCACGACCTGAGGGAGTTCAAGTTGAGACTTTAGCAGACAGAGGGGGATTTAGGGTTTTAGAAAGGCTCCAAGTCACGACCTAAAAACAGTAAGGTTGCAATCTCAACTCAGAGAGCATTTACCCTGTTTCTTCCCCAAGTCATGACCTGAGACAGTGAGGTCACGACTTCAGTACACCAAGAGTTCCCCTTTTCAGACTAACCTCCAAGTCACGACCTGAGAACAGCAAGGTCACGACCTAGGGTCACAGAGAGTCTCTGACTCTTTAGACCCTGAAAAACCTCAAAAATAAAGTCCCTATACCAAAACCACTCACCAAAATACCTATCATAACAACCCAACTTAGCAATCCATCACCAGATTCTCAACAATTCAACACAAAACATCAAAAGCAAGTGATGGAAGATTGGGGAAAAGTTCAAAAGTTTCAAAAAATCTAGCACGTTCCAGCAAGAACCACCCATAACAAGGAACAACCCAACAAGCAAATCACAAAACCACTTTTAAACCTCTCTCTCCCACACACTTAAAGCAATATCCTTATTGCAGCACACAGTCACAAACCCAAACACAAAGCTCAAAAACAAAAACAACAAAGGTGGAAGTTGTGAAGTTTAATTTAGGATTGAAGCACAACATATCACCCGTCTAGAGAGAAGAAAAGAGCTAAGAGCAAAGATAGGAATACTCAAGAATACAATTAAGTGTGTGGTGGTGACAAAATAGAAGCATAATCACAATCACATTAAACTCAAGGCTAGGGGAGATATTCAAAACAAACAAAACAACAGAATTTAAAACTACTTCTACTAAGGACATCCCTTTCACAGTCTTAAACAGTTACAGCAAGATAATTTAAGCACAAGTAAATTCATGTGAAAAGTAAGAGGTAAAGGAAAGGGATGACCTGGCCTTAAGAAGGTGGTGCGAGCTCTTTGTAAAGCTTGAGGAGATGATCGTTGCACTAGAACATTTTTCCCGTGGCCTCCTCCTTTAGCTCTATTATCTCGAAGTCATGTACTTTCATGACAGTGTAGGGTCTATCCCAGCTCGTCTTGAATTTGAATCGAGCTTAGTATCTTAATACCTTTTCACCCTCCTTAAACTTCTTCCTCAAGATGTTGGCATCATGGATAAGCTTGGTTTTCTGCTTGTAAATATTAGAGCTATGGTAGGTGTCTAACCGTATTTCTTTAAGTTCTTGAATTTGAAGGAGTTAGTTCAAGCCAGCTTCCTCTAAATTGGTGTTACAACTCTTAACTGCCCAGTATGATCTATGCTCCAACTCCACCATAATGTGACAGGACTTCCCATAAATGATTCGGTATGGAGACATTCCTATTGGCATCTTGTAAGTAGTGCAATAGGCCCACAATGCATCATCTAGTCTCAAGCTCTAGTCTCTATTAGAGGGCTTGACAATATGTTCCAGGATGTGTTTAATCTCTCGATTTAACACCTCAGCTAGGCCATTGGTTTGAGGGTGGCATAGGGTGGACACTTCGTGGTAAATTCTATGTTTAGCCAACAATTTATTAAGCAACTTGTTGCAGAAGTGGGTTCTCTGATTACTTATTAACACATTGGGTACTCCAAATCTACTGAAGATGGTAGACTTCAGAAATTTAGAAACTTTAGGTGTACGTATCATCTTTTCGTGTGGGGATGGCTTCTACCCACTTGGAGAGGTAATCTACAGCTAGGAGGATGTAGGTGTAACCGTGAGAAGGTGGAAAGGGGCCTATAAAATCTATTTCCCAAGTATCGAAGATCTCACAGAACAAGATGGGTTGCTTTGGCATTTTATTCCTTCTACTAACCCTTTAAATCGTTGGCATTTATCACATGCCTTACAATAAGTGGATGAGTCTCTAAACAGGGTGGGTTAGTAAAAACCTACATCTAACACTTCCTAGTTGTTTTTCTAGCACTGAAGTGCCCCCCACATAAGGTATCATGGCAAGCTTCCTGAATGGCTCGAGCCTCTACTTTAGGGATGCATCGTCTAATCACTTGGTCAGCAGATAATCTCCATAGGTATGGTGTGTTAGATATGATTAGTTTTGATGATATCAAATAATAGAGCAAAAAGTTTACATAAATTATTTATCTCATATTTTGACTTACTATCATAGTTTCCTCAAGAAAAGAAAGGAGTTATTATGTTGCACTTTGAGTTATGGAGAATGATCAAGAGGAAGAAGAAGAAGAGAGATTGAGAAAAGAAGAACTTGCAAGATCAAATGAAAATATCAAGATTCAAGTTCATAGATTTGATGTTAAATGTTGCTATACTCAATCAGAAGTTTGAATGGCTCAGTCGGAAGCTAAAATATACAAACGGGAAGTTATACCATCATATATTGAGTCACCCTTCTTATAAACATGGAAAATAAGCATCAGAGGTGATTTTTATGGGCAATTATCGATCACTTGATCGATCATCCATTTATCGATCAAGTTATCGATAAAATACATCCTCTGTTATGCTCTGTTCTTCGTTCAGCTCTGACATAGGTTTGGTATTTCTTCAATATCTCTCAAATCACAAATCCGTTTGAGGTGAAACTTGATTCCTATGAAACTAGACTCAGAACACGGTTCATGGACACCAAATTCACCTTCAAAGAGTTTCATATGAGGGAGATATGTTGCTCGAAACATTGCAGTAAGGATTAACGCCTTGATTCCGACCTTCAGTCACTGTGATGAATATAACTTTGCAACCACAATGAATTTTGGGGTAATTCTTGTTGCATTAGAAAGTAGACTCAAAGAGCTTTCTGGAGATAGGTCATTTGCAAAAATTGGAGTTGAATTGGAAGATTTATGATCACCCAAAGTTGACCTTCGTTTTGCTGGAATCAGACTTCGAATTTATTGAGGCAAAGACTAGAAGTTCTACACTGAACGGTTAAGTTCTCAAGCAACATGCTACTCAAACATGTTATTGAGTAAAAGCTCTAGAAGAGATGAAGAAATGAAAAGCCATTATCATATGTTACTCGAGCTTGATCAAGCAACTATGTATTCGATCACTTTATCGAGTTCCTGGTACTATCTCTTCGATTCTTCTCTTTTATCTTCACATGCATTATTAAGATTTTATCAATAACCTGTTGGATAAATGGTTTTTGGATAATGTTATGGATAAATGTATTCATCGATCACTTGATCGATAAACAAAGTTACGTTATGGATAAATAGGCATTTATCGATAGCATGATCGATAAATAGATTATCGATGAGAAGACAGATAAATGGTAATGCGTTCTACTCATTCTATGTTTTGCTTTAGTCTCCATTTATCGATTACCTCATCGATCAGTCATTTATCGATAATATGATCGATCATTGCTCTTACATGTCTACCCTGTTTTTCACGTAACGAGATCGATAAATCAGTTCTTTGAATTTATAGGATTAAATCTCCTTGTTTTACTTTATCGATAACTTTATCGATCACTCATTAATCGATCACCTATTCGATCAACCTACATAGCATGTGTTTTCTCCGAATATACTTTTGCTTATTGTTTATCGATAAGGTTATCTATTATTTGTTTATCGATAATGTGTTCGGAAAATCATTACTTAAAATTCTATTCTATAACACTTTGTTTATCGATAACCTTATCCATCATCCATTTATCAATAATTTGTTCGATCATCAATGACTGAAGTTTCATTTCTGTAACACTTGGATTATCGATAATCTGTTCGATCAATAAGTGTTCGATCACTTGTTCGATCATGGAACGTTCTCCGTTTAAACATCAGTCGACAATGATGATTCTTAAAATCAATGATCTATTTTCTTTCAAGCTTTTCTCAGCCTTCCTTTTACACATAACTCTCTATTAAAAGGATACGAAGGCAAAAGTAACTTGAAAAGGTTTATTCTTGCATAAATCATTTTTGGGTCACTGTATTCATGCTTCATCATTTATCGATCATTCGTTCGATCATCATATGATCCATAATCTATTCGATAATTGCATCTATCTGCTATATCTTTTCTTCATGTAATTAATCGATAATATAATCGATCAAAGGATTATCGATCAAGGCATCGATTAAGTAAGATTATTTTACTTTCTGAATATCTGAAGATCTGATGATTGATTCTATGTTTTCCAACTTATTGTTTCTAAGATTATCAGATACTTATCACTTGATTTGAGGAAGATTATTTCAGGTAAAGAGCCACAACGAATTTATGATGTGAAGAATCGACTTTCATCAGGAGCTTCCAACGGCTAGTTTCAACGGTCATATTCTTCAAGCCAAACGGGAAGAAAATGCTTAACGGTCAAGTACCCAACATCATCTATAAATAGAAGAGCATTCAAAACAAGAAAAAGAGAAGAGTCCAAGCTTACAACATCAAATGCTAAAATGCCGAATCAACATATTCTCATTTAGAGCTCCGAAAGAAAACTCCCTGTCTCTGTGCTCCATAGACGAAAACATATGTATACGTAAGATAGAGAGGAGAGTTTCCCAAACGTGCTTAAGATTCATCTATCACTTCTTTGAGAGAAGAAATATTCAATCTTCATTATCATTATTAGATTGTATCCTTACGGTGAGTAAGGGAGAGTATTACCTCGGTGTGAGGTTGTTGTTGAATTAGACTGGTTAGTCTAAGAATTGTAAGTGGCGTCACAAGTGCCCGGATCAAACTTGTGATTGTAGTGGTTCTCAAGTACCCGTGTTAAACTTGAGGGAGATAGTCGATTGAAAATCTCAGGGGGAGCCTGGGGACTGGACGTAGGTCAGTGAGGACCGAACCAGGATAAATCACTGTTTGCATCTTCTCTTCCCTTACCTTTTTATATTTCCAGCTAAACCATTTTACTACTGTGATTATACTTATCTCGATTCATTGTTTTTTATACTTAGAATTTCTTATGAATTTCATTACATTGTGAAAAGATTTTTAATTTTAATCAACACCCAATTCACCCCCCTCTTGGGTGTTCAGCTATTCCAACATGGTGGATCCCAAATATAGTAGGAGGCTTTGATCTTAAGCTTTTTACCTTGGAAAGTAGTTAGGTGAGAAGGGATTAGACCTGTAGTATGATAGTTGACTAAATGGGCAAATCATAGTTGAGAAACAGACAATGCACACAAAGACTGGTTAGGGAATGAATCACAAATAATGTCAGAATCTAATACTCCCTTGTCTCTAGTGGAAGTTTGCTCAAATGATCTGTTACATGGTTTACATTGCTAGCTCTATCTTTTACTTCCACATCAAATTCTTAGAGCAGCAACATCTACCTAAAGATCCTTGTCTTTGATTGAGGTTTGTGGAAGAGATATTTCACTACTGTAGGATCTGTAAACACAACCACCTTGGAATTTATGAGACAGGGTCTAAACTTATCAAGCACAAAAAACAATTGCAAACAATTCCTTCTCAGTAGTGGTGTTGTTTCTTTAAGCTGCATCTAAAGTTTTAGAAGCATAGGCAATTACTTTAGAAACAGAATTCTCCCTTTGACCCAATAACCCCACACTCAAGTTCAAAGCATCACAAGAAATTTCAAAAGGCAAATCCCAGGTGGGAGAGGTCAGAATAGGAAGAGTAACTAGCCTATTCCTCAATTCATCAAAAGCAAGCTCACATACATGGTCAAGTTGAAAATCAACATCTTTTTGTAACAGTTTGGAAAGTGGTAGAGCAATTTTACTGAAATCCTTGATGAACCTTCTATAAAACCCCAATTGTCCTAAAAAGGACCTCAACTCTTTCAAGTTGTGTAGGACAGGGCAAAGAAGATATCACCTCTACTTTGGCTTTATTTACCTTTATTCCTTTTTCAGAGATCAAATAACCTAGCACCATGCCTTGATTAACCATGAAATGGCATTTTTCATAATTCAAAACTAGCTTTTTCTCAATACATCGTGCTAAGATTTTGTCAAGACTTTTCAAACATTCTTCAAAAGAATTGCCATAAATAGTAAAATCATCCATGAGCACATCCATGCATTTTTCAATAAATTTAGTAAAAATGGATAAAATACAACGTTGGAATGTGCCAGGGGCATTACAAAGACCAAAAGGCATTCTCTTGTAAGCATAGGTGCCAAATAGACAGGTGAAGGTGGTCTTGTCTCGGTCTCTAGGGTCTATAAGAATTTGGAAATATATAAAGTACCCACATAAGAAATAGTAATGACTTTTCCTACTAACTGTTCAAGCATTTGATCAATAAATGGTAAGGGAAAGTGGTCTTTCCTAGTAGACTCATTCAACTTCCTAAAATCAATGCAAACTTTGCATGAGTTTTGCACCCTAGTTGGGATGAGTTCACTGTTCTCATTTTTTACTATTGTGATCCCACTCTTTTTTGGCACAACTTGTACTGGTGACACCCACTCGCTATCAGATATAGCGTATATAATTCCAGCCTTGAGAAATTTATCTAGTTTTATCTTAACCACATCAAAAATTAAAGGATTCAACCTCCTCTAGCTTTGTTTAATTGGCTTGGAATCCTCAATTAATAAAATCCTATGCGTACATATAGTAGAGTCAATTCTCTTAATGTCAACTAGTTGCCAACCTAAAGCCTCCCCATTTCTTCTAAGAACTCCCAATAAACTAGTCTCTTCATGTTCAGTAAAAGAATTAGAAATAATAACAGGCAATTTATTCTTAAGCTTAAGATAAGCATACTTGAGGTTAGGAGGCAGGTCTTTCAGTTCTAAAGTTGGGGGTTGAACAAAAGAGGGAATTAGAGTGGAAACATTAGTAGAGTTAGAGAAAATCCCCTTTGTCAACCATTGTGAAATGTACTTGCTAGCTTCACTTAGATCTACTATGCTTGTCTCAGTCCTATCAGAACAAGCTCGAGTTTTACTATAGCAGCAATAACCTTGGATTAGTTCACCTCCACACCCACATCATTGTCAGAGATTAGATCATTCAAAAATCGTAAGGTATGGGGTGTAATTTTAGAGTATGTATGAGTAATAATTGAGTGAGAAAGTCTTGGCTCTTTAACCAAAGTCTTCAAGACATGAGGTGGTGAAGCAATTGAAGTGTGAAGTTCAGGGGGTGAAATAGGGGGCTCAAGTCATGGCCTCACATCTCCAAGTCATGACCTTACTTGATAGAGGCCACCCTCTTCATAGGCTTAGTCTAAAGTCACGACTTGAGAACCCTCAGGTCACGACCTCATGTCACAGAGGCTTATATTTTCAGATTTTGCTCCACTCTCGGTACCTATCACATCCTAAACACCTATATCATTAGCTAACAGACCCTTTCTAAGGCCAACATCATTTGTGAACATAGAAATAGAATCAAAACTTGATGGAAAAGAAAAATTTTGAGAAATGGAAAGCATGCTATCAATTTCTAAGGAATTAATACATGGCACCTTATCTCCACAAGAACTGGAAAATAAATAAACAGAAAAGAGAGAATTGAAATATTTATCGTATGCACTCAAAGACGAGTTAAGCTCATAAGTTCATGTGATGGTGCAACAGAAGAATCAACCAATTTAGGTGAACACATGTCATAACCATCATGCATATTCAGCTCATGCTCATCCCCAGCTTGCTCAATAGCTAAATCAATGGCATTTAAACCCATAAATGTAGAATTATCAAAGGGGTAATGCATAGCTTTATTTGTATTAAAAGTTACAATGTGATCTCCTTATATAGCTATGCTTCATGCTTATGATGGTTTTGAAAGTTTACAGGAAAGGTCTTTCTAAAATCAGAGTACTCTCATTTGCAAGTTCATTTGACATGTCTAGAACATAAAAATCAGCAGGAAATACTAGGTCTTTAACTTGAACCAGAATGTCCTCTGTGATTCCCTTGGTATACCTGATAGACCTATCTGCTAGTTGGAGTACTACACTTGTGTCTTTGATGCCATTTATCCCTAAAGCTAAATAAACCGACCAAGGCATGACATTTATAGCAGCTCCTAAATCTAAAAACGCTCTCTTAATGTGAACCTTTCCTTTAGTATAAGGAATAGTGTAAGATCCAGGATCTTGGCACTTAACTGGTAATTCAACTTTGAATAAAGATAACACATTGGCATTCACCTGAATTCTCTCAAGAAGCCTAAACCATTGCTTATCATTACACATTTCCTTTAATAATTTAAAGTATTTAGGGTTTCCTCTCAATAATTGAATTATGGGCACATTGATTTCCAGTTTGTTAAATAAAGTGTAAGCATCAATAGAAAACTCATCATTAAACTTTTTCTTACCAGAGAAATAGGCCTTAGGAAAAGAAAGATCTTTAGCACATACCTCCTTACCTGAAGGCTTAAAAAGCTCTTTATATGCTAGTCTCTGCCTTGTCCTCTTTTTCCTCTTTTTGTTTGCCTTTGTAAGCTAAGCTCTCTATAGTGTTTTCATCTTTTGACACAGCTTCTTAAGGTACTTGGTCTTGTGCTTGAGTTGACTTCTCTTCTGGATCAGTTTGTTCTCTTGCCTTCTTCATGAGCTTTTCTTCTTTTAAGCTTTCAAACTTGCTAAGCCTCATTGGGGAGAGTGGAGGGCTTTCTACATCTTGATCAATTTCAGCCCTATCTGTCCTTTCACCTTCAAAACGAACCTTTCTACCACTTCTTAGGGTTATGGTATTGAGGCCCTTTGGGTTGATCATTGTATTGGAGGGAATGCTTCCCCTACTCTTGGCTTTTACGTCATTGACTGCGTTAAACAGTTAGGTTAAATGACTAGTGATATTGGTATTCTTCAAAGTAAGCTCCTATAACTTCTTGTGCACATCTGAGTGATCCTTCTGAATCTCTTAAAGATGGTAGTTATGGAGACAAATTTGTCATCACTCTTCTTCATTTGTCTTTCGATTTTTGTCATCTATGCAACCATACTTTTCAAGAGTTGAGAAGTGTCATCCCTTCTTGGCGATGGTTGGGATACCATAGCATTTTGTGGGGTTGTCACTACTGCTCTTGAAGGATCTTGAAAATTGCTTTAGGAAGCTCCAACATTGTGAAATTGATTGCCTTGGAACTGATTTGGTTGATTTGCTCCTCCTCCCCATTTAAAGTTGGGTGGTCTCTCCAACTGGGGTTGTATGTATTTGAGTAGGGGTCCCTTTTCTGATATTGCCCCTCTTTTTCTTGGTACATGGCATTAACTTCATCAACGGGTCTGAGACAATTCTGAGTTGTGTGCATTGGAGAGTCATAAACCCCACAACTTGTAGCCACTAAAGCAAGAGACTATGGCTTGTTGGAGTGAAGACTTTCAATGTGTTTGTAAGCTTGGACATATCTTGTGCTAGCTTAACCAACAGTGAATCCCTTTCAATTTTGTGGTCCTTTGGATCCCTTGAGCCTATATGATGTCAGTTATGAGTAAAAGTCCTTATTAATCCCCACGTAGCCTGTGGTTCCATATTCTCCACAGATCCATTCACAGCAGCATCTAAGACTTGGGCATCGTATGTCAACAATCCATTATAGAAATACTGTACTAAATACTCCACAAGAATTTGATGGTTGGGCCACCAGGTAAGCATTACTTGAAACTGGCTCCAGAATTCAAAGAATAATTTGAACGGCTCTTGCTTAGCTATAAAAATTTCCCTGTAGGTAGCTGAAATCTTGGTTAAGGGGAAATACTTATCCAAAAATGCTTTCTTCAGACTAGTCCAAGATTTATAAGCATTGTCCAAATAGAGCGGCAGATTCATGTACCATTCTTTAGCCTTTCCCTCCAAGGATAGGTGAAACACATTCCACATAACATCATCGATACTTGCCCCTACTGGCTTCATGGATAAGCACTGCATGTAGAGAGTCTAGAGATGAAGGTACGGGTTTTCTCCTATAACACCATGAAATTTAGGTAGTGAGTGGATCAATTGACCTTTAATTTCAAAATCCACATCAAAAGTAGGAAAAGCACCAGGCATAGGATCAAAGTTCCCATCAAATTAAGTTAATTCCTTAATAGTTCTACCCTAGGTTGTCCAGGGATCCTATTCTGGCCATTGTTCTCTCCCTGCCCCTCATTACCACCATTATTAGGTCTATTATGATTGCTATTCCCATTTCCACCATTAGGAGGTACTTTAGTCATGATTTTCTCTTCTAGTTCCTTATTCTCACTAGATGAATGGGATTGGTCTCGTAAAAGAAGTGGGTTACAAGATGCTGTATCTCTACCTTTCCTACCTCTACGTACTCTAGACATGCATAATTACTCAAAATCAAGCACAAATAGAGTGAAAGTGAAAAGTAGTATCAAAACTTTAGTATTTACCAAGTGTATATTTCAAGATTAAGGTAGACTCAATCATTTCAAATAATGCTTAGTGAGTTTGAGGTGTCTGAATTGCTATACACTCTCAAAGTATGTGCAGAAAGCAAAGCTATGCAAGAAGAGTAAGTCTGGACACTCAAAAAAATTTTAGTGGAAAACCAGCTCAGGTCGCGACTTGGGGAATCTAGGTCGTGACTTGAGTGTACAGAGAGCAACCCTAAATGAAAAAAGAGCTGAGGTTGTGACTTGGCATAGTCCAGGTTATGACTTAAGCAGACTAAGAGCAACACTGGAAAATAGAAGGCTGAGGTCATGACAAGCTACAAGTCAAGTCACGACTTAAGCACTAAGGTTGCGACTTTAAGAATATGAGGTCACCACTTTAAGTCACAGAGAGCTACCTTCTCAAAACCTTTGAAAAATTCACTAAGCACTTTAAGCAGATGCTCAACAAACTATGTGCAGAGTTTAAAACTTCAAGCAAATGACCAAAACACTCGGGATCAAGTCAGAACAAAATGCAAAATGCTATGCAAGAATGCAAATGAAAAAGTATGGAAAAACAAGTTATTTGTTTCTATTTTCTAAAAATTTTTATGCTATGGAATGCAAAAGCTAAGTTTTGAAACTAAAACTCAACGAGAATCAACCAAAACACAATGGTATAGAAAACCAATTACTAGGGAACCAATTTCTTGGCTCCCCGACGACAAAGCCATTGGTCAGACCAGGATGTCGCCTTTCGGGTAATCAAAATTGTGATTGCACTAGATAATGTGGTATACGGTACAACCAATCGTTCTTCTTGAGAAGCACTTTATTGGAAAAACAACATAGTCTAAATTGGTAATAAAAAAAATGATGATTTGAGTAAAGAAAAAGGGGTTTTAATTGTTTTAAAGATAGTGCAATAAATGTAAAGTGCAGAGAAATAAATGTTTTTGGGATTTTAAATGAATGAAGAAATGTTTTCGATTAGAGGGAAATTATGGTAAACTAGTCTCTTGATGATGAAAACTTAGCTATCACTACTCTTAAAATGAATGAGAGTTTTAGAAATCTCTAGGTCTGAAGGAAAACTCTAAGTAATCACTTGAGTCTAATGTCTTAATTAATGAAAACTCACTTTAATCAAAGTTAATTAACACCTTTTAAAACATTGTTGAAAACCATTTAGAGTGTAAATGAATGGATGATGCAATGTCCTCAAATGTCAATTGACAATCACAGAATACCAAGCACACAGATTAATCATCAATAATCAATGATCATTAATCAAACACCAGGATTCCTAACTAAAATATTTATATAAATGATCCAATATCAACAACATCTAATCTAAATACATTTAGTAGTCTAAACACAAGATTTACAATCATAAACCAAGTTTGATACAAATGCAGAAATCCCTATATCTAGAAATCTCTGACACAGAATTAAGCATAAGTTTAGACTAATAACTCCCATATTAAGTCCTTGAGCTCAAGCTTTGTCTTCCATCACCAAGAGGCTAAAGATTTAGCCTCTCATGTCTTTAACTAATCACAATCACTCTAGGTATTAACAGCCATGAGGGAAGCTAGAAATGGGATTGGAAAAATAGAGAAGAAGGTGGTTAGAGTGGTTTGATAGGTTCATAATTGCAAAAAAATGATGAATTAGTGAAGAAAAATGAAAGTTTTGGGTGTAGAATCAATAGAGGTTTAAGAGAATATAATGGAGGCTCATCCCTATGCAGATCTGCAAAATGGAAAAGTCGGTCTTCGTAGTGGCTGCCCCTTTAGGTGCAGAAGCCCAGAAACCTATTCCAAAACGTGCAACATCACTTAATGCACTCAGGTCACGACCTCAGGAGTTTCATGTTGTGACTTAGGGGTCCAAGTCGTAACCTTATAATATCATGTCGTGACCTGGGGAGATAGAGGGCATTTAGTCTTGACTTAGCTCCAAAACACGTAGTTTCATTAAAAGGACATCCAAGTTGCAACTTCAGCAATCCATGTCGTGGCCCGGGGAGGCAAAACACTCCAACTCTTGTGTTTTAGTCCTTGTAACATTGTGGCTCCATTAATGCTCTGTCTTGGGTCTTAGGTCCTTCTTCAATTACCTGAAAATCACGACAAAGAGCTTTGAAAAGACTAACTAATTATAACCCTTTTTACCCCTTAAACAGTAAAATGCAATGCATGAATCAATGTAATCAAAAGGCTATAAATACATACATAATGAGGGTAAAAGTGTTGCAAAACATCAGAAAACACTTGAGAAAACTATAGAAAGATAGGGTTCTATCACCCTTATATGTTGATCTTTCCACAATGTTCTCCTCTTCTTGTGCAACCTCTTGAGGTACTTCTTTAGTCACTTGAGTTTCCTCCTCTTGTGTATCTTTACTCTCTTAGAATCTCTTTCTCATCATAAGTTCCTCCTCCTTTGAACTTTCATACTTGCCTAACTTCATAAAAGTGAGTGGAGGGCTCTTTAGGGCTTGCTTGGATCCATTTTTACTAACCTTATCACCTTTAAAATAGACCTCTCTACCACTTCTCAAATATATAGCATTGAGGGCCTTAGGATTGATCACAGTGTTTGAAGGAATGCTACCCCCACTTTTAGCTTGCATATCATTGACCATATTGGATAGTTGGGTCAAATAACTAGTGATGTTAGCATTTTTTTAATGTGAGCTCCTCCAATTTTTTGTGCACATCCGAATCATCTCTTTGCATGCCTTGTAAAATATGGTTATAGACATGAACTTGTCATTACTTTCATTCATTCTTCCTTCTATGTTGGTTATTTATGCCGCCATGCTCTTTAAAAACTGTGAGGTTTCATCCTCTCTTAGCGGTTGTTGAGATACCAGAATATTTGGTTAGGTTGCCACTAGAGCTCTTGAATGGTCTTGAAAGTTATTTAAGGAAGCTCCGGCATTCTGGAGTTGATTACCTTGGAATTGATTTGATCTATTTGCTCTTTCAATCCATTTAAAGTTTGGATGGTCTCTCTAGTCGGGATTGTAAGTATTTGAATAAGGGTCCCTTTTCTAATATTGCCTGTCTCTTTCTTGGTACATAGCATTCACCTCTTCAACTAGACCTGGACAATTCTGATTGGTATGCATTGGGGATCACAAACCTTATAACTTGTAGCTACTAAAGCCAGTGATTGAGACTTCGTGGAACAGAGACTCTCAACTGTACTAGCAAGCTTGGACATATCTTGAGCCAACTTGACCAAAATTGGATCCCTCTTAGATTTATGGTTTCTTGGATCCCTTGAGCTCACATATTGTTTATTAAGAGCAAAAGTTCTAATTTATTCCCATACAGCCCTTGGTTCTATGTTCTTAGTGAATCTATTTGTCGCAGCATCTAAGACTTGCGCATCATATGTTAGCAACCCATTGTAGAAATACTATACCAAATGCTCATCAAGAATTTGGTGACCAGGGCACCAGGTAAGCATCTCTTGAAATCTGCACCAAAACTCAAAGAAGGACTCAAAGAGCTCTTGTTTGGCCACTGATATCTCCTTCCAGGCAGCTGAAATCTTGGTTAAAGGGAAGTATTTATCCAAAAAGCCTTCTTCAAACTAGTCCATGACTTATATGTGTTATTGACATAGAGTGGAAGATTCATATACCATTCTTTAGCCTTGCCTTCAAGGGATGAATAAAACACCTTCTACATGACATCATCAATGCTTGCCCCCACCAGCTTCATAGACATACATTGCATGTAGAGAGTCTAAAGATGAAGGTATGGGTTCTCACTTTTAAGGCCATGAAATTTAGGTAGTAAGTGAATCAATTGACCCTTAATTTCAAAATCTACATTAAAAGTAGGAAAAGCACCAAGCATAAGATCAAAGTTTCCATCAGATTGAGTTAATTCTATAATAGTTCTACCCCTAGGTTGTCCATTAATCATATTCTTTCTATTATTCTCTCCTTGACCCCCATTACCACCACCATCATTAGGTTCATTAATTGCCATTCCCATTCCCACTATTAGCACTATAAGGAGGTACTTTAGCCATAATTTTCTCGTCTACCTCTTTACTCTCATTAGATGAATGGGGTTAGTCTTGCAAAGTAGGTGGGCTAGGGGGGTTATCTCTCTACCTCTCCTGCCTCTACTCCCTCTAGGCATGCGAGCACAAATGGAGTTCAAGAAAGGATTATAGTCAAAACTTTTGTATTTACCAAGTGTGAAGTTCAAAATTAAGGCAAACTCAATGATTTAAAATGGTGCTCAATGAGTTTGAGGTGTATGAAGTGCTATACACTCTTAAAGTATGTGCAGAGATCAAAACTATGCAAAAAGGAACAAGTCTGGACACTTAGAAAAAAATTTCAATGAAAATCAACCCAAGTCATGACTTGTGTTCACAAAAGCTATCTTTGGCAATAGGAAATTGAAGTCATGACAAGCCAAGAATCAGGTCACAACTTGGAGACATAGAGAGCTCCTTTCACTAAATAATGTAGTATAGGGAACAACCAATTGTTCTTCTCGAGCAATGCCTTCATTGGAAAACCTGGATTAAATTGGCTATCAAAAACATATTGATTTAGGTAAAGAGGGGGTTTTAATTGATAAAAACAGTAGTGCAATGAAGGTAAAATGCAAGAAAGCAAATCTTTTTGGTCTTTTTAAATTAATAAAGGAATGCTTTGGATTAAAGGGAAAGTATGATGAGATAGGCTCTTGATGATGAAAACTTGGCTATCATTGCTCTTAAAATGATATGGGAGTTATGAAAATCTCTAAGTTCAGATAAAAACCCCAAGCAATCACTTAGGTCCAATGCTTTAATTAATGAAAACTTATTTTAATCAAAGTTAATTATCACCTCTCAAAACATTGTTAAAAACCACTTAAAGTGCAATTAAAATAGATGATGCAAATGCCCTCAATGATTGTCAATCAACAACCATAGAAAGCAAGCAAGCAAATTAACTATTAATAATCATTGACAATCAACTAACCAATAAGTAATCAAAACTGAAATATATATAATCCAACATAATACATCATCCAATTCAATTACAATAGTCTAATCATAAGATTTACCAATCGGTAATCAAGTCTTACACAAAGAGTAGAAATTCCTAAATCTAGAAATATCTAAAACATGTTCAAGCATAGAATTAGACTAAGAAAACTCCCCTAATATGTCTATGAGCTCAAACTTTGTCTTCCACCACCAAAAGACTAAGGATTTAGCCTTTGGTAGCTTTAACCTTGCCATAATTGCTCGAAGAGTTTTCTGCCATAAGAAGGGCCAAAAATGGGGTTGAAACATTGAGAAGAAGATTATGAAAGGGGTTTAATTAGTGTAGAAATAAAGGAAATGGTGGAGAAATGGAGAAAAATCAAAGATTGTGATTAGAGTTGAGTGGAGGCTTGAGAGAGTGTGTTTGAGACTTCTATTTCCACAAATCTGTAGAATGAGGCCTTGGTATTTCATGGCTGCTGATTCTTTTTGTTTGAATGTAGAATGATCTATTTCAAAATACACAGTTTCACTAAAAATGCATTTAAGTTGTGACCTAGTAGCATCTACGTCGAGACCTGGGGACACTGAGGCATTACAAGATGACGTAGTTCAAAACACAGTTTCACTAAAAATACTTTTAGGTTGAGACCTGGGGCAGTCTATGTTGCGACTTGGGGACACAGAGGCTCTTCTAGTCTTATGTTTAGTTCGTTTGAACTTATGGCTCCTTAAATGCTCCATCTTGGGGTCTTTAAGCCTCCTCCAAATGCCTACAAACAAAAGCAAAGATCTTCATAAAAATTAAACATGTTAAAGATCAAGGCATTTATAGATTAGATGAGATAATTGAACCTTTTTACCCTTAAATCAACAAAATGCATTGTATAAATTGGCATAATCAAAAAGGTATAAATATAAGCAAAATGAGGGCAAAAGAATTACAAAATACTAGGAAGCACTCAGAAAACCATGTAAAGATTAGGTTTTATAACTCCTCTACAATTGAACCTTTGTACTCCTGGACAAAGACTTGAATCAATACAAAGAAAGTACAAGCACAATTGAGGAAATTAGCATTCTTAAAATGATCTCAAGAACCAATCAATCAACATCTTTTTGGAAAACAAAAATGATAACATGAGCAATGCCAAGTAATCATATACAAGGTATAATTGATTCCAAATGCATGAACACCAAAGATTCACTCAAAGGATGTAAGTGTTTACCTCACTCATCTCTCCTTCTTGGGTTATTTTCACTCAAATTCAAGTAGCAAATACCCTACCATAAGCTTGTAATAGGTCTAAAATCTCGACTACCATTTAGCATTTATGTAAAGAATCAAGAGAGCTTTTAAGGTTGTAATGATAGAAAGACTAGATGAAATGAAAATATGGTGAAATCGAGTACCCAAAACTAAAGTGATGTGAGTCAAATCTTATCCATTCTTAAACAAAGATGCTTAAATCATAACCTTCTACGACTAACGGAATATTTTTTCAACTTATTCTATTGTTATAGCTCTCTCTATTTTTTTTTCATATCTATATATATATATTTTATATTTTTTTAAGGAATCACTTTTCTTGTCTTTTAGCCTTTTTCTATTCTTTTCCTTAACTGTACAGCTAGTATTCCCAACACAAACCCATGAGTTAGATAATCTCTACTATTAAGATGAAATTAACTCAATTGAAACTGTAATTCAAACACTCAAAAATGGTAGATGAAATGAAAGAAGTGAAGGTTCAAAATGGGTAAAGAATGGATGGATGTTTGTGGCTTGTGTTTGGGTTAAAGAGTGTAAAAAGAACTTCTCTATCATACTCAAAATCATAAATACACATGTAATTTTAACCAAGAGTTAGAACAAGTTCTAGAAAGTGCAAACCATATGAATAATCACTAAATATAGGAATTAAGGCTCAAGAATATCCTTCCAACAATGGTTTATATCTCAAATGCTCATACACAAAGTTCCAATCAACATGCACTATTCATAAGGCATTAGGACACTTATCACAAAAGAAAACTACTTCCATCATCACAACTTGAAGACACATTAAGTCTTCTCCTATTAAACATCCACTTCAAGTCGCGACTCGGAAAGAGGAGGTCACGACTTGGCATCGCAGAGAGCTACCAAAACAAAAACTTTCAAAGCCTAACATATTCTAACATGCATAACCTCTTCAGTAAGTACCAAAACAGTCAAAATTGATCCAATTCTTAGCAATTCATCACCCAAAATTGATTCAAAAGCTCGAGATTGATGATGAAAGATTGGATTTCAAAAACATTTTCCAAAAAATAGAGCAAGTACTGGAGCAACTACAACAAGCAGCAAATAAAACCCTATATTGATCGGACCGGGACGTCACCTTCCGGGTCATCAAAAATATGATTGTACCAAATAATACAGCATAGGGCACAACCTATGTTCTTCTTGAGCAACACTTTTATTGGAAAACCTTGACTAAATTGGCTATCCAAAACATATTGATTTGCATAAAAAAAGGGGTTTAAATTGATAAAAACAATGGTGCAATGAAGGTAAAATGCAAGGAAATAAATCTTTTTGGTCTTTTTAAATTAATAAAGGAATACTTTAGATTAAAGAGAAAATATGATGAGATAGGCTCTTGATGATGAAAACTTGGCTATCATTGCTCTTAAAATGATATAGGAGTTATGAAAATCTCTAAGTTCAGATAAAAACCCCAAGTAATCACTTAGGTCCAATGTTTTAATTAATGAAAACTTACTCTAATCAAAGTTAATGATCACCTCCCAAAACATTGTTAGAAACCATTTAGAGTGAAACTAAAGTAAATGCCCTCAACGATTGTCAATCAACAACCATGGAAACCAAGCAAGCAAATTAACTATCAATAATCATTGACTATCAACTAACCAACAAGAAATCAAAACTGAAATATATATATATATAATCCAACATAAGACATTATCCAATTCAATTATAATAGTCTAATCACAAGATTTACCAATCAGTAATCATACCTTAAACAAAGAGTAGAAATTCCTAAATCTAGAAATATCTAACGCATGTTCAAGCACAGAATTACACTAAGAAAACTCTTCTAATGTGTCCATGAGCTCAAGATTTATCTTCCATCACTAAGAGAGTAAGGATTTAGCCTCTCATAGCTTTAACCTCGCCACAATCATTCCAAAAGTTTTTTGCCATAAGGAGGGCTAAAAATAGGGTTGAAAACTTGGAGAAGAAGATGATGGAAGTAGTTTAATTGGTGTAGAAATGAAGGAAATGGTAGAAAATGGAGAAAAATAGAAGATTGTGATTAGAGTTGAGTGGTGGCATAAGAGAGAATGTTTGAGACTTCTATTTCCACAAATTTGTAGAATGAGGCTCTGGTATTTTGTGGCTGCTAATTCTTTGTCTAAATATAGAATGACCTATTTCAAAATGCACAATTTCACTAAAAATGCATTCAAATCTCTAAAAATGCTTTCAAGTCGCGACCTAGGGTAGTCTATGTCACGACTTAGGGACACAGAGGCATTTCCAGCCTTGAGTTTTGGCTCTTTTGAACTTGTGGCTCCTTAAATGCTCCATTTTGGGTCTTTAAGCCTCCTCTAACTGCCTACAAACAAAAGCAAAAAGCTTTGTAAAGATTAAACAAGTTAAAGATCAAGGCATTTATAGATTGAATGAGATAATTGACCCTTTTTACCCTTAAATCAACAAAATGTAATGAATAAATCACCATAATGAAAAGGTATAAATGCATGCAAAATGAAGACAAAAGTGTTGCAAAATACTAGAAAGCACTCATGAAAACCACGTAAAGATTAGGTTCTATTAGCAGTATGCTTTGATTATGTGTTAAGTTTGTCATGGATTAAAGGTTTTGATTACTGTTTAATGAATGTTGTGCTAGTACTGCATAATGTTGTACTGTATAGCATTGTATGGCACTATGTTGCGTTGAATTATATTATTTGTTTGGTTTGTTGTGCTATGAGAAAAGAGCAGAAGTTAGAAAGCATGGCATGTTGTGAGAGTGATCTCTCTATGGAAATTGTTAACTAGAGGATGCCTGGGGAACTGTACCTAGATTAGTACCACCCACTGGTAGAAGACCTCGACGATCTTGCTCCTTCACCGGGGTATTATCAATTGCTTAGCGAGATCTAGGATATTCATTCAGAAGTAAATTCTAATCAGATTATAGAGTTATAAGAGGATGAGTCAAGATCTAGTAAATGACCAACACCAAACATACACTAATAGTTTGTTCACAGCCAGTACTTGGATCAGGGAATAATGATGATAAGGCAGGCCCCAGTAGAATATTACCTACAAAGGAGAAATTGCTACCAATACCTAAAGAGTTTAAAACAATAGAGGACCTAGATAAGGAATTTATATTTCTAAGCAGACACATCAATAGGAATGAGAATTAGTTTACCACAGTTTACCTTGATTTCCTCTAGCATGTTCGGTTGTTATACAAGGTAGTTAGTAAGGAGGGACACACCTTGAGCATTGATATATAGGGCAGAGTACTATTGGCTTCCTTCTCGGATACTTGGATCTGGCAGGATACCATACCAGTTATTTGTGAGAGCATGGACGGATGTACCTTTGAGCAGTTGATAGATATTTTGGAGAACTTTGTTACTTCTACTTTTCCTTTTCCTAGCTAGTTTTAGATGACTATAGTTAAGGATAACTTTTAATATGATTGGTTGTGACAAGTTGAACTAAGCTGCTATTTTGTATATATACAAAGGGCATATATATAAAAGTTAAAGGTTATAGCATGATGTTGGTCCTTTTATAGTTAAGAAGAAATAATAATTATGATGAGAACAAGATGTAATATACAAGCAGGGGAAAAACAAAATAGGCCCCTATTGATTCAGTTTAAATAACTGATTAGAGGAGCAACAAAAAATGATGCAAGAGTTATAAATAACCCCAACTTGTTAGGAACAAGAAAGGGATGCTGTAATAGCAGTAGTAGTAACAACAACTATAGTACAGTCACAACAACTTAGATAAGGAATAGCCGGGATAGTTTGACTAGTCCAACACTAACCCAAGTACAAGCAATATGGTAGGCAAGACCTGTAGGGGGAACTGGATAAATTGCAACAGTGGATTATGTACTTTTATGAGCATAATCTACCAGCATTTGAAGGCACACCAAATATGCAGATAGCTAAGGACTCGATTGTTTGGCTACAGAAAATCTTGAGAGTAATAGATTGCTCATCTAAGACCAAGGTGTGGATGGCAATCTATAAGCTAGAAGGAGAAGTAGATAGATAGTGGAAGAATACAGAGATAGTCCTCCAAGCTGATGAAACCCCAATCTCTTGGGAATTATTCAAGGATCAACTCTCCCAGATGTATTTTTTAAGATTGGTAAAAAAACAAGAAAGAAACTAAATTCCTCATCATAAAACAAGCAGAAAACAAATCCTTAATGAGTATTTAGTGAGATATATTAAGTTATCTCAATACTCTGCCTATCTGCAGCATATGAACGATGAACGGTGATTTATAGAGAAAATAACGAGGGGCCTAAGAACAAAACTTAAGGAAAAAAGTGGCCCCAAGGCAGATTCAAAAATTTTAATAAAGCGGTGGAAGCCTACCGAATCATTGAGAATAGTTAGAACTACTATGGCCTTAGCAAGACAACTGCAAAAATGATGATCAAGGGAGCTTCCTAAAACAATAGGAAGAGAAAATTTGATTTTAACAAAAGCCCAAGAAGGGCTAAGGTGGAGGAGGACAGGATACTCTTAAGCAGGCCAAAATTTATGTCTTCAGTGTGAAAAACACGGACATTTTGCAAGGGAGTGTCCATGAGGTATTGAACATTCCCAACCGAAAATCTAAGACTGAGTGTTAGCCCTGATGCAGGAAAAGGCTCGTGAGTTGCCTAAGGTGAGCTAAGCTATGATTAATATAAGTAATCACAGTGTTTGATTCGGGCGCAAGCTATTCATTTATGTGATATGATTATGCTAGGAAATTAGGCTTTATGCTAGATTATTAGGCATTACTGTTGATATAGCGCCATCTGATTTATGCGCTTTCACTCCTACTGGCACTAGAGTAGTAACCTTTAGTGTGTAGTTGAATTATAGTATCTGGTATACATGTTGTTGTATCATTATTGATCTGATATGTATGCCATTCTACAATATTGATTTGATAATTGGCCTATATTGAATTTTACTAACAAGGCCCTGATAGAGATTGTGTGAGGCAGGATTGCCAACAGTATATGGTATTTTTCTCGGTGCAGGCAAAGATAGAAGGAAAATGAGGAAATACCAGTGATAAGGGAATATTCAGAGAAATTTCCAAAAGAGCTTAATGAACTTCCACCAAAAAAAAGGAAATAGAATTTGTGATTGAATTAATGCCCAGGATGGGTATGATTTTAAAGGCTCCTTATTGCATTACTCCAGGATGGCAACAAATGCAAGGAGTAACCACATCACACTCATCATAGTTCAACCACATGATAGCAAGCATTCATGCCACAATAAACAATGCAAAGTTAACATTAGTAGTTAATTAAGTCTTACTACCTTAATCCAAAAGCTCTTTGATTCTTTGATCTTCTTCCTTTCCTCCACAAATACCAAATTCTAACATCACAATCCATAAAAGAAGCAGCAATATTACCAACCAAACCATATAAAAATCAATAACAAAACTCAAGTAATTCCTTAGCCTTTAAAGCTTCAATCTTTGTTCTTTAATTTTAGAGCTTTGTTTCCTTAACCCTAAAAATTCTTTCTTCATTCATTCCTACATGATGATTTTCATGTAGATTCCAAATATGCACTTGGATTTAGGAAACTCCTTCCTCCAGATTCAGGTTGGCCGAACACTTAGGTTTAGGTTCCAAAAATTACAACTTCAATTCTAATGCTTCCAACACTTGTTCTTTAGGTTTATCCTACACCATTTTCCATTTTGAACACAATGAAAGCATCAAAACATTGTAAAACTTATCCTAAGGTTTAGTTTCCTTCTTGGCTAAATAGTACCTCTTGAGAAACAACAAAGAAATCTCTTAAAAAACAACATACAACCACTTGAAAACATGTGGAATAACCAAGATTTGAAGTGTTTTAACAAATTTGAACAACAAAACTTCCTCCCCTACATGAAGAATATTTTGACCAGCAACCAAGAAGAGGACAAACAAAATTTTCCAATCATACAACTCAAGAAAACAAGGCAAGGAACAATTTGGAACCAAAAACTAACTTTAAATCTTAGTTGGATGATCAAAGTTGCTTACTTTTCTCTTGATTCCTTCTCAAGCTCTGTCTTTTCCTCTCCTTTCTATCTTTGGCTGAATATGAGAGTCTTGAAAGGGTAAGGATGAGCTTTCTTTAATGCCAAAACAAATATCTCAACCACCAACATTAATGCTATGCCATGTGTCACCTCCCTAATTAATCTTGAATCTGTCTCTTAATTAACTTAATCCAAAAGTAATTAATTTTCCAAAAGTTAAGATCCTCTCCAACTAAGGCTTGACACTTGGGAACTTTAATTACCATCCATTAGGGGCTTGACAAGTGGCAGATTATGGGCCAAGTAAAGTGCAAGACTCTAATCTTCACTTTATCAATACACTTTTGCTCTTAGTTTAATTTCTTTTCTATAATTACAGTACTCTAGCCTGTGTAATTATTTTTAGTCAGATGCATAATTTATTCTCCTTATTTTTCTCTTCCCAAAATGCCCTCTTTAGCTCAAACTCGAATTCCCATTAATTAAACAAAAAGGAAAACTATTTTCCTTCTCATTATTTATTTTTCCACTCATCAAAAGAATTAGGAAAAATCTTGAATATTTGAGGGTCTCGTGTTAATCTTATAATCTCTTATAATTTCTTGGGATATTAGAGGAATTTTCTTGGAATTTTATTCTCCTTAAAAGTATTTATTTGGAATTTTTTAAATAAAAGACCTTAAATTGGCCTAAATCACCCTTAAATTCCTTTATAATTTTTCCAAGAGTAATTTAGTCATAAAACTAATTATATAACCTCATATAATTCTCAAAGAATATTATCCTTATTTTTTTCTTAATTTTCTATGACTTGAAAATATTTTTTCATAATTATTTTTGACCAAATTTTCTTGATCAGTTTAACTTTTTATAATTGACTTGGAAAATCATACTAATTATTTTCCACCATAATTCTTTTATTTCTTCTTATCATTTTTGGCCCTTAATTTTTTAGGAATATCCTTATTCCTAATTGTCATATTCCTAGATGTGATATTTTACCCTCCTAAATAAATTTTGTCCTCGAAATTTACAGCATACCTTTATGGAAAAGTTTGAGATATTTTCCTTCATCTTAGTCTCCATCTCCCATGTGGCTTCTTTAGAGGAAAGACATTTCTAGACTACTTTGACTAGTGAAATCTGCTTGTTCCTCAGTTATTTAACCTTTTGATCATTGATTCACTCTAGTCCGATCTCAAAAGATAGGTTATCTCGGAACACAATGTCATCATAACTTATGATATGTGTTGGGTCTGGATGATACTTCTTTAATTGGGAAACATAGAAGACATCATGAACTTGACTCACATTTAGGCCCATAGAAACTGTCTACCTGAGACTGTCCTTTAGCCTGTAGGTCCTAGAACAAGGTTAGAATTCTAGCTCTTTCAGAGTGGTATTTCACTGATGGCTCGGGCCCCCCAGAAGGAGGCCTTCTTCGCCCTCCGCCTAAGCTGCACAAGAAAGGCCCAAAGCCAATACCAGGGAACAGTGAAGCTTCAACTTGTAAGCTACTAGTCTAGCTTTAGATAAAATTTGAAACAATCCAACATACTTCAGACTTAACTTCTTAGTCTTTAGAGATCGATCGACTCCCGTTGTTGGTGACACTTTAAGGAAAACGTGATCACCAACCTCAAGCTGTAACGATCTCTCTCTAGCATCTGTGTAGCTCTTTTATCTACTTTGAATTGTTGTTAGTCTTTGCTGAATAGCTTTAATCTACTAGGAAATCTGATCCACTATATCAGGACCATACATATTTCTTTCACTGAGCTCTGTTCAGCATAAGGGAGATCTGCACTTCCTCCCATAGAGTGCTTCGTATGGTGCCATTCGGATACTTGAATGGAAACTGTCATCTTAAGTGAATTCCACTAATGGTATGTACATATCTCAGTTACCATTGAAATCAAGCATACATGCTCATAGCATATCTTCTAATGTCTGAATCATTCTCTTTGTCTACCCATCTGTCTACGGATGGTAAGCTGTATTGAATTTGAGAGTAGTATCCATTTCTTTCTGTAAGGACCTCCAAAACTTTGAGTAAATCTTGAGTCTCGGTCCGAAACAATACTGCTTGGGACACTAAGTAGCCTAACAATCTCCTTAACTTTATCTTCCATTTATGCTGGACTTAATGCATTTTTGCCAAAAATGGCTAACATTTCTAGCTTTTGCATTCTCTTACCTTACTTCTCAGGTCACCTTTCCTTAGGCTACTCTTGCCCGAGCACGCTTAATTAAATAGTGTTGACCGGAATCTGAGGCACTGATGTTGATAGGCTCAACCTTGATACTTTATTTTCATAAACCCTCCTTGTTTTATCTTTCTTCAGGTCTTTTTAGCTTACATTCTTGTCTCTAGCCTCATCATAAGGATTTGTCCGTCAATACTCAGTCTGTCTCTGCATCACCAGGGTTCATCCCGTATCTGGAGCTAGCCTGAATACCCTTTTTTCAGGTCTTACAGCTCTAATTCTTCTAATTGTGGCTTTCCTCTATTAATCAGAAGGAAATTGAGCCCAGCCTAATCAATGATAAGGTTATCTAGAATGACGTTATGGGTACTCTCTTAGTATTGGCTTACAACTAAAAGAGGTTTTCGCATCTCTAACTCATCCCTGGTCCTCATCTTCCCAAAGAGGTACCATACTCTCACTCTTATAGCTCAGCTACTTCCTTTAGGCTTAGTTTATCACAACCTCGAGAGCTACTACGCTCTACCATAAGCCTCTTTAGGATCCTCTATAACCCTAGAATACTATTGTTAGTCTGAGCCACATTAAGATCTCTGGGAGACTTTAGACCATAAGGCTAAGTAAAGTCACCTCCATTCACTTGGTCACCTAACTGATAATTTTCCAAAACTATTCCAAAAACTAATACCATTTCTCAGGCCTCATGTCAATTCCCCAAGCCACCTAGTTGTCTTTTTGGGTAGCTAAGCCAATCTACCTTTGGAGTTCTCTTACTTCTCCAATTGCTCTTACAGCCTTTTATTATTTTAGAACAGTACAGAGAGAGGACTTATGCAACTTCTCTTTCTTCTACTTCACTTTTCACTATGAGCATACTCTAACATGCATAATACCTAGCATTTCAATGCAAGGAGTACAAGCTTACTAGTTGCTATGTCCGTAGTATGCCATCCAGACATCTTATCCCTACAAGAGGGAGTATTTCTTTTTGTTCATAACTGATTCTAGAAGTCATAGGGAGAGAACTTATAAGGTTCTTCTTCTTTCTGCTTGCTCTAGTTCCCTGCTAAGCTCAGATACATTCAAGCCTAGATTTGTTCTTGGCTAGTCATGCTTCTATTGGGTGAAGTCACTCCACTTGCCTTACCTCGGCTGATTCCCTTTCCTGCTTAGATAGGGTACCTTGCTCCATCATAAGCAACATCAGTTCCCACTCGGAGGACCAATTCCCACTTTCTTTAGGAAGACTCTTAGCCACGACCTTATCCCCTAAAAAGGATGCCTCTCAACCTAACCCCAAGTGAGTAAGTATATCTTAACATTATTAGGAACATGCCAACCTCTTAAGCTAGTTCCCTACACAGCTATCTGTCTCTTTCTCTTTTTGATCCTTAAGAAATTTCACTGGGGCTATCTATCTTGACTTCACTATTCCTAAGTTCCTATTCATCTATTTCAAGACTTGAGATAGCTACTCTACCATGGTGCCCTAGACCTAATGACGTTGTAAGAGTTTGTCCAGCTTGGGTGGCCACTATACCTTCTTAGTGGTGTATACTCATTGATTGATGTGTCGGACTGTCACCTTCCGGATCGCCAAGAAAGAGAGTTGCACCAGATAAAATGTAGTATAGGATGCAACCAGTCATTCTTCTCGAGGAGCTTGTTATTGGTAATCCAAATCTAAATTGGGTTTCAAAAATATTGTAAAAAGGGGGGTTTTAGTTGTTTTAAAAGTGGTGCAACAAATGTAAAGTGCAGAAAATTAACTATTTTTTTTTGTATTTTGAATGAATGAAGAAATGTTTTGGATTAAAAGGGAATTATGGTTAAATAGTCTCTTGATAATGAAAGCTCAACTATCACTGCTCTTTAGAATGATTGGGAGTACGGAAAACCTCTAAGTCTGAAGAAAACCCCAAGTAATCACTTGGGTCCAATGTCTTAATTAATGAAAACTCACTTTAATAAAAGTTAATTAACACCTCTTAAGACACTACTGAAAACCACTTAGATTGTAAATGAATGAATGATGCGAATGCCCTTTGAATGTCAATCGACAACCACAGAATACCAAGCACTCAGATTAATCAACAATTATCACTGATAATCAAACTGAACACAAGGATTCAAACTGAAATATTAAAATAGATTAATCAACATTAACATCATCCAATCCAAATACAATAGAATAGTCTAAACACAAGATTTACAATCATAAACCAAGTTTGATACAAGTGTAGACAATTCCTAAATCTAGAAAAATTCAACACAGCATTAAACAATGATTTAGACTATAGAAAGAAAACTCCCCAATTAAGTCTTTGAGCTTAAGCTTTGTCTTCCATCACTAAGAGGCTAAGGGTTTAGCCTCTCATTCCTTCAAACCAATTGCAATCGCTCCAGGAATGAATAGCCATGGTGAAAGCTAAAATAAGGTTGGAAAAATGGAGAAGAAGGGTGTTGGAGTGGTTTGATCAGTTTAGAATTACAGAAAACGATGAAGAAATGAAGAAAAATGGATGTTTTGGGTGTACGATCAATAGAGACTAGAGAGGAGATGATGGTGGCTCAACCTTGTGCAAATTTGCAGAATGGAAGAGTTTTTTTTTTCGTGGTGGCTGCCCTCCTTACGTATAGAAGCTCAGAAACCTATTCTAAAACGCACAACTTCACTTAACGCACTCAGGTCGCGACCTCAGGATTATAAGGTCACGACTTAGGGGAGTCAGGTCGCGACCTGAGAGGCTTCTTGTCACGACTTGGGAATATAGAGAGCTTGCATCTTTACTCAGATCCAAAACACGTGGCTTCAGTAAAATGGCATCCAGGTCACGACCTAAGTATTCCATGTTGCGACCTAGGGAGGCAGAACACTCCCAACTTTTATGTTTTGGTCCTTGTAACATTTTGGCTCCATCCATGCTCTATCATGACTCTTGGGTCCTTCTCCAATTGCCTGAAAATCACAACAAAGAACTTTGTAAAGACCAACTGATTACAGATCAAGGTAATTAAAATTTAGAAGAGAAAAATGACCTTTTTTTACCCCTTAAACAGCAAAATGCAATACATGACTCAATGTAATCAAATGGATATAAATGCATGCATAATGAGGGTAAAATTGTTGCAAAACATTAGAAAACACTTAAGAAAACCATATAAAGATTGGGTTCTATCACTCCCCCACACTTGAACCTTTGTACTCCTGGACAAAGATTTGAATCATTCTAAAGAAAGTACAGCTACAATTAAAGAGACTAGCATGTTCAAAAGGTCACAACCTAAAAACAGTGAGGTTGTGACCTGAGTGCACAGAGAGGCTCTGACACTCTAGACCCTGAAAAACTGCAAATTTAAGTCCCTAAACCAAAATCACTTACCAAAATGCCTACCATAACTACCCAACCTAGAAATCCATCATCAAATTCTTAACAATTTAAAACAAAACTCCTGGATTACAAAACCCAACACCCAAAACACAAAACCGACTATTAAGAACTCCCTCCCCCATACTCAAAGCAATGTATGCATACGGTACACAGTCACACCAAAGCACAAAGCCAAAACACAAAACAACAAAGGTGGAAGTTGTGAAGTTCAATTCAAGATTGAAGCACAACACGTCACCCTTCTAGAGAGAGGGAAAGAGCTAAGCACAAAGATGGGTAAACTTAAGAGCGTAAAGAGGTGTGTGGTAGTGATAGAACAAAAGCACAAATACAATCATATCAAACTCAAGGCTAGGGAGATTATTGAAAACAAACAAAATAACATAATTTAAAACTACTTCTACTGAGGGCTTCCCTTTCATAGTTTCCAAAAGTCACAGCAAGGTAATTTAAGCCCAAGTAAGTTCATGTGAATAGTAGAAGTAAAGGAAAGGGATGACTTGGCTTTAAGAAGGCGGTGTGGGCTCTTCGTAGAGCTTGAGGAGATGCCCGTTGCACTAAAACATTTTGCCTGTAGCCTCCTCCTTGAGCTCTATTATCCTAAAGTTATGCACTTTCGTCACAATATAGGGTCCATCTCAGCTCGTCTTGAACTTTCCCTTCTTGAATTTGAATCGAGCTTGATACCTCAACACCTTGTCACCCTCCTTGAACTTCTTTCTTAAGATGTTGGCATCATGGGCAAGCTTGGTTTTCTGCTTGTAGATGTCTGAGCTATTGTAGGCGTCTAACTGTATTTCTTCAAGTTCTTGAATTTGAAGGAGTTGGTTCATGCCAGCCTCCTCTAAATCGGTATTACAGCTCTTTACTGCCCAGTATGATCGATGCTCCAGCTCCATCGGAAGGTGACAAGCCTTACCATAGATGATCCGATACGGAGACATACTGATTGGGGTCTTGTGGGCGGTGCGGTAGGCCCACAGTGCATCATCTAGTCATAAACTCCAGTCTCTGTTGGAGGGCCTGACAATCCGTTCCAAGATGCGTTTGATCTCTCGATTTGATACTTCAGCCAGACCATTGGTTTGAGGATGATAACGGGTGGACACTCTGTGGGAAACCCCATGCTTTGCCAACAAGTTATTCAGTAACTTGTTGCAGAAGTGGGTTCCCTGATCACTGATTGGCACTTTAGGTACCCCAAATCTAATAAAGATGGTAGGCTTCAGAAATTTAGAAATCATAGATGCATCATCTTTACATGTGGGAATGGCTTCTACCCACCTAGAGAGGTAGTCTACGACTAGGAGAATGTAGGTGTAACCGTGTGAAGGTGGAAAGGGGCCTATAAAATCTACCCCCCAAGCGTCGAAGATCTCACAGAACAAAATAGGTTGTTGTGGCATTTCGTTCCTTCTACTAACCCCCCCAAACTGTTGGCATTTATCACATGCCTTACAAAAAGTGAATGCGTCTCCAAATAAGGAGGGCCAGTAAAATCCTACATCTAAAACCTTCCTAGCTATTTTTTTTGCACTAAAGTGCCCCCCACATAAGGTATCATGGGAAGCCTCCAGAATGACTCGAGCCTCCACCTCCGGAATACATCGTCTAATCACTTGATCAGAACATAACCTCTATAAGTGTGGTGGATCCCATATATAACAGGAAGCTTCGCTCCTAAGCTTTTGAACCTGAAAGGTGGTCAAGTGAGAAGGGATTAGACCAATAGCAATATAGTTAACTAGGTGAGCAAACCATGGTTGAGAAATAGACAATGCACATAGAGATTGGTCAGGAAATGAATCACAGATAATATCAGAATCGAGTACTCCCTTGGTTTCTAAAGGTAGTCTGCTCAGGTGGTCTGCCACATGGTTGACATTCCCGGCTCTATCTTTTACTTCCACATCAAATTCTTGAAGTAATAACATCCACCTCAAGAGCCTTGGCTTTGATTGAGGTTTGTGGAAAAGGTATTTTACTGCTACGTGATCTGTAAACACAACCACTTTGGAATTTATTAGGTATGGTCTAAACTTATCAAGTGCAAAAACAATTGCAAACAATTCCTTCTCAGTAGTGGTATAGTTTTTCTGAGCTGTATCTAAAGTTTTAGAGGCATAAGCAATCACTTTCGAAACATAATTCTCCCTTTGACCCAACATTACCCCCATACTCAAGTTCCAAGCATCACAAGAAATCTCGAAAGGAAAACCCCAGTTGGGAGAAGTCAAAATAGGAGGAGTAACTAGCCTATTCCTCAATTCATCAAAAGCAAGCTCACATGCATGATCAAATTGAAACTCAATATCATTTTGCAGCAGTTTGGAAAGAGATAAAGCAATTTTACTAAAATCCTTGATGAACCTTCTATAAAACCCCACGTGTCCTAAAAAGGATCTCAACTCTTTCAAGTTAGTTGGGTAGGGCAAAGAAGATATCACCTCTACCTTGGCTTTATCTACCTCAATTCCTTTTTTAGAGATTAAATGACCTAGCACGATGCCTTGATTAACCATGAAATGACATTTTTCATAATTCAAAACCAGCTTTTTCTCAATGCACCATGCTAGAATTTGGTCAAGACTTTTCAAGCAATCTTCAAAAGAATTTCCATAAACAGTAAAATCATCCATGAACACATCAATGCATTTTTCAATAAATTCAGCAAAAATGGATAGCATACAACATTGGAATGTGCCAGGAACATTGCAAAGACCAAAAGGCATTCTTTTGTAAGCATAGGTTCCAAAGGGACAAGTGAAGGTGGTCTTGTCTTGGTCTCTAGGGTCTATAGGAATTTGGAAATATCCAGAATATCCATCTAGGAAACAGTAATGACTCTTCCCCGCTAATTGTTCAAGCATTTGATCAATAAAAGGTAAGGGAAAATGGTCTTTCCTAGTGGCATCATTCAGCTTCCTATACAAATGCTCCATAAGTCTTGCACCCTAGTTAGGATGAGTTCATTATTCTCATTTTTAACTACTGTGATTCCACTCTTCTTTGGCATAACCTGTATCGATGACACCCACTCGCTATCAGAAATAGCGTATATGATTCCAGCTCTTAGAAGTTTGTCTACTTCTTTCCTAACCACATCAGAAATTAGAGGATTCAATCTCCTTTTGCTTTGTTTAATTAGCTTGGAATCTTCAGTTAGTAAAATCCTATGGGTACAAACAGTAGAGTCAATTCCCTTAATGTTAGCTAATTGCTAACCCAATGCCTCCCTATTTCTTCTAAGAACTCCCATTAAACTAGTTTCTTCATGCTCAATTAAAGAACTAGAAATAATGACAGGCAATTTATTCTCAGGCTCAAGATAAGCATACTTAAGGTTGGGAGGTAAATCTTTTAGTTCCAAAGTCAGGGGTTAAACAACAGAGGGAATTAGAGTAGGAAAATCAACAAAGTTAGAGAAACTCCCCTTTGTAGACCATTTTGAGATGCATTCGCCAGCTTCACTTGGATCAACTATGCTTGCTTTAGTCCTATTAGATGTTGCACCAAGCTCGAGTTGGTCTACAAAAGCAACAACCTTGGGCTGGTCCACCTCTATACCTACATCATTATTAGAGATTAGATCATTCAAAAATCGTAAAGTATGGGGTGTAATTTTAGAATGTGTATGGGTAGCAATTGAATCAGAAAGTGTTAGCCCTTTAACCAAAGTCTTCAAGACATGAGGTGGTGGAGCAATTGAAGTTTGAACTTCAGCAGGTGAAACAGTTGAATCAGGTTGCGACCTCATATACCCAGGTCACGACCTCACATCACAGAAGCTACCCTCTTGGAATGCTTGGGTTGAAGTCGCGACTCAATTTGACAGAGGCCACCTTCATCACAATCTTGGTATGGGGTCACGACTTGAGAGTCCTCAGGTCGCAACCTCATGTCATAAAGGCTCATTTCCTCACATTTTACTCTACTCTTAGTACTCACCACTTCTTGAAAATCTGTATCATTAACTAACAAACTCCTTCCAAACCCAATGTCAGTTGTAAATGCAGAAATGGAATCAAAATTTGATGGAAAAGAAAAGTCTTGAGAAATGGAAAGCATGCTATCAATTTCTTGAGAATTAATACATGGCACCTCATCTCTACAAGAACTGGAAAATGAATAAACAGAAGAGAGGGAATTGAAATACTCATCATATGCACTCAAAGATGAATCAAGCTCACAAGATTCATGTGATAATGCAGTAGAAGAATCAATCAACTTAGATGAACTCATGTCACAACTATCATAGCATTTAAACCCATGAATGTAGAATTATCAAAAGGATAATGCATGGCTTCTTTCATATTAAAAGTTAGAACATGGTCTCCTACTTCCATTGTTATACAACTATGTTTCATGCTTATGATAGTCTTAGAAGTTTGCAAGAAAGGTCTTCCCCAAATCAAAGTGCTTTCATTTGCAAGTTCATTTGACATATCTAAAGCATAGAAATCAGTAGGGAATACTATGTCCTTGACTTGGACTAGAATGTCTTCTATGATTCCTCTGGGATACCTAATAGACCTATCTGCTAGTTGGAGTACTACACTTGTGTCTTTGATCCCATTAATCCCTAGAGCCAAATAAACCGACCAAGGCATGACGTTTATGGCAGCACCTAGATCTAACAATGCTCCCTTAATGTGAACCTTTCCTGTGGTGCAGGGGATGGTGTAAGACCCAGGATCTTGACACTTAACCAATAGTTCAGCTTTGAATACGGATGACACATTAGCACTCACCTGAATTCTTTGAAGGGGCCTAAACCTTTGCTTGTTATTACACAGGTCCTGAAGTAATTTAAAGTATTTATGATTCCCTCTTAAGAATTGAATTATGGGTACATTGATTTTGAGTTTGTTAAACAATATGTAAGTATCAGTAGCAAACTCAGCATCAAACTTTTTCTTACTAGAGAATTAGGCTTTGGGAAAAGGAAGATCTTTAGCACATACCTCCTTACCTACTGGCTTAGAGGCTCCTTGGTTGCCAGTCTCTGGCTTGTTCTCCTTTTGCTTGTCTTTGTGAGTCAAACTCTCTACAGTGCTCTCATTTTCTGGCACAGCTACTTTGAGATGCTTCTTCTTGTGCTTGAATTGACTTCTCTTCTGGTTCAATGTGTGCTCTTGCCTTCATCATGAGCTCTTCTTCTTTGGAGCTCTCAGACTTGCTAAGTCTCATTAGGAAAAGTGGAGGACTCTCTACCTCTTGTGCATAATCATCCTTGTCTACTTTTTCACTTCCAAAGTGAACCTTTTTACCACTTCTTAGAATTATGGCATTGAGCCCCTTTGGATTGATCACTGTATTGGAAGGAATGCTGCCTCCGCTTTTAGCTTGTATGTCATTGACTGCATTAGACAATTGGGTCAAATGACTGGTGATATTAGTGTTCTTTAAAGTGAGCTCCTCCAGTTTCTTATGAACATCTGAATTATATTTTTGCATCCCTTGCAATATGGTGGTTATGGAAACAAACTTGTCATCACTTTCCTTCATTCACCCCTCTATGTTTGTCATCTGAGCAGCCATGCTTTTTAAAAACTGAGAAGTGTCATCACTTCTTGGCAGGGGTTGAGATGCCATGGTGATAGGTGGAGTTGTCACCACTGCTCTTGAAGGATCTGGAAATGTGCTTGAGGAAGCCCCAGGATTGTGGAAATGATTTCCTTGGAACTGGTTTGGTCTATTTGCTCCCCCACCCCATTTGAAGTTTGGATGATTTCTCCAACTAGGGTTGTAGGTGTTTGAGTAGGGGTCCCCTTTCTGATATTGCCCCTCTCTTCCTTGGTATATGGCATTTACTTCTTCAACCGACCTAGGGCAATTAGCAGTAGTATGTATTGGCGAACTACAAAATTCACAACTTGTAGCTACTAATGCAAGGGATTGAGTCTTGTTAGAACGGAGACTTTCAACAGTATTGGCAAGTTTAGACATGTCTTGTGCTAACTTGACCAAGAGGGGGTCTCTTTCAGATTTGGGGTCTCTTGAATCTCTTATGCTCACATGTTGTCTATTAAGAGCAAAGGTCCTTATTAACTCCCATACAGCCCTTGGTTCCATATTTTCCATAAACTTATTAGCAACGGCATCCAAAACTTGTGCATCATATGTTAACAACCCATTGTAGAAATATTGCACTAAGTGCTCCTCAAGAATCTGATGGTTGGGGCACCGGGTAAGCATCTCTTGAAAGCGACTTCAAAATTCGAAGAATGTCTTAAATGGCTCTTGCTTAGCTGCTGAAATTTCCTTACGGGAAGCTGAAATCTTTGTGGAGGGAAAGTATTTATCCAAGAATGCTTTCTTCAAACTGGTCCATGACTCATAGGCATTGTCCACATAGAGTGGCAAGTTCATGTACTATTCTTTAGTTTTGCCTTCCAAAGATAAGTGAAAAACCTTCCACATGACGTCATCAATACTGGCTTCTACTGGCTTCATGGACAAACATTGCATATAAAGAGTCCGGAGGTGCAAGTATGGGTTTTCTCCTGCAAGACCATGGAACTTAGGCAATGAGTGAATCAATTGACCTTTAATTTCAAAATCTGCATTGAAAGTAGGAAAACCACCAGGCATAGGTTCAAAGTTCCCATTAGATTGAGTTAATTCCTTAATGGTTCTACCCCTAGGTTGTTCATTAATCCTATTTTGGCCATTATTTTCTCCTTGCCCCTCATTACCACTATTATTAGGTCTATTATGGTTACCATTCCCATTCCCACCGTTTGGACCATGAGGAGGTACTTCAGCCATAATTTCTTCTTCTACTTCCTTACTCTTACTAGATGAATGGGCTAGGTCTCATAAAATAAGTGGGCTACGATATGCGGTAGGTCTACCTCTCCTGCCTCTATGCACTCTAGGCATGTACAATTACTCAAGAATTCAAGCACAGATAGAGTTCAAGAAAGACGTAAGTTCTAAACTGTGTATTTACCAAGTGTGTAGTTCAAAATTAAAGCAAACTCAATGATTTCAAATAATGCTCAGTGAGTTTGAGGTGTATGAAGTGCTATAAACTCTCAAAGTATGTGCAGAAAGCAAAGTTATGCAAAAAGAGTAAGTCTGGACACTCAGGAAGATTTTCAGTGGAAAACCAGATCAGGTCACGACTTGAAACATTTCAAGTCGCGACTCAACTGAACAGAGAGTGATGAGGACCCTTTTGTCATTCGCCTTGGGGTTCTCAATCAAAAATAAATCCAAGTTATGTAATATAGTGCAAACTCGGGTCGTTTCACTTTTGGGAACCTTTATTAATTACCTAAGCTAGACTAAATGCCATGCAATGTAATGAAAGAGGGTTTGGTTTTTAAGATTTAAATGAATGATGACTAAACTAAATGCAATGGAAATAAACATAAGCTACTATATTTTTGGTATTTTTGATAAGATGATAATGGAATGGAAATGAATGATAGGAAATCTCTTGAGAATGGTTTTGATGGCAATCATAGTTCACTTAAGATATTGGGAGTTTCACAAATCCATTAGGTTTTCTTAATAACAACCTCAATAACTCATTGAGTCCAATGTCTAAATCAATGAACTTCATTAATGAAAACATTGTTAAGCTCCCCTAATGTGTAATTTGAGAATGATCATGCAATTGGCTCAATGTAACCCACAATCAACTCAGTATCAAAACATGACCATGCAAGATAGGAGAGAATCAAGAGAGTTACAAAGAAGCATATATGTGACCACATATATTTAAGCACAGAATTCAACATTAACCAATCCAAACTATAAAAGTAAATCATTAACCAATGATTACAAAATCAACTAAAGTGTCTCACTAAGAATTTACAAATCCTAGACCTAGGAAATCATAAATACATAGCTAGAAAGTAAAGACTGAAACTGAAACTCCCCTTTGAAGCTTGGAAACTCATGCCACACCACCATTCTTCAAGAGTTGATAAACCCTAGCCCTCCATAGCTTCAAGAAAAGCTCTAACTGAAGTGAATCCGTCGGCCATGGTAGCTGGGAGTGGAAGGAAATGAGATGGAGCGAAGGAAAGATGAAGGAAATGGATAGGGAAGAAGATGGAGGTGGAGAGGCAAGAAGATGAGAGAATAGAGGTGTTGTAGATGATAGAATGGAGTGTTAGGTCAAAAATGGGGTTTCTAAGGGCTTGAGGGGTCAATCTGGGTCGAATCATATGAGTAGAGGGTCCATATTTGCGTTCTGGATTCGAATATGACGTTCCTGATACGAAGAGGTTTGCCGCGATAAACTATTCCAGAGAGGTATTCTAGTGAGATTGAGAGTTTGCCCCGGCGAACTATTTCAGAATAGCCACTGATGCACATTTTCAGACTTTTTGCTACAGCACAGCATTTTCTTGGAAACCCTCATGTTGAAGCATCAATTGTCCTAGAAATCAATTGAATACAATTAATAACTAATTATGACAATTTTACCCTCAGAAAGACACGAACACAAAGCAAGTACTCTAAATCTAAATTAAGCACAATTATCAATAAAAGGAGCCAAAATCTATGATAAAAACCCTCAAAATGATATGAAATAACATAGAATAATTGGATTCAATCAGAGAGCAACCCTGAAAGAAAAAGAAGTCGAGGTCACGACTTGCAAAATCCCAGGTCACGACTTGAACAGACCGAGAACAACACTGGATATCAACAGGTCGAGGTCGCGACTCCACCACTTAGGTCGTGACACCAAATATGTGAGGTCACGACTCAAGGTCATAGAGAGGTATTTTTGCAAAATCTTTGAAGAAAAATACTAAGTACTTCAACCAGATGCTGAACAACTATGGATAGAGTTCAAACTCTCAAGCAATTGGCTAAAACACTCAGGATCAAGCTAGAATAAAATGCAAAATGCTATGCAAAAATCCAAATGTGACTGTATAGAAAAACAAGATATTTGGCTCTATTTCTCAAAACTTTTGATGCTATGAAATGCAAGATTTAAGTTCAAAAACTAAAACTCTACGAGAATCGACCCAAATCACAATGGTGAAGAAACCAATTACTAGGGAACCAGCTCAATGGCTCCCCAACAACGGTGCCATTGATTGATGTGCTGGACTGTCACCTTCCGGATTGTCAAGAAAGAGAGTTGCACCAGATAAAATGTAGTATACGATGCAACCAGTCATTCTTCTCGAGGAGCTTGTTATTGGTAATCCTAGTCTGAATTGGGTTTCAAAAACATTGTAAAAAGGGGGGTTTTAGTTGTTTTAAAAGTGGTGCAACAAATGCAAAGTGCAGAAAATTAACTATTTTTTTTTGTATTTTGAATGAATGAAGAAATGTTTTGGGTCAAAAGGGAATTATAGTTAAATAGTCTCTTGATGGTTAAAGCTTAGCTATCACTGCTCTTTAAAATGATTGGGAGTTTGGAAAACCTCTAAGTCTAAAGAAAACCCCAAGTAATCACTTGGGTCCAATGTCTTAATTAATGAAAACTCACTTTAATCAAAGTTAATTAACACCTCTTAAGACACTGCTGAAAACCACTTAGATTGTAAATGAATGAATGATGTGAATGCCCTCTGAATGTCAATCGACAGCCACAGAATACCAAGCACTCAGATTAATCAACAATTATCACTGATAATCAAACTGAACACAAGGATTCAAAATGAAATATTAAAATAGATTAATCAACATTAACATCATCCAATCCAAATACAATAGAATAGTCTAAACACAAGATTTACAATCATAAACCAAGTTTGATATAAGTGTAGAAAGTTCCTAAATTTAGAAAAATTCAACATAGTATTAAATAATGATTTAGACTATAGAAAGAAAACTCCCCAATTAAGTCCTTGAGCTCAAGCTTTGTCTTCTATCACCAAGAGGCTAAGGGTTTAGCCTCTCATGCCTTCAAACCAATTGCAATCGCTCAAGGAATGAATAGCCATGGTGAAAGCTAAAAATAAGGTTGGAAAAATAGAGAAGAAGGGTGTTGGAGTGGTTTGATCGGTTTAGAATTATAGAAAATGATGAAGAAATAAAGAAAAATGGAAGTTTTGGGTGTAGGATCAATAGAGACTAGAGAGGAGATGATGGTGGCTCAACCTTGTGTAAATCTGCAGAATGGAAGAGTTCTTTTTTTTTCGTGGTGGCTGCCCTCCTTAGGTATAGAAGCTCAGAAACCTATTCCAAATACACAGCTTCACTTAACGCTCTCAGGTTGCGACCTTACAGTTAACGCACTCAGGTCGCGACCTGAGAGGCTTCTTGTTGCGACCTGGGAAGACAGAGAGCTTGCATCTTTACTTAGATCTAAAACGCGTGGCTTCAGTAAAATGGCATCCAGGTCGCAACCTAAGTATTCCATATCGTGACCTGGGGAGGCAAAACACTCCGAACTTTTGTGTCTTGGTCCTTGTAACATTTTGGCTCCATCCATGCTCTATCATGACTCTTGGGTCCTTCTCCAATTGCCTGAAAATCACAACAAAGAACTTTGTAAAGACCAACTAATTACAGATCAAGGCAATTAAAATTTAGAAGAGAAAAATGACCCTTTTTTACCCCTTAAACAGCAAAATGCAATGCATGACTCAATGTAATCAAATGGATATAAATGCATGCATAATGAGGGTAAAATTGTTGCAAAACATTAGAAAACACTTGAGAAAACCATATAAAGATTGGGTTCTATCAATAGACTCAACCCCTAACTATCTTGTTCAACCCTTATCATTACTCTTCCTCTTGAGGGGGAATCTGATAGCTCTTAAATAGTGGCTACCTCTCTCTTTTTTACCTTTGCTAATCTTACTCTCTGTGACCTCTGAGAGTCGTTGTGTCTCGTTGAGTTACAATCTCAACATCTGAGAGTTATTGTGTTCATTGGTCATGACCAGAATCCTTGTTTGCAGGGATGAAAGTTACCACCTCCTTTGGTAATCACTTATGTATTCGCTCATCGCCACCAATTCCCTTGGTTCATCATGACAAAACACACTTTTCTCTTAACCTCTACTAGTCTTACCTAGCTTTATTCATCGTAGCATTGCCTGTCTGGGCTTCCGTTATGAAGTTCAACTTAACTTCTGGATTTAACTCCATTTCTCTTAGGAGTAGGATCAGGGTTTTGTCCTTACCGTTATGGAACAACAACCAATTCAATCCAACTACCATATCTATTTCATGAAAGGCATACATATCAAATCTAAGGCAGTACACAGTATTCATAACGAGCTATATAGTATAAACACCTATTGGATGTACTATCCCTGAGTGTATTGGCGTGGACACATGCATGTCATAAGATAACGTGTTCATGACCAAGCCAGGTCTTTTAGAACAAACATAGGAGATAAGAGAATGACTAGCATCCAAATTAAACATTGCAATCACAAGGGAGTTGTTAATAATAATTGTACCTTAGATCATTTCCGGTGACTTCTGGGTTTCTTCCTCTGTGAGGGCAAATACTCATCCTTTGGTACGTGGCCTTGCCTTCTCTATATTCTATAGGCATTCTCTTGAGAAGTGTCTGGGCTTACCACAAGTATAGCAAACATTCTGCCCAGCCATGCATGGTCTATTATTGTGATTCTTGCTACAAGTCGGACATTCCTTGCCATTTGAGGGCTTGCCTCCCTTCTTACTCTTTCGGTTGTCCCATGGCCTCTTCCTCTTCCTGTTGGCATTAGAAGAGGTGCCACCCTGATCTTCCTTCTATGACTTAGGAGTAGACTTAACCATCAAATGATGGTTCAAGCTGTTCTTTGTAATTCAATAGGCTTTAACTGCCTTATTGAAGTGCTCAAACTGCTTGGGAGCAATCATCTCCCTTGAGGACTGCTTCAGTCCTCTGATCATTTTCTCTATCATCCACCTCCCATTATCTCGATAACAAAGGTACTGGAGTAGTGAGAGAGGCAGAGAAACTTAGCCAAGTACTCATCAAATGGCTCGTTATCCTTCTACTTCAGGGTTAGGAATTCCGCTTCCCTTTCATCCCTAACAAACTGTGGGAAGTACTTCTCACAAAACTACTCCAGGAACACTTCCCATGTCACTCATATTTTGAGCATCCAGAATAAGTTCAGTGTTCTTCTACCAATGGTTGACATCCTTTCTAGCTTGTAGATCACCATTTGGGCTTTCCGCTCAGTTAAACAGTCTAAAACCTTAAAAATCTTTTCTAAGCAATTCATCCAGTCCTCTACCGCTTAGATATCAAACACTCTGTCAAAAGATGGCAGATTGTGCTTGCAAAAATGGGTCATCCACTGTTGGGTGCTATCAGGGTCTATTGCTGGCATTGCTACTCTAGGCAACAATTCTAATGCTTGCGCTGTGGAAATTTCTTCTTCTAGTTGCCTCCTGTTGAGGTTAGCCACTATCACTACTACTACTACAGCTATTGTAGCATCTCTTTCTTGTTCCTCAACTCCTCGTAGGCTTATGCCGCCCTCAATTCCTCGATGGTCTTTTACTGCTGTTCTAAGCGATCCCAAATTAGCTGTAACGGATTTGGAGGGAACCTTGCGTTGTGTCTTGGGGGTCTTTTCAATAAAGGGTTTCATTGAGTTCTAACCATCATGAACTAAACAAACAACATAACAATGGAACAAGAAGTAAACAATATACTTGGATTTTATTTAATAAAATATGCATTCATCATACATTATTCAAGCATCAATTAATAGCAGCAAAGTTCAAAACATAAACGCTATTTCAAAAATGTACATAGCAATCAAACATGCCAGACTCACCTACTTTGGTTAGCTATACCAAAACAAGTCCTACATCTATACTACAAAGGTCCAACTGACTACCCAAAGTGGGAGATAGTAAAGCCCTTAAGGCTCTGGATCCACATCTCAATATCAGGTCCCAACATCTGATCTAAGTGATAAAACTCATTTTGCCATAAAGATGTGAAAGGAAGCATATCTGTTATTGTCAGGATCTAGTCCTCATCTAGGTAAGGGTTACCCTATCTATAGGTCTGATACAAGGCCCTCACCTCTTGGAAGAAATCTAAGTAGGTGGTCAGATCCTGCTTATCCATATCTTTCTCGATATAACATGCCAAGAACTTTAACTTCTCTCTCAGTTGAACATGACTATGGATCTCAGGTTTAAGTAAAACAGGGATAGGTGCTATAGGTACCAAGGGTACAGCTTGACTAGGAACTACTATGTAATGCATCCAATAACCAAACCCAAGGAATTCCCCTGTACTCGTTGCTAGGTTAGACCCTACGACTGACTGTCCTGGGTGAGCATCTTTCAACCACTCCATCGGGTCTTCCTTTTTTATCATTAAATGCTTACCCCTATAGGGTATCTCTCCTTAGTTTACTGAACCCTTAGACTCTGTATCCCAATCCATAGTATTCTCTATCTTGATTTCTACACAATATGTCAATTTTTCCTTCAACTAACATATTATCTATACGTTTAACGAAGCAGAGCATTCTATCGTATGCCAGAACCTCTGTCGCACCTTACTATTGGATCTACTTAGCATTTAGTTAAAACCATTTTAGACCACATTGGATGGTCTTGGGCTCAAAAATTCATCAAAAAACGCTGATTTTCGGATTTTTACTGTTCATCAGGTAAAAATCCAGTTTTCTAGCCCAACTTCAAAAATTCATAACTTAATCTAGAAAAATCAAAATTGAGTGTTTCAAAATTATTTAAAAATATATTTGAATGCTCTTTCAAGGAAAAATAATCTTATGAACCAATTCCATTTGAACAAGTGTCAGGTTTTTGTGAAATTCACCTCTGTCCATTTGGCAAAAATCCTTTTTCCAGATTATGAACCTTAACTTTGAAAAATCATTAAAAATCGTGTATTTGGCTATTTTTAGCATTCTACCCATCAATTTGAAACTCCTGATGTGAAATTTAAGTATACCAAATTTCATGCAGAAATTCATTCAGTAACTTAATAAACCGTGGCTCTAAACTGACTTCCTGCTTAGGGATTACAACACCAACCATTGATATTTATACATAATCAAATACAAATATTTCCTCATGGCTCATCACCATATTAATCCTTGGATTTGTAGCCTCCCTTTTGATGATTCAGTCCCTAAAATATTAGGTTACATATGGGGGATGAGATTTCAATGAATTCCCAGTAGCAAGATCAATCAACCAAAACATTAACATGCATCAATTACAAGCATTCCAACCTTTTGCTATTAATAGGGAACTACTTTACCTCATACATGTAGCACTCTAACATGCAATAGCCAAGGCACATAAAGCAAGGAGTATAGCTACACAATCATCATCATCATCATCATTTAGTTCAACCACATAATAGCATATGAAATTGCATAGCAATCAATGCAACACTCAACACTAAGGTCAATTAAATCTTACTACCTTAATCCAATGCTCTTTGATTTTCTTGTTCTTCTTTCTTGCTTACACAAATGCCAAACCCTAACATGGCAATCCATAAAAAGGATAGCAAGAATCATCAACCATTCCACGTAAGAATCAATAACATAACTCAAGTAACTCCTAAACCCCTTAAAGCTTCCATCTTTGTTCTTGAATTTTTAGAGTTGGTTTCCATAAACCCTAAAAATTCCCTCTTGACACCTTCCTACATGATTTTTCATGTCGATTCCAAATATCTACTTGGATTTAACAAAATAAATTTCCTTCTTTTAGTTTCAGCTTGACCGAACCATTAGGGTTAAAAATCCAAAAATTACAACTTTAATTCTATGGCTTCCAACACATGTTCTTTAGGTTTACCCTACACCATTTTCCATTTTGAACACAATGGAAGCCTCAAAAATTTGAAAAAAAAAAATCCTAGGGTTCATTTTTGAAAGTGGGCGAAAGGTCCTTCTAACAAACCCACCATAAAAAACTTCCAACAACATCTTGGACCACTTGAAAACATCTTAAATCATAGTATTCTAACTATGTTTTGCAACAAAACCTCCTTCCCTACACTATACCCTTTTCATCCAGCAACAAGAAGGGACAAGAAGTGATTTTTCCAACCATACAAATTGATAAAACAAAGCAAGGAACATCTTAGAACAACTTACCAAGCTTGAATCTTAGTTGGAAGATCAAATATGCTTGCTTTTTGCTTGATCCCTTCACAAAATCACTCTTGCTCTCTCTCTTTTCTCTTAGGCCGAAATGTAATATGATTATGGGGGAGGAAAACCTCAATTAAGGCACCAAAAATATCTCACCAACCAACATTAATGCTATGCCATGTGTTAAAAGCTTACTTAGTCTTAATCCTCTCTCTTAATTAACTTAAATCATAATGTAATTAAATTCCAAAGTCAAGATCCTCTCCATTGGTAGCTTGACACTTGAAAAGCTTTAATTACCATCCATTAGAGGCTTGACACATGGCTAAATGTGAACCATTTGAATTGCAAGACTCTAGTCTTGCTTTATCAGTGCACTTTGACTCTGGGTTTAATTTCTTTTCTATAATTACAGTGCTCTGGCCTCTGTAATTATTCTCTGGAATTAGGAAAAATCTTGGATACTTGAGGGTCTTCTTTTAATTTCATAATCTCTTATAATTGCTTGGGATATCATAGGAATTTTGTTGGGATTTTATCCTCCTTAAAAATATTTATTTGGAATTTTCCAAATAAAGGACCTTAAACTAGCTTAAATCGCCCTTAAATTCTTTTGTAATTTCTCTAAGGGCAATTTGGTCATAAAACCAATTTTATAATCCCATATAATTCTCAAGGAACATTGTCCTTATTTTTCCTTAATTTTCTTAGGTTTAGAAATATTTTTGCATAATTATTCTTGACTAATTTTCCTTAATTAGTCAAACTTTCATAATTGGCTTGGAAAACTATAATAATTATTTTCTACCAAAATTCTTCTATTTCTCCTTGTCACTTTTGACTCTTAATTATTCAAGAATATTTCTTATTCTAATTATCATAGTACTGGATGTAACAACCTCCACTCTAATACCAAAAATGTTACACCTTAGAGTTCATTTAGAACCATTTTAGATCACATTAGACAGTCGAGAGCTCAAAAATCTCATTTTGGACGTTACTTTCAGATTTTTACTGTTCATTTGGTAAGTTTCAGATTTCTGGTTCAAGTTCAAAAAAATTATAACTTAATCTAGAAAAATCAAAATAGAGTGGTTCAAAATTCTATGAAAATCTCTTTGAATGTTCTTTCAAGAAAAAATAATCTTGTGAACAATTCCTTATGAGAAAGTGCTAGGCTTTTAGGAAAGTAAGCACTGTCATTTCGGTAAAAATGTTTTTTTCCAGATTTTGAATCTTAGATTTGAAAAATCATTAAAAATCATACAGTTGTCCATTTTTAACTTGCAACTATCAAATTGAAGCTCAAGACGTGATCTTTAAGTATGCCAAATTTCATGGTAAAATTCGTTCAAGGGCTTAATCAAAACACTGCTCCAAGTCGACGACCTCCTTAGGGTTACAGCATCATAACAATCATACTTATACATAACCAAAATATAATTGTTTCCATAGTTCACCATCATATTTACCCTTAAATTTACGGCTTCCCTTTTAATGATTCAGGTCCTAAAATGTTGGATTATTTTTGTGAGGGTGAGATTTTAATGAAATCCCAGTAGTAAGAATAATCAACCACAACATCAACATGCATCATCATTAAGCATTACAAACTTTAGCTACTATTGGCGAACTAATCTTCTTATAAATAGTCAACCTCAACATGCAAGGCCATGGCAACAAATGCAAGGAGCAATCACATCACAATCATTATAATTCAACCACATGATAGCAAGCATTCATGCCATAATAAATAATGCAAAGTTAATATTAGTAGTTAATTAAGCCTCACTACCTTAATCCAAAAGCTCTTTGATTCTTTGATCTTCTTCCTCTCCTCCACAAATATCAAACCCTAACATCACAATCCATAAAAGGGGAAGCAAGATTACTCACCAAATGATATAAAAATCAATAACAAAACTCAAGTAATTCCTTAGCCTTTAAAGCTTCAATCTTTGTTCTTTAATTTTAGAGCTTTGTTTCCTCAACCCTAAAAATTCTTTCTTAGTTCATTTTTACATGATTTTTCATGTAGATTCTGAATATGCACTTGCATTTCAGAAAAGAAAACAACTCCTTCCTCCAGATTCAAGTTGGCCGAACACTTAGGTTTAGGTTCTAAAAATAACAACTTTGATTTTAATGCTTCCAACGCTTGTTCTTTAAGTTTATCCTACACCATTTTCCATTATGAACACAATAGAAGTATCAAAATATTGAAAAACTTATCCTAAGGTTAAGTTTCCTTCTTGGCCGAACAGTACCTCTTGAGAAACAACAAAGAAATCTATTCAAAAACAACATACAACCACTTGAAACCACTTAGAATAACCAAGATTTGAAGTGTTTTAACAAGTTTGAGCAACAAATATTCCTCCCCTACATAAAGAGCATTTTGACCAGCAACCAAGAACATGATAAACAAAATTTTCCAACCATACAACTCAAGAAAACAAGACAAGGAACAACTTAGAACCAAAAACTAACCTTGAATCTTAGTTGGATGATCAAAGTTGCTTACTTTTCTCTTGATTCCTCCTCAATCTCTCTCTTTTCCTCTCCTTTCTCTCTTTGGCTGAACACAAGAGTCTTGAAGGGGGGAGGATGAGCTTCCTTTAATGCCAAAACAAATATTTCAACCACCAACATTAATGCTATGCCATGTGTCGCCTCCCTCATTAATCTTGAATCTCTCTCTTAATTAAATTAATCCAAAAATAATTAATTTCCCAAAAGTCAAGATCTTCTCCAATTAAGGCTTGACACTTGGGAACTTTAATTACTATCCATTAGGGGCTTGACAGGTGGCAAATTGTGGGCCAAGTAAAGTACCAGACTCTAATCTTCACTTTATCGATGCACTTTTGCTCCTAATTTAATTTCTTTTCTACAATTACAATATTCTAGCCTCTGTAATTATCTTCCATCAGATGCATAATTTATTCTCCTCATTTTTCTCTTCCCAAAATGCCCTTTTTAGCTCAAACTCGAATTCCCATTAATTAAACAAAAAGGAAAACTATTTTCCTTCTCATTACTGATTTTTTTATTTATCAAAAGAATTAGGAAAAATCTTGAATATTTGAGGGTCTCCTGTTAATCTCATAATCTTTTATAATTTCTTGGGATATCATAGGAATTTTCTTGGGATTTTATTCTCCTTAAAAATATTTATTTGGAATTTTCCAAATCAAAGACCTTAAATTAGCCTAAATCACCCTTAAATTCCTTTATAATTTTTTCAAGAGTAATTTTGTTATAAAACCAATTATATAACCTCATATAATTCTCAAGAAATATTATCTTTATTTTTTCTTATTTTTTTGTGACTTGAAAATATTTTTCCATAATTTTTCTTCACAAATTTTCCTTGATTAGTCAAACTTTTTATAATTGACTTGGAAAATCATACTAATTATTTTCCACCATAATTCTTCTATTTCTCCTTATCATTTTTTGCACTTAATTGTTTAGGAATATTCTTATTCCTAATTACCATTTCCTAGATGTGACATTTCTCCCCCCAAATAAATTTCATCCTCGAAATTTACAACATACCTTAGTGGGAAAGTTCGGTATACTTTTCCTTCATCTCAGTCTCCATCTCCCATGTGGCTTCTTCAGAGGAAGGAGCTTTCCATACTACTTTGGCTAGTGAAATCTACTTGTTCCTTAGTTATTTAGCCTTTTTGATCATTGATTCGCTTTGGTCCGATCTCAAAAGGTAGGTTGTCTCGGAGCACAATATCATCATAACTCATGACATGTGTTAGGTCCGAATGGTACTTCTTCAATTGGAAGACATGGAAGACATCATGAATTTGGATGTGTTCCTGATAGAGATTAGGTACAAGGAAGGTCTTGGCCATGAAGTACCTCTCTAAGATTGGATGTGTCCTCCACCACAGAATTAATACTGCTCTTACAGGAGCAAGTTAATCTCAGCAGAAATTACAGATGAATAGTCCAAATGGAACTTATAATGATACATTTTCCATCATATTATGAGGATAATGGAAAGCAGCTAAGGTAAGGTGCAGGGTGGATCTTACCTTGAGGAGAGAGAAATTGGTCAAAGAGTAATGGGAAAAAATTATGAGGCAAATACTCCTCACACTTAATATGGTACTACAGTATAGTGAAGGGTAATAAGAATATGATTGTAACACCTTATGTTTGCATCCTTATATTATGCCAAGTTAAGATATTCAGAAGCGCAATCTCAGGTTACCAGGTTGAAAAATTTGAGTTTAAAAATTTCTTTTCCCGCATTACTATTCACTGTAACCTTAAACTTGGCATATCTTTGGAAAATTATAACTAATTCTAGAAAAATTGAAACAAGGTTGTTCCAAGTCTCACTCGAAGCTCTTAACATCATCTATCAAGGAAAAATGACCTCAGGTTCCTATTTAATCAGAAACGCATCCGATTTTAATTTCAAAAAGTACTGTTTATTTGGTCATTTTTCTATTTTCCAGGATTTTTGCCTAACTTCGGAAAGGCATAACTTCTTGTACAGAGCTCCAATTGTGATGATTTACCACTCATTTTAAAGGGAAAAATAAGATCTATTTTCATGCCAAATTTCAGGGAAAAATTCAACCATTTGACCAGGGTCTTCATTGGTCAAGGTTTGGTCAAATCTAGACCATTTTTATCCCCCTTTTTCACTAATTCTAGCACCATTTCGTTTTTCACTATAAGCATACCATAATCACATATAAAGGTACTCTACCATTAATATACATCCAAAAAGGGTATCATGTTATGTGTTCATGATCAAAATATGCTTACATGGCTTGGAAGAGAAAGGTTTAAAACCATATAATACAATATATAGATCATAATTTCCTCAAGCCATGATTACTTCTTCTCCTTGGAAGTAGTGGCACCTAGGATATCATGTTATAGGAGGAATGAGATTTCATAGAAATCCCAGTAGCATTGAGCATACAACTATCAAGTCAACATGCATAAGATGTCATGCTACATGCAGTAAAATAACATTACTAGTCTTTATGCCATACCATAACCATTCTGTATCCATGTCATCATATCATGGAGCATATAATCATTCTAGTTAAAACTCAATCATGCAAGAGCCAAGGCATACATTGCAAGGAGTTCACATCATCTGTGCATAAACATTCTCATGGCACATAAACACACATAGCAGAAACACCAAATGCAGGTCAACAAAATAATTGCAAGTTCACGCTACCTTGATCCCATGCTTACTGTTTCCTCCTTGTTTTCCTTGCTTGAGGTCCTCCTAGGTTTCCAAAAATTGCCTATCAACCATACAGTAAGGGTATGGTAAATTCCATATCCAGTATACAATTCTTTCTCAATATAATACTACCCTTGTGCCTTTCAATTTATAACTTCTGTATACCTTTCCTAATCCTTTGACTTTGGTTTGACCAAGCCTTAATCCTCAACTAAGGTCTTGGAATTCTTCCTTAACCATGATTAATCATGCTTTCTTGGTTAATCACTAACCCTTAATCCTTAATCCAATATTTAATTAAGGTCCTCAAGTCACATAGTCATTAGTACAACATAATCCTCTAAGATTAAGTCACTAATCCCTTATGGATTAACCATTAATCATTATCTAATTAACATGATTAACCCTTAATCATTCCTTAATCAACATGATTAATCATAATTAATCATCCTTCAATTAGCATAACTAATCACTAATTACTAACTAATCAAGGTAGCTAACCTTAATTACTTACTAATCTTTAATCAAATAACATGATTGATCTTAGCTATCACTAAACCATAATTAATCAAGGTAATTAATCCTAATCTTTCTCAAATAAATAATTAACTAAAAATAATTAACACTTAGGGAGGTAAACATACCTTAATTAGCTCTTAATCGGTGATTAGAGGTGTCTAACTTTGCTTTCTCCCTTTCTCTCTCTTCTTTCTTCCTTTCTCTCTCCTAGAACTCAAGAACACAACATTCCCTCACCAAGCAACCATCTTGGCCGAAATGTTCATGAGAGGGGGGTATTTATAGGCTTTGATTTTTCAAAATTCCAAGAATGCCCTTCGGGAAAAAGATGCGATCTCGGCCGTCCATTTTTTTTCACTTTACACTTGGACAAATCCTAGAGCACACACCACAAGAAATTGACACATGGATGGACACCTATTCACCATGTGATTTTCATGTGGAAATAAAATATTATTTTAATATTTTGTCTCTTATTTACCTTTATGCCCTTGAACAATTTGAAAAATTCCAACTTTATCCTCCCCCTTAATTTGGCCAAAATATTACTCTAAAAATTGGGAGAAAAATGACTCATCCAATATTTAGTACAATCTACTGATTATTTGTGTATTTTCGGTCCGATTTTCCAACAATCCTGTCCAATTTACTGTCACAAAATTTTGATTTCAACACCTCCTTAAATTCCCCTCACTCCAAGGATATTCCATGATTTTTCTCAACTTTTACCTCCCTCTATAATTTTCTAAATTTTATTCCGTCAAAAATCAATATTCTACTGATAATATTTTGTAATAAATATTCTTTAAGCTAACCTCTGTACATCCAAAGGTGGGAAGTAATTTTATAAATTAGGATAATATGTCACATGATTTATCCCTATTTTTCCTTGAATTTTTGAGGCCTCTATATATTTTAAATAATGGAAATTGGCTAATTTTCCTTAATTAACCAAAAATTCCAATAATTACAAATAATTCCCTGATAAATTATTTTTAATCCTATATTCACCTTCTAAGCCTCAAACATTATTCTGTACCCTCCTTTCTATTTTTCATGATTTTCTGGGAATTTTCAGGAATTTCGGACACTATTTTCAATACTGCCCTTTCTTAACTGATCTTTTCAAAAATGACCATTATGTCCCTATCCTGATTTTTTCTCATAGCCTGGATCCTGTACCAGTCTACTATACTACTTGACCTTAGTCAGTCTCAAATCATTCATCAATTAGGATAAAATTATCAGGGTGTGACAATGATGATATAAGTCTTTTCCTAATACTGTTTTGAATTGATAAGAGGCAACAATGACTGCAGAGTCCTAAGGCAAGGCAGATTGGCATTGACATGATGATAAGCTAATGAGCTCTAGAAATGAGCTAGTGCCTAAAGATTCAAGAGGCATAATGAAGGAAAAGTGGCCTAAAGTAGTTAAAATCAAAGGCTAAGAAAATATGGAAAGACTAAGAATTCCAAAGTTGACAGGAAGTATTAAGTAAGGTCTCATAAGGCAATACTAGCATCTGTGATCAGTCTTGGGGAATGATCAATCAAGTTACCCATAGAGTGAAGGCGACTCATTTTATCACTCAGTCCCATGGTCTAGGATCTCCTAGAGATCTTAACATAGCAAGATGATGATGATAATGATGGTAGTAGTGGTGGTGGTGGTAGTAGTAATGATATTCCAGGGTCACAGTAAATCCTGAAGAGGCATACAATGGAGCACAGTGGCTCCTAAGGTCGTAGTAGCCAAGCCTAAAAGGAAGATGCTAAGCTGTGACGGTGATTCCTCTTAAGGCTTGCTAATGAGATGACCAGGGATGAGTTTAAAATATGGAAGCCCCCTCCAGTGGTTAACTAGTACAGAGAGAGTACCCTTGACCTTTTCACAGATACCGTTATTGTTGATTAGATCAAAAGCTATAAGTCCTCAACAGTATACATTATAGCAAGCTAAATGTGAAATGAGAAGGTAAAAGAAGAAAACTAGACCTTTAAGGTAAAGAGAAGGATGGCTGAATATACCAACACACCTGTTAAGGGTAGCAAAATACTACAAAGACATGCTGCGAGCCTATGTATTAAGTTTTTAAAGGAAACTGGAGTGAGCCTTTACTATTGGCAAACATTGCCTATAATAATAGTTACCATTCCAGTATATAGGTGGCTCTGTATGAAGCCTTATATGGCAGAAAGTGCCAATCACCACTGTGTTGGACTAAACTAAGTGTGAGAAAAGTTTACAGTCTAAGGATAGGGGATCAAGTTTCAAGGCAAATAAAGATGATTTGACAAAGATTGTTAATGGCACATAGTAGGTGAAAATGCCATGCAGACATAAGAAGGAAGCTGTTAGAGTTTGTGGTTGGAGATACTAACGACAGGAATGGGTCAAACCCCTAAGGCGAAATAGTTAACGCCAAAGACCCTTCCAAATTCTGTCAAAAAGTTAAGCTGGTAGCTTATGATTTGGCCTTACCCCCTAATCTTAATTAGATGCATAACTTCTTCCATGTTTCCCAGTGAAAGAAGCATTAATTAGATCCTACCCATATTATAGAGTACGATGGTATTGCACTATGAAAAGACTTAACAATCAAAGTACGACTACTAGGGATTATGGATCGAAAGGTTAAGCACTTACAAGGTGAGTTAATCTCACTGGTTAAAGTGATCTGGAAGGATTTGACACAGGAAGAAGCAAGCTGGGAAAAGAAAGATGAGAGGAAGAGCAGCTACTTAGAGCTTTCCACCTAAGATATATTTCAAATTTCGAGGACGAAATTTATTTTAGGGGGAAGAAATGTCACATCCCCCCAAATTTGACCCTAAAAATATGAATAATAAATTAGACAGAAGATCAAGTGGTAAAGTAGACTCAGGGACAAAACAACTTTTAAGTCCAGATCTGACTATTATTTGAACTGATATTTTTGAGTTATCAGTTCATGAAGATCAAAATAGAAAATTTTGAGAAAAATCCAAAACAATTCCTAAAAATTGGTAAAAAAGTAAATTACAGGTTTTGAAGCACTATTTGAAACCCTAGAAGGGGAAATGGCATAAAAATAAATTATTACAGAATTTTCTGTAAACAGAGGTTTTTTAGAAAAATAGTGAAAAATTAGCCCGAAACAATTATTGTAAATATATAGAGGCCTCAATAGTTCTGAAAAAAATTTGAGAAAATTATTTAAGGATTTATTTGAGTTAATAAAATTGTTTCCAGGCCCTAGAGATGGAAGCATTAATTTTAGAATATTTATTACTGAAATCTTCCCCGTAAAGCCTGATTTTGGAGAAAATTCAAAATAAATAGTTAGGGGTTGAGATAAATTTTGAACTTTTAGGGGACCTTCCTATATTAAAATATGATTTGTAATGGAAATAAATTAATTTTTGGAGGTTCAAAATATTTTTAGAAATTAGAAAGTAATTTTAGCCGATACGGTGAAATCGAGTGAAAAAATATTTGGAGATGCAAGGTGATACTTCTTCCTTCTTTCTTCATTTTGGGCTAGAAATGAACAGTAATTTTGTGGCCCAGGTGCTGCACATGGCTATGGAATGAAACAATGCAAAATATCACATGATTTTATCCTAAACATTATTACACTTGGGATACTTATACACTTCCAGATTTTTACAGCATTTTAAGGTGTCCACATGTCCCAAAACCTCCAAATTTTTTAAGGGATACTTAGAAGGAAGAGGAGGCCACTTTGAAGTCTATAAATACCCCTCCCACAAGCCTTAAATTTTGTTTTTTTAGCACTGAAAGGGGGAGATTTTGCTGCAAAAAACCTGACTTTGGGAGGCTAACTTCACACAGATGTTAGCTAAAAAGTATCAAGCAAGAACCAAGGATTAATCAAGGTATGTTAAGGCTTTAATTTGGCTATGTTTCTAGCTTGTTTCAAGTGAAATTAGTGGCAACATTCCCAAGGTATCTTGTTGTCCATATTTTTGAAACAATGAGAATGGATTAGGGGAGGGTAGAAATTATCAATTGAGCTTGGAATTACATAATTAATTGATGTTTGGATTAAATTTTGGAAGAAAATCAAAGTTAGGGTTTAAGACACCCTATTTGGCCGCATTATGTTTTTGAGGTTAAAGATTGTTTCAATGTGATTGGATGATTTCAATAAGTTTAAAAGGTATTTTTGTGTAGGGAAATACCAAGGAAAAGTGTTTAAAATCATCGGAATAAAAAATAAAAATTTTGAAACAAAATACCCTACTATTTGGCCGATATCATTTGAAGGGGAAGAATATGATTTTGTTGAATCTGATTTGATATTTAGATTGTACATGAAAAATTGTATAGGAATGGACTAAATTGATGGAAACAAAAAGGAAATAACAATATCAAAAATCAAGGAAAAAGGTGTTTAATGTTGAACAAAAGTGTTATTGCTTGGATTATTGATAATTTGGAATGTGTTTATGCATGAATTGTTAGGCATTATGTAAGAGAACAAGAAAAAACTCAAAGGAATTAAAGAGGCTGAAATTGTGGATTAAAAAGATATAGCATTTGAGATTATTTAATGGAAATGACATGTTAGTTGATTGCATTGTATCTCTTGGCAACATGCATTAACATGTTGTTTATGAGTGGATTGTGATGATAATGCATGTCATAGAATGTTCATGAACCTATTTGTAACCTACCTAGCATGTTTGACATTATTATTGTAATTCTGTTGCTACTGAGATTTCTACGAAACTCATTCTTCTCAATATATACACAATCAATAGGAACCTCAAGTGGTGTGACCAAGGCAAGGAAATGGTATTTCCACAAAGGAAATATGTTATGGAATTATATTGAATTTATGTGGAACCTTATGTATATGTTTTGTAATTATTATGAATTGTTATGTATTATTGTGAATTATGTTGGAATATTGTATTAATGATCAAGGATGCTTTACATGTGAACGTTTGATTAAGAAATCATGTTTAAGCATATGCTGTGAGATTGGATTGGTCATACAGATTGAAAAGAGGAGAAAAAGGCAAGAATTGCATAAAGAGGGGATAAAAGTTGATTTCTAAAGGCCAAGTTTGACCAACGAAATTTTGTGCAATTGAACAAGTTTTGAGCTGAAATTTGGCATATTCATAGTAGCTTTAAAACAAGTAGTATTTCATCAAATTTGGAGTTTTGTACAAAAAGTTATGCCTATCCAAAGTTAGGCATAAATTCTGAAAAATTAAAAAATGACCATATGAACAATACCACTTTTAACAAATTCTGGGATTAATTGGTGAGTTCTTGTCACATCCAATACTATGGTAATTAGGAATAAGAAATGTTCCTAAATAATTAAGGGTAAAAAATGACAAGGAGAAATAGAAAAATTTTGGTGGAAAATAATTATTGTAGTTTTCCAAGCCAATTATGAAAAGTTTGACTAATCAAAGAAGATTGGTCAAGAATAATTATGGAAAAATATTTTCAAGCCTCAGAAAATTAAGGAAAAATAAGGACAAGGTTTCTTGAGAATCATATGAGATTATAAAATTGGTTTTATGACCCTAGGATGTGTTTTTCAAAGTTTTGAGGCTTCCATTGTGTTCAAAATCAAAAATGGTGTAGGGTAAACCTAAAGAACAAGTGTTGGAAGCCATAGAATTAAAGTTGCAATTTTTGGATTTTGAACCCTAATGGTTCGGTCAATTCAAAACTGAAAGAAGTAATTGTCTTTTGCTAAATCTAAGTAGATATTTGGAATCTACATAAAAAATAATGTATGAATGAGTCAAGAGGGAATTTTTAGGGTTTAAGGAAACAAAGTCTAAAATTTAAAGAAAAACGGGGAAAGCTTTAAGGGACAAAGGTTGTCCTTGAGTTATGTTATTGATTTTTATGAGGAATGGTTAATGATTCTAGCTGCCCTTTTTGTGGATTGCCTTGTTAGGGTTTGGAATTTGTGGAAGCAAGAAAGAAGAACAAGAAAATCAAAGAGCATTGGATCAAGATAGTAAGATTTAATTGACCTTAATGTTGAAAGTTGCATTGATTGCTATGCAATTTCATGTGCTATTATGTGGTTGAACTAAATGATGATGATGATTGTGTAGCTATACTCCTTGCTTTATGTGTCTTGGCTATTGCATGTTAGAGTGCTACATGTATGAGGTAAAGTAGTTCCCTATTAATAGCAAAAAGTTGGAATGCTTGTAATTGATGCACATTAATGTTTTGGTTGATTGATCTTGCTACTAGGATTTCATTGAAATCTCATGCCCCAAATGTAATAATATTTTAGGGATTGAAACATCAAAAGGGAGGCTGCAAATCCAAGGATAAATATGGTGATGAACCATGAGGAAATATTTGTATTTGGTTATGTATAATTATCTATGATTGGTGCTATAATCCCTAAGCAGGATGTCAGTTTAGAGCCACATTTTATTAAGTTACCGAAGGAATCTCTACACAAAATTTGATATAGTTAAATTTGACATCATGAAATTCAAATAAATAGGTAGCACGTTAAAAATGGCCAACTACACAATTTTTAATGATTTTTCAAAGTTAAGGTTTAGAATCTGAAAAATGGATTTTTGCCAAATGGATAGAGGTGAATTTCACAAAAACTTGACACTTTTTCCAATTGAATTGGTTCACAAGATTATTTTTCTTTAAAATAGAATTCAAAGATCTGTTCATAGAATTTTGAACCAATCCATTTTGAGTTTTATAGATTAAGTTATGAATTTTTGCAGTTGGGCCAGAAAACTGGATTTTTACCCGATGAACAGTAAAAACCTGAAAATCAGGGTTTTTTATGGATTTTTGAGCCCAAAATAATCCAAGGTAGTCTAAAATGGTTTTAAGTAAATCCTAAGTGGATTTGATAATAAGGTGTGACATTTTTTGTATCAGAGCGCAGGTTCTGGCATAGGATAGAACGCTCTGCTTGAGTTTATACGTTAGATATCGGGGTTAGTTAAGGAGAAACTAACAAACCTTTACAGGATTTAAGATGGAAAACACAATGGATTGGGATGCTAGATTTGAGAACTCAGTTAATGATTGGGATGTTAACATGACCGATCTCGCCAAAGCAGATTCGGTGGGATGGACTATGGGGACTGCTAGCTCAGGATACTCAACAAAGGAGTCCAACAATTATCTAGAGCATAGGGCTAACCTTTTAGGGGTTACTATTAAGGACTTAATGAACCTTCCTGTACCCAGTAACCCAGTGGATCCCACAACTGATTTGTATCAGGAACCAGTGGACCCTAGTTTTGACATTCAGTCTCGCAGATAGCTTGTTACCCCAAGTGTGCACCTAAGCGACATCCCCAGACCTAGTACCAAGCCAGGGATACCCTCGACACTCACAGTACCTATCCCTATTCCGATGGAGCCTAAGATCCATAGTCAGGATCAGCTAAAAGAGAAGTTGGAATTCTTGGTTCGACATATCAGGAAAGATGAGGATCAACAAGACCCGAACATTTACCTAGAATACCTTCAGGAGTAAAGGTGTTATATCTGACCCATGGACTAGGTAACCCTTATCTAGACACCAAGAACTAGATCTTTACGATGACAGACATGCTTCCATATTTACCCTTCTGGGTATATGAGTTTTGTCACCTGAATCAGATAGTGGATTTAGGTGTTGAGGATTACATCTAGCACCTTGAAAACTTTGTTAAGATTCACTATTTTTAGATAGTCAAATCCTTGTAAAACTGATGTAGGACATGTTTTGATACATCTAACCTGAGTAGGTTAGTCTGGCATGTTTGATGGCTATGTATATTAAACTATATTGCTGTGATTGATGCTTGAATGTTGTATTGTGAATGCATATGTTGCTAAATGAAATCCAAGCATGTTGTTTATTTCTTGTTCCTCGGATATACTATCCGTTTAGTTAGCGTATTGGCTAAAACCCGATGAAACGCTTTGCTGGAGAGACCCTCATGACACGACGTAAAGGTCCCTCCCGATATGCTACGATTAATTTTGGATCACTTAGAACCGCAATAAAAGGCTATTGAAGGGATAAGGGTGGCACAAGCTAGCTAGAAACAAGAAAAAGACGCTGTAATAGTAGCAGTAGTAGCAATAGCGGTGGCTAACCTCGATAAGAGGTAGCCAGAGGAAGAAACCTCAGCAACACAAGCAACAAACAATTTCCTAGATTGGCACTACCAGCAGTAGACCCTGACAACATCCAACAGTGGATGATATGCTTTTGCAAGCATAGTCCGCCATCCTTCGATAGAGTGATTGACATCCAAGTAGTAGAGGATTGGATCATCTGCTTGGAAAAGATTTTTAAAGTATTAGACTATCTGACGGAGTGAAAAGCCTAGATGACAATTTACAAGTTAAAGAAAGACACCGATCATTGGTGGAAGAATACCAAGATTCTTCTAGATGCTCGGAACATGAGAGCGACATGGGAAGTTTCCTGGAGCAACTCCATGAGAAATATTTTTTGAGGTCAGTGAAAGAGAGCCTTTTCTTGTCGTTCGCTTAGAGGTTCTCACTCAAAAATTATCCAAGCTATGCAGTAGTGCAAACTCGGGTCGTTCTCTTTTGGGAGCCTAAATTAGATGTCTAAGTTAGATTAATGCTATGCAGAGTAATGAAAAAGGGGTTTTTGGTGTTTTTATCCATTAATGAAATGCTAAAACTAAATGCAATTAATTCAAATCTAAGTGACTATGTTTTTGGATTTTTCTAGATAGTAGTAATGAAGTGAAGTTAATGATATGTAATCTCTTGAATATAGCTTTGAAGCAATCATAGTTCAAAATAAGTATGGGAGTAGAAATCACCAAGTTTTCTAAATGAAAAACCTTAAAGAACTCTTTAAGTCTAGGATCTTAATCAATGGTACCCATTTCATAAGATCCTATTAAGCTCACTTAGTGTGCGTATTAAGATTAATTAATGCACTAGGTTAAATGCAAGCCCAGATCAACTCAACAATCTCACATTACCATGCAAGACAGAGGGTATCAAAAGAGTTGCATAAAAACATACATGTAACCACATGTATTGAAGCTCAAATTCAACACTAATAATCCAATACACAAGACAATCATCCAGAATTGATTACAACCATAATCAGAATAGTTCAGCCCAAATTTACAAATCCTAAGACCTAGAAATTTATAAACAAGGAACTAGAACTTATAGATGAAGCTAACTCCCCTTTGAAGCTTTGTGAACTCATGCTTCTTCCACCATATTCAAGAGTTGAGAAGCTTAGCTAGTCATAACTCTTGAATCAACTCCAACCAGATATTGTTCTTCAGCCATGGTAGCAGCAGATGGAAGAAATGGAAATGGGATTAGGGTTTCTGAGGTGAAATGAGAGAAGAGGATGAAAGATACGTAGGTGGTGGCTGAATGATTGTCCTCTCCAGTCATCATACCCAAAATAGGGTTTCTAACTCGAAACTTACGTGCATGGGTCGGTTTTTAGGGATGGGTAGGTCAAAATTTCCCGAAATGGTCGGGTCTGGAATTTGCTGCTTCGAGAGGTTCGCCGCGGCGAATAATAGGTTCGCCGCGGCAAAACATGGCAGAGACCTGTCTTCGCAGAAGGGTTTTCGCCGCGGCGAAGTGGGATGTTGGCCACGGCGAACATAGGCAGAGGGTCTTCTCTTGCTTCTTTTGCCTTGAGTTCTTCAATTCTGGCCCCAAATCTTTAGTGTCCTACAATAAAAAGTAACAAATTGAAGTATCAATTGTCCTAGAAGTTAATTGAATCCAATTAACAACCAATTATGACAATTTAATCCTCAAAATGACACTAACTTAAAGTAAGAACCATAAATCTCAGTTAAGCACAATTTTCATTAAAAAGGACCAGAAAGTATGACAAAAATCATGGATAATGATATGAAAAGAAATTAATATTTTGAGCTCAATCAGTCAGCCAGGGATGAAAAGGAAGTAGAATTCCTAACCCTGAAGCAGAAGGATAACAAATCATTTAATGAGTACTTAGCTAGGTTTAGACATCTTTCTCACTACTTTAGTCATCTGTGTTACCAAGATGGTGAGAGGCGGATGACCAAAAAGACAGTCAGAGGACTGAAGCAGTCCTTAAGGGAGATGATTGCTCTCAAGCAGTTCGAGCACTTCAACAAGGCAATTAAGGCCTGCCGAATTATGGATTGAACCACCATTTGATGATTGAGCCTACTCCCAAGTTAGAGAAGGGAGATCAGGGCAGTACCTCTTCTGATGCGAATGGGAAGAGGAAGAGGCTATGGGACAACCAAAAGAGTAAGAAAGGAGGCAAGCCCCTAAATAGCAAGGAATGCCCAATTGTGGCAAGAGTCACGATGATAGAACGTATATGGTCGAGAAAAATGTTTGGTGTACTTGCGGCAAGTCCAGACACTTCTTGAGAGAATGCCTGCAAAATACAGAGAAGCTAAGGTCACACACCCAAGGATGAGTATTTGTCATCACAGGAGAAGAAGTTTGGAAGTCTCCAGAAATGATCCAAGGAACAATCATTCTTAACAACTCCCTGATTGTAATGTTTAATTAGGGTATTAGTCATTCTTTTATTTTGCATGCTTGAGCTAAAAGACCTAGCTGGATTATGAATACATTGTCTTATGACATGCATGTGTCCACACCAACACAAAAGAGGACAATTACATCTGATAGGTGCTTAAACTGTATAGTTGGTTATGAGCACTGTTATATTGCTTTAGACTTGATATGTGGGCCTTCCATGAAGTTGACGTGGTGATGGGATTGAATTGGTTGTCTTCCCATAATGGCAAGGACAAGACCCTGATCCTACCTCCAAGAGAAATGGAGTTAAATCCGGAAGTTAAGTTAAACTTCGTAACAAAAGCCCAGAAAGGCAATAGTACGGTGAATGAAGCTACGTGAGACTAGCAAAAGTTAAGAGAAAAGTGTGTTTTGTCATGATAAACCAAGGGAATTAGTGGCGATGGACGAATACAGAATGATTACCAAAGGAGGTGGTAACTTCTATCACTGCAAACAAGGATTCTGGTTATGACAGATGATTGAACCCAATTGTTCTATGTTATTTTATATCATTTTAAGGGTATTTATCATAGATTTTGGCTCCTTTTGATTATAATTGTGCTTAATTTTGATTAAGAGTCCTTACTTTGAGTTAGTGTCTTTTTTAGGGTAAAATTGTCATAATTAGTTATTAATTGTATTCAATTGATTTCTAGGACAATTGATGCTTCAAATTGTTGCTTTTTATTGTAGGACACTTGAAAATTAGAGCCAAGATTGAAAACCAAAGCATTATACAACATGAGAGTTTCCAAGAAAATGCTGTGCTGTAGCAAAAAGTCTGAAAATGTGCATCAGTGGCTATTCTGGAATAGTTTGCCGAGGCAAACTTTTTGGTTCGCTGGGGCAAACTCTCAAAATCTCACTAGAATACATCTCTGGAATAGTTCACCACGGCAAACTTTTGAGTTCGCCACGGCGAACCTCTTCGTATCAGTAACGTCAGATTCGGATCCAAAACGCAAATATGATCTGACCCAGATGGACCCCAAAAGCCCTTAGAAACCCTATTTTTGACCTATCACTCCATTCTATCATGAAAAACACCTCTATTCTCCCATCCTCTTGCCTTTCCACCTCCATCTTCTTCCTCATCCATTTCCTTCACCTTTTCTTCATTTCATCTCATTTCCTTCCACTCCCAGCTGCCATGGTTGATAGATTCACTTTGGTTGGAGTTTTTCTTGAAGCTATGGAGGGCTAGGGTTTATCAACTCTTGAAGAATGGTGGTGTGGCATGAGTTTCTAGACTTTAAAGGGGAGTTTAGTTTCAGTTTTCAATTTTTAGCTATGATTTATGGCTTTCTAGGTCTAGGAGTTGTAAATTGTTAGTTAAGAACTTGGGATTGTTACTGTAATCATTAGTTAATGATTAACTTTTGTAATTTGGATTGATTGATGTTGAAATTTGTGCTTAAATATATGTAGTTGCATATATGCTTATTGTAACTCTCATGATTCTCTCCTATCTTGCATGGTTATGTTTCGATACTGAGTTGATTGTGTGTTACATTGAGCCAATTGTATGATCACTCCAAAATTACACATTAGGGAAGTTAAACAAAGTTTTCATTAATGAGTTCATTAATGTAAGCTTTGGACTCATTGAGTTAATGAGGTTCTTATTAAGAAAACCTAATGGATTTGTGAACTCCCAATATTTAAGTGAACTATGATTGCCATCAAAACCATTTTCAAGAGATTTCCTATCAATCATTTCCATTACATCATTATTATCTTAAAACACCAAAAATATAGTATCTTAGGTTTGTTTTCATTGCATTTAGTTTAGGCACCATTCATTTAAATCTTAAAAACCCAAAACCCCATTTCATTGCATTGCATGGCATTTAGTCTAGCTTAGGTAATTAATAAAGGCTCCCAAAAGTGAAACGACCTGAGTTTGCACTATACTGCATAGCTTGGATTTATTTTTGATTGAGAACCCCAAGGCGAACGACAAAAAAGCTCTCATCAACAGATGAACACAATAACTTTTAAATGTTAAGGTGGTATCTCAACGAGATATAACAACTTTTAGAGGTTGCAGAGAGTAAGATAAGTAGAAGTCAGGAAGAGAGGGTAGCCACTATTTAGAGTTACCAGATTCCCCCTCAAAAAGAAAAGTAATGATAAGGAGTTAAATAAGACAGTTAGGGGTTGAGTCTTTACACTATTAAGAAGATGTAAGTGGCAACCTAAGCTAGATAAACTCTTACAGCCTCGTTAGGGCTAGGGCACCATGATAGAGTAGCTATCTCAAGTCCCATAATAAATGAATAGGAACTTTGAGATAGTGAAGTCAAGATGGAGAGCCCTAGTAAATTGTCTTAAGGATTAAGAAGAAGAGGACGGGATAGATAGCTATACAGGAAATTAGCTTAGAGGTTGGCATGTTCCCCTTAATGTTAAGAGATACTCAGTCACTTGGGGTTTAGGTTGAGAGGCACCTTTTTTCAGGGGATAAGGTCTTGGCTAGGAGTTTTCTTAGAGAAGGTGGGAATTAGTCCTCCAGATTAAAAATTTACATTGCTCAAGATGGAGTAAGGTACCCTATCTAAGCAGGAAAGGGAAGCAGCGAAGGCAAGGCAAGTGGAGATGACCTTACCCAATGGAAGTATGACTAGCTAAGAACAAAGCTAGGCTTAGATGTATCTGAGCTTAGCAGAGTACTAGAGCAAGTAGAAAGAAGAAGAACGTCAAAGACCTCTCCCTATGACTTCCAAAAGCAACTGCAAACAGAAAGAGAGGCTCCTTTTTTAGGGGATGAGATGTCTGGTTAGCACGCTACAAACATAGCAACCAGTAAGAGCTTGCACTCCTTGCATTTGAAATGCCAGGCATTATGCATGTTAGAGTATGCTCCTACTGAAAAGGAAAGTAGAGGAAAGAGAAGTTGCATAAATCCTCTCTCTGTAACGTTTTAAAATAGCAAGAAACGGTAGGAGCAGCTGGAGGAATAAGAAAACTCCTAAGACAGATTGGCTTAGGTACATAAAGAGACAAATAGGTGGCTTAAGTAATTGACATGAAGTCTAAGAGAATGGTATTGGTTCATGGAACAGTTTTGGGGAATTATCAGTTAGGTGACCAACTGAGGAGGTGACTATACTTAGTCCTATGGTCAGTCTCCCAGAGATCTTAAGAGTATGGTACCACTTTAGGAAGATAAGGACCAGGGATGAGTTGAGGATGTGGAACCTCCTTCGGTTGTAAACTGATACCGAGAGAGTACCCACGACTTTCTTCCAAAAAACCTTATCATTAATTAGGCTGGATTCAATTTCCTTCCGATTAACAGAGGAAAGCCAAAGTTAAAGGAGTTAGAGCCATAAGACCTGAAAAAGAAACATTCAGGTTAGTTCTAGATACAGGAAGAACCATGTGATACAGAGACAAGCTAAGTATTGATAGATAAATCCTTAAGATGAGGCAAGAGACAAGATATAAGCTGAAAAGACCTGACTAAAGATAGATCAAGAAAGGGGTCTAAGACAATAAAGAACCAAGGTTGAGCCTATCAGAATCAGTGCCTCCGTTTCCAGTCAGCACTGTTTAGTTAAGTGTTTAAGGCAAGAGCAGCCCAAGAAAGTGTGACCTTGGGAGACATAGAAAATGATATAGGTGTTAGAAGATATGCTACGCGCATATGTACTTAATTTCGGCGGTAACTAGGATACGTACTTACCTTAAGCTAAATTCAGTTAAGATAACCATTTCCATTCAGTATCTGAATGGCACCATATGAAGTACTCTATGGGAGGGAGTGTAGATCTCCCTTGTGCTGGATAGAGTTCAATGAAAGAAGTAAGTATGGTCCTAATTTAGTGGATCAGACTTTCCAATAGATTAAAGTTATTTAACAAAGACTTCTAATGGCTCAAAGTAGACAAAAGAGCTACTTAGACATTAAAGGAAACCATTAAAGATTGAGGTTGGTGACTAAAGTGTAACTAATAACGGAAGTCGATCGATCCCTAAAGATTAAGAAGTTAAGTTTAGACTACGGTAGACTGTTTCAAATTTTATCCAAGGCTAGGCCAGTAGATTATAAGTGACCCTTCCCCCGAATTTAAGTCAAATTCATGATGTCTTCCATATCTCCCAATGAAAGAAGTACCATCTAGGCTAACACATGTCATAGGCTATTGTCACATCCAGTAATATAGCATTTAGGGAATAGGAATATTCCTAAATAATTAAGGGTAAAAAATGACAAGGAGAAATAGAAGAATTTTAGTGGAAAATAATTATTATAATTTTCTAAGCCAATTATGAAAAGTTTGACTAATTAAGGAAAAATTGGTCAAGAATAATTATGGAAAAATATTTCCAAGTCTCAGAAAATTAAGGAAAAATAAGGACAATATTCTTTGAAAATTATATGGGATTATAAAAATAGTTTTGTCAACAAATTGCCCTTGGAGAAATTACAAAGGAATTTAAGGTTGATTTAAGCTAGTTTAAGGTCCTTTATTTGGAAAATTCTAAATAAATATTTTTAAGGAGAATAAAATCCCAAGAAAATTTCCTATGATATCCCAAGGAATTATAAGAGATTATGAAATTAAAAGAAGACCCTCAAGTATCCAAGATTTTTCCCAATTCCTTTGGAAAAAGGAAAAATCACTAAAGAGAAGAAAAATAGTTTTCCTTTTTATTTAATTATTGGGAAATTAAATTTGAGACAAAGAGGGAAAATTGGGAAGATAAAAATGAGGAGAATAATTTATGGATCTGATAGAAAATAATTACAGAGGCCAAAGCACTGTAATTATAGAAAAGAAGTTAAACCCGGAGTAAAAGTGCACCGATAAAGTGTTAATCAGAGTCTTGCACTTTACTTGGCCCACAAGTTGCCACTTGTCAAGCCTTCAATGGATGATAGTTAAAGCTTTCCAAGTGTCAATCTACCAATGGAGAGGATCTTGACTTTGGAATTTAATTACATTATGATTTAAGTTAATTAAGAGAGAGGATTAAGACTAAATAGGCTTATGACACTTGGCATGGCATTAATGATGGTTGGTGGGATATTTTTGGTTCATTAATGAGCTCTTTCTTCCCCCTAAATCTGATTAAGGTTCGGCCAAGGTGAGAGCAAGAGAGAAAAGAGAGAGTTTCAAGTGGAAACCAAGGGAAAGCCATCAACTTTGATCAACCAACCAAGCTTCAAGGTTAGTTTTTATTCTTAAGTTGTTCTCCACCTTGTTTGCTTGAGTTGTATGGTTGAAAATCATGGTTTCCCTTCTCTTTTGGTGCTGGCTAAAACATATATATTGTAGAGGAGGAAGTTTTATGGTTCAATCTTGCTAGAACACTTCAAAGCATGATAGATCCTAGTGGTTACAAGTGGTTGTAGGTTAATTTTGAAGTGTTTTCTTTGCCATGTTGCTTAAGTTTCATTTCGGCCAAAGCTAGATCTGGACCCTAGGATGAGTTTTTCAAAGTTTTGAGGCTTCCATTGTGTTCAAAATGAAAAATGGTGTAGGGTAAACCTAAAGAACAAGTGTTGGAAGCCATAGAATCAAAGTTACAATTTTTGGATTTTGAACCCTAGTGGTTCGACCAAGCTGAAACTAAAAGAAGGAAATTTATTTTGTTAAATCCAAGTAGATATTTGGAATCTACATGAAAAACCATGTAGGAAAAGGTCAAGAGGGAACTTTTAGGGTTTATGGAAACCATTTCTAAAAATTCAAGAACAAAGATGGAAGCTTTAAGGGGTTTAGGAGTTACTTGAGTAATGTTATTGATTCTTATGTGGGATGGTTGATGATTCTTGCTGCCCCTTTTTGTGGATTGCCATGTTAGGGTTTGGCATTTGTGGAAGCAAGAAAGGAGAACAAGAAAATCAAAGAGCATTGGATTAAGGTAGTAAGATTTAATTGACCTTAATGTTGAATGTTGCATTGATTGCTATGCAATTTCATGTACTATTATGTGGTTGAACTAAATGATGAGGATGATGATGATTGTGTAGCTATACTCCTTGTTTTATGTGCCTTGGCTATTGCATATTAGAGTGCTACATCTATGAGGTAAAGTAGTTCCCTATTAATAGCAAAAGGTTGGAATGCTTGTAATTGATGCATGTTAATGTCTTGGTTGATTGATCTTGCTACTGGGATTTTCAAAAATCTCATCCCCCAAATATAATGGAACATTTTAGGGCCTGAAATTCTCAAGAGCAAGCTACAGATTGGAGGCTAAATTATGGTGTTACACCATAAAAATTTGTGGACATTTGGTTATGTATAATTATCAATGGTTGGTGCTGTAACCCCTAAGAAGAATGTTAGTTTTGAGCCATGTTTTATTTAGTTACTGAATGAATTTCCAAACGAAATTTGGCATGATTAAATTTCACATCCTGGGCTTCAATTTGATAGCTAACACGTTAAAAATAGCCAAGTATACAATTTTTAATGATTTTTCAAAATTAAGGTTCAGAACCTGGAAAAAAGGATTTTTGCCAAATGGACAGAGGTGAATGTCACAAAAACCTGATGCTTTTTCAAATGGAATTGGTTCATAAGATTATTTTTACTTGAAATAGAATTCAAAGATATTTTTATAGAATTTTGAACCACTCCATTTTGATTTTTGTGGAATAAGTTATGAATTTTTTAAGTTGGACCAGAAAACTGGATTTTTACCCGATGAATAGTGAAAATTTGAAAATCAGCGTTTTTTATGAATTTTGAGCCTAAGACCATCCAATGTGGTCTAAAATGGTTTTAATTAAGCCCTAAGTGGATCCGATAGTAAGGTGTGACAGCTATGATGACATTGTGCTCCAAGACAACCCGTCTTTGAGATCAGACTAGAGCGAATCATTAATCAAAAAGTCAAACAACTAAGAAATAGGCAGTTTTTGCTAGTCAAGGTTGTCTGGAAAGATCTTACATTGGAAAAAGCTACGAGGGAGATGGAGACTAAGATAGAGGAAAAAGTGTCCTGAACGTTTCCAATAAGATACGCTTTAAATTTCGAGGACGAAATTTATTTTGGGGAGAGAAATGTCACATTTAGTACTATGATAATTAGGAATAAGAAATATTCCTAAATAATTAAGGGTAAAAAATGACAAGGAGAAATAGACGAATTTTGGTGGAAAATAATTATTGTAGTTTTCCGAGCCAATTATGAAAAGTTTGACTAATTAAGGAAGATTGGTTAAGAATAATTATGGAAAAATATTTTCAAGCCTCAGAAAATTAAGAAAAAATAAGGACAAGATTTTTTGAGAATTATATGAGATTATAAAATTAGTTTTATGACCAATTTGCTTTCATAAAAATTACAAAGGAAATTGAGGGTGATTTAAGCTAGTTTAAGGCCTTTTATTTGGAAAATTCCAAATAAATATTTTTAAAGAGGATAAAATCCCAAGAAAATTCCAATGATATCCCAATGAATTATAAGAGATTATGGAATTAAAAGAAGACCCTCAAGTATTCAAGATTTTTTCCAGTTCCTCTGAAAAGTAGAAAAATCACTAAAGAGAAGGAAATTAGTTTTCCTTTTTATTTAATCATTGGGAAATTAAATTTGAGACAAAGAGGGCAATTTGGAAAGATAAAAATGAGGAGAGTAATTTATGGATCTGATAGAAAATAATTACAGAGGCCAGAGCACTATAATTATAGAAAAGAAGTTAAACCTGGAGTAAAAGTGCACCGATAAAGTGAAGACTAGAGTCTTGTACTTTACTTGGCCCACAAGTTGCCACTTGTCAAGCCTCTAATGGATGGTAATTAAAGCTTTTCAAGTGTTAAGCCACCAACAGAGAGGATCTTGACTTTTGAAATTAATTTCATTTGGCATTAAGTTAATTAAGAGAGAGGATTAAGATTAAGTAAGCATATGACACATCGCAAATCATTAATGTTGGTTGGTGGGATATTTTGTGCACATTAATGAGCTCCTCCTCCCCCATTTTCTGAATATGGTTCAGCCAAGGCAAGAAGAGAGGGAAAAAGAGAGAGCTTGAGGTGGAAACAAGGAAGAATCAACCACTTTGGATCAAGTAAGCTTGGAGTTAAGGTTAGTAGATGATTCTATGTCATTCCTTGCTTGATTCTCTTGAGTTTGATGGTTGAAATTTCTGGTTTTCTTCTTTTTTTGGTGCTGGCCGAATTGGTTAATGTTAGAGGAGGGAGGTTTTGTTGCAAAACATAGCTAGAATACTATGATTTAAGATGGTTTCAAGTGATTGGATGTTGATTTGAAGAGATTTCTTTGATGCTTCATAAATGGTACTGTTCAGCCAAGATTAAAAGTGGACCCTAGGATGTGTTTTCCAAATTTTTGAGGCTTCCATTGTGTTCAAAATGAAAAATGGTGTAGGGTAAACCTAAAGAACAAGTGTTGGAAGCCATAGAATCAAAGTTGCAATTTTTGGATTTTGAACCCTAATGGTTCGGTCAATTCAAAACTGAAAGAAGGAATTTTCTTTTGTTAAATCTAAATAGATATTTGGAATCTACATGAAAAATCATGTAGCAATGAGTCAAGAGGAAATTTTTAGGGTTTAAGGAAACAAACTCTAAAATTTAAAGAACAAAGGGGAAAGCTTTAAGGGACAAAGGTTGTCATTGAGTTATGTTATTGATTTTTATGAGAACTGGTTGATGATTCTTGCTGTCCTTTTTATGGATTTCCATGTTAGGGTTTGGCATTTATGGAAGCAAGAAAATCAAAGAGCATTGGATCAAGGTAGTAAGATTTAATTGACCTTAATGTTGAGTGTTGCATTGATTGCTATGCAATTTCATGTGCTATTATGTAGTTGAACTAGATGATGATGATGATGATTGTGTAGCTATACTCCTTACTTTATGTGTCTTGGCTATTGCATGTTAGAGTGCTATATGTATGAGGTAAAGTAGTTCCCTATTAATAGCAAAAGGTTGGAATGCTTGTAATTGATGCACATTAATGTTTTGGTTGATTGATCTTGCTACTGGGATTTCATTGAAATCTCATCCCCCATATGTAACTAATATTTTAGGGACTGAAACATCAAAAGGGAGGCTGTAAATCCAAGGATAAATATGGTGATGAACCATGAGGAAATATTTGTATTTGGTTATGTATAAGTGTCTATGGTTGGTGCTGTAATCCCTAAGCAAGATGTCCGTTTAGAGCCACGTTTTATTAATTTACTGAATGAATCTCTACACAAAATTTGATATACTTAAAGTTGATGTCATGATCTTCAAATCGATAGGAACCACATTAAAAATGGCTAACTACACAATTTTTAATGATTTTTCAAAGTTAAGGTTCAGAATCTGGAAAAAGGATTTTGCCAAATAGACAAAGGTGAATTTCACAAAAACCTGATGCTTTTTCTAATGGAATTGGTTCACAAGATTATTTTTATTTGAAATATCATTTGAAGCGCTTTTTGTAGAATTTTGAACCACTCCATTTTGATTTTTCTAGATTAAGTTATGAATTTTTGAAATTTGGCCAAAAAGCTGATTTTTACTTGATGAACAGTAAAAATCCGAAAATTAGCGTTTTTCATGGATTTTTGAGCCCAAGACCATCCAAGGTGGTCTAAAATGGTTTTAAGTAAACCCTAAGTGGATCCAATAATAAGGTGTGACAGTTCTGAATACCAATGAGTATTTTTCTCTAAATATCATATGAAAAACTTTAGTTATAACTTGAAATCAGTTCATTTTGATTTTTCTTGAATTAGTGATGAATTTTCAAAGTTTAGCCTAAATAAAGGTTACAATGAATAGTAACCAAATTTGAGAAATTTTAAGGTTCAAATTTTTCCAACTTAAGACCATAAGAAATGATTCTAAATTACTCTAATTGAGATAAAATGAGGTCTAAAATTAAGGTGTGACACATGACATAAGGTTGCGTCCTTCATTCTGTTAATCTATTTGGAGTTTATGTTGCTTGATAGTTTAAAGATTAAGTGTCGGGGAGGGAACCTAATCATTAGTAAAAGGTAGTCTTTGTTTTCTTTTTGTTCTGAATAAATGCTCCATGTTCCATGCTTTTCCATTTCCATATCTAGTGTTTACCTGTCCACCATCATCCTTCACAACATCTCTATCTAACTTTCCTTCTCCCCCCATAATGATGGTGATGAGATTATGCCCCAATTTTAAATTGGATTTCACAATATACTACTTCACATGAGAGTTAGATGAAGATTATGTGTATGCTTACATAGGGGACAATGTAAATTCTAAATATGGGGGAGAGTGAATTTGAATTTGAGAGTGTGATTTGATTGTGTCGCCATATTAATATGTTTGCCACTGTTTAGACTAATTTCTGGATGATATTTTTACTGGAAATTCATGCAAAATTTTTGTCCTTCTTTATTGATTTTGTTGACCCCAGCCAAATGACTTTATTGGCCTTAGCCAATTTCTTCCTAGAATCCTCTTTGTTGTAGCCAGTACTTTTGTACATGTTTTTGGGCTGTAGCCAAAACTTTTCCTTAACCATATCCTATGTGCTTTAACTTAACTTTTGCTACTTTTGGCACTTCAAATGACCCCTTATTGCATAATATTTTTAGATAGTTAAGTATGTCTAAGCTTGATTGCATTAAATTTAGCTCATCATGAATCTTTGCTTAATGCATTAAATGGAATGTTTGAGATGCAATCTTGTTAGCTTAAGTATATGGTTTGATCATAGAGGGAGTACATATTGGAATAACCCTATTGAAAGGATTTTGAGTCATAATTGTGTATTCTCACCTAATTCTAGTTATCCTCCAGAACTTGTCTAGATTCTTTTTCAAAATCACATAAATACTTTAGATTGTGGAAATGATAGAGGCATTCTTTTCTAAACCTTTTCAAACCCAAACACAAACCGTTTTATTTTAACCATTACTAACCCTTTTGGACCATTCATTTTTATTAATTCCATCATTCTAGGAAAGTGTTGTGCATATGGATTTCATTTTGGATTGTCAAAACTTTAAGGGATACATCATTAGACTTTCAAGTTCACTTAGGAATTGAGCATGCATTTTGATCATTCATAGATGTCATTTATTGTTGTTGATAAACCTTGGTTCTTGTGGCCATGAGTGAAAACAAAAGAGAGAAATGGGGGGAAAAAAGACAAGACAAAGGCATGTATACATTAAAAAGAAAAGAAAGAAAGAAAGCCAAAAATAACAAAGAAAAAGGCAAAAGAAGAAGAAGAAAAAAGAATAAAGAGTTTAGCCATATGGTCACATGGTTTAAGAGGAACATAGATTTCCAATTACTTGGATGTATGATTTATTTCATTAGTGATTGTTATGAGCTATCATCTTTTCATTTTCACATGCATAATTTTTGCCTATTGCATTATCTATTTCATTTGGCCATTTTCCATAATTACAACCCTATGAAATACCCTTGATCATGGATCCATAGTATACTAGTGTTGGAGATAGAATCTTTCCAAGCCTACGATAGGAGCCAAATTGGGTGGATGAGAGTGAAATGACCAATGCTATCTGTGAGATGAGTGAAACACTTTTTACCATCCTGAGTCCTCTATATTCTATTTCCTTGATCATTCTATTTCCTATAGTTAACTTCTCTGCATTGAAATATTCCATGAAAAGTGTTGAGTTAAAGATAGTGGTTACTTGAATTAAATGCTTTATTACTCTTACCCTTGTTTAATCTTTCCATTACATTGGGTTTAACTTTTAGGTCTATTTGTTGCTCTCTATTTTGCCCAGGAGTGTAAAAGACTAAGTGTCGGGAAGTTGACAAATCCATGTTTTATATATGTTTTCATGGCAGTTGTTATGGGTTTTATGCACTTATTAGGCCAAAATTTTTATTATTATGCTTAAGTGTATGTGACGTTCATTATGGGAAATAAGTGCTTAATTGTCTATTAACTGCATAATTCTTGATTAAGTTTAATCCTTTTTGTGATTTTTTGGGATTTTTTTGAGACTTTCAGACATAATTTCTAATTTTGCCCTTACCTGCCTAAAACTTTGCAAAATTATGATTTTATCCCCAGTTCGGCTTAACCTCGTAATTCACCTCATTAAGGCCTCTAGCATAACTTTTAGCCTACATTCATCTCTATTTCTCATTCCTAGGCCTCAAGACTTTATCTGAGTCTCTAGCTTCCTTTTTTCTCAATCCCAGAAAACTTTCACTTTATAGTTTGGTCTTTGAAAATCCTTCTATCCTTTCAGGGAACTTCTAGGACTTCTGTCATGAGGGGTCTAGTAACCTGCCCATTTTAAGGTAATTCTGGTACTTTTAGGCCTAAAATTTAGGATGTTACAATTCTCCCCTTCTCAAAAGAAATTTCATCCTCAAAATTTTGAAGTCAAACTTCTATCCCTACCCTTAGTGAGAGGTCAACTAATGAAAATATCCCCATTTAAACTCAACTTTGGCTTTTTCAAATTTTCATTGTACCCTATTGCCAAGTTTTAATCTTAGATTAAGTACTTACATAACTTTCCATTCCCTATTTCTCTATCATTTACATGAGCATGGCCTTTGGTTTTAAGCATTTTATCGTTGCTGATTGCCTTTTTCCTATACTTTAGGCCTATCCATTTATGATAATGCCATGACAGTGTACCGATCTTCATGGTATTTTTACTATACTATGGGATTTCAAGTTCCTCTAACACTACCTTTGTCGGGTCTTTTCGATATACTCTGCCATTCTCATCTTTATCTTAACGGCCTATCTCCTTTCTTTTACAACTCATTTCACACATAGCTTGTTTGAATGCATACTGTTTAGGGCTTACAGCTCTTAGTTCCTTTAACTCTTACTTTCCTTACTTTCCTTCACTGGCTAGAACAAAATTGAGCTTGGTCTGATCAACAATAACGGTATCTGTGAAAAAGTTAAGGGTACTCTATTAGTACTGGGCAACCAACTTGAGGAGGTTTCTCCATCCTAAACTTATCCCTGGTCATCTCATTCTCATACCTCAAAGCGATACTACCCTTATGGATCAGCAACTTTCCTTTAGGCTTGGTCTACTATGACCTTGGGAGCTACTGTGCTCTACCATAAGCCTCTTCAGGATCCACTATAACCATGGATTCTTTCACATTCTACCTGAGCCGTGTGCCGCTCTTTAGGAGCCTTTAGACTAGTAGACTGAGTTAAAGAATAAGTCATCTGCCCTTAGCTGGTAACTTGACTGATAATTTCCAAAGACTGATCACAGATACCAGTATTGGCTTCTTAGGCCTTACTTAATCCTTTCTGTCAACTCTAGAATCATTCATCTCTCCAGCCTTTCCTTTTCTCTTAACATTTAGCTACCTTAGGCCATTTCCCTTTCAGTGGGCCTCTTTAATTTCTAGGCTATTGGTTTACCTTTATGGCCTTTTGGGTTTGTTATCATATCCATACCAATCTGCTGTGCCTTACGAATTCTCTTTCTCATCTTACAGGGAGAGGTCTTGTGAAATCATCTCTATGATCTTCTCAGATATTTTATCCTTACATAACTCTTGGCCAATTCCACTCTCATTGGGGTAAGGTCAACTCCACGAGCCTTTTCTTGGCCATTTTTATTCTTTCCTATGGAAGGACGTATTACTCTCACCAGAGCAACATCAACTTGACCACTTTCCCTACCTTGATGGAGGACATAACACTTTCACAGGTATGGCATTGCTCTAGTAGGAGGCATTGTTACCTTCATAACATTGTCAACCCCATCATAGTTGTTTCTCTTCCTTCTCTTCAAAGGACAGCTTGCTCTTAGTAGAGCAGTGTCAACTTTGAGTCAGAGGACCACCTTCCAATTTCTAAAAGACACTCTGTGACCAAGACCTTCGACTTATTCAATCTTTACCCTGACATATTCTTTACATGCCACATCCCCATTAGGGAAGCCTCTTAACCTAACTCATTTGATCACCATGGCAGTGGCATCCATCTATAGGAATGTCATCTCTTGAATTCCTTACTGGCCTGAGTGCTACAGTCACACTTCTCATAGATGCCTTAGGGACATAAAGGGATACTATTTAGTCCCAAGCATTATTGTAATATCTAGGCATCATTGGGAACATACTCATATATCTATATCAGTTCCCAATGCAACCATTATCTTCAACCATGTGCACTAGATTCAAATGTCAAACCTTGATTCAAACCTCAACTTTTAGAGGCATCACCAAGAGGGTTCCTGCTTATTCTATATCATCTAATCTTTACCCCTCTCGGTTTGCTATCTCTTAGGATTTCCTCCATCCGAATTTGAGATAGCCTTGTACTTCTCATATATTCCTTTTTATCTTTATCCTCAAACAATACTGCCTAACTTTTACTCTTTCTAATTTCTCTTATCTTTTGACTATTCATTCTTATGGTCATACACTGGTCATCATAAATTGACCACATGACATAATAGACATAGATCATTCAAATACTTCTACTGTGTGGTATTCCAATTAGGCAATACACATTAATCACCTGAGGCTTAGGTTGTTACTTTACTTCCCTATTAGGGTATAGACTCCTACCCCTACTTGGCTTACTGTACTCTCAGTTAGTACTCTCTGAGGGGATCTTTTAACTTTGACTCATACCTCAATCAAGCTCTCTCAGCTCAACTATTCCTCTTCTGAGGGGGGTTTTTTAACAATGACTACCTATCTCTTAAGTTATTCTTAATCATTTCTTACTTCTCCTCTATGTCCATTTGCCCTAGAGAAGTCACCTCAAACTCTTAAACTTCATTGGACTAATCCTAGTAACCTATTACTTCCTACGTAAGGTTTTATCTCATACCGGGCTTCGCTTGAACTAATGCTTCGTTAAACCTTTCCTACGACCTTTACCAGAGCCTCTATTCTATTCAAACAATTGCCAAAACCTTTGCTTTGATACAAAAATAAAATATCCTTCCTTTAACCCCTTAGAGTATGTATTTGGAAGTGTTATAGTTCAAGTGATTCATGAAATAAGCCCGTATGTTGAAAATTTACAATTTAATTCTTGGGTTACTATTCACTAGTAAAATTCTAGATTTTTAGTCTAATTTTGAAAAATCATAACTAATTATACAAAAATAGTATTGAGGTGATTCAAAATTCTATTTAAACCTTTTTCAATTTTCTACAAGGAAAAAATATAAAATTGGACTCAACCCTTGCCAATTCGTACAGTTTATTCATTGAAGTTTACTGTTCATTCAGTAAAAACTATACTTTCTATATTCTCTGCCCTGACTTTGATTAAGTATAACTCTTAGCACACACATGCATTTTAAGTTATCTATCACTTGTTTTAAAACTTAGGATGTTTACTTTAATCACACCAAATTGCATGGGCAGATTCAACTGTTTAACTTATTTCCACCTTGTCACTATTTTGTGACTCAATGAGGGGTAACCGATCCCCCTAACTTGAATTAACAATTTATAATTAATTCTTTCCACGCATAATCTCGTTCTATTCATAAATTAACCATTCCTATACATTATCATAGCCAGCAGCTATACATGCCATTATCATTATTTAACATCACATAACTTTAATAGCATGTTTATATCATACATTAACATACAAATTATACAATTTCATACAATAAATTTCTTTAATTCTTTTCCTCTTTCCTTGCTTTGACTTCATGCATCCTTTGCTTGATCATTATCACCTATTATGGTTGGTTAAGGGAGAGTGAGATTCAGGAAAATCTTAGTAGTAAACATTACCATTTATGCATACAAGGTGGACGCAAGTGTATGACATACTTACTTGATCTAACTCATGCTTACTTATAACATATTCCATACTCAATGTTTCATATTAACATGCATGGCCATGAAAAACATCAATGAAATAGGGCATTATGCTAGCATTAGCATCTCATATCATCGTCAAACAACATAATGCACATCAACACACAAGCATACACATCAAGCACACAAGAAATGTAAGTTCACTACCTTTTATTCTTAAGCTTTCTTCTTATTTTCTTTTGCTTCCAGCAATTAAGGTTACTTGAACAACCTTGCCATTTCTCTTTCTTGGTGTCTCATGGCCCTAATTTCAAAATACACAATAACAGGCAATCTATTAAGACCATGAAAAATGATTAACCATCTTAACTCTTAAATTTGTTCCTCTTTGACCTTAATTTCACTTTCTTTTCCATAGCCTTTAAAATCATTCCCTTAGTCATTTCCTACATAATTTTTCATGAGAAATCTAAATATGAGCTTGGATTTAACAAAATCTAACTTCTTCCCCCATTTCTTGCATTGGCTTAATAGTATGCCTTTAAAGTCTAAAATTTTCATTTTCAATTCTAATGCTTCCAAACTTCTTTTCTCACCTTTACCCCACACAATTTTTTATTCTAAACCTATTGGAAGCATCAAAATCATCAAAATCTAATACTAGGCATAGAACTCAGCCTGGCTAAAATGTTTTCTCAAGTTACGCAATTGTGAAATTCAACCAATTTCAGCATAAAACCACTTGATTCTTATTCCTTTCAAGCCTTTAAACACTATTGTAACATCAATTTTATCTTCACTCACACTTAAAAATTTCATGCAACATGTCCTCTTAGGATTTCAAGCTCCCAAAAACCATTAAAATCCATAGCCAAGATCAACAATAATAAGGGTAGTAAAAACTACATCAGAAACCATGAACATACCTTGTTTTAGAGCTTGATCTTGCATGAGATCACTTGGTCTTTCTCTTTCCTTCTTCTTTATCTATCTAGAATTTATTTTGCAAGAGTTTTCCCATGGTTTCTCATAAGCTTGGACAAAATAAGGGGAGGGGAGGGGTATTTATAAAAACAAGATTAAATCTTGGCCCTTGATCTTGTAAATAGGTGGCTTAATCTTGACCGTCCATCTTGCCTCTTTGTCTTGTGATGACATGCGTCCTCATGATATCATGCTTACATCATCTTGCTTACATCATGCTTACATCATCAAGACACATGTCTTTAATCCAACCGTACACGTGTCTTGTATCCGACCGTACACGTGTCTTGCATACTACCATACACTTGTCTCTTCTATGTCCCTTCATCATTTTGACATCAAAACAGGGAGGAAATTAATGAAAAATTCGTGCAAAATGTAGCCGTTAGGTATTCCTCCACCTATCTTGCTATTTTGCACCATATTAGGTACCTTTTCGGGTCCTGACTTTCTTGGTACCACCAAAACATATTCTGACACCATTTTCTTACCTTAAATAAGTTTACATGGCATCATATAACATGCCTAAAGAGGAAGTGATGCTCTTCCCTTGTTCTTCTGTTAAAACAATTAATAATATTTATTTCGGAGTAAACTTGATTGAATTCTTTCTACCGGTTTATGACTTCGAGAATTTGTCTCTAAGTAACAATATTGTTTATTCATCATGGGCCATTTCTCTAATTTTTCTTAAGTCAAAACTCAACCTCGAGATAGTTTACTTTGACGTTTCCTGGATACTGTATAAATAAGCTTTAAATTCTATTAAAGCTAACCGCTTTGCTTTTTGGAGACAAAATTATTTTTAAAATCTATGATAATTTCTCAAGTATTTTCTCCTATTTTTGTCCAATTATCCAAGGCCTCTCTGTATTTTAACTAATTCAATTTTCACTAATATTCAAAATTAGCGGAAACCCTGGGAATTCCATAAATTCCTTCTAAGGGCATTTTCATCATTTTTTAGTCTCATACGAGCCTTTGGACCTCTTTCCTATTTTTTCTAGAATTTTTCTGAAGTATTCATACCTATTTTCCATCATTGCCCTTTTTGACTAGAAACTTTACAAAATTTGCGTTTTAGGTCCCTGTTCAGGTTTAGTCTTAGGAATCCTCTTATTATGGTTCCTAGCACAACCTTTGGCCCTTAATTACTTCAACTCCTTATACTGGACCTTGGAACTTCACATATAGGCTGTAACATGCCATTTCCTATTTTTTCGGATTTTTCTGAAAGTTTTGGGCATAATTTTCATTTTTGCCCTTACCAGCCTGAAACTTTACAAAATTATGATTTTGCCCCTAGTTTGGCTTAACTCCATAATTTGCTTTATTAAGGCCTCTAGCATAACCTTTGGCCTGCATTCATCTCCATTTCTTATTCCTAGGCCCTAAGACTTCACCCAAGTTTCTAATTTCTTCTTTTCTTAGTCCCAAAAAACTTTCACTTTGTAGTTTGGTCCCTAAGAATCCTTTTGTTATTTCAGGAAACTTTCGGGACTCCTGTCATAAGGGGTCTGGTAGCCTACCCATTTTAAGCTAATTCTGGTACTTCTAAGCCTAAAATTTGGGATGTTACACATTTTCCCAGTCTTGTTTGACATTTTACCTCATGTATTATGCTTGCTGGATGTATTAGGTCTTATGAGTGCCAACACTTAACTAACTGTTTTGTGACAAGAGTGTCAACCATTTCATTTTTCAAGGCTATTCTCATAGCCTACGTTGTATTGCTTGAATTGGCATGTTATGTTGTCATATTTTGTACTGGCTATGGTGATCTGAGCAATATTGTTCTTCCCTCTTTCAGGTAGTCATAAGCTTCCTATATCATTTAAAGTGTTTCAGCTTTTTAGTGCTCAAGAATAATTAGTAAGATGTCCATTGCATCTTATTCCTCATGAATAAAAGAGATTTAGTAGTATTTCAAACTGTTTTTATCTCTTGTTGAGCTTGACTCATTGGCAAAGCTCAGTCAAAGGACTTAGTTGTCATAACTCAATCACATCAACAATTATGCACTAGGATATACAATTTGTACTTGCTCAAGTGAGATAAAGATTAATTAGATGATAAATTTACTAGTTTTGTGTTCAAGAGTCAACTATGTTAGCCCCCATCCCACTCATGTTAATTAGCCCATCACCTTTTTGACTATATTGTTAGTTAAACACATTCCCCTTCTTAGATTTCAGATATCACGATCTAGAAACTCCCACTCAGTCAAAGCAATTATAAGAAAAATAATAACCCAGTATTTTAACATAATTGCATGAATGTCCAAAACAGATAGAATTTGTTTAATTCAACTCGAGGGTAGGAATTTAACATAAAATTCAACCAAAAGAACATTTAAACATTAAAAAAAATCTCATTATTGTTTTATTAAGAGTGAGATTGAGTTACTTGTATCATATTAACCTACGTGCCCATTTTTCATACCTTACCTTGTGCGTTTAACTCTTCTTACAGCTTTATCTAGCATGTTGGCATAGTACCCAGTATGTCACACCTCCTTTATTATCACATTATACATCAATTGGAACCATTATTTAAGTCTTAAGTATGAGAAAATTTCAAATTTCACAATTCCCATTTTCGGATTTCCATACACTATTCACAGCAATTTAGGCCAACTTTGAAAATTCATAACTAATTGTAAAAAAATCAAAATGGGATGGTTGCAAGTTCTATAGAAAGCTCTTGACATGCTCTTTGGAGGAAAAATACTCATTAGTATTCGGATCTCATACGTCATTTCTAGATTTTGTTCAAAGTGATACTATTCATTTGGTCATTTTTTAATTTTTCAGGATTTATGTCCAACTTTTAAAGGGCATAACTTTCTACACAAAACTCTGAATTTAATGAATTACTAGTTGTTTTAAAGCTAAAAATGAGATAGCATGCCAAGTTTCAAATCGAGATTCATCCAATTCCTCAAAATCACGTTGGTCAAACTTTGCTCCCAGAAAGTCAACCTTTATCCCTTTTTCATACTATTCTTGCTTTTTCTTTTTCTTTTCCTTTCATCTAGCTTTTCCAATCATGCAACACATGCATAGACATAATTCCTTAGTCAATTGTTCATAAATGGAGTATCCTTAATTGTTAATATAATATTTCAACATCGTTTACAATGATACATAACAACTTATAATAATTTACAAATCATAACTTCAATGACATTTAGCTTAAACTTCTTCCAATATGACTTCCAATCCTTTTCTCCTTGCCCTAGGCAACACCACTTAGGGCTCCTATTATTGTTTATACATTGAGGAGGGTGAGATTTCATAGAAATCTCAGTAGTAATGAATTACAGTCGTCATGTAAATCAAGCAAGTATAATGTGACATGTTATAAAACTTCAAACATCCGCAAGTCACATAAAATCATATTTTGCATCATACCAAAAGAGAAATATCAACAATTTCATATTGACATATTTCTATGCATTTGGCCAAAGCATAAACAAATGTCATAAAGTCAACCATTATCACCACATAAATTTTTCAATTCAAGCAATCAACATAATCACATTAAACAAGTAAGATAAACAAATCAAATCATAATCCAAAGCTACCTCTTATCACTTGATTAATTTGGCCTCCTCAAGGGACAATGATCCTCCTTGATTCCTTCTCACAAAGCCTATTAAATCAGGCATAAATATAGGCCACATTAATAGCCAAACCACTTATACCCAGTCCTTAAACTTTAACTTAACAATTTCCCCCCTTTTCTTTGATTTTTTTACAAAATGACTCCTCCTTTAGAATCAATAACCTCATGACTCATTCCTACATAATTTTTCACAAGGAATTCAAATATGAAATCATATTTTTGAAAATCAAACTCCTTCCCCATGAATTCACCTTCGCCGAATAGGGTATATAAACTTCCAAAAATTTCATTTTTGATTCCAATGATTTCAAACACTTTCCAACAACATATCCCTATATAAAAACATGTTTTAAACCCATTGAAATCATCAAATCAAGCCAAAAACAATTTGCTTCTGCATGAATAGTGCTAGGCTGAAATATACATATATAACCCTAGGTGGTTTTTCTTCCAAAAATCAATCCATACACCACTTATACATGCTTATTCCACTTGATATTTAAGGTTTCTATCCTTCCCTAACCATTACATACTCAAACCGAAAGGAGGCAGCATCACAACTTGAAAAATTCAAGTCAAAACCCTTACTAAACAAGCTTGAAACTTAGGGATAAGGAGGCTTAAGCATACCTTGATGTTTTCCCAGTAAAAGCTAGATGATTCCTTGCTCAAAAACTCCACAATTTCAGTCTCCCTTGGTCTGGACGAAAACGGCAGCACCTCCCCTCTTTTTTTCCAATTTTTCCAACATTTTCTTGTATTTTAGGAGGGGGTATTTATAGAAAATTTAATCTGCCATTTTTTCCTGATTTGGACGCCCAAAATGACAGATAAGATGGTGTGTTGGCAGCCATCAAGTGCAAGGAAAATTCAGATTTGAACAAGTATCCAAACTCTAGAATTTTCCAACAATTATCCTTAAATTTTGCATTTTATTTAATTAATTTTATTGGGGTCTAGAAGCTGGACGAAATTGGGCCCTTATTCGGCTCAATGTGGACCCCACAAATGGTCTAGGTTGGCCCAAAAAGATGGCCCACAATCCAAATCCAAATCCCAAACCAATTTGAAAGTTTATCGGTTAGTATTCACTAGTAACATTCCATAATATTTTCAGACCTCCAAAAATTCATTTCTCTTCATGATAATTCACCTTTTAATATGAAAATATGATCTGAAAATTTTTATAATTTTTACCACCTCTATGTATTTATTTTAAATTTTCTCTGATTAAGCCTTTATCGATATTACTGCAGGAAAATAAATTTTCTAAAATTAATTCCTGAGCCTCTAAGGCATAAAACCAATTTTATAAATTCAAATAAATATTTAGATATTTTTTTATATTTTTTCCATAATTATTGAGGCCTCTAACTAATTAAAATAATTATTTTTCTCTGATTTTTCACTAATTTCCTGAAAAACCTTCTTTCACGGAAAATTCCGTAATAATTTATTTCCACAATAATTCTACCTTTTGGGCCTCAACTAAGTTTTCAAAACCTTTAATTTTCATTTTTCTCATTTTTTGGGAATTTTTTAGAATTTTTCTCCAAATTTTCCATTTTGCCCTTCATAGATCGATAATTATGAAAATACCAGCTCAAACCTTATCGGGGTTTCAGCTCAAAAGTTACTTTGTCTCCTCGTCTAGTTCCTACATTGGCCTTTATTCTAATTTTTAACTTTCTATGTCCAAATAGAGTTTCTCAGGATGTGACACAGTATCTACTTCATCGGATATGTTTTGCAATCATACCTCCCACTAGTTTCTTTTGAGATGATTCGCTTACATCTCTTCTAGTTAAGTCCCTAGATGTGCCTTTCAATCTCAATCGCTTCAATGTGTTTGAAAGTTTGGGAGGACTTTGGTTAATAAGTTTTTCCCATTTAGATTACTGCAAAATTATTATTTCCTATCTCTTAAAGTTATAAGTGTATTTTGTGAAAAATGGACACATCTAAGTCACTTTTAATTATGAAATTTTTTTTACTATAAATATCAGCTTTTTATCTTATCTCAAAAAAATTTCTTAAGCTATCTAAAACCAATTATGAATTTAAATTCAAATATGAAGGTTTTAGGTTTTTTTTTTAACTTTAAAAAAATTAACATGGCCTCAAGATTAGCGTAGCTTTGATGCCAATGTCAGAAATATTAAATATAAATAAGAAACACATACGAGGTCAGATCCATGTTTGGATTCTGGTTATCCCACTCCACGAGTTGATCTATCGATGCTCACACAGAGTTTAGATTACTAGAGCGTAAACTTGAATGACACAATAGAGCAGCATACAAGAGAGAATATTAGAGAGAGAGAGAGAGAGGAGAGTAGGAAAATTCAACTACTGAGGTGAGTTAAATTGATGGACGGAGGCCTCTATTTATCGCTTTGACCAGGGGTATTTTGGGCAGGCAAAACATCCATTAAGTCCATTAGTTTGAATTCGAATTCGAATATTCAAATATATCTTGACTGATAATTAATCTGAATTAACTCTAAATATATATCTCTAATATATATTTAATCTATACAATATAAATTAATTTAACTTATATCATAACCTATTGGATTTGATTCAAGATATTTGACCGAGTCAAAATATCATAATCTTGCTTGAATATTTGATCAGAATATTCTCGTAATATCCAATCAAATAGTCTGGCCTATCAAGGGCAGATCCAAATTTAAAAATCCAACAATTGTATCTGGGTTTCAACGGGTTGGATAGAAATAGATTATGCTTTTAAAGAAACATCATAGAAAAGAACTAGAACTAATAACAAAATTAGATTATCACCAATTTATGTCACGTGCTTCCACTCATTCAAAATCAAATGGATGGCTTTCAAACTTGTTTACCATTGTAAGAATCCTTGTGTCTTACTAGTTTCCATAATATATATACATACATATATATCATGTCCTTGAAAAGTCAAAATAATAATAAAAAATGAAAATAATCACGTGTCTTGTTCTTGGTTCTTCCTTCCTCTGCCATCATGTATCATTAAGAAATTGAGAGAAAGTGCTTACTGCAATTCCCGGTAAGTATGGCCATGTTTGATTTTGTTTTATGTTTCTAGAATAATTTTATAAAACTCTTTTTAAAGCAAGGTTTGGAAGGAAAAACTAATTCTATTTATATTATTGTTCTAAAAAATTAAATCTGGAAATAGTGAAAACATAAAAATTGTTTGAAACAATTGCTTTTAAAACTAACTTGGAGAATTAAGAGAAGCTGAGATACAAAGCGGAGTACAGCGATGATGGACAGAGTTGAAGAACCAAGTGATGACGTAAGTAAAGGTGCACAGCCAAAAGGGAAAGTAGAGAGCGCAACCACGAGTTAAAGGAAAATAGGAAGAAAATACAAAATAGAATAAAAAATATAAAATGTAAAAATTGTTTTGAGTTTTTTATTTTCAAAAACATGTTTCAATTTTTTGTATTTAAAAAATACTTAACTGACAATTAACCATCAAACAAGTCATTTTTTATTTCCTTCTTTTGATGAAAAATTGTTCATCTCGAAAAAAGTATACGACAATGGTGTTGAAATTTTCCAAACCATACTATCCGGGGATCAACAAGTTGGATATAAATAGATTGTACCTTTTGATGAACGTACATCACAAATAGAACCAAAAATGATGACAAAATAGAAACTCTACGAAAAATGTGCTCTATCATAATTACTTAGACCAAACAGATGGCTTACAAAGTTTTATGCCTTTGTAAGAAGGCTTAGCTTTCGGACTTGTTTTCACTATATATACACACGAACACAAACACACACACATCTTGAAAACTCATATAATAATAAAGAAAAAGAAAAAGTCCCATAGCACATACAAGAAAAAGAATGAGGATCTTCACACGTGCCTTGTTCTTATTTTTGGCTTCCTTCATCATTGTCGTCACAGCTCAAAATAAAAAAGTGCTGGACATCGCAAGTTACAAAGGGCTCCCTAATGGAGATATAACTCAGGTATCATCATTCATCACTAGTTAATTAATAAAAGAAAGTTTTTATTACTAATAACTATTGCAGGTAATTATTGATTAATAATTTTTGTTTTGAATATATTGAAGGCTTTGACCAAAGCATGGGAAGAAGCATGTTCAGGCACAGACCCAGTACGAATTTATATAAAAAATGGAAAGTACAGAATGGGTGACATACAAATGAAAGGGCCATGCAAGGCTCCTTCCATAGAGTTATTTAATGATGGCACAATCGAAGCACCAGGAGATATGACTCTATTACACGGTGTTGCACAATGGATTCGAGTTGAATACGTCAATAACTTCACGTTATCAGGCCATGGAGTCTTTGATGGCCTAGGTCCTTCTTCCTGGCACCAAAATAATTGTGCCAAAAATGTCAATTGCAAAATGCTTACAATGGCACGTACAAATAACTGTAGCTCTATTTCATATCTTACTAGATATGCATAGATGTATTAACATTTTAACAAATTTGAACTGCAGAATTTTGGGTTCAGTTTCCTCAACAATTCGGTTATTAGGGATGTGACATCAAAGGACAGCAAAAACTTTCATGTGAATGTATTGGGATGCAATAACATTGAGTTTAATAACTTCAAAGTTAGTGCGCCTGAAGATAGTCCGAATACAGACGGAATCCATGTCGGAAGATCAACTGATGTGAGAATCCTGCACAGTAGCATTGGTACTGGAGATGATTGTATCTCGTTGGGTGATGGCAGTGTAAATGTGACTGTGGAGGATGTCACGTGTGGACCTGGCCATGGCATTAGTGTTGGAAGTGTTGGAAAATTTGTAGAGGAAACTCCAATTGATAAATTCACAGTCAAGAACTGCACAATCTCTAACACAATGAATGGTGTGAGGATCAAGACATGGCCTGCCGCCCCAGGAAGTATTACAATAACAAATATGCACTTTGAGGATATTACAATGAACAATGTCTCTAACCCCGTCATCATAGACCAAGAGTACTGTCCATGGAATCAATGCAACAAAAAGGTATTAATTTCATTTATTGAAACCTATATATTCAACTTCATTCTAATTTAGACCCGTTAATGTTAAACCATTATTTCAATTTCCATTTTGTTTCAATGGCTTGTTATAGATCCCATCCAAGGTAAAGATAAGTGATGTGACTTTCAAGAACATTAGGGGAACTTCTGGAACAAAAGAAGGGGTAATACTTATATGTAGTGCGGGTGTACCGTGTGAGAATGTCAACCTCAGCAATGTTCAGCTCACATTTAACGGAAGTGAAGTAGTGGCCAAATGTTCTAATGCCAAGCCCATTGTTACAGGAGTAGCACCTGCTTGTGAAGCAGGAGCAACAGCAGCAGCTTAAATGCCTAACAATACCGAATGCTATTCTCAAGCGCATGTTTTTGGCTTTCTTTGATTTTTTGAGATTTCAATTGTATCTTTAGGATTGTTTTCCTTCAAGTTTTTATAGAGTATTTGAGACTTGAATTCAACTTGGGTATATCTTAATTGATTCTCTATGGTGAGAACTCTGAGCTAATGATTGGATTTTGTATTCAATATGGAATTTTATGGATGAGTTAATGGAATTTTGATGAGATTTTTTTTTAATTAAGGAGTTTATGGCTTATCTACGTAGATTGCACAAATTGAAATAGTAACTACTACTCGATCCTAAATATAAGACTCATTTTATAGTATAATTTACACTACAAAATGGTTCTTATATTTAGAATCAGAGGAGTACTATGTATGTCAATTGTCATCGCAAACAATATACCACCCATTCATTTTTCATATCAATACCTTAAACGCCATTTCTTCCTTCATTTTTCTTCAATTTTTCACTTGCCCTCTGTCACATCCCGCCAAATTTAGCCCTGAGAATGTGAATAATAAATTAGATAGAAGGTCCAATAGTAAAATAGACTCAAAGGCGGAACAACTTTTGAGTTAAGCTCCGACCATTATCTGGATTGATATTTTTAAAATTATTGGTCTAGGGAGGGCAAAATGAGAAAATTAGAGAAAATTCTAGAAAATTTTCTAAAAATAAAATATTTATAAATTAGAGGTTTTGGAACCTAAATTGAGGCACTGAAAGTGGAAATAGTATAAAAATAGTTTATTATAGAATTCCCCAAAAACGAAGGTTTTTCGGGAAAAATAGTAGAAATTGACTAAAAATAATTATTTTAAATACTTAAAAACCTCAATAATTCTGAAAAAAGTATGAAATAATTATTTAAATATTTAATTGAGTTTATAAAATTGATTTCAGGCACTGAAAGTACAGGAGTTAATTTCAAAGAATTTACTTCCAAAAGTCTTACCGATAAAGCCCTATTTGGAGAAAATTCTAAATAAATAGTTAGAGGTGTAGAAAAATTCTAAAATTTTTCAGAATGTATTTCTATATTAAAATAGGATTTTTCATGGAGAAAAATGTGATTTTGGAGGCCTAGAATAATTATAAAAAGTTACAAGTGAATAGTAACCAATAAACTTCAATTTTTGCTTGGAATTAATATTTTATGATTAGGCCACTTCCCTTGATCATTCCAGATCAGAAATGGGCCTGATTTTAGGCCAAAGAAGTCCAAAATTTTCGTGCAAAACATGGCCTAACATTTAAATAGATTTAAGCCCAATTTACACCTAAAAATCAATGGAATATTCTTTAAAATGGACGCATGGCAAGGTAGCTACTTGGCCTCTTACGTGGCAGCATAATACGCCACATATGAGGGGAGGAAGGTCAAAAAAATTTTCTATAAATAGCCCCTAATTACAGTAAATTGGCCAAAAATTGACAAAAAAGAGGAGGTGCTGCCAAACTAAATTTTTGAGCTTAAAAGTGAGCCTTAGATAGTGCAATTAAAGGAGGAAATACCAAGCTTTGGTCAAGGATTTATCAAGGTAAGTTTGAGCTTTATTTTGGTTAAGTTTAAAGCTTGTTATGGTTAGAAATTTAAGTTGTAATCTAAGGTTATGGTGCTGCCATATTTAGTTCAAGTGAAGCATGGCTTAGGGAAGGATAAAAGCCTTAAAAATGAGTTGGAATTATCATGTTTAAGTGGTATTTGGATTGATTTTTGAACGAAAACCAAGTTAGGGTCCTTAAGCACACATTTCGCCCATGGTGAGTTCTTGGGATAGGAGTTTGTTTTGCTGTATTTTGATGATTCCACCGAGTTTAAAAGGTATTTTTGTGTAGGAAAACACCAATGGAAAGTGTTTAAAATCATTGCAATCAAAAATAAAAAATTTGGAAAGTAATACTATGTTATTCAGCCAAGCTGAAATGAAAGAGAAGGATGTGATTTTGTAAAATCTGATTTGATGTTTGAATTCTATATGAAAAATTGTGTAGGAATGGCCCAAGAGATTGATGGAAACAAAAAGGGAATAATTATGTCAAAAATTATGGAAAAAGGAGTTTAATTGAATTCAAGGTTAAATATTAATGTTTATGCTTGGATTTTTGGTAATTTGGAATGTGTTTTATGCATGAATTGTTAGGCATTGTACAAGAAGATAAGGAGGAACCCAAAGGAATCAAGGAAACCGAAATTGTGCAATAAAAAGAGGTAGCATGAAATTACAATTTTAATGTTGACTTGCTTGATTATTACAAGATATTATCCTTGGAATATATGTCATATGTTATTTCAAATTATTTGATGATAATGTGTTTAATTTACTTGCATAGTATGCCGTGGCATAATGCATTAACTTATTGATTTAGAATGATTTGATATGGTGTTTATATGGCAAATAGGAAGAGAAATGTGTTATGGATTGATTGTAATGTATCTTGCATATTTAACATTATTATTGTAACTTCCTTGCTACTGAGATTTCTATGAAATCTCATCCCTCTCAACGTATAAACAATCAATGGGAATCTCAAGTGGTGTTACCAAAAGCCAAAAGAAGGGAAATGAAATCATATTGGGAGATGGTAGAACCTAATGCCATTGAAATTATGTTTTGTAATTATCATGAATTATTATATATTATTGTAGACTATGTTAGAATATTGTATCAATGATCAAGGATGCTTTATATGTGAGCATTTGATTAGAGAATCATGTTCAAGCATGAGTTATGTAATTGAAATGGTCATATAGATTGAAAAGAGAAGAAAAAAGTAAGAATGGCATACAAGAGGGATAAAGGTTGACTTTTTAAGGGTAAAGTTTGACCAATGAAATTTTTTGCAATTGGATGAGATTTTGGATGAACCTTGACAAACTTATAGATCATAGTTTTAGCTTTAAAATAAGTAGTATTTCATTCAATTTGAAGTTTTGTACAAAAAGCATACTCTTCCAAACTTGAGAATAAATTCTGAAAAATTAAAAAATGACCATATGAATAGTACCAATTTGAACGAATTCTGGGATTGATAGATGAGTTCTGGATGCCAATGGGTGTTTTTTCTTTAAAGAGCATATCAAGATCTTTCCATATAACTTAGAACCATCTCATTCTAATATTTCTAGAATTAGTTATGAATTTTCAAAATTTAGTCTTTACAAGGGTTACAATGAATAGTAACATGAATTTAAGAAAATTCAAAATTCAAAATTTTCCAACTTAAGGCCATAAAAAATAATCCAAAATGGTTCCAATTGAGATAAAATGAGGTTTAAAAGTAAGATGTGCCACCCTCAAAGTCTCTACATTGAATCGCATCATCTTTGTCTCTATTATTTCTCCTTCGTGTCATCTTCGTCTCTAGTCATTCCCTCTTCTCGCATCTCTACCTTTATTTCTCCATTGTGTTAACCATCATCTCGTCTTTCTCCCTTTAATGCAAGTCCTCCTCTCTGCTAATTCACATTTTTTAGTTAGTGGGTAATTTTAACAATTTTGCTGGGGAGTTAGGGATTAGAGAACTTAAGATAAGAGAAAGGGGTTAAAATTCCTCGCTCACAATGATTTTTCCTATGGAAACTTGACGTTATTATGTACTAGATTTTTCACATTAGTTGGGCTTTATATATATATATTCGCTAAATTCTTTTCATCAATGTGAAGTTGTGTGATTTCCTCTAGCCATGTAAAGTGATAATAGGACTTTATTTTTGAAAATTTTGAATTCTTTGTGCTAGTTTGTTTGATTTAGAAGTTGATAAGCATCTTCAAATTTTGGGTTGTCTAATTTTTAAGGGTAGGCTCTATGAATGCTTTAAATTATGTAGTATGAGCTTAAACTAACATAATAGGATTTATTTAACTTACAAATTACTTTTCTTTATGAGAACGTGTGCAATGAAGCAAAGAAGCTTTTATATACGTGGGGATGAACTAAATATGCATGACTGATTGTTACGGTATCATAAGTCAACATAAAGGTGTTAATTAGTAGATGGACGCTAGTTTCATGAATGCCCGACTTTTTGAGTAATATGCTTCTAGAATATATTTCCAAAATGTGACTACAAAGCTTAAAAAAGTCTTCTGCCTGACGGATATGGATATAAAAAGATATCAACTTACCGTATTGATTACACACCACAAAAGGATACGTACTTACCGTAATGAAATTTCGGGCTTCGAAATTCAAGAATAAGTCTAAAGTAAGTACGATGCTAGATCCATGTAAGTACAAGTCTCATAAATGCCCTAAAAGGTTTAAATGATTGTAACATCGATCCTTTCCAAATAAAGGCTAAACATGATGCCAAGGGCCAAATAAAATAATAGACACACTAAGGCAACATTGTATTACTACTGTCCTGAGTTAGGGCAAAAGCGTGATTTTAAATACATGTAAGGCACGAAACGGTAATTTGGGAAGTTTCGTCCGGAACATTAGGAAAACTCTCTGGTGGCACAAAGATAGAGAATAATTCCCTTGGCCATGTTTGAGGCTTAATTATAAATAAGAAAATTAACTCGAAAAGAAATTTTAAATAATTATTAGAATTGTGGTTAATGAAAGGACAATTATTTGGAGAAATAAGGGACAATTATTGTAAGACTAATTTGAGCTTATAAACATCGTTTCATGCCCTAGAAATGAAAATTTTAGTTTAAAGAATATTTTGTGACAATTTCTTGGAAATTTTTGCAAAAATACTTAAGGAATAAATTTGAATATTTGGAAAAATACTTAAAGAAAAACTAGGGAATTACTCCATAATAAATTTGAATATTTGATGATACCACATTGGTCCTATGACTAAAAGACTCCCAAAAAGCATTTGTAGATTATTAATTACATATTAATGGAAGCATTAAGGTTATATAAGCAATTTTCTTTTTGCTAGGCATAAGCATCCTTTTATTGGAGATAATCTTATTTGAGGTTCTTGATAGAACTCAATATTTGCATATATTTTAGTAGTCATTTACAGGCTCCTTAGCACTATTAAGTTAGTATTTCGGCATTATTCATGAATATTGTGCGCAAGGGTTAGCAAAGTTAATTGTGAGGTTTTTTATATATGCTTTTGTGTGTTTTGTGTAATTTTATATGTGTATGCTCTTTATTCCTTTGGCTAGTTTGCATTACAGGTAGCTTTGGAGTCAAAATCTTGACCATTTTGTCCTAGGTGCCGCAGCATGAAATAATCTTCCTTAGACCCCTTTTGGTACGCGTTTGGAAGCATTACGGTTTAAACAGAACACGAAACATGCTCGTAGATTGTAAATTTACAGTTAATTTACTATTCACAAGTTAATTCTAGATTTTTGGTCTAATTTTGAAAATTCATAACTAATTATAGAACAATCATATTGAAGTTATTCAAAATTCTATTTGAAACTCTTTTAATTCTCTAGAAGGAAAAAATATAAATCTGGACTTAACCCTTACCAATTTTTATAGTTAATTGTGTGAACTTTACTGTTCATTTGGTCAAAATAGTGTTTTCCAGATTTGCTACCCTAATTTTGAGCAATCATAACTCTTAGTACACACATCCAATTTAAGTGATCTACTACTTGTTTTAAAGCTTAGGATGTGTTATAGGTGCTTACCAAATTTTATTGGCATACATTTGCCTTACTTTATCTTTGTCACCATTCCATGACTCATTTAGGGGTAGATTATCCCCCTAAAATTTCTTTCTTGCATGTTATCATTCCATCAATACATTAACCATTTCCATGCATTATCATAGTCAATTATATATGCCATTAGTATCACTTGTCATTACATCCATTCATAATAATTACAAGCCATAAAGCTCTAGGCACATATATGCATAGTTCTAACAAATACATAAGCTCCTCCTTTGCATCTCCATTCCTTTACCTTGCCTCTTGATATTGCAGCTTCTAGATGGTGTATTTAAATATGGAAGGGGGTGAGATTTTGGGAGAAATCTCAGCAGCAGATGACACCCATTATGCATGCGAGACAATTGCTTGGCAGATGACATTCTTGGTATTAAAATGACATGTTTTCATGCTTATAAAATGCTATGCTTTCATCCTCAATATTTCATACACACATGGTCATGGATTATACAAGAAACAAAGCAACATTTCATCATGCATATATCAAAGCATCATAAAGTGAAATCAACACATAAGCATACATGTCAAGCATACATTAGGGTATGTTCACTACCTTATATCTTTTAGTTCCCTTTTACCTTCTTTGGCTCCTTTTTGCTACCAACCTTGAAGTTACTTGTTCAACCTTTGTTATTCCTCTTCCTTGAATCTCATGGCTCTAAATGCATCAACACATCATTGCCATTTATTCATTAGAGCCATGGTAACCAACAACATTGACACTTTGTTCTCTTTAAACTATACTAACTTCTAACTTTTGAACTTGATTTCCAACCTTTAAAAAATTAATTCCATATGCTATCTCTACATAATTTTGCATATAGAATCTATTTCCAAACTCAAAATAATTAGAATAAACTTCCTTTACCAAGAACCAGCTTTGTTCAAACACATAGGGTTTTAGGATTTAAAATTCTATTTTCAATTCTAATACTTCCAAACTTGCTTTCTCACTTGTACACCACACAATTTTTCATTCTAAACACATTGAAAGTATTAAAATCATCAAAATCTAGCCCTAACCCAACCCCCAAGTGTAACATCCCGACTTTTAGGCCTAGAAGTACTAGAATTAGCTTGAATTGGGCAGACTATTAGACCCCTTATGGTAGGAGTCCCAGAGGTTTTCTTGAAGGACAGAGGGATTCTCAGGGATTTAATCGCAAAAGGAAAGTTTTTCGAGACTGAGAAAAAGAGAAAGTTAGAGACTCTAGTTAAGTCTCAAAACCTAAGAATGAGAAACAGAAATGAATGTAGACCAACAGTTATATTGGAGTCCCCAATGAGATAAATTATGAGGCTAAGCCAACCCAGGGGTAAAATCGTAATTTTGTAAAGTTTCGGGCCAGTAAGGACAAAAATAGAAATTATGCCCAAAATTCTCAAAAATTCTCCAAAAATGGAAAGAGGCCAAATAAGAGGTTTTTGAGGCCTATATGATGTTTTGGGAGTGAGAATGGCCCAAAGTAAATTTTGGTGAAAATTCCCAAAAAAATAATTATTTTTGGGAAAATAGGAAAAATAAAGGGGAATTAAAGTGATATAATTATTTTAATTACCTAAGGACTCCAAAAATTCAAGAAAAAATATAGATACACTCTCTAGGAATATATATGAATTTATAAAATTATTTCAAAGTATTGAAAATGCAGGAAATAATTTATGGGGAATTTATTTCCGAATTCCTATCGGTAAAGATCCGATTTCGGAGAAAATGTGAGATAAATATCTAGAGGTTTTGAAAAATTCCCAAAACTTCCAGATCACAATTTTGGAATAAATAGGGATTTATCATGAAAAAAAATGGAATTTTTGAAGCCCATAGCTATTTTGTCCTAATAGGGGGCAAGAAATCGGGTATTATGTAACCAAATGATTTTTAAAGCACCCTAATTAATTCCATTGCTTCCTAATTAGTTTTTACCATTTAGTTAGCATCCAACAAGGCTCAAATTCCTACTCATCATGACCAGAACAGCTAGTTTATGTGCTAGGTAAATTTTCAACCATTGATGAAAAATGACTTGGAAAGCAAGATGCAAGTGGATGGCTTAATTTTAGGCCATGATTGGCACTTGAAAATGCTTGCCAAAGGGGAAAGAACCATCAGAAATTGTGGCCTATAAATACCCCCATAATTCTCCCAAAATTCGTGCAAAAATCTGGAAAAATAGGGGAGGTTCTGCACAAATTTTTCTTGACTTCTAAACACCTTCAAAACCACTTCCAATCCTAGGCTAATCATCAAGCTTTGATCAAGAACTCATTAAGGTATGTTTAGGATTTAATTTGGTGCATTTCTAATGGCTAAATCATGAGTTCTTGGTAAGGGAAATTGCTGGAAAATTCTGGTTGTGCTGGAAATCTTAGGAAATGGATAGCCACCCTCCCATTCACTTGCAAGGTTCAGCCAAATGAAGAGACAAGAGGGAAAAGAAGGAGGAGAGGAAGATTATGTAATCCCAAGCCAATCCAAGGTTCAAAGCAAGGTATGCTTATGAATTTTGATGTAGTTTTCAACCCCCTTGCTATTTTTAAGATTGGATGTTGGTTTGGTTGAGTTTTTGATGGTTGAAAACCTAGGCCAAGGAGCTGCACGAATTTTATTGGGTTAGGATATGATGATATTGATGTTAGGGAATTATTTAAAGGCTTGGAAACAACAAGAATTAAGCGGTTTTGTGTTGATTTTGTAAGAAATTCGACTTTCTCTTAATTTGTGATTCTGTTCGACCTTGACTGTTCTGAATGGTTAGGATTGGATTTTGATTGTTTTGAGCTTGAAAATGGATTCTACATACAAAATTATGTGGGAATAGTATGTGGAAATAATTTTAGGATGATTGGAATTAAAACTCAAAAGTTAGAATTCAACTATGTTCAAGAAAGAACCAAGTAAGAAATAGGTTGGTGTCTTGGTTCTAATAAATATTTGGCATTGTGTATTGATGTGTTTAGGACTGTGGAACATCCAAGAGGATGTGTGGAGATGTTGACCAAAAATTCATAAGGTTGGAACATCAAGGGAATCAAAGGAAAAGCAAGAGGAAAACCATGTTACAAGGTAGTGAACGTACCTATAATGTGTGCTTGATATGTATGCTTGCATGATGTGGTTGTGTTGCCATGATATGACTAAGCTATGATGAAATATTTGAAAAGTTATGTTTGCAAGTTTATGTTATATTTTGCCTTGGTAATATGTTATGAAAGCATGAAATGCTTTAACTTACTTTTCATGACATTCATGTGTTAATGTTATAACATGTCATGCATGTGAATTATGTCTTGCATGCTTATAGGTAGTGTTTGCTACTGAGATTCTCCCAAATCTCACCCTCCCTTAACAACCCCTAATAGGTGTTACAAGCTTGAAGGAAAAATCAAGAAGTGGAAGTGCAAGATAAAGGGAAGAAACCAAGCATGTCTTATGTTTCCATAACATGCTATGTTAGGTAACTATTATGTTAGTTGATGTTATAATCATGTCATGTATATTCGATAATAGTTAAAATGTTTATGGTATGTAAGATGACATGAGATTATGTATGGAAATAGTATATGCAATGACAACATGGAAAATGCAAGAAATGAATTTATTTGAAAATGTTGAATTAAGTTAGGGAGTTAGAGAGTCCATAAATGAGCCACGAATTGGTGCCAATGATAAGACAGAGCAAATGAATGAATTTTGTCATCAAATTTGGTGAATATTTAGAGCATATCCTGAGCTTTAAAAAAAGTGGTAGATCACATGAAATGGATGTGTATGCTAAGAGTTATGGCTGTTCAAAGTTGAGGCAGGACTTCTGGAAAACACTATTTTGACCAAATAGATAGTAATCTTTGATGAATAAACTGTATGAATAGGTAAGGTTTAAGTCTAGATTGTTATTTTTTCCTTGTATAGAATTGAAATATCTTTATGTGAAAATTAGAACCACTCCATTTCAATTTTTCTAGAATTAGTTATGATTTTTCAAAGTTGGTCAAAATTTCTGAAATGTGCTGTGAACAGTAACTATACAAGCAAATTTTTGCAAATGTGATTTTCTAACCTTAAGGCCATCGAATGTGGTTCTGAATGCTTCCGTATGATGTGTTAAAGTGTATAAAAGTGAGGTGTGACACAAGTCTGGTTGAAATTCACATAAAGTTGGGGAGAAATTGGATTCTGTATAAATTTAACACAAAACCACTTGATTTTTGTTCTTTTCAAGCCTTTAAACATTATGCTAACATTAATTTCATCTTCCTACAACCCTATCAATTGCATGTAGCATGTTTTCTTAGGGTTTCAAGCTCTCAAAATCCAACAAAACTCATAACCAATCTCAATAACAATAAGGGTAATAGAAACTACATTAAAACCATGAACATACCTTGTCTTGGAGCTTAATCTTACATGTCTTCTCTTGCTCTTTCTCTTCTCCCTTTTTCCTTCTCCATTTTAGTTTCCTCTCCCTCTTCCTTAGCTTGGCTGAAACTTGGCCTAAATGGGGAGGGAAGGTATTTATAAAGGTCTTGCTCAAACCCTAGCCATTAATCTTGTGTGTGTGGTTTGGTCTTGGCTATTCATTTGATCTTTTGGCCAAGTGTCCCTTACTTTCTTGATTCTTGCCATATTACATCCTTATGTGTCCCCTTATTTAATGCCATAAACCACCTCACATGTGCCACCTATAACACATGTGTGGCAAATAATAATTATTTATTATATAATTTCATTCTTCCAAATTTAACTCTTAACAAAATGTATTATTCCATTGATGTCATCTCATCAAATTTGCCTTAAAATAGGGAGAATTTCATGCCCCCTCGTACCCTTGACTATTTTCCCATCGATTTTACAATTTTACATAGTATCAGGTACTTTTTTGGGTCTTAACTTACTCGGTAACCCTAGGACATGTTCTGGCATCCTTTTCTCATTTCAAATAAGTCCACATGGCATTATATAGGCTTGTCATGTAGGGAGAAATTCCTTTCCCTCTATCTTTTATTAAAATATTTAATAATATTTATTTCAAAGTAAACCTAATTGAATTCTTTGTACCAGTTTGCGACTCTGAGAATTTCTCTCTGGGTACCAATACTACCTTTTCATCGCGGAGAATTTTTCTAATTTTTTTAGGTCAAAAGTCAATTCATAAACAGTTTATTTTGACTTTCCTCGAATAGTATATAAATAGGCTTTAAATTCTATAAAAACCAACCTCTTTCCTTTCTAGGAATGAAATCATTTTTCAAACTTGTGATAATTCCTTAAATAATATTTCTCATTTTTCTCCAATTATTTGAAGCCTCCTCATATTTTAAATAATTTAATTTCTTCTAATATTCAGAATTAGCCAAAACCTTGAGAATTTCATCAACTTGCTCGGGGGTTATTTTCATCATTTTTAGCCTTATATGGGCCTCTAGCCCTCATTCATATTGTTCTAGAATTTTTCTGAAGTATTCAGGCCTACTTTCCATCACTACCCTTTCAGGCCCAAAACTTTTTGAATTTACAATTTTACCCCTGGTTCAGCTTAACCCCATGATATACCTTATTGAGGCCTCTAATATAACCTTTAGCCTAGATTTATCTCCATTTCTCATTCTTGGGCCTCAAGACTTTACTAGAGTCTCAAACTTTATTTACATTTTAATCCCTAGAACTTTCTCAATTTGCAATTTAGTCCCTGGAAAGCCTTTAACCTTCTTTTTACATTTTCAAGACTTCGGCTCAAAGGGACTTAGTAGCTTGCCTATTTTAGGCTATTTCTTGTACTTCTAGGCCTAAAATTCAGGATGTTACATAGCAAATTGGTAGAGGCACTATAACAAATCACCATCATGAAGAACTCAGCTCACTAATTCAAATGTCATCATTTTGGGTCAAATTTTCATATTTAAATTTAAATAGCCTGCATGCTTGATGGGTGGCCATTTTCATATTTTCACCACCCAAATCTCATTCTCTCTATTCACTCCACCTGTTTTAGCTAAACCCATCCTTTCACTACCATTTTCAGCCATTCTCCTTCATTTCCATTGATTATTCTCCATCTACAACATAAACTGATGTGATTCACTTTTCATTTCAAAGTTTGATGATCATTGGAGGACTTGATGTCGTATCTTGTTAATTTTAACCTAGTTACTAAGGGATTTAGAATTGACTAAGGGCCAAGTATTGTAGTAGAGACATAGACGGCACAACTTTGGAAGTGAAACCTAAGTAGGGACTGGATTGTCATTTTAAAAAGTTCCAGTCAAAGAATGGCAAAATTAGAAATTATGCCCAAAATTTCTGAAAATTACCAAAATTTCATGAAAAATATAATAAAGATGCTAGAACAGTCTTTGAGGCCTAAAGGATGAAAACAGAGTAAAAATAATTTATTTTAGAATTTTTTGTAATTATTGGTATTTTTGGCTAATTAAAAAAATTGGTTGAATTGAATTATTTTAATTATATAGAAGCCTCAATAAATCAAGCAAAAATGAGGAAGAATTATTTGAGACTTTATTATAAATTGTAAAATTATTTTTGACCTCTGAAAGTGCAGAGGTTAACTTTAAAAATATTTAATATCAAATTATATTAGTAGGAGGCCGATTTCGGAGAAATTTGAATAAAGGGAGTTATAGGTTGAATTTTAATCTGAGAAAAATTGGGGAACTTCCTCTCATTAAAAGGGAGTTATTGCATAAAGAAATGAAATTTTAGAGTCACTGGATTGGACAAGATTTAAGCAAAATTTAATAGATTTGGTGTAGTTATTTAGTGGTGGAATGACCTAAAGCTTGGTAGAGCAATTTTTCTCCCTAATTTTCTTACTATTTTTGGTGCCAATTTATGAAGAGAGAGCATGCTTGGAATTTTTCCAATTTATGAAAGGCATGTTTGGAAGAATGAATTATGTAATAAAATAAAATGTTTTTAAACACATGTTCTTCTAGAAGGTAGACACCTCACAAGGCACATGGCATGATCTTAGGCTTTGGAAGACACATGGCATGATCTTGTTTCGGAAGAGTTTGATTTATAATTTTTAGTTAGGTTTTCATTACATAGTTAGACACTTGTCTTCATCTTGACAAAGATGACATGATCAAGGGATAAGTGGCTTTGAAATTTCCAAGTTTTCTAAGGGGAAAACAAAGCATATTAAGGGCAAAACTTTGCCTATAAGTATCTCCTCCTATAATATAAATTCAGCAAATCTAAAGGAGGAATTTTTGCTCTTGAATTTAAGAGAGAGAAAGAGAAAAAAGGAAGAACAGAAGAGCAAAAAAGGTTAGCCAAGCTTAAGCAAGCAATTAAGGTATGTTTAAGCTTTCATTAAGGACTTAATTACATTGATTAGTGGTTGGTTATAATTTAATCTTGTTGGAATTTAGTGACTAAAATCCTAGGGAATTATGTTACATTAATTGTTATATGGCTTGATAGGCATTATTAGAGAACGGTTAAGGATTAGAAAATGGAAAATGGTTGCAAACATGTGGTATTGCATGAATTATGAAATAATTCTAAGCCACCATGATTAATCATCCCTTTTGGCCAAATTAAGAACTAAGGGAAGGAATTTGATTTTGATAAATCTAAGTTTAAATATGGATTATATGAAAAATAATGTAGGAAAAGCATATGAAAGTTAGGTTAAGAAAGATGGAACAGAAGCCCTCAAGCCAAAGATAAGGGTTAAAGTTTATGTTAGGTTAAGGCATTGATATTGTTTAAGTTAAGATTAGAATGCCTTTGTTGTATGATCGATAGGCATTGTTCTAAGGCCAAGATGACTTCAAGATCAAGAGAAGGAAGGCATAACACAAGACTTCAATTAAGATAGAATGAACTTACAATTTTAATGTTAACTTGTATTGTTTGCTTGCTATATGTTTCTATGCCATAATGTGATTCAGCTAGCTATATAATGAAATGTTTAACTCCTCACATTGTATGCCTTGACTTATGCATGTTTGAGTTATTGAATGGTGTTAGATTTAAAGATTTTTATGATAACTAAATAAGCTTTTCTGTTTCTCTGTCAAATTGTTAGGTTAATCGATCAAGTGTTCAATCACTAGTTAATTGAACATTTGTCAGATAACTGTTAGTTCTTTTTGAATCATCTGTTGTTAAGTTTGATTGATAATGTGTTAGATAATTTAAACTTATGTGCTGATCGATCATGTGATTGATCATTGGTAAAACTGGTTGAGTATAAAATGTTGCAGTAAATTATTGATCATTTAATCAATAGTTTATTGATTGATAAATTGTTAGGAAAAGTTATAAACTATGAAGAGTATAACATAATGACTATCGATCACCTAATTGATTAAGAGGTAATCGATAAAGACTCAGATAACTGGTAAAGTTTTCTTGACTTAATTACTGTGTTGAATAGTTCTTGTATTATCTATCGCTTTATCGATCATTATTTTATCGATAACTTATTCCAACTTTATGTGTCAAAACATCTCTCGTTAATCTATAATGTGTTCTATCAAAGTATTCTGTGTTATTTTGCAAAACAAGATTTCTTTCATAGTCCATGATTGATCAATTTATCGATAATGTGATTGATCATCATGGTCTCTGTATCATGTTTTCATACCACGTGTTCGATCAAAGCCTTACTCAGGTATTTTCTAGAAACAAACTTTTCACAGTCATTTATCAATTACTTAATCGATTAATTATTAATCGATCATCAACTCATCTTTGTGCATCATTGTGAAAGTACTCTTTGAACTACTTTTCCATCACTTATTCAATCAACCCTTTATCAAAGAAGTATTCGATCATCATAGTTTGAAAATGGTATTCACACTAACTTAGCTTAGTCGATAATATGATCGATCAAATGATTTTCGATCATCCATTCGATCAATTCATTATTTCATCAGTCAAGTTGTTCTTCACGATGATTCTTCATAAACCATATGTTCAAGCTTCTCTTAGTCTTCTTCAATCATATAATTCTCTTATTGAAGACAAAAAGGCATGCAAATTTGGAAGACATTAGCCTTGCACAAAATACAGAAGTATTTCACTGCTAAGAACACTATGTCTGTATTTCATCATTTATCAATTACTTGTTTTATCATTGTTTGATCCATAAATTACTTGATAAATGCATACATCTGTTAAGTCTATTTCTCTTGTAATTAATCAATAATATGATTGATCAAAGGATAATCGATCAAGACATCAATCAAGTAAGTTCATTTTACTTTTTAGTATCTGATGATTGATTCCATGTTTTCCCAACTGTTGTATTAATATCAAGAATTATCACTTCTTCTGTTACTCATTCCTATTTTCTCGAAGAAGAAAACTTACCTGTGTCAAGAGACTTCTGCAGATTACGAAGCACAACAGTTATTTTATAGCCCTTAACCTATTGTGTTATAAGCATTAATGGCAAACTATCATTGTAACTACCGAACACACACAAGCCATCTTCCAATGGCTAGAAGCTCTCTAGTCTAATGGATAACTGAAATACTCTAACTATAAAAGGCATGAAGAGCACTGAATAAAGTATTGAATACATGAGCTACCATCTGCTGAAATTTATTGTTGCATTCAATACTCTGTTTTACTAAACTTCAGTGTTCATCATTCATATACTCTGTGAGAGTTTGATATATCTTTCTTTACTCAAATCTGAAAGTTACTCAAGAGTATGGACTCTTGAGGAGATTGTAACCTTACGGGTAGTAAGAGGGAGTGATTGAGAGATTCAATTGCTATACTGAAGCACCAAAAGCCTGTTTAATCTTGGGGATATAGTGGCAATCTTAGAGGCGCTCTGAGACTGGATGTAGGTCAAGTAGCTGAGAATGAACTAGTATAAATACCTATGTCATCATTCTTTGGTGAAACTTTCTATACTCATCTCCTCTATTTTATCTATTCATTTATTTCATTAAATTAAAATTTTATATACCACATAATTCACCCCCAGCTGAAACTGCCACTAACATTTGGTATTAGAGTAGGTCTCTTCATTTAAGACTTAAGCATCCGAAGAGAGATCTAATAGCAGGTTTTGGAGATAGTGTGCTACCTAAAGAATGCTCAATGTCAAAACCATCAGGCTTTAATAAAGAAAACTATACATTCGGGAAAATGAGGATGAAGATTTTCATCAAAGCAACCGAATACAGTTTATGGGATGTGATCGAGTATGGGAACTATGTTCCAAAGAAAACTATTCACAACGAACAAGTTCCCAAAAGTCCGAGAGAGTTTGACAAAGAAGATAAAAGGCTCGTTCTATTCAATGACAAAGCAATCAATATACCGACCTATGCATTGAGCCAAAAGGAATACTTTCGAGTTTCAAACCTAGAAACCACGAGGGAGATATGGGAAGCACTCAAAATTGCTCACGAGGAAACAACTGGCATAAAACAGAGTAGAATTAACACTCTCACCATAGAGTTCAAATTATTCAGAATAAAGGATAGAGAGAGTATTCGAGATATGGAAGTAAGATTCTCACAAAGGAATATGAACTGAAGGTAACAGCCATTAAGGAGACAAAAGGAGAATCAATGGGCTCAATTATTGCACTATTCAGAAGCTTGCCAGAGCATGAGAGCAAGCAGAAGTACAAGGAAGAGATGAACGAGAAGAATCGTAAAGGCATTGCTCTTAAGACTGAGGAGAGTAAAGATGATGACGAAGAGGATCTAGAGGACGAGGAAATGGGACTCATAGTTAGAAGATTTAAAAAGGTTCTACAGGAACAAAGGTGGAAGAACATTTCAATCAAAATGTAAAGCCTCTACATCTCAAATCGAGTCCAAAGATATGATGATATGCCTCGAATGAAGAAGCTGGGCAATATCAAAGCAAAATGTCCACAACTATTTAAGTCAAAAGACAAAGACAAAAAGAAAGAGAAATTCAAAAAAAAAAAAGAGCCTTTATCACTTCAACTGGGGAGATAGCTCATCCGAGGAAAATGACAGTGAAGATGAGGAAACGGCCAACATCTGTCTTGTAGCACAAGAAGATGATGATTCAGAGACTGATGAGGTAATCATTTTTTAACCTTGTTATGAAGAATTGCAATCTGAATATATTGCCTTACATTCAGAGTTAGTTAGAATAGCCAAGGAGTTGGTAAGCTCCAAAGAGAAAATCATGAGTTTAGAAGAACAAATCACATAGGAAAAAGATAGCTCACCAATCTATACCGAATGTGAGCAGAACAAAAAAGAAATGAACAACTAACAAAAACTCTAGAAAAATTCAAAAAGGGTAGTGAAATGCTTAAAGTAATACTGGGAGCCCAACAGTGTACAATGGACAAATTTGAAATAGGATATGATCCTACTCAGGATAGAAGTACGGGAAAGAAGAAAAGTGGTGAAAGATCATATTTAATGTTCTTTAGAAATTCTGTTCATTCTTCTAATCCTTTTGCATTGTATTCTTACTGCAATTGTAAGGGTCATACAATATCTTCTTGTCATCACAAGAAGAAAGGAATCTACGGAACATTAAAATGGGTGCCCAAAGGTACATACGTACCACGAACAAACCAGACAAACCAGAAAGGACCTAAGAAGATATGGGTACCTAAAATGTGATTTCTATTACACCTTACTATCATATCCACTTAGGATTTAATTAAAACTATTTTGGACCACATTGGATGGTCTTAGGCTCAAAAATTCATGAAAAACGCTGATTTTCGGATTTTTACTGTTCATCGAGTAAAAATCCAGTTTTCTGACCCAACTTCAAAAATTCATAACTTAATCTAGAAAAATCAAAATAGTGATTCAAAATTCTATAAAAGGATCTTTGAATGCTCTTTCAAGAAAAAATAATCTTATAAACCAATTCTATTTGAAAAAGTGTCAGGTTTTTGTAAAATTCACCTCTGTCCATTTAGCAAAAATCTTGTTTCCAGATTCTGAATCTTAATTTTGAAAACCCATTAAAAATCGTGTAGTTGGCCATTTTTAACGTGCTACCTATCAATTTGAAGCTCACAATGTCAACTCTAAGCATACTAGATTTTGTACAGAAGTTCATTTGGTAACTTAATAAAATGTGGCTCTAAACTGACATCCTGCTTAGGGATTACAGCATTGTCCAGCCGAATATTTACATAACCAAAAGTCCACGAATTTTTATGGTGTGACACCATAATTTAGCCTCCAATCTGCAGCTTTCTCTTGGGAGTTTCAGGCCCTAAAATGTTAGATTGTATTTTAGGGATGAGATTTTAAGAAATCCCAGTAGCAAGATCAATCAACCAAAACATTAATAGGCATCAATTACAAGCATTCCAACCTTTTGCTATTAATAGGGAACTACTTTACCTCATACATGTAGCACTCTAACATGCAATAGCCAAGGCACATAAAGTAAGAAGTATAGCTACACAATCATCATCATGATCATCATTTAGTTCAACCACATAATAGCACATGAAACTGCATAGCAATCAATGCAACATTCAACATTAAGGTTAATTAAATCTTACTACCTTAATCCAATGCTCTTTGATTTTCTTGTTCTTCTTTCTTGCTTCCACAAATGCCAAACCCTAACATGGCAATCCACAAAAAGGGTAGCAAGAATCATCAACCATCCCACATAAAAATCAACAACATAACTTAAGGACAATCTTTGTCCCTTAAAGCATCCACCTTTGTTCTTTAATTTTGTAGAGTTTGTTTCCTTAAACCCTAAAAATTCCCTCTTGACTCATTCTTACATGATTTTTTATGTATATTCCAAATATATACTTATATTTAACAAAATAAATTCCCTTCTTCCAGTTTTGAACTGACCGAACCATTAGGGTTCAAAATCCAAAAATTGCAACTTTGATTCTATGGCTTCCAACACTTGTTCTTTAGGTTTACCCTACTCCATTTTTCATTTTGAACACAATGGAAGCCTCAAAACTTTGAAAAACACATCCTAGGGTCCAGATCATGCTTTGGCCAAAATGGTTCTCATGCAACATAACAAAGAAAACACTTCAAATTCAACCTATAACTTCTTGTAACCACTAGGATCTATCATGCTTTGAGGTGTTCTAGCAAGTTTGAACAGCAAAAATTCCCTCCCTTCTTTATATTTATTTTTTTGAGCACAGTAAAAGGGAAAGAACCAGAATTTTCAACCATCAAAAACATTAGAATCAAGCAAGGAACAACATAGAATCAACTACCAACCTTAACTCCAAGCTTACTTGATCCAAGATGGTTGCTTTCTTCTTTCAAGCTCACTCCTTTCTCTCTTGATCTCTCCTTGGACAAAATATAGATCTGAAAATAGGGGAGGAAGACCTCACTTAATGCTCCAAAATATCTCATCTACCCACATTAATGAGATGCCAAGTGTCAAGTGCCTACTCCTCCTTGAATTTTCCCTCTTAATTAGCTTAAATCATAATGTAATTAAATTTCAAAGTCAAATCCTCTCCATTGGTAGCTTGACACTTGGAAAGCTTTGATTTCTATCCATTGAAGGCTTGACAAGTGGCAACTTATGGGCCAAACAAAGTGCAAGACTCTGATTAACACTTTATCGGTGCACTTTTACTCCGGGTTTAACTTCTTTTCTATAATTACAGTGCTCTGGCCTCTGTAACTATATTTTTGTTAGATCCTTAAATTATTCTCCTCATTTTTATCTTTCCAAATTGTCCTCTTTGTCTCAAATTTAATTTCCCAATACTTAAATAAAAAGAAAAACTAATTTCCTTGTCTTTAGTGATTTTTTCACTTTTAAGAGGAATTGGGAAAAATCTTGGATACTTGAGGGTCTTCTTTTAATTTCATAATCTCTTATAATTTCTTGGGATATCATAGGAATTTTCTTGAGATTTTATTCTCCTTAAAATATTTATTTGGAATTTTCCAAATAAAAGACCTTAAACTAGCTTAAATCGCCCTTAAATTCCTTTGTAATTTCTCTAAGGGCAATTTGGTCATAAAACTAATTTTATAATCCCATATAATTCTCAAGGAACATTATCCTTATTTTTCCTTAATTTTTTGAGGCTTGGAAATATTTTTTCCATAATTAATTTTGACCAATTTTCCTTAGTTAGTCAAATTTCCATAATTGGCTTGGAAAACCATAATAATTATTTTCCACCAAAATTCTTCTATTTCTCCTTATCATTTTTTACCCTTAATTATTTAGGAATATCCCTATTCCTAAATGCTATATTACTGGATGTGACATTTCTCCCCCTCTAAATAAATTTCGTCCTCAAAATTTAAAGTGTATCTTATTAGAAAAGTTCAGGATACTTTTCCTCTATCTTAGTCTCTATCTCCCTCATAACTTCTAGTATAAGACCTTTCCAGATAACCTCGACTAGTGGAAACTACCTGTTTCTCAGCTGTTCAACTTTCTGATCAATGATTCGCTTTAGTCTGATCTCAAATACGGGTTGTCTTGGAGCACAATGTCATTATAGCTTATGACATATGTTGGGTCTAGATGGTACTTCTTTCATTGGGAGTTATGGAAGACATCATGAATTTAACTTACATTCGGGGGAAGGGTCACTTTTAATCTACTGGTCCAGTCTTGGAAAAAATTTAAAATGGCCTAACATACTTTGAACTTAACTTCTTAAGCTTTAGGGATCGATCAACTTCTATTGTTGGTTACACTTTAATCACCAACCTCAATATTTAACGGTCTCCTTTAATATCAGAGTAGCTCTTTTGTCTACTTTGGGCTGTTAGAAGTCTTTGCTAAATAACTTTAATCTACTGGGAAGTCTGATCCACTATATTAGGACTATACTTACTTCTTTCATTAAGCTCTATCCAGCACAAGGGAGATCTACACTTCCTCCCATAGAGTGCTTCATATGGCGCCATTCAAATACTTGCATGGAAACTATCATCTTAAGCAAATTTGGCTAACGGTAAGTACATACCTTAGTTACTGCCAAAATTAAGCACATATGTGTGTAGCATATCTTCTAACATCCATATCATTTTTTGTGTTTGCCCATCCGTCTCAATATGGTAGGCTGTACTGAAGTTGAGAGTAGTGTCCATTTCTTTCATAAGGACCTCCAAAACTTTAAGTAAATCTCGGGTCATAGTCTGAAACCATACTGCTTAGGGCACTCAGTAGCCTAACAGCTTCCTTAACTTCATCTTCCATTATCTGCTAGACTTAGTGCATTCTTGCCAAAATGGCTAACATTTCTGGCTTTTGCACTTTCTCACATTTTTCCCAGGGTCACCCTTCCTTAGGCTACTCTTGCCTAAGACACTTAACTAAACAGTGCTAAAGGGAAACTAAGGCACTGATTCTGATAGGTTCAACCCTGGTACTTTACTGTCTTAGATCCCTTTCCTGATCTATCTTTAGTCAGGTCTTTTTTGCTTACATTCTTGTCTCTCGCCTCATCTTAAGGATTTATCAGTCAATACTCCATCTGTCTCTGTATCGCATGGGTTCTTCCTATATCTAGAGCTAGCCTGAATGTCTTTTTTTTTTTTTTCAGGTCTTAGGGCTCTAACTCCTCTAACTCTGGCTTTCCTCTATTAATCGGAGGAAATTGAATTCAGCCTAATTAATGATAAGGTTTTCTGGAAGGAAGTTGTGGGTACTCTCTCAGTATTGGTTTACAACCAAAAGAGGTTTTCACATCCTCAACTCATCCCTGGTCTTTATCTTCCCAAAGTGATACCATACTCTTAAGATCTCTGGGAGACTTTTGACCATAGGACTACGTATAGTCACTTCCTCTTAGTTGGTCACCTAATTGATAATTCTCCAAAACTGTTCCAAGAACCAATACCATTCTCTTAGACGTCATGTCAATTCCCTAGGCTACCTATTTATCTCTTTAGGTGCCTAAGCCAATCTATCTTAAGAGTTCTCTTATTCCTCCAGCTGCTCTTACCATCTCTTACCATTTTAGAACGTTATAGAGAGAGGATTTGCAGCTTCTATTTCCTCTACTTTCCTTTTTAGTAGGAGCATACTCTAACATGCATAATGCTTGGCATTTTGTCACACCTTACTTATATAGTACCTTAGCATTCATTTAGAACCATTCCAACCATGTTGGATGGTCTTGCACTTAAAAATTTCAATTTGGACGTTAATTTTCGGAAAATTACTGTTCACTGTCAAGTTTTCAGATTATAGGTTCAACTTTGAAAAATCATAACTAATTCTAAACAAATCGTATGGAGGTGTTCCAAAATTCTACAGAAAGCTCTTTCAATTTTCTTTAAGGAAAAAATATTCAAATGAACTCACCCTCACTGAAAATGTACAGTTTATTGGATTAAGATTACTATTCGTTTGGTAAAATCTGGACTTTCCAGATTCTCCGCCTTAACTTTGAAAATTCATATCTCTTTGTATACACATCCAAATGAGGTGATTCACCACTCATTTTAAAGATTGGGATGTGTACTATAAGTATACAAAATTTCGTAGCTTAACTCATTCATATGATAGGTCAAACTGAAGCTCAAAACTAACTGCTCCATGACCTACGTTTTATCCCTTAACATCTCTTTACTTTAATTCTTTTTATTTCTTTGGCATACCTAACATGGGCTTACTTTTTCCCATTCATGCTCATACATTCCTATACGTGCCATAAGCTTTATAATTAAATACATGGCATTCACAACATGAGTCATAACATAGGAGAATTATACATTGAATATTAGTATCAATCATTAGCATCAATAATTCTCCACTTCTTCTCCTTGCTTCTCATACCATTAGTGCCCATCATTGATTGACCTAAATGGTTGGTTACGAAGGGGTGAGATTCAAGAGAATCTCAGTAGCAAACATTACCACATACATGCACAAGATGGATGCTAGTGTATGGTATGTAGTTTTTCATAAACTTAAGTTAACTAGTGACATGCCATCATGCTTTATGCTTGGTATAAAAATGCATGGCCATGGGAACATATTAAAAATAGCATTTCCAGCAACAATCATCATGTCACAATATCATTCAAACAACAAATACAAACCAACACATGAGCATACCATGTCAAGCACATAAAGGGTAAGTTCACTACCTTGCACCTCAAGCTTTCCTCTTACTTTTCCTTTGACTCCCTTGACTTTCCAACCATGTGGGCATTCGGTCAACATCACCAAACATCCTCTTGGATGTTCCAAAGGTCCTAAACATAACCATAATGATCACACAATCCATTAGGACCTTTAGATTACATAAAGTTCAAGACTAGCTTTCTTGGACCTCAACCCTTTCTCTTAGTCTTAGGGTTTTCTTTCTAACTTTTATAATATAAATCTTATCATTTTCCATCCTTAAGATCCATTTCTTCTCAATTAGGACCACTTTAAATGGCCTTAGATTCAAGAATACCAAATCTGGAAATTTTGGTTCGCGAGTACTGTTCACACAGAAACTCCAGAATTTTTGCTCAACTTTGAAAATTCATAAGTAAATCTAGAAAAATCCAAATTGAGTGCTTCCAAGTCTCACTGAAAGCTCCTTAAGTTAAATTTAAAATAAAAATAGTTTTAGGAACCAATTCTATGCCGAATAGTACCAGAATTGTACGGAATTCAAAACTCTTCCAAAAGTTCAACACTGTTTCCAGATTTCAAACCCTAACTTTGAAAAATCACCATAAATCGTACACATATCTAAATGAAGTGTTCTACCCATGGATTTTAAGCTTATAGAGTGTACTTTAAGCATGAAAAAATTCAGAATCAGATATGCACAGTAACTAATTTGAAATAGGTATCAAATCAGATGCTACAGCCACCACATACCTTGATCTTGAAGCTTGAACTTAGGCGGACTTTCTCTCACTAGAAATAGCTCTTTCTCTCTCTAGATGCAAGGGCAGCAGAGTTTCCCCTAGTGTTCATCAGCTTGGCCGAATTGGGGGGAGAAGAGTGCCTATTTATAGCCAAAAAGTTGGCTTGAATGGACCAAAATGCCCTTAGTAGCTAGAAGAAGGAGTAAGGGCAATTTTGGAAGTTCAAGTGGACTTTTGCATCATCATTGCATTACCTTATTACATCATCATTGCATCATGCTTCTAGAAGAGGCCACGTGTCACAAAAATGGTGGAGGAGAAGGAAGATTAAATCATAACCGTCGGATCTAAACTTAGCCCTTAAGTTTCCTCCTATTTTACTTGGCCCACATTTCTCTGACTTTCTTTATGGCCTTTCAGGGTTCAGAAAATTCTTCTGTCTACTCTATAAATTCTCCTTCATTCTAGAGAGTATCTATAAATTTTCTCAGGCCATAACACTTCCTCTAAGCCTTGTATAAAAATCATTTACTAAAATACCCTTTTATCGGTATAATCTGCTCTTTAATTTATTAAAGCTATTCCACTGGCCTTTTGGTTACGGGACTAATTTTATAAATTAGTATAACCTTTCAACCAATTAATTCTCATTTTTATGTACATTTTTGAGGTTACTTGCTATTTTAAATAATTACCTCAAACAGTATACTTTTTACTGACCATAACCTCATAAATTCCATTTAAGCTATCTCAGGGGTATTTTCTTCTTTTCTCTTCATAGAAGAGTCTTAGAATATTATTTCCTATTTTCTGGGATTTTCTTGGAATTTTCTGTACACTCTTCCATTTTTGCCCTTGCTGGTCATAACTTTTTGAATTTACCGTTTAGTCCCTGCTTGGACTTAACTTCATAGAATCCTCTCTTTGAGGCTTCTAACTTAACCTTTGGCCTACATCTAGTCTCTTTTCTCTCTCTAGGCCTTCGAGACTTTACTGGAGTCTCTGACCTTGATTATACTGAAGCCCCTGAAAAACTTTTACTTTACAGTTTAGTCCCTGAAACTGCTTTGACTTTGTTTCTCATCTTTGGAACTTCTGCTCAAAAAGGGTCTGGTAGCCTATCCAATTCAAGCTACTTTTGATGATTCTAGGCCCAAAAGTCTAGATGTTACACATTTCAAATGCAAGGAGTGCAAGCTCTTACTGGTTGCTATGTCTGTAGCGTGCCAATGAGGCATCTCATCCCTAAAAAGGGAGCCTCTCTTTCTGTTCGCAGTTGCTTTTGGAAGTCATAGGGAGAGGACTTTGAGATTCTTCTTCTTTCTACTTGCTCTAATATTTTGCTAAGCTCAGATACATCTAAGCCTAGCTTTGTTCTTGGCTAGTCATACTTCCATTGGGTAAGGTCAACTCCGCTTACCTTGCCTTAGCTGCTTCCCTTTCTCGCTCGGATAGGGCATTTTGCTCTATCTTGAGCAACCTCAATTCTAACTTGGAGGACCAATTTCCATTTTCTCTAGGAAGATTCCTGGCCAAAAACTTATCCCTTGAAAAGGGTGCCTCTTAACCAAAATCCCAAGCGACTGAGTATCTCTTAACATTAAGGGGAACATGCCAACCTCTAAGCTAGTTCCCTGCATAGCTATTTGTCTAGTCCTCTTCTTCTTAATGCTTAAGACATTTCACTAGAGCTCTCCATCTTACTTCACTATCTCAAAGTTTCTATTCATCTATTCCAGGACTTGAGATAGCTACTCTATCATGGTGCCCTAGCCCTAACAAGGCTGTAAGAGTTTGTCTAGCTTAGGTTGCCACTTACACCTTCTTAATGGTGTAAAGACTCAACCCCTAACTATCTTGTTCAACTCTTCATCATTACTCTTCCTCTTGAGGGGGAATCTGATAATTCTAATTAGTGGCTACCTCTCTCTTTCTAACTTCTACTAATCTCACTCTTTGCGACCTCTGAGAGTCGTTGTGACTCGTTGAGATACCACCTTAACATCTGACATTTATTGTGTTCATCCTTCATGACTAGAACCCTTGTTTGTAGCGATAGAAGTTACCACCTCCTTTGATAATCACTTTGTATTTGTCCATCGCCACTAATTCCCTTGGTTTATCATGACAAAACACACTTTTCTCTTAACCTCTGCTAGTCTTAGGTAGCTTCATTTATCGTACCATAGCCTGTTTAGGCATCCATTACGAAGTTTAACTTAACTTCTGAATTTAACTCCATTTCTCTTAGGGGTAGGATCAGGGCTTTGTCCTTGCCATTATGGGAAGACAACGAATTCAATCCAAGTACCCCATCAACTTTATGGAAGGCATACTTATCAAGTTTAAGGCAATATAATAGTGCTCATAACCAAGCTAAGTCTTCTAAAACAATTTACGAGACAAGAAAATGACTAGCACCCGAATCAAACATTGCAATCACGGGGTGGTTATTAATAATGATCATGCCTTAGATCATTTCCAGAGACTTCTGAGTTTCTTTCCCTGTGATGGCAAATACTCATCGTCAGGTGTACGGCCTTGCCTTTTCTGTACCCTGCAGACATTCTCTTAAGAAGTGTCCAGGTTTACTGCAAGTATAACAGACATTTTGTCTGGCCATATATGGTCCGTTACTGTGATTCTTACCACAGGTTGGGCATTCTTTGCCATTTGAGGGCTTGCCTCCCTTCTTGCTCTTTTGCTTGTCCTATAGCCTCTTCCTCTTCCGTTCGCATCAGAAGAGGTACCACCCTAATCTCCTTTCTCTAACTTGGGAGTAGGCATCAAATGATGGTTCAAGCTGTTTGCCATAATTCGGTAGGCCTCAACTGTCTTGTTGAAGTGCTCGAATTGTAGGGGAGCAATCATCTCCCTTAAGGACTGTATTAGTCCTTTGACCATATTTTGGTCATCTACCTTTCATCCTCTCGGTAATGCAGGTAACTTAAGTAGTGGGAAAGACGTCTAAACTTAGCTAAGTACTCATCAAATGACTCGTTATTCCTCTGCTTCAGGGTTAGGAATTCTGCTTCCTTTTCATCCCTAGCTGACTTTGAAAAATATTTCTCATGGAATTGCTCTAGGAACACTTCCCATGTCGCTCTCATGTTTCGATGATCCAGAAGAATCTTGGTATTCTTCCACTAGCGGTCGGTATCTTTCTCTAACTTGTAAATTGCCATTTGGGCTTTCCGCTTAGTCAGACAGTCTAGAACTTTAAAAATCATGATCTAGTCCTCTGCTACTTGTATGTCAATCACTCCATCGAAGGATGGCGGATTGTACTTGCAAAAGCGAGTCATCCACTGCTGGATGTTGTCGGGGTATACTGCTGGCATTTTCGATCTAGGGAATTGTTCCATTGCTTGTGTTGAGTTTTCTTCCTCTAACTACCTCCTGTCAGGGTTAGCCACTGCCACTGCTATCGCTGCTACTATTACAGTATCTCTTTCTTATTCCTGGCTAGCTTGTGCCACCCTCAACCCTCTAATAGCCTTTTATTGCTATTCTAAGCGATCCAAAATTAATCATAACAGATCGGGAGGGACCTTTATGTCATGTCTCCGGCAAAGCGTTTCATCAGTTCTACTGATACACTAACTAAACGGATAGCATAACCGAGGAACAAGAAATAAACATCATGCTTGGATTTTATTTAGCAACATATGCATTCATAGTACATCATTCAAGCTTAACATATATAGCCATCAAACATGCCAGACTAACCTACTCAGGTTAGCTGTACCAAAACAAAGTCCTATATCAATTTTATGAGGATCTGACTATCTAAAAATAGTGAATCTTAACAAAGTTTTCAAGGTGTTGGATGTAATCCTCAACACCTAAATCCACTAATCTTATTCAGGCGACAGAACTCATATACCCAGAAGGATAAATATGGGAGCATGTCCGTCATCGTAAAGATCTAGTCCTTGGTATCTAGATAAGGGTTACCTAGTCCTTGAGTCTGATATAACACCTTTACTCCTTGAAGGTATTCTAGGTAGATGTTCGGGTCTTGCTCATCCTCATCTTGCAAATGTAATGTTGAGTAAGGGCTTCTCAAATATTACTATTGGGACTGAGTTTGCTTGCTTGACATCAGCCACCCAGGTAGTTGAATCAGTCTGGAACGAGAAAGGACCTGAAATGTTCTACTCTTCTTTGTAGGAAGTTTGCTTAGTCGCCCATGATTTTGTTTTCCTTCTGCAACCAAATGCTAGAAATAGAAGACCAGAAAGCAAGCAGACCATTGAGAGGGTCAATGCCAGAGCTAACTTCATTCCCTTGCATTCATTGGTTCTTTTGAAAATCTTCAAATTTGCAGCAATTGGGCAATTGTCTGATGATCCATAGAATGCTGTTTGCAGGATACTAGGGTTGATTCCCAAAGAACAGAAGGTTGAGTTATTATAAGAGAAGTTGTATTTCTCCATTGATGGGAGTTTCTCCAACACAGTTTGAGGGATTTCTCCACTCAAATTGTTGTATGAAAGGTCAAGAATTTGGAGGTTTTCAATTCTTAGAAACGAAATTGCCCTAGTAAGATAATTCAATGAAATATCAAGTGAAGTCAAATTACTTAGCTGTGATATTTCAGCAGGAATGTGGCCATGCACATTAGCTTTGGATAAGTTCAGATATTCCAATCTTGAGAGGTTTTCAATTTGCAGAAATTTCTGACTTGTAAACCTATTGTGAGCCAGATTCAGGTGTTTAAGATTTTGGGCTTCATTCAGATACTGGAAAATTTCCCCACTAAGCCTATTCGATCCAAAATTATTCAAAGTTGAACTATCGGCTAAGTGTGAAGATCTTGGATCATACACCATCCCCTGCACCGTAAGGAAAGTTCACATAAAAGGAGCATTGTTAGATTTAGGAGCTACTATAAACATCATGCCTTGGTCAATTTATTTAGCCTTAGGGATAAATGGATCAAAGACACAAGTGTAGTGCTCCAACTAGCAGATTGGTCTATTAGGTATCCTACGGGCATAATAGAGGACATTCTAGTTCAAGTCAAGAACCTAGTATTTCTTGCTAATTTCTGTGTTTTAAACATGTCAAATGAACCTGCAAATGAAAGCATATTGGTTCTAGGGAGGCCTTTCCTCTAGGCTTCTAAAACAATCATAAGCATAAAGCATAACTGTATCACAATGGAAGCAGGAGACCATGTTATAACTTTTAACATGAATGAAGTTATGTGTTACCCCTTTAATAATTCTGTATTTATAGCTTTAGATGCCATTGATTTAGCTATTGAGTAAGTTAGGGATGAGCATAAGCTGAATATGCATGATAGTTGTGACATGGGTTTACCTAAATTGTTTGATTCTTCTGCTGTACCTTTACATGAATCTTATGAGCTAGACTCATCTTTGAGTGTATATAATGAATATTTCAATTCCCTTTCTTATGTTTATTAATTTTGTAGATTTTGTGGAGATGAGGTGCCATGTATTAATTCCTTAGAAATTGATAGCATGCTTTTTATTTCCCAATATTTTTCTTTTCCTTCATGTTTTGATTCCATTTCTGTGTTCACAAATGATGTTGTCTTTAGTAAGGGTCTTTTAGCTAATACTGTAGGTGTTCAAGAGATGATAGATGCTGAAAGTGGAGTAAAATATGAGAAAGCAAGCCTCTGTGACCTGAGGTCACGACTTGAGGAATCTCAACTCGTAACTTCAGACCAAGCCTGTCAAGAAGGTGGCCTCTGTGAAGTGAGGTCATGACCAAAGCCCCCTATTTCACCAACTAAACTTTAGACTTCAATTGCTTCATCACCTCATGTCTTAGAGACTTTAGTTAAAGGGCCAACACTCTCTAACTCCACTCTAAATCATTCACACTCTAAAATTACACCCTATACTTCATGATTCTAGAATGATCTAATCTCAAATAATGATCTAGGTATGGAGGTGAGCCAACCCAAGATTGTTGCTACTGTAGACCAACTTGAGCTTAGTGCAACGTCTGAGGGAACTGAGGTGAGTGTAATGGATCCAAATAACACTGACAAGTGCACTTCTCAAGAGTCAACAAAGGAGAGTTTCTCTAACTTTATTGATTTTCCTACTCTAATTCCCTCAATTGTCCAACCCCCAACTTTAAAACCCCTAATCTTAAATATGCTTATCTTGATGCTGAAAGTAAATTGCTTGTTATTATTTCTAGTTCTTTAACTGAAAGTGAAAAGTCTAGTTTGATGAGCGTACTTAGAAGAAATAAGGAGGCTTTAGGTTGGCAATTGGATGATATTAAGGCAATTAACTCTACTATTTGCACCCACAGAATTTTATTAACTGAAGCTTCCAAGCCAATTGAACAAAACCAGAGGAGACTGAATCCTCTAATCTCTGATGTGGTTAGAAAAGAGGTAGAAAAAATTTTGAGGACTGGAATTATATACGCTATTTCTGATAGCGAGTGGGTGTCACCGGTACAAGTCATGTCGAAAAAGAATGGGATCACAGTAGTAAAAAAATGAGAACAATAAACTTATCCCAACTAGGGTGCAAAACCCATAGAAAGTCGTTTTGATTATAGGAAGTTGAATGAGTCCACTAGAAAAGACAATTTTTCCTTTTATTGATAAATGCTTGAATGGTTAGCGGGGAAAAGTCATGATTGTTTCTTAGATGGATACTCTAGATATTTTCAAATTCCTATAGACCTTAGAGACCAAGACAAGACTACCTTCACTTGTCCATTTGGAACATATGCCTACAAAAGAATGCCTTTTGGTCTTTGTAATGCACCTGGCACATTCCAACGCTATATGTTATCCACTTTTGCTAAATATATTAAAAAATGCATGGATGTGTTCATGGATGATTTTATTGTCTATGGCAATTCTTTTGTTGAGTGCTTGAAAAATCTTGATAAAATTCTAGCATGGTGTATTGAGAAAAAACTAGTTCTGAATTATGAAAAATGCCATTTTATGGTTAATCGTGGCATCATGCTAGGACATTTAATTTCTAATAAAGGAATAGAGGCCGATAAAGGTAAAATAGAGGTGATTTCTTCTTTGCCCTACCTTACCAATTTGAAAGAGTTTAGATCCTTTTTAGGATATGTAGGGTTTTATAGAAGATTCATCAAGGATTTTAGTAAAATTGCTTTACCTCTTTCCAAACTACTGCAAAAGGATGTTGATTTTCAATTTGACCATGAATGTGAGCTAGCTTTTGATGGATTGAGGAATAGGTTAGTTACTTCTCCTATTTTGACCTCTCCTAACTAGGAATTGCCTTTTGAAATTTCGTGTGATGCTTCAAATTTAAGTGTGTGGACAATATTGGGTCAAAAGGACAATTCTGTTTCTAAAATAATTGCTTATGCCTCTATAACTCTAGACGCAACTCAAAGAAACTACACCACTATTGAAAAGAAATTATTTGCAATTGTCTTTACATTGGATAAGTTTAGACCTTACTTAATAAATTCCAAGGTGGTTGTGTTTACAGATCATGCAGCAGTAAAGTATCTCTTCCACAAACCTCAATCAAACCCAAGACTCTTAAGGTAGATGTTGTTACTTCAAGAATTTGATGTGGAAGTGAAAGATAGAGCTGGTAATGTCAACCATCACTACTAGAAAAAAGACACTTAACGTCGTAATATAACGGCAGTTAAGAAGAAAAACACTGTGAAAAAAAACATGGTGGCATTTTTGTAAATAAGTGGCTTGATGATTGATTTTCTAGGTAATTATTAAGAAAACTGCGGTGGAAAGTTTTAAAATAACCACCATAAGGTTCAGTTTTACTCATTTTCACAGTTTCGTATCAGTAGGCTGTGGTCCGCCTCTGTCCCCCCACCAACAAACTTCCATTACCGGCAATTCCCCTACCTTGGCCACCGTTTAAACTCCTCCATTTAGCTTGTGGTGTCTTGCCTCCGTCTACCACCGTTTAAATGCCCAACTTCGCGCCTTTGCATTGTCTCTACTGAGTAAGTGATTGAGCTCAAATTATTCTTATCTTTTCATTACATCATCCATGGTTTTGTTGCATTTTCTAGCTCTTTTGGCTATCATTGAGCTTATTTTAGATCAATAGTCCTTGCATTGAGTAGTGTCTTTTTGAGCGTAAAATCGTCATAATTAGTTATTAATTGTATTCAATTAATTTCTAGGACAATTGATGCCTTAAATTGTTACTTTTCAGTATAGGACACCTGAGATTGGAGCTAAGATTGAAGACTCAAGGCACAAAGAGCAAAAAGAGAAGCCTCTGCCATGGTTCGCCATGGCACACTCTGCCTTCGTCGTGGTGAACGTCTGCCTTTAGGAAAGAAACTCTCTGCCATGTTCGCTGCGGCGAACCCCTCGTATCAGCAAAATTAGACCCGACCATTTCGGGAAAATTTGACTTGCCCACTTCCATGAACTGACCCAGACACGTCATATTCGGGTTAGAAATCCTATTTTCAGTATGAGTGAGGTCAGACACGAGGATTGAGCCACCATCCACATTTTTCTCTTCATCTTCTCTCATCTCTCCCACCAGAACCCTAATCCCTCACCTTCCACTGTCATCTTCATCCATGGGCAACACTGAGTCAATTTCAATGGAGATGTTTCTGCACACTATGAGTGGCTAGGCTTCCTCCAGCTCTTGAAGATGGATGATTGGCATGAGTTCTAAGAGCTTAAAAGGGGAGTTTTAGTTTCATCTTAGTTTAGCTATGTATTTATGAATTCCTAAGTCTAGGATTTGTAAATTCTTAGTGAAAGACTTTGATTTATATGTAATCATTAGTTTATGATTCATATTTGTAGTTAGATTGGTTAATGTTGGATTTCATGCTTCAATATATGTAGTTACATATATGTTCTTTATAGCTTTCTTGATTCTCTTCATCTTGCATGATCATGTTTTGATGATGAGTTGATTTTCTGTTGCATTGAACCATTTGCATTAATCATTCTTAATTACACATTAGGGAAGCTTAACAATGTTTTCATTAATGAGTTAATTAATGTAAGCATTGGACTCAATGAGTTATTGAGGTTGTTATCAAGAAAACCTAATGAATTTCTAAAACTCCCACATCTTAAGAGAACTATGATTGCCAAGAATCCATTTTCAAGAGGTTTTATCAATTGATTCAGTACTTGATTTCCATCCATTTCATATTAATCTCCCAAAAATCCAAAAATACATTTACATTCTATTGCATTTTATCTTAATTACAAATCTCAATGAAAACCTCCAGCCTTTTTCAGCTTAATTTGCATAACCATGGCATTTAGTTAATCTAGGATCTTAATTTCAGCTCCACAAGTGAAACGACCCGAGGTTGTGCCTATAGTACAATCCTTGGATAAATTTTGAAATTGGCCCTAAGGTGTAGACAAAGACAGTCAAGGTGATTTTCAGTAAGTATCCTCTTCTTTCAATCTTTTCAATTTTTCATAGTTTCTTGGATGTTTTGGCCATAAAAATCTATTGTATTTCAAATAGTTTTGTTAGTCTTACATTGTGGTTGGCTTGCATTGTTGATTTTACGTTTTTTTTATGTGCTTGAGTTGTTGATTGGAGGCATTTGGTGTGAGAAAACCTCAATTCCTTTCTATATACGACATTAGAAACATGTTTAAATGTTTGAAATTGATTAGTTTTGAAGTTTTTTTTAATAATTTTTTTATATTTATTTCGAATTTTAGGTAATTTTTTTTGTAATAAATTTGATAATTTAGTAATAAATAATCTATTCAGTGTTTTGTGAATTTGTTTTGGTTATGAACTTTGATTGGTGATAAAGTATTGTTTAAAATTTTATTACAAATGGATATCATTTGTATTTTTGTTTTGGATTCAGAAATTTTAGCTTTGAGAATCTTTATTCATTGAATTGGTTTGAAATTGAATTCTTATTTTTGTTTTATTTGTTATATTTGTTCAAATTTATGCTATCTTTAACTTGTTTATTACATTGTTAAGTTAGCTTGGTTGATTGATTAATTTGTTTATTTTTTAAATAATTTGGGATTTGTTATAGGAAAAACTAGAATAGAGGACCTAAAAGGAATAAATTTTTACAAAAATTTACTTCTTTAAGTATATATGTGTTTTAATTTATTTTTACAAAAATCTAAATTTTATATGCAAATATATTTTTATTTTTTCATAACTTTAAATTAGAAACAAGTGTTTGAAAAGAAATTATGTTAAATTAATCTAATATTTTTATAAAACTTTATGCATGTTAAAATATGTTATGAAGAATAGTTTTAATTTTGATTAAAATAATTATTGTCTAACTATTTTACAAAACTTATATATGTTTGTTTGATTTTATATTTTTATCAACATTTTCGCTCATTCACTATATATACCAATTTTTAAGAAATTACTTAATCTAATTTTTAAAAGTAATTATATATTTCATTTTTTTATTATAATATATTTAATATATTTATGGTACTTTTAAATAATTATAATTTTTAAGATTCTTTATAGTAAATATAACTTTTTCTTGGTCCTTCACTCTAATTTTCCCTTTGTTATATATTTAAAGAAAAATTCTATTGAATTTTTTATTTTTAAAAAAGAGACATTCCCTTTAATTTGTAATTAAGTGTTAGTCAATTTTAATTTATTGGCTAACATTTAATTATTTTGTTATTTCAATATTTGAATTAATGAGTTAGAATTGAACTTAACAACTATGTTCATTGACTCTGTAGAACAATAGATCGTAGTTAGATGAAAGCTAAGAGAATTAGGAAAGAATCTGAGGATGGGGTTGAAAGGTTTTTTGAGTTTGCTTAGAGAAATACCTCTAGTAAAAGAGATGGATTGTACTATTGTCCTTGTGTCAAATGCTTAAATAATAGTCAGCGGAGTATTTCTGAGATAAAAGAGCATCTTATTTGTGATGGGATAAATTTGAGGTATACAAATTGGATATGGCATGAAGAAATTACAAAGACTACACTGTCTCGAAAGGAGAAGGTTGTGAATGAAGACTTTGGTGATAGAATTTCATATATGTGTCGTGACATAAAGTTTGAATTCTCTACACAGTTCTCTCCCACTTTTGAAACTTTGTGTAGCGATACAGAGATGCCTTTATGCCTCATGTGTAAAGATGATTACACAATATTGACAACCGTGTTGAAATTGATGAACTTGAAGGCAAAAAAGGGTTGGACTGATGCTAGTTTCATGGAATTGCTTGAACTACTGAGCGATATTCTTCCAAAGGGGAATTCACTTCCAAAATGAATGTATGAGGCAAAAATTTTTTTGTATCCAATGGGTTTTGAATATGAGAAGATACAAGCGTGCCCTAATGACTATATATTATTCAGAAATGAGTATGAAGGGTTGAATAAGTGCCTTAAATGTGGGACTTCAAGATATAATGTTAAGAAAGATGATGGTGATTATAATGAGATGACCAAAGGTTCTCCTTTGAAGGTTCTATGATATCTTCCAATAATACCATGATTTAAAAGTCTATTTGCTAATGCCACAAAAGCAAAGAACTTGAGATAGCATTTTGATGAGAAAATATGTGATGGAAAGCTTTGTCACCTAGCATATTCTCCTTAATGGAAAACAATAAATAAAAAATTTTCTCAATTCGGTAGCAAGCCAAAAAACCTTCAGCTAGGGCTTTTTATGGATAGAATTAATCCATATAGTAATCTTAGTAGCACATACAGTGCTTGGCCGGTGCTCCTTGTAATTTACAACTTGCCTCCTTGGTTATGTATGAAAAGAAAGTATATCATGCTATCCTTGATGATCTTGAGGCCAAAACAACTGGGAAACAATATCGATGTATATTTGGCACCTTTGATTGAGGATCTGAAGAAATTATGGGAGGACAGTGTTGATGTGTTTGATGCATATAAACAAAAGACCTTCAATTTACGTGTCATGATCTTCAGCATGATAAATGACTTTTTGGCATATGGAAATTTGTCAGGATACAGTGTTAAGGGGCATAAAGCATATCTGATATGTGAAGAAGGCACCCACTACATTCAACTTAAACATGATAGGAAGATAGTCTACCTTGATCACAGAAGGTTTCTTAATCAGCATCACACTTATCATAGGTTGAAGAAGGCATTTAATGGCTCACAAGAATATTAAATGGCTCCAATACCATTAACTGGAGAAGAAGTTTATCAACGGGTAAAGGGAATTAATGTGGTCTTCAATAAAAAGAAGAAAAAGACTTCCGGTGAGAGGAATATATGGAAAAAAAGATCTATCTTTTTTGATCATCCATATTGGCGAAGTCTTGATGTAAGGCATAGTCTGGATATGATGCATATGGAGCAGAATGTCTGTGAGAGCTTGTTGGTACACTTTTACATATAAGTAGAAAGACTAAGGATGGAATCAATGCAAGAGGAGACTTGGTCAAAATTGGAATAAGAAAACTCCTCCACCCACAAGAAAGAGATGGTAAGAGGGCTTATTTACATCCAGTTGTGCACACATTATCAAAAAAAGATAAAAGATGTTTCTGTGGTTTTATCAATAGCATTAAGGTACCACAAGGTTATTCTTCTAATTCGAGCAAACTTGTTTCAATGCAAGCTTTGAAGATAACGGGGATGAAGTCTTATGATTGTCACGTGTTGATGCAACAATTAGTTCCACTTGCTATTCGAGGCATTATGAAAACCGATGTGAGAAGTACTATTACAAGACTTTGTATGTTTTTTAGTGCCATTTGCAGCAAAAAGAAAAACTATTTTCCTTCTCATTATTGATTTTTCCACTTGTCCAAATAATTAGAAAAAATCTTGGATATTTGAGGGTCTCTTTTTAATCCCATAATTTCTTATAATTCCTTAGGACATCATAAAAATTTTCTTGAGATTTTATTCTCTTTCTAAATATTTATTTGGAATTTTCCAAAAAAAAGGCCTTAATTTAGGCTAAATAAACCTTAAATTCCTTGGTAATTTCTCTATGGGCAATTTGGTCATAAAACCAATTATATAACCTCATATAATTCTCAAAGAATATTACCCTTATTTTTTCTTAATTTTCTGAGACTTGAAAATATTTTTCCATAATTATTCTTGATCAATTTTCCTTAATTATTCAAACTTTTCATAATTGACTTGGAAAATCATACTAATTATTTTCCCCCATAATTTTTCTATTTCTCCTTATCCTTTTTGGCCTTTGAATATTTAGGAATATCCTTATTCCTAATTGTCATATTACTGGATGTAACATTTCTTCCCCCTAAATAAATTTCGTCCTCGAAATTTAAAGTGTATCTTATTAGAAAAGTTCAGGATACTTTTTTTTATCTCAGTCTCCATCTCCCTCATAGCTTCTTCTAGTGTAAGGCCTTTCTAGACAACCTCAACTAGTAGAATCTACCTGTTCCTCAGCTGTTCGACTTTTTGATCAATGATTCGCTTTAGTCTGACCTCAAAAGATGGGTTCTCTTGGAGCACCATGTCATCATAGCTTATAACATGTGTCAGGTCTAGATGATACTTATTTCATTGAGAGATATAGAAGACATCATGAATTTGATTCAAATTCGGGGGAAGGGCCTTCTTATAAACTACTAGTCTTGCTTTGGAGAAAATCCAAAACAATCCAACATACTTCGGACTTAAATTCTTAATCTTTAGGAATCAATCAACTTGCGTTATTGGCAACACTTCGACCACCAACCTCAAACTCTAATGGTCTCCTTCTAGTATTTGTGTAGTTCTTTTACCTATTTTAAACCGTTAGGAGTCTTTACTAAATAGCTTTAATCTGTTGGGACATCTAATCCACTATACCAGAACCATAAATACTTCTTTCACTGAGCTCTGTTTAGCATAAGGGAGATCTACACTTCCTCCCATAGAGTGCTTTGTGTTGCGCCATTCAGATACTTGAATGGAAACTGTTATCTTAAGCGAATTCGGCTAACGGTAAGTCTGTATCCTAGTTACTGCAGAAATCAGGCACATATGCATGTAGCATATCTTCTAACATCTGTATTGTTCTCTGTGTCTGCCCATCCATCTGTGGAGGGTACGCTGTACTGAATTTGGGAGTAGCGTCCATCTCTTTCTATAAGGACTTCCAAAACTTCCAGTAGATCTTGGGTCTTGATCTGAAACAATACTGCTTGAGACACTAAGTAGCCTAATAGCTTCTAAAACTTTATCTTATGTTTTCGCTGGACTTAGTGCATTTTTGCCAAAAATAGCTAACATTTCTAGCTTTCACACTCCCTTACCTTACTTCCCATGGTCACCCTTCTTGGGCTACTCTTGCCTAAGCACGCTTAACTGAATAGTACTGACAGAAATTCAGGCACTGATTCTGATAGGCTTAAACCCTGGTACTTTATTGTCTTAGACCCTTCTTGATCTATCTTTAGTTGGGTCTTTTCAGCTTATATTCTTATCTCTCGCCTCATCTTAAGGATCTGCCCGTCAATACTTAGTCTGCCTCTATATCACAAGGGGTTCTTCCTATATCTAGAGCTAGCCTGAATGTCTCTTTTTTGAGGTCTTATGGCTCTAATTATTATAACTTTGTCTTTTCTTTGTTAATCAGAAGGAAATTAAACCCAACCTAATCAATGATAAGGTTATCTGGAATGAAGTCGTGGGTACTCTCTTGGTATTGGTTTACAACCGAAGGAGGTTTCTATATCTCCAACTCATCCTTAGTCTTCATCTTCCCAAAGAGGTACCATACTCTTAAGATCTCTAGGAGACTTTAAACCATAGGACTAAGTAAAATCACCTCCTCTCAGTTGGTTACCTAACTGATCATTCTCCAAAACTGTTCCAAGAACCAATACTATTCTCTTAGGCTTCATGTCAATTCTTTAGGCCACCTATTTGTCTCTTTAGGTGCCTAAGCCAATCTGCCTTAGGAGTTCTCTTATTCCTCTAGTTGCTCTTACCGTCTCTTACTATTTTAGAACGGTACAGAGAGAGGACTTATGCAATTTCTCTTTCCTCTACTTTACTTTTCAGTACGAGCATACTCTAATATGCATAATGCTTGGCATTTCAATGCAAGGAGTGCAAGTTCTTACTAGTTGTTATGTTTGTAGCGTGCCATCCAGACATCTTATCCCTATAGAAAGGAGCCTCTCTTTCTGTTCGCAGCTGCCTTTGGAAGTCATAGGGAGAGGACTTATGAGGTTCTTTTTTTTTTTCCTTGCTTTAGTACTCTACTAAGCTCAAGACTATCCAAGCCTAGCTCCATTCTTGGCTAGTCATACTTTTATTGGGTAAGGTCAACTCCGCTTGTCTTGACTCGGCTGCTTCTCTTTCCTACTCGGATAGGGTATCTTGCTCCATCTTGAGCAACATCAATTCTAATTTGGAGGACCAATTCCCACTTTCTCTAAGAAAACTCCTAGCCAAGACCTTATCCCCTAAAAAGGGTGCCTCTCAACCTAAACCCCAAGTGATTGAGTATCTCTTAACATTAATGGGAACATGCCAACCTCTAAGCTAGTTCCCTGCACAGCTATCTGTCTTGTCCTCTTCTTCTTGATCCTTAAGACATTTCACTAGGGCTCTCCATCTTGACTTCACTATCTCCAAGTTCCTATTCATCTATTCTAGGACTTGAGATAGCTACTCTATCATGGTGCCATAGCCCTAACGAGACTATAAGAGTTTGTCCAGCTTAGGTGGCAACTACACCTTCTTAGTGGTGTATAGACTCAACCCCTAACCATCTTGTTCAACTCCTCATCATTACTCTTCCTCTTGAGGGGAAATCTGATAACCCTAAATAATGTCTACCCCTCTCTTTCTAACCTTTAGTAATCTTGCTTCCTGCGACCTCTGAGAGTCATTGTGTCTTATTGAGTTACCATCTCAACATCTAAGAGTTGTTGTGTTCATTTGTCATGACCAAAATCTTTGTTTGCAGTGATAAAAGTTACCATCTCCTTTAGTAATCACTTTTGTATTTATTTATCGCCACAGCTCTCTTGGTTTATCATGACGAAATATACTTTTCTCTTAACCTCTACTAGTCTTACTTAGCTTCATTGATCGTATTATTGCCTTTCTGGGCTTGCGTTATGAAGTCTGACTTGACTTTCAGATTTAACTCCATTTCTCTTAGGGGTAGGATCAGGGGTCTGTCCTTGGTGTTATGGGACGGCAACCAATTCAATCCAATTACCACATTGATTTCACAAAAGGCATACATATCAAATCTAAAGCAGTGCACTAGTAGTCGTATCAAATATACTATCCCAGAGTGTATTGGTATGGACACATGCATGTCATAAGGCAACATGTTCATAACCAAGTTGAGTCTTTTAGAGCAACATACGAGACAAGAAAACGACTAGCACCCGAATTAAACATTACAATCACGGGGGAATTGTTAATAATGATCGTACCTTGGATCATTTCCAATAACTTTCAGGTTTCTTTCCCTGTGATAGCAAATACTTATCCTTGGGCACGCGGCCTTGCCTTCTCTATATTCTACAGGTATTCCCTCAAGAAGTGTCCAGGCTTGCTGCAAGTGTAGTAGACATTTTGTCTGGCCGTACAAGGTCTGTTACCGTGATTCTTGCCGCAAGTTAGGCATTCCTTGTCATTTGGGGGCTTACCTCCCTTCTTACTCTTTCGGTTGTCCCATAGCCTCTTCCTCTTCCCATTCGCATTAGAAGAGGTGCCACCCTGATCTCCCTTCTCTGACTTAGGAGTATACTTAGTTATCAGATGATGGTTCAAGCTGTTCTCCGTAATTCAACAGGCCTCAACTGCCTTGTTGAAGTGCTCGAATTACCTGGGAGCAATCATCTCCCTTAAGGACTACTTCAGTCCTCTGACCATCTTTTCTATCGTCCACCTCTCATCATCTCGATAATGCAGATAACTAGAGTAGTGAGAAAGACAAATAAACTTAGCTAAATACTTGTCAAATGGCTCGCTATCCTTCAGTTTCAGGGTTAGGAATTCTGCTTCCTTTTCATCCCTGATTGGCCTCGAAAAGTACTTTTCGTAGAACTGCTTCGGGAGCACTTCCCATATCACTCTCGTGTTCCAAGCATCAAGAATAAGTTTGATGTTCTTCCACCAACAGTCAGCCATATTAGTCAAACTTTTCATAATTGACTTGGAAAATAATACTAATTATTTTCCACCATAATTCTTCTATTTTTCCTTATCCTTTTTGGCCCTTGAATATTTAGGAATATCCTTATTCCTAATTGCCATACTACTAGATGTGACAGGTTCAAGCAAGAAGTGTTAAAAGATGGCAATCCTTCTGAGACAATACAGAGGCTAGCTGCAGGGTCTTGTTTTGAGGTTTTGTATTGAGATGGATATGACATAAATAGTTATTCATTTTACACAAAAACCTAAGACAATAAGAGTGCCATGCAGAACAATGGGGTGATGGTAGTAGCGGAAGCTATGCATTTTGCTAGTTCTAGAGATAGAAACCCAACGTTAGTGGTAATGTCCTATTATGGAATAATAGAAGAGATATGGGAGGTTAGTTATACCAAGTTTAAAGTTCCTGTCTTCAAATGTAAGTGGGTTAATAGTAATGCTGTGTAAGTGGATGAAGAATTTGGATTTGTTTTGGTCGATCTTGAGAGGTTTGGATATGGAGATGAGCCATTTATTTTAGCAAGTCAAGCGAAATAAGTGTTTTATGTTCCCGATCTAGCAAAGAAGAAATCGTTCATCATGCTTCAAGGTAAGAGGTAAGGAGTTGGTGGAGATGATGGTGACTCAGAGTTTAATCTTAATGACACCCTGCGTTTCACAGCTACTTGACCTAAAATAGTTGAATTAGATTTGGTAGATGATGACTATGCTATTAGAGATGATCATTATGAAGGAATTTGGGAGGAAAATCATTGTAAGGCCCAAATTATTTGATGTTTCTTATTAAATTCATTTTATATTTATTATTATTATTCATAATATGATTCTTTTGGTTAAATATACTTCATGTTTTATATTAACTTGATATTTCTTATTCTTACATTTATTAATTGGTTGTTCTTTGAACAGGAAACGGTCGGATCTGATCAACAAGGTTCTGGTGATAATAACTCCTTTACCAACCAGAGAAAGGTTAGAGGGCCAACCTGTATAAGGCATTTGGCTTTATGTGACGAGACCACACAGCCTATAAGGATTACAGTAGAGTTTGATAATGATTTGAAGCCTGTAGGAAAGACTAGGGCTTAATTTACTAGTTATGTGGGTTATGTCGTGCACAGTAAGATTAGGATTGACATTCCTAGCTGGAAGAAGGTGGACAAAGATTTAAAGAAAAACATTTGGGAGGATATTTTGGTATATTATGAATTCTTTTCTTTATTTGTTTCACTTATAATTGCTTATTTACTCATAACCCTATGCTATTGTATTTCAGCTGGCATTTGATATTCCTACCACTGAGCAAATAAGAGACTGTCTGTTTAAGCAACTTGATGAACGGTGGAGGGATTTTAAGTCCATGCTTACAAAATACTATATTCGTGGAAAAAGAAAAGGTGAGCATCCTAAGGAACGATACCGGTTTATTAGTGACGAGGCATAGAGAGTTTTGTGAAGCAACATGATGACCTTACATTTCAGGTTTGGTTTCTTCAAACTTAGTTTTTTTAGTTCATATTTTATTTAACTAAACTAACTTTGTTGAATTTATATCATTATCATAGACATTTAGTCAAAAGAACAAGCAAATATCTGAGCAGAATATGTGGATATGTATCCACATACCATGTCTCGTGCAAGGTATAGTGGGTTGGAAAGAAGTATGATGGAGGAGCAGATGAAGAATGCACAGATGGCAGCTGCTTGAGATCCTATTGGCTACATTCCACCCATTGAGCATTCCTCTTGCCAAGAAAAATGAAAGTCGCTGAAGATTAAAAAGGGTCAATACGTTATTACTCCAGAGTCTGCTACTATCGCTAAGAGGATTGTAAGTAATATTTATACATTATGCTTCATTAATTGCTTTTTTCAATTATCTTAAATTGAATTTGTTGCTTTAATGTTACAGGATACACTTGAGGAGCAATTATCCTAAGGTACATTCATCCCCCAATGACATATAGATATCTTAGCCACTGCCATTGGAAAGGCAGACCATCTCGGCAGAGTCAGAGGAGCCCCTAAAGGGATTGGTATTAAACAATTTTTTGGCTATAGTTCACGAAGAAGCATTGGATCATCCTCTGCTAACATGGTATCTAAACAGGAGCTCGACCGGTGATTACATGAAGAAACAGAGAGAGTTCGAGATAAACTCAGTGAACAACACAAGGCAGAGATACAAAAGATACATGAGGAGTTCGATGCCAAGTTTCAACAGGCTATGATGATAATGGGCACGACCGGATTCCAGATGCCCCGAGTGTCTGAACCTTCCCAGGTAATAATCACACAGCTTTTCAAATCTTCTAAAGGTTCATTTAATCTATTTAAACTTATTTAATGTGCCTTAACTAATTTCATATTATGTTTTAGGGTTCACCTGTGATAAAAAGTAGGAAGGGTAGTAATAATCAGACATATCAACTGACAGTGTCTGACCCTGACCCTAACCCTAACCCTAACCCTAACCCTATCGAAGACGATAGAATACTGTGTGCTCTTTATATGGACTTTGAAGATTCAACTATTCATGTCGCTAATAGTCGAGCATTTTGGGGCACAACAATCCACGGTATGAAAGTTCCCAAGGATCAAGTGAGGGTGATGGTAGATAGGATTCTTCGTGGTCATGGTTGTACATTAGTGTCCAACTCTGCTGATGAGGTTTGATTATTGGCTCAGGCTAAAGGGTATTTCATTTTATGGCTAAAGAGACTTGTTGCAAAGCCATTGACGAAGAAGGCCACAAAGAGCGCATCATCAGATCTTGTTCTCCTGCCTCTTCCTGGTGATCTTGCGCTTATGTATTCTAGTTTGGAGGTTGTTCATTCCGTAGTGGCATACATGGATAAGCCTGTTACTTTCAAGATGCTGCTGGGGATTGTGGGTTTAGATGTAGCATACAACTTCACCATTGACAAGAAGGACCTCATTCAGTTCCTAAACTTTGAGGAGCTAGATAGAGTCTTGATGCAACTAGCTATTTTGTAAGTTACAATATCATTTTCTTAATTCATGTCATATTTATGCATGTCCTAATGTTTCTTATTTGAACAACAGGAACTTTACTCAAATCTGTCCTCAGAGGGTGTAAGAAAAAGTCAATACTATGAAAGTGAGGTCGATTTACATGATGACCACACTAACTCAGATGAGAAAGCAAATATATTTTGCACCTTATGGGGAAGAGTAAGTATATTATTGTATTTGAGAAACAAGTTGTATGTATAGGATTATAATTAACATGGTTACTTTGTAGTTATCATTAAACCATAATTGTTTGTGCCCCTTTTAATAACAAAGTCTACTGGTTTGATTCCCTCTATGGAAGTCCATCCAAAGAAACCAGAGATGTCATCGACACGTTAGTTTATGTTTATATATTTATTATGCGTGAAGTTTATAAAAACATGCTCTAATATCATTCTTTTTTTATTGTTGATAGGGCTTTTCATAGTTTTAATGTTGTGGCGAAGAAGCAAAATAGACAACCATCAACATAGATTCTCCCAAAAGTATGTTGTTTTGAGATAAATATATACTTTTAAATCTTTTTCAATAATTAAAGTTAATGTTTATAATCAAAATCTAATATTCAATTTTATATTTCATTTTGTTAGTACCGTTGTCAACAAGGGAGTGTTGAATGTGAATATTATGTCATCCACTACATGAATGACATCATTGAGATAGGGGTGACTGAGAAATTAGACGAGGTAAAGATAAGTCACATTGCATGTAATTCTTCAATTTTTTTCACATTTTTGATTAAGTTGACTATGTTATTTTTGATTTACAGGTATTTCAAAATACTACGCCATCTCACATGGATGAAATCAACTTGATGAGGGACACTTTATCAACAATATTGCTACAAAATTTTAAAAATTTGAAATAGTGAGGTCATTCCTCAAAAAATTCATTATTAGATTTTTTTCTTAGTTTCCCCCATACATGTTCTTTAGTTCTATTGTATAGATAGAATTTACTTAGCTTGTTACTATTCTTTGAATCATGCCTTTACTTGTTGTTAGGAGAAGTAGGAAGCTACTTCTAAGGTATCATCTTGTAGTTATAGGATTGGTTTCTGCATGTCCTACCTAGGCAGATTCCCTTGTAAGCTTTGTACCTATGTTAAAAGAAATTTCAATGCTTGCTATGCTGTATGTATATATATTAACTAGCTAGTTGATTATTTGTTCATATGGTCATCTTGAAATAGTTCTGCATACTCTGCACTGCCTAAATTTATTTGGAACTGTAAACTGCAGGGAGGTAAAAAGAAATTCACGCAGTATTATTAAAAAATTAAATTTTTAATGGCGTTATTTAAATAACCGCCATTAAAACAATTTACCATGGTATTTTTGCTAAAAACTACCGTGAAAAATTGAATTTCACGGCAGTTACATAAAAAACTGCCATGAAAAGTTCAACTTTCCACAGCTGTTTTACTAATAACTACCATGGAAATTTGATTTTCCACAGTGGTTTTTAATAGAACCACCATGGAAAGTCAATTTTCTATGGCAATTGAAAACTGCTGTGTTTTATTTACTTTTCAATGTCGACTGTATCCACTGCGCCTCCAAAACTGGCATGAAAAACCTTAGTAACCACTGTTAAAAGCCTTTTCTCTAGTAGTATATGTAGCAGATCACTTGAGTAGACTACCACTAGAGACAAGGGGAGTATTAGATTCTGATGTTATTTGTGACTCATTCCCTGACCAATCTCTATGTGCATTGTCTATTTCTTAACCATGGTTTGCTCATTTAGTAAACTATGTTGCTACTAGTATAATCCCTTCTCAATTGACTACTTTTTAGACTTAAAAGCTTAGGAGTGAAGCTTCCTACTATATTTAGGATCCACCGCACTTATGGAGATTATGTACTGACTAAGTAATCAGACGGTGCATTCCTGAAGTAGAGGCTCAAGCTATTTTAGAAGCTTGCCATGACACCTTGTGTGGGGGACACTTTAGCGCTAGGAAAATAGCTAGGAAAGTGTTAGATACAGGTTTTCACTAGCCTAACTTGTTTAGAGACGCTTTCACCTATTGTAAGGCATGCGATAAATGCTAAAGATTTTGGGGGGTAAGTAGAAGGAATGAGATACCTTAACAACTAATCCTCTTCTGTGAGATTTTTTACGCTTGGGGAATAGACTTTATGGGCCCCTTTCCATCTTCTCATGGCTACACATACATCCTCCTAGCTGTAGATTACCTTTCTAAGTGGATAAGAGCCATCCCCACATAAAAAGATGATGCATCTACGGTTTTTAAGTTTCTGAAGTCTACCATCTTCAATAGATTTGGAGTACCTAAGGTGTTAATCAGTGATTAGGGAACCCACTTCTATAACAAGTTGCTCACTAACTTATTGGTTAAATATGGGGTTTCCCACAGAGTGTCCACCCCATACCTCCTTTAAACTAATGGCCTAGCTGAGATGTCAAACAGAGAAATCAAGCGCATTCTAAAGTGCATTGTCAAGCCATCCAAAAGAGATTGGAGTTGAGGTTAGATGATGTACTATAAGCCTACCGTACCACCTACAAGACACTAATCATGATGTCTCCATACCGTATTATCTATGAAAAGTCATGTCTATAATGGTGAAGCTGGAGCATCAATCATATTAGGTGGTCAAGAACTACAACACTGATCTTGAGGAAGCTGGTCTGAATAGACTTCTTCAAATCCAAGAACTTGAAGAAATGTGATTGGATGCCTACCACAACTCCAACATCTACAAACAGAAGACTAAGCTTATTCACGATGCCAACATCCTAAGAAGAAGTTCAAGGAGGGTGACAAGGTCTTAAGATACCAAGCTCGGTTCAAGTTCAAGAAAGGCAAATTCAAGACGAGCTGGGATGGACCTTACATCATGACAAAAGTGTATGATTTTGGTATGATAGAGCTAAAGGACAAAGCCACTGGCAAGATGTTCTAATACAATGGTCATCTCCTCAAGCTCTACGAAGAGTCCACACAACCTTCTTAAGGCCAAGTTGTCCCTTTCCTTTACCTCTTACTTTTCACATGAAATAACTTGTGCGTACATTATCTTGGTGTGACTATTTGAGATTGTGTAAGGGATGACCTCAATAGAAGTAGTTTTTAAATTTCTATTTGTTTTGTTTGTTTTCAATAATCTCCCCTAGCTTTGATTTAGATATAATTGTGATTATGCTTCTGTCACCACCACACACTTATTTGCATTCTTGAATTTACCTATCCTTTCACTTATCTCTTTTCCCCTCTCTAGAAGGGTGATATTGTGTGCTTCAATCTTGAATTAAACTTCACAACTTCCACCTTCATTGTTTTTGTTTTTGAGCTTTGTGTTTTGGTATGCGACTGTGCATTGCAATGAGGACATTGGTTTGATTATGTTGGGGAGGGAGGTTTCTATTTCCGTTTGAGCTTATAAGTGGTTGTGATTTGTTTGTTGGGTTACTCCTTATTGTGGGTGCTTTTTTCTAAAACTTGCCAAAAATTTTCAGGAATTTTTGAAACTTTTGAAAGTTTTCCCCAATCTTCCATCACTTGGTTTTGAGTTTTGTATTGAATTGTTGAAAATTTGGTGATGGATTGCTGAGTTGGGTTGCTATGATAGGTGTTTTGGTGAGTGGTATGGGTATAGGGACTTAGATTTGAGGTTTTATAGGATTTAGAGAGTCAGAGGGCTCTCTGTGACCCTAGGTCATGACCTCGATGTCTCCATGTCGCGACTTAGAGGTTAAGTTGAGAAGGGGAGCTCTAGGGTTGATGAAGTTGCAACCTCAATATACCAAGTCACAACTTAAAGAAAGAACTGGGAGAAGGCTCTCTGTGACTTAAGGTCGCGACCTAGAGCCTCTCTGAACTGCAAAAATTCCCCTTTTTCTTTTAAAGTCGCGACCTGAATTCCATCAGGTCGTGACCTAACAAGAAAAGTCAGAACTTTTTCTGTGAATTCACCTCTCCGCCCTTAATTATTCTCACCCTATTTACCATTTTGCCCCTTGAACCTACCCTGGTTTCTAGCCTTATTCATTCCAAAGACCTAAAACCCTAATCTATTCTAGTAAGATCACAAACCCTTAAAACAATCCTCCTTTTAGGTCTTCTCTCTTTCCACGACCTTTCCATTTTCCATCTCTAAAGTCGCGACTCCCCTCTGCCATAATCGCAATCATTTAGTTTCTCTCAGAATTGAAATTGCTCCACTCCTTCATAACGGTCTGCCTCTCCATAACTCCCTAATCTCCCCAATTCTAGCCTCTCTTCTATGTCTGAGCACCACTGCTTTTCTACCTCTAAAATTTCCCTCCTGCAGTTCAAAATCAAGCCATCTCTCCACTACTATGTACAGTTCTTCTATCTTCCACTCTTTCAAGGTTTACTTTGTTTTTATTGTTGCTTTCTCTAGTTTTAGGTTTTAGTTTCTGCATTTTCTAGGGTTAGCTAGTGTTATTCTTGTTAGGGTTTTGATTTTGATTGAATGGAGTTTGGAATAAATGCTTGGACTACTGTTAAATTGGCTTTGTCACTGCTTGGAATCACATTTGGTATAAAATTTTGTTTCTGAATGAATTGGTTTGAAATCTGTGTTTTTTGAATTTCTAGAACCAGGTCGCAACCTCACTATTCCCATATCACGACCTGAGGTCACAGAAGAGCTTTTAAACTTCTGATTGACCCTTATTGTTTGCAAACTAAAATTTCTTAATGGATTTTGACTCTAACCTGTTATGGCTTTTCAAGAACTTAGTTTTGGGCAATTGAAAAATTGAAAGACTTGGGTTTTGACAAGATTTTCCTAATGGTTTTGAACTGCATGTTGTTCCAATTCTAAATTTTAAAATTTTTCCAAAGTTTAGGGGGTAGCTGTAGGCTAAGTATTGGGGAGTGCATGGTTTCTAGGCTTATTGTAGGCTTTAGTTTCTTTTGTTATTATTGCTTTGGATTTTATGTTTATTTTGGTTTGTTTGTTGTGTGTTTTGGTTTGCGCTCAGATGCCACGCACAAAGAACCCCAAAATTTCCAAGAGGGCTTACCCTTGCGAGGAAACCCGGCTTGCAAGGGAAAATACAGTAAAAATGTTTGCAAACAGGGGGTAGTACAAGAGTGGTATTTCCCAGAAATTGATGAGTATGACTTTTACAAGCTCGCTAAGGCGCGAGGCTTTGAGGAACTTATGAAGAAGAGGAATAAGGTTAATTTGACTTTGGTGAGGGAATTCTATGCATGTTCTGCCATGGACGGGCAAATAGGGATCGGCTTTAGAGGAAGTGAGTGTTATTTTAGCCGGGCTACTATTGAGGCTTTCTACAAACTGCCTTAGGTTCCTTACTGTGAGTTTCAGTGTTTGAAGACCAGACCTGATGGAGTCCCCTGGAATGAGGTCTTTCAAACTATCAGAGTTTAAGGAGCTGGCTGGACTATCAAGGAGAGTGGGCGGAACTATTTTAAGTGTAAGAACATGAATAATGAAGCCAGGTTTTGGTTGAACTTTGTGTCTTAAAGATGATGCTAGCAGTCCACATTTCTGATGTCTCTGAAAAGGGCACATTCCTATTGTATCTTCTGATAACCCAGCAACTGGTTAACATCCCTATCATAGCCCTAGACTAGATTGGATATTGTGTCAACAATGTCCGGACTCTCTTGGTATGCCCATACTTAATCACGGACATGTGTGCAGCGAAGGGGATACCAACATGCAAGACTGATCTAACCCTAAAACCCCCCACTACCAGATGCTACATTACATTGAAGACCAATAGAAGTAGAAAGAGAGGAAAGAGGGTGACGGAGGAAGAGCATGAGGAGGAGGTAGCTGAGGGTGGCTCTAGTTTCACCCCCGTCTCCTTAAGTGAGCAGATTGTTTCTGTTAGTCAACAAGTGATTATTCTGAGTAGGAACTCTAAGAGCAGAGGGCTATTGCTATGGCCAATAAGTATAGAAGGCAAAGATTTATGGATCCTCTAATGCTGGAAATAGCTAGAGCTCAAAAGATCGCTTTCCCTCTAAGTTATGAGGAAGCCTTTTGGCAGCATTCCATTCCTGCCACAAGTTATTTTAATGAGGGTATGGGATAGTCTTTTGGTGCCACTACTGCTGCTGTTGAAATAGGAGAAGAGAATGTTGAAGCAGGAGAAGATGTTGGGGCAGAAGAGGAAAGAAGAGAGGAGGAAGATTGAGAGTTTTGCTGTTGGAAGTCTCTTGTTTTTTGTTTTTGTGTTTTTCTTTTGTTCTATTGCTCTGTCCAATGAGCTCTGTACTTAAATTAAATCTTTTGATGTATTTTAAACTTCATTTCCATGAATGGTTGGGTTATTTTTGCATATTTTTGTGGATACTGCTGCTCTCTTTCTCTTTTCCCTTTGATTTTTGATAGTGAGGACACTACCGCGTTTAGGTATGGGGGAGGCAGTTATTTAAGATTCGTTACATTACTCCTGTGTTTGCTTAAATTTTTGAAATTTTTTTTTTGAAATCCAATCTTTCATCATTATTCTTTAGCTTTGAATTGATTTTGGATGGTGAATCACTGCGACTTGGATCATATTTAGCTAAATTGATGCTTACTGAAAAGGTTTTACTTATTAAAATTGGCCAGGCTTTGAAAACTTTTTGTTTTGGTAGCATTCTGTGACCTTAGGTTGCAACCTCACTACTTCAAGTTTTGACTTGGGAGGTATCTTTGTCAGGGGAAGGCTTTCTGTGTCTTCAGGTCATGACTTTACTGACTTCAAGTTACAACCTTAACCCCTTTCAGACTTGGTGCTCTCTGTTTCCCTAGGTGGCGATCTCACTGATTTCAGGTCGCGACCTGGCTCCTATTTTTGTGTACCACCTTCCTTCTCTTTGCTTTTTGCAATGCTGTATAGAAGGAGCCTTTTTAAGCTACCTTTGCATGTTTTTCAAGCAAATGATTTCCTTTTTAATCTAACCTCGTTGCATCAAACAGTTTTTCTCAGAAACCATGCCTATCCTTGAACTTTTAAGAATTCTAGATTTTGGAAATGATTTCTCTAAGACTTTATGGGTACTTTTTAGATCCAAGCATGTTCTTAAGTGATTGTTTTGATCTTTTTAATCATCATCCTAAGGGTTGCCTTGTGATAAGTGTCCTAAAGGCTTGTGACTAATGTATGTCGATTGAAACTTCGTGTATGAGCAATTGAGATATGAATCTCTTGTTAGAAGGACATTCTTCATCCTTAATTTCTATATTGAGTGATTATTCATGTGGTTTGCACTCTCTAGAACTTGTTTTGCCTCTTGGTCAAAATGACGTGTGCATTTATGATTTTTAATATGATAGAGGCATTCTTTTCTATACCTTTTTACCCAAACACAATCTACAAATATCTATCCATTGTTCACCGCTTTTGATCCAGTACTTCCTTCAATTCACTTATCATTTTGAGTGTTTGAACTATGATTTTAATTGATTTGATTTCATCCTGATAATTGCGATTTCCTAACCTTCATTGGTCTTTATTAGGAATAGTTTATTTTTGAGAAAAAAACGACGAAAAGAAGTTTGAAAAAAAAACAAAGAGAAAGAGGTACATATTTATATATTTAAACCATAGCAACAAAATAAAGTTAAATAAAGTGTTTGATAAGCCCTATTATCTGCATACATTTCTAATCTTAGACTTATGCTTTTGTCATTCATGATTGCATATTTCGGGATATAATTAGTCTTCATTGTGAATAGGAGTTGGTGAATGGAATTGTGAGGTTTTTTACATGTTTTTGTATGTTTTGTGTGATTTTGTATGTATGTGCTTTTGATCCCTTGGTTAGCGTGCATTGCAGGTAGCTTTATCAACATTCAAGGACCATTCTACCTTAGTTCACTGTGACTAATTATGACCTTCGCCGCGACAAACTTTCATTATGAAGGAAACAGATCCACTTATTCATACGGCATCGTTTTGCCTTCGTCGCAACAAAAACACAAAAATTTTCAGACTTAAACCAGATCGTGCGCATTCATCCAGGGGGGATTCAGATCCATATTTCACTCTATTTTCACCCAAATCTTGCTCTCTATGTCCTCTCTACCTCTATGTTCATCCTATCCACCATTCCACACCATTTCTAAGCCCATTCCATCAATTTCCACTGATTATTCTTCTCCTCTTCCATGATCTGATCCATATCTACCATCAATTCAGTAATCAATGACCAATGGAGATCTAGGAGCTCAGTGTAGCAGTTTTCCATTCATAAGAAGTTGAATTTGTCTACTCCTTAATGATTGATGAAGCTATTCTGAATTTCTAGAGCCTGAGGGAAGCTTAATTGTGTTTAATTTCAATCTCCACTCTGTGTGTATGTTAATTGTGGTTCAATTGATATATGTATTGAGGATTGGTGCTAGTATGCCTGATTTGGGTTCTAATTACTTGTATTGGATTTACCTTTAATGCATATTCAATTGCCTTATGGCCCTTCTATCTACTGTGATTGATTGTTCATGTTCTTGAAACTTCTAATTGAATGTGCTAGGTGTCTAGGTTTGGTTGAGAGTTAAAGAACCTCTGTGAATCCAATATAAGCTAAGTCCTGAAGCACTTTATCTAATTGACCAATTAGGTGGTTAACAATGTTAATTAGGTACTAAGAGTGTTGGCTTAGTGAGATGCAATTAAACTTGACACAAGTGAAACAAGGAAGTATAGTGAAGTCAATTATTAAGGAGATTCACTACATCCATTATCCATTCCACAATAAAATCAGAAATCATAAACATTAGTTATCTTTCTTTAATTTAGAATGGTTAATTCAATTCTGTCATTCTCCTTGGTTAATTTGTAATTAACACCTAGTTGGTTAGTGGTTGGCAACGGGCTCCTCAGAGATCAATACCTAGGTTAATTGCCCTATAATGCAGTTAGCTTAGTTATTGTTTTGAGAGCCTAACGACAGGGCTGCATTAGTATTCCCTTTGTAGTAGAAGGTTAGGATATGAACTTCTCTGTCTACGAATAGATGATATTTGACTCACATTTCTTTAATTCTTGATACTCGATTTCATCATGTTTCCATTCCATCTAGCCTTTCCATCACTACAACCTTAAAAGTCCTCCTAATTCTTTACATGAATGCTAAATAGTAATGGAGATTTTAGAGTTATTACAAGCTTATGGTAGGATGTTTACTACTTGAATTTTGAGTGAAAAGAACCTCAATGAGCAGAGAAGAGTGAGTTAAATGCTTACATCCCTTGAGCGAATATCTACTGTTTATGCATTTAAAGTCAATTGCGCTTTGTATCTAATTACTTGGCATTATTCATGTTATCATTTTTTTTTCCTAAAGGATATTAATTGATTAGCTCTTGAGATTATTTTTTGAGTATACTGGTTTCCTTGATTGTACCTGTACTTTCTTTGTAATGATTCAAGTCTTTCTTCAGGAGTATAAAGGTTTAAGTATGGGGGAGTGATAGAACTCAATCTTTATATAGTTTTCTCAATTGTTTTTTAACGTTTTACAACATTTTTACCCTCATTATGTATGCATTTATACCTTTGTGGTTATATTGATTCATGCATTACATTCTGCTGTTTAAGGGGAAAGAGAGTTATTTTTCTTTCCTCAATTGTAATTGCCTTGATTTGTAATCAGTAAGTCTTTACAAAGCCCTTGTTGTTATTTTCAGGCAATTGGATGTAAGGAATTGAAAGACACGTAACGGAAAAATAACTTTAAAATTTTCCAATCCCTTACCCGGATCTACCGATTGTGTTTAAGTCAAGTAGTAAGAGGTGTTACCTGTGGTACTCGAATCGTTGGTGGCTCGGGGATTCCGACGTTCAGGATGCCTATGCTCTCTTTTCAATCGTGAGAAGTTGACAACTCAGATCGGCTTCCTCTACCGGTATCCACACGAATAGCGTTCAAATCACGAACGACGTGATAGCGCCTCTTGTCCTTCTAGGGTTTGAGAATCCATCCTCACCATCTCTATTTTGGCCGTTTCTTATCTGCAAATCTTTTGCACTCTCACATACCTAAAACCCTAGCTCCTAATATCAAATATATAGGATGCTATCGGTATTATGAAAGATATTGGGTTTCGAAATTAATCCTAAATTAATTCTGAAATTAATATAATATCATATATTGCGTAATCTGATAAGAAATCAATTAAATAAATACGGTTTATATATTAAATCCGTCCCACAGATTTAATTCACCTATTCATTTAATTCAAAATAAAGATATGACAGAATTATATTTGATTTATTCTAATAAATCAAATTGGAGATATTATATCATACCTCATCAATTTAAAAGTGATATAGATTTAATTTATCCTTATAAATCAAATCTTATAAATATCTCTTATATCATATAATATATATACGCGAATTTATATATATATACACGTCCACCCTAGATTATTCATTGAATCTGGACATATCTTAGATTCAATGAATCTGGACATCATAGCTCGTGTTGGGCTATTTTGTGTGCAACCCTGTAGGCCCATATGAAGTTGGCAGTGGGCCATTTACTATAATGACTCACAAGTCGTAAGCGGTCTCTAGCAAGACATCACGACTACCCAAATCATATGAGGATCGATGAACGATGTAACCTTTCATACAACCATATCACATCCCTTTTGTCACACGACATTTCGATCATGGATAAGGCATGGAGAACGTCATCCTCCTATTCCTGACTGTTACTTTCTCGATCCCTGAGTAGTCTGAGTATAGAAATGGAACTACCTTTCCATTATAGTATGGCCATACATTTCTCAGACTCACTCATCGAGGGGCCCAATAATATCTCTCTATGAATGTGATGGACAAATTCCATCTTGACCATTCACATTCCTCCATATGAAAAAGCCACTAAGCCTGAACATAGTCTTTATGATCACTCGGTCAAAAGTGACTTTTGACTAGGTCAAAGCTGAGCGTTTCTCATGTAGGAATCCATGATGATCTCAGGTCAAAGGGCATAGTGACATGGTTTGTATATGAGAGAAGCTTATGACTTAACCCATGTAGCTCTCTCATAGCGGGTCGGTCCAACACCTTGTACTCTTACATGTGTCTATGACTTTGATTTATATCTCTATACATCTTCAAAGTCATACTGGTTTATTTCATCTCTGCTTCCACATAGATGACCGACCAGGGACATTTAGGATAAAATCATGAGTCATCCAAGGATAGTCATCATAGTAAACATGCAAATAATATGATAACATAATTAAGAAATTCATAAATCAACAATGTTCATAACACAATGATTGGCCCCTGGGGCACAATTTCCAACATTAGAGAAGGATCTAAGACCCAAGATAGAGCATGGGTAGAGTGTCACACCTCTTTTTATATCCCATTATACATCAATTGGAACCATTATAACACATCTCCCAATGCTTCTGAGCAAAAAATTTCAATTCCAAAATTTTCCTTTTTATTCTGTCCGTACACTGTTCATCTGAATTTAGACTAACTTTGAAAATTCATAACTAATTTTAGAAAAATCAAAATAGGGTAGTTCTAATTTTCATGTGAAGCTTGCTAAGATTTCTATAGAGAAAAAATATTCATTGGACTCAATTCCATCCAGAACAGCACCAGAAAATTCGACAAATTGCACTATTGATATGGTCAATTTTTGAATTTCCAGTATTTTAGTCCAATTTTGGAATGGCATAACTCTTAGCACAAAACTCTAATTTTAATGATTTACTACTTATTTTAGAGATAAAAATTAGATCTATTTACCTGCAAAATCTTAAGTCCAGATTCTATCATTTGCTTATTATTTTATGTGTCACAAGATTAGCCCTTTTTAGGGTATTTTTATCCCCTAATCCCATTTTTCTTGAATTTATTTCCCTTTTTCCTCCTTCTACATCCTTTTGACATTACACCATTCAATATTTCAGAACTTGGATATGTCATACAAATATAGTTTACAACACATTATCATGCATAATTCATTACAACGTGGCATAAAGTTTGAAAACATATTACATGACATTCCAAAACACTATAACATTCACAAAGCTCTTTCACCCTAGCACCAATTCCTTGCCTCGATCCATGGATGAGCCACCTCCTAATTGATAAGTAAATTGACATGGAAGGAATGAGATTTCATGAAAATCTTAGTAGTATTTGAATTACAATTATCATGCAAATCAAGCAAGTTACAATGTGACACATTATAAACTTCAAGACATTCTCAAGCTATATAAAATCATATCCAACAATATGCTAGGAGAGGAATATTAACACTTCCACATTAACACAATTCAATGCATTTAGCCAAAACATAAACCAAGGTTATCTAACCAACCAAGATCACAACACAAGTTCCTCAATCCAAGCAACAACAAATCACACTAAACAAGCAAGATAAACAATCAAATTATAATTCAAAGCTACCATTTACTACTTGTCCAATTCGGTCACCTCAAGGGCAATGATCTTCCTTGACTCTTCCTCCTAGAGTCTATTAAATCAAGCAAAAATATAAGCCACATTAATCATTAAACAACACAACATAATGATCTCATAACTCTTCCCCCCTTTTTCTTTGATTTTTAACAAAATGATTCCTCTTTTAAAATCAATGATCTCATGACTCATTTTACACAATTTTTCATGAGGAATTCAAATATGAAATCAGATTTTTAAAAATCAAACTTCTTCCCCTTCAAGTTGAGTTGGTCGAATAAGGGGGTATATGCTTCCAAAAATTCTATTTTTGATTCTAATGGTTTTAAACACTTCCCAATAGTATATCCCTACATAAAAACACATTTTAAACCCATTGAAATCATTAAATCAAGCTAAAACAATTTCCTGTTGCATGAACAGTGGCTGGTTGAATTGCTCCTCTAAACCCTAACTTGGTTTTCTTCCAAAAATCAATCCATACACCACTTATACATGGTTATTCCATTTGATATTTAAGGTCTCTCTCCTTTCCTAAACATTACATGATCATACCGAAATTTAGGTAGCATATACACTTGATTTATCAATTCAAAACCCTAACTAAATTAGTATAAAGCTCAGGGATAAGGAGCCTTAAGCATACCTTAATGTTTTCTTAACAAAAACTAAATGATTCCTTGCTCAAAACCTCCTCAAATTCGGTCTCCTTAAGTCTGGAATTGCAGTGACAGCACCTCCTCTCTTTTTCCAATTCTTCTAACATTTTCTTGTATTTTAGGAGGTGGTATTTATAGAAAATGTAATCTGCCCATCCCCCCTCTTGTTGGTCAAAAATCAGATACCTAATAGGGGGTATGTGGTAGCCAGAGTAAAAGTGCACTGATAAAGTATAGATTAGAGTCTTACACTTTACTTGGCCCACAAATTGCCACTTGTCAAACCCCTATTAGAGAGTAATTAAACTTTCCCAGTGTCAAGCCTCAAGTGGAAGAGAGTTTGACTTTTGAAAATTAATTACAATTGGAATTAAATAATTAAGGGAGAAGTTTCAAGAAGGAGTAAGGAAGTGACACTTGGCAAACTATTTATTGTTGGTGGTTGGGATATTTTGTGCGCTTAAATGAGCTCTTCCTCCCCTATTTTTCTGATTATGGTTCGGCCAAGAGAGAGCAAGAGAGGAAAAGAGTGATCTTTAAGTGGGAACAAGAAGAAAGGCACTACCTTTGATCAAGGAAGCTTGGAGTTAAGGTTAGTGGTTGATTCTATGATGTTCCTTGCTTGATTCTCTTGATTTTTATGGTTGAAAATTATGGATTTCCTCCTTAATGGTGCTGGCCATGTTGATCTTAGGGGAAGGAAAGGAAGTTTTGTTGTTAAACATAGTTAGAATACTATGATTTAGGGTGGTTTCAAGTGGTTGGTGTTGTTTTTGAAAAGATTTCATGGTTGAACTCTAAGGGATATGTTTTGGCCACTTTATGAACCCCAACCTAGCATGAGATTTTCAATTTTTTGAGGCTTCCATTGTGCTCAAAATAGAAAATGGTGTAGGATAAACGTAAAGAACAAGTGTTGGAAGTATTAGAATAAAAGTTGTAATTTTTAGATAATAAACCCTACAGGTTCGGTCAAGTGAAATCTGAAAGGAGGGGTTTTATTTTCCTAAATCCAAGTACATATTTAGAATCTACATAAAAACCATGTAGGAATAAGTTAAGAGAGAATTTTTAGGGTTACAGAAACAAGCTCTAAAAATTCAAGAACAAAGAAGGAAGCTTTGAAAGGGTTTAAGAATTTCTTGAGTTATGTTGTTGATTTTTGCATGGAATGGTTGATGATCTTGCTGCCCTTTTTATGGATTTTCATGTTAGGAGTTTATATTTAGGGAGGAGAAGATGAAGATTAAAGAAGCAAAAAGCTTTTGGATTGAGGTAGTGGGATTTAATTAGCCATTAATGTTAACTTTGCATTGTTATTTTGGTATAAATGCTTGCTCTTATATGGTGGAACTATGATGTTTGTGATACGATTGCTCCTTGCATTTTGTTGCCTTAGCTATTGCATATTGAGGTTGCCTATTATAAAAAGATTAGTTCTCCTATGATAGCTAATGTTGAAGTGCTTTATAATGATGCATGTTAATGTTTTGGTTGATTGATCTTGCTACTAGGATTTTATTGAAATCTCATCCCCCATATATAACCTAACATTTTAGGGCTGAATCACAAAAAGGGAAGCTACAAATTCAAGGGTAATTGTGGTGGTGAACCATGATGAAACAATTATATTTTGGTTATGTAAATGTATGATGATGGGATGCTGTAACCCCAAGCAAGACGCCAACTTAGAGCTACCTTTTTATTAAGTTCCTGAACGAATTTCTTCATGAAATTTGGTATAATTAAATTTCACATTATAAGCTTCGGATCAATAGGTAGAACATTAAAAATGGACAACTATAATTTTTGGTGATTTTTCAAATTTAAAGTCTAGAATCTAGAAAAAGAGTTTTTACCAAAAGGATAGAGTTGATTTTCACAAAGATTCTGGCACTTTCTCATAAGGAATTAAATTCTAAGATTATTTTTTTATGAAAGAGCATTCAAAGAGCTTTTCACAGAATTTTGAATCACTCCATTTTGATTTTTCTAGATTAAGTTATGATTTTTCTAAGTTGGACCAGAAAACTAGATTTTTACCAAATGAACAGTAAAAATCATTTTGTAAAAAATTTGAGCCCAAGACCATCCAATGTGGTCTAAAATGATTCTAATTGAACTCTAAGTCACTCTAGTAGTAAGTGTAATATTTTTGGTATCAGAGCGGAGGTTTTGGCGTAGGATAGACCGCTCTGCTTAGTTAAACATATAGATAATATGTCAGTTGAAGGAAAAAGATTTGACTGTCCCTTTATTGGATAGTTTGGTCCCTATGATGTAGGAACAAAGTAAAATGGCTTGTTGTGGCTACAATAGTGACTCAGAGGGTTCAATTAACCAGAGAAGACCAGGAGAACCTTTCCCTCAATGGTTTGATAAGGATAAGGATTACACCCTTATAGCGGACTTCTACTATGATACCTTATGGGAGAGTATCCCTCCACCTGACATAGCCACCGTTGCTTCTAATGACCCTTAGAGGATTGAGGTCATTGAAATATCTAATGATTATGAAGCTAGACCCAGTGAGGTCAAACAACTTCCAATCATGAAGGAATTTCACATCATAGAAGACATAGTTGAGGACTTTAGGGAGAGGGGATGGTATATTAAGCCCGATGAGAATCAAAATGCCCATGTGTACCTAAGATATCTAGAGGATATACGAAAGCTCTACCATTTTGTGACTAGGGAAGATGCTACCCTAGAGATGATAGACTGGACATTAGCATTGCTTAGGATACTCCTTAGGACCTGGCTTGGGAAAAATGGTGTGAGAGACATTTGTAATCGCATGGGTAGTACTAACTTCAATGATCTCATAGATGCCCTCGAGATCCTTGTGAGGAATACTTTTCCTTAAAGTTAAGATGTGGAAAACTGGACCCTGACAATGACAAACAAGATCCCGTTCACACCCTTATGGCAGAATGAGTTCTATCACTTGGATCAGATATTGGGCTTTGATACGGAGGAGTGGATCCAGAGCCTTGAGGGCTTCACCATTTCCCTCTTTAAGTAGTCAGTTAAACCTTCGTAACACTGATATAGGACTTGTTTTGGTATAGCTAACCATAGTAGGTTAGTCTGGCATGTTTGATTGCTATGTATGTTTATAAGATGGCTATGTATGTTTGAACTATATTGCTGTGACTGATGATTGATGCTGAAATAATGTATTATGAATGCATATGTTGTTAAATGAAATGCAAGCATGTTGTTTATTTTTTGTTCCTTGGTTATGTTATCCGTTTAGTTAGCGTAATGGTTAGAACCCGATGAAATGCTTCACCAGAGAGACCCTCAGAACACAACGCAAGGGTCCCTCCTAATCTGCTGTGATTAATTTTGGATCACTTAGAGTAGCAACAAAGGATTATTAAAGAGGTGAGGGCAATACAAGTTTGCCAGAAACAAGAAAGAGACACCGCAATAGCAGCGGTAGTAGTAGAGACAGTGGCTAACCTTAATAAGAGGCAGCTGGAAGAAGAAATTTCTACAGCTCAAGCACCAAAACAACTGCCTAGACTGGTAATGCCTGTAGTAGACCTCAACAGCAATAGACCTTGACAGCATCTAGTAGTGGATGACCTATTTTTACAAGTATGTCCTACCATCCTTTGACGGGGTGTTTAAGGTTCAAGCGGCAGAAGATTGGATTAACTGCTTGGAAAAGATTTTCAAAGTTTTAGACTGTCCGACTGAGTGGAAAGCCCAAATGGCAATCTACAAGCTAGAAAAGGATGCCATGGAAGAACACTGAACTTATTCTCGATGCTCGGAACACAATAGGGACATGGGAAGTGTTCCTAGAGCAGTTTTACAAGAAGTACTTCTCAAGGTTAATTAGGGACGAAAAAGATGTAGAATTCCTAACCTTGGAGCAAAAGGATAACAAGCCATTTAATTAGTATCTAGCTAAGTTTATCCATCTCTCTCACTACTTCAGTTACCTTCGTTATTGAGAGGATGAGAGGTAGACGATCAAGAAAATAGTTAGAGGACTGAAGCAGTCCTTAAGGGAGATGATTGCTTGTAGGCAGTTAGAGTACTTTAATCAGGCAGTTAAAGACTACTGAATTATAAAGAACAGCTTAAACCATCATCTGATGGTTAAGTCTACTCCCAAGTTAGAGAAGGGAGATCAAGGTAGCACCCCTTCTAATGCCAACAAGAAGAGGAAGAGGCCATGGGACAACCAAAGGAGTAAGAAGGGAGGCAAGCCCCCAAATGGCAAGGAATGTCTAACCTGCAGTAAGAATCACAATGACAGACCATGCATGGCCGGGTAAAACATTTGCTACACTTGTAAAGCCACACACCCAAGGATGAGTATTTTCCCTCATAGGGGGAAAAGCCTGGAAGTCTCTGGAAATGATCCAAGGTACGATTATTATTAATAACTCCCCAGTGATTGCAATGTTTGATTCGGGTACTAGTCATTCTTTTATCTCGTATGCCTATATTAAAAGACTCGACTTGGTTATGAACATTGTTGTGCTGTTTTAGATTTGATATGTATGCCTTCCATGAAATTGGTAATCAAATTGAATTGGTTGTTGTCCCATAACGGCAAAGACAAAATCCTAATCCTACCACAAGAGAAATGGAGTTAAATCTGGAAGTTAAGTTGAGCTTCGTAACGGAAGCCCAAACAGGCAATGCTATGATGAACGAAGCTAAGCAAGACTAGTAGAGGTTAAGAGAAAAGTGTCTTGTCAAGATGAACTAAGGGAGTTGGTGGTGATGAACGAATGTAGAAGTAATTACCAAAAGAGGTAGTAACTTTCATCACTGCATATAAGGATTCTAGTCACGATGAACGAACAATAACTCTCAGATGTTAAGATTGTAACAAAACAAAACACAATGACTCTCAGAGGTCACAGGAAGTAAGATTAGTGAAGGTTAGAAAGAGAGAGGTAGCCACTATTTAGAGTTATCAGATCTCCCCTCATAAGGAAGAGTAACGATAAGGAGTTGAACAAGATGGTTAGGGGTTGAGTCTATACACCACTAAGAAGGTATAGTGGCCACCTAAGTTGGACAAACTCTTACAACCTCGTTAGGGCTGGGGCACCATGATGGAATAGCTATCTCAAGTCCCGAAATAGATAAATAGGAACTTGGAGATAGTGAAGTCAAGATGGAGAGCCCTAGTGAAATTTCTTAAGGATCAAGAAGAGAAAGAGACAAATAGCTGTGTAGGGAACTAGCTTAGAGGTTGGCATGTTCTTGATTATGTTAAGAGATACTTAGTCACTTGGGGTTTAGGTTGAGAGGTACCCTTTTTGGGGGATAAGGTCTTAGCCAGGAATCTTCCTAAAGAAAGTAGGAATTGGTCCTTCGAGTTAGAATTGATGCTGCTCTTAACGGAGCAAGATACCCTATCCGAGTGGGAAAGGGAAGCAGCCAAGGCAAAGCAGTAAAGTGACTTCACCCAAGGGAAGCATGACTAGCCAAGAATAAAGCTAGGTTTGGATGTACCTGAGCTTAGCAGAGTACTAGAGTAAGCAGAAAGAAGAAGAACCTCATAAGTCCTCTCCCTATGACTTCTAGAAACAGCTGCGAACAGAAAGAGAGGCTCCCTCTTGTAGGGATAAGATGTCTGGATGGTATGCTATGACATAGCAACCAGTAAGAGCTTACACTCCTTGCATTGAAATGCCAGGCATTATACATGTTAGAGTATGCTCATACTGAAAAGTAAAGTAGAAGACGGAGAAGTTGCATAAGTACTCTCTCTGTACCGTTCTAAGATAGTAAGAGACGGTAAGAGCGGCTAGAGGAGTAAGAGAACTCCTAACAGATTGGCTTGGGCACCTAAAGAGGCAAATAGGTGGTCTGGGGAATTGACATAAGGCCTAAGAGAATGGTATTGGTTCTTAGAACAGTTTTAGGGAATTATCAATTAAGTGACCAACTAAGCAGAGGTGACTTTACTTAATCCTATGGTCTAAAGTCTCCTAGAGATCTTGATGTAGCTCAGATTAATGATAATATTCCAGGGTTATAGTAGATCCTGAAGAGGCTTATGGTAAAGCATAGTAGCTCCCGAGGTCATGATAGACTAAGCCTAAAGGAAGTGGCTAAGCCATAAAAGTAAGAGTATAATACCTCTTTGGGAAGATGAGGATCAAGGATGAGTTGGAGATATGGAAACCTCCTTCAGCTGTAAACCAGTATCGAGAGAGTACCCATGGCTTCCTTCTAGGTAACCTTATCATTGATTAGGCTAGGTTTGATTTCCTTCTGATTAATAGAGGAAAGCCAAAGTTAGAAGAATTAGAGCCATAGGACCTGAAAAAGAGACATTCAGGCTTGCTCTAGATACAGGAAGAACCCCATGTGATACAGAGACAGACTGAGTATTGACAGGTAGATCCCTAAGATGAAGCAAGAGATAAGAATGTAAGCTAAAAAGACCCGACTAAAGATAGATCAAGAAGAGTCTAAGACAGCAAAGTACCAGGGTTTAAGCCTATCAGAATCAGTGTCTCAAAATCCTGTCAGCACTGTTCAGTTAAGCGTGCTCAGGCAAGAGTAGCCCACGGAAGGGTAACCCTGGGAAGTAATGTAAGAGACTGCAAAAGCCAAAAATGTTATGCACTAAGTCCAACGAGAAATGGAAGATAAAGTTAAGAAAATTGTTAGGCTACATAGTATCCCAAGGAGTATTGTTTCGGACTAAAACCCTAGATTTACTTTGATGTTGAGGAGGTCCTTACAGAAAAAAATGGATACTACTCTCAGATTCAGTACAGCCCACCATCCACAGATGGATAGACAGGTAGAGAGAATGATATAGACGTTAGGAGATATACTACGCACACATGTTCTTGATTTTGATAGTAACTAGGATCCATACTTACCGTTAGCTGAATTTGCTTAAGATGACAGTTTCTCTTCAAGTATCCAAATGGCGTCATACGAAGCACTCTACAGGAGGAATTATAGATCTCTCTTGTGCTGGACAGAGTTTGATGAAAGAAGTATATATGGTCCTGATAAAATGAATCAGACTTCCCAGCAGATTAAAGCTATTCAGTAAAGACTCCTAATGATACAAAGTGGATAAAAGAGCTACGCAGATACTAGAAGGAGACCGTTAGAGTTGAGGTTGGTGATCACATTTTTCTTAAAGTGTCTCTAACAATGGGAGTCGGTCGATTCCTAAAGACTAAGAAACTGAGTCCCAAGTACATTGGACTGTTTTAAATTTTGTCTAAGGCTCGACTAGTGGCTTAAAGTTGACCCTTCCCCTGAATTTAAGTCAAATTCATCATGTCTTCCATACCTCCCAATTAAAAAAGTACTGCTTAGACTTGACACATGTCATAAGCTACGGTGATATTGTGCTCTAAGACAATTTGTCTTTTAAGGTCAGACCAGAGCGAATCATTGATAAGAAGGTCAAACAGCTGAGGAACAAGCAGACTCCACTAATCAAAGTAGTTTGGAAAGATCCTTTCTCTGGACAAGTCACATGGGAGATGGAGACTGAAATGAAGGAAAAGTACCCTGAACTTTTTCACTAAGGCATGCTTTAAATTTTGAGGACGAAATTTATTTAAGGGGAGAAATGTCACATCCAGTCATATGGTAATTAGGAATAAGGATATTTCTAAATATTTAAGGGCCAAGAAGGATCAGGAGAAATAGAAGAATTATAATGGAAAATAAGTAGTATGATTTTCCAAGTCAATTATGAAATGTTTGACTAATTAAGAAAACTTGGTCAAGAATAATTATGAAAAAATATTTTTAAGTCTTAGAAAATTAAGAAAAAATAAGGACAATGTTTCTTGAGAATTATATGAGGTTATATAATTGGTTTTATGACCAAATTATCCTTAGAGAAATTACAAAGGAATTTAAGGTTGATTTAGCCTAATTTAAGGCCTTTTATTTGGAAAATTCCAAATAAATATTTGGAAGGAGAACAAAATTATAATAAAATCCCTATGATGTCCTAGGAAATTATAAGAGATTATGGAATTAAAAGGATACCCTCAGATATCCAAGATTTTTCCTAATTATTTGGAGAAGTGGAAAAATCAATAATGAGAAGGAAAATAATTTTTCTTTTTATTTAATTAATGGAAAATTGAGTTTGAGCTAAAGAGGGCATTTTAGGAAGATAAAAATAAGGAGAATGAATTATAGATCTGATAGAAAATAATTACAGAGGCCAGAGTACTGTAATTATGAAAAGAAATTAAACCAGAGTAAAAGTACACCGATAAAGTGTAGATTAAAGTCTTGCACTTTACATGGCCCACAAGTTGCCACTTGTCAGGCCCCTATTAGAGAGTAATTAAACTTTCTAAGTGTCAAGCCTTAAGTGGAGGAGAGTTTGACTTTTGGAAATTAATTACAATTGGAATTAAATAATTAAGAGACAAGTTTCAAGAAGAAGTAAGGAAGTGACACTTGACAAATCATTTATTGTTGTTGGTTGGGATATTTTGTGCACTTAAATAAGCTCTTCCTCCCCTATTTTTCTGATTATGGTTCAGCCAAGAGAGAGCAAGAGAGGAAAGGGCTTCAAGTGGGGACAAGGAGAAAGGCACTACCTTTAATCAAGAAAGCTTGGAGTTAAGGTTAGTGGTTGATTCTATGATGTTCCTTGCTTGATTCTCTTAATTTTTATGGTTGAAAATTATGGATTTCCTCCTTAATGGTGCTGGCCAAATTGATCTTAGGGGAAGGAAAGGAAGTTTTGTTGTTAAACATAGTTAGAACACTATGATTTAGGGTGGTTTCAAGTGGTTGGTGTTGTTTTTGAAAAGATTTCATTGTTGAACTCTAAGAGGTATGTTTCAGCCACTTCAAGAACCCCAACCTAGGATGAGATTTTCAATCGTTTGACGCTTCCATTGTGTTCAAAATGAAAAATGGTATAGGATAAACCTAAAGAACAAGTGTTAGAAGTATTAGAATGAAAGTTGTAATTTTTGGATAACAAACCCTATAGATTTGGTCAAGTGGAATATGAAAGGAGGGGTTTTATTTTCTTAAATTCAAGTACATATTTAGAATTTACATGAAAAACCATGTAGGAATAAGTCAAGAGGGAATTTTGACGATTAAAGAAACAAACTCTAAAAATTCAAGAACAAAGAAGGAAGCTCTGAAAGGGTTTAAGAATTTCTTGAGTTATGCTGTTGATTTTTGTATGGAATGGTTGATGATCTTGCTACCCTTTTTATGGATTGTCATGTGAGGGTCTGATATTTGTGGAGGAGGAGGAGAAGGTCAAAGAAGCAAAAAGCTTTTGGATTAAGGTTGTGGGATTTAATTAGCCATTAATGTTAACTTTGCATTGTTATTTATGGCATGAATGCTTGCTATTATATGGTGAAACTATAATGTTTGTGATATGGTTTCTCCTTATATTTTTTTTCCTTGACTATCGCATGTTGAGGTTGCCTATTATAAAAAGATTAGTTCTCTTATGATAACTAATGTTAAAGTGCTTTATAATGATGCATGTTGATTTTTGGTTGATTGATCTTGCTACAGGGATTTTATTAAAATCTCATCCCCCATATGTAACCTAACATTTTAGGGCTGAATCACAAAAAGGAAAGCTGCAAATTCAAGGATAATTGTAGTGGTGAACCATGAGGAAACAATTATATTTTGGTTATGTAAATATATGATGATGGGATGCTGTAACCCCAAGCAGGACGCCAACTTAAGTTCTTGCACAAATTTCTTCATAAAATTTGGTATACTTAAAGTTCACGTCACAAGCTTCGGATCAATAAGTAGTACGTTAAAAATGGACAACTATACAATTTTTCGTGATTTTTCAAATTTAATGTCCAAAATCTGGAAAAAAGGTTTTTACCAAAAGAACAGAGTTGACTTTCACAAAAAATTTGGCACTTTCTCATTAGGAATTCTTAGATTATTTTTTCTTGAAAGAGCATTCAAAGAGCTTTTCATAAAATTTTGAACCACTCCATTTCGATTTTTCTAGATTAAGTTATAATTTTTCGAAGTTAGATCAGAAAACTGGATTTTTACCAAATGATCAGTAAAAATCCAAAAATCAATGTTTTTATGAAAAATTTGAGCTCAAGACCATCCAATATGGTCTAAAATGGTTCTAATTGAACTCTAAGTCACTCTAGTAGTAAGATGTAACATCTAGAAACTACACAAAATTAGGCCCTTATTGGGCTCAATGTGGGCCCCACAAATGGTCTAGGCTGGCCTAAAAAGATGGCCCACAATCCAAATCAAAATCCCAAATCAATTTGAAACTTCATCAGTTACTATTCACTAGTAACATTCCATTATTTTGTAGGCCTCCAAAAACTCATTTCTCTCCATAATAATTCACCTTTTAGTATGAGAACATGATTTGAAAATTTTCAGAATTTTTTACCACCTCTAGGTATTTATTTTGAATTTTCTCTGATTAGGCCTCTATTGGTATCACTGCGAGAAAATAAATTCTCTGAAATTAATTCCTGAGCTTCCAAAGCCTAAAACCAAATTTATAGATTCAAATAAATGTTTAGATGATTTATCCATCTTTTTTCCAAATTTATTGAGGCATTTAACTAATTAAAATAATTATTTTCCTCTGATTTCCCATTAATTTCCCGAAAAGCTTTCATTTACGGGAAATTCCATAACAATTTATCTTCACCATAATTTCATGATTCGGGACTCAACCAAGTTTCCAAAATCTCTAATTTACACTTTTCCTATTTTTCAGGAATTTTCTAGAATTTTTTCTCAAATTATCCCATTTTGCCCTTCCTATACTAATAATTACGAAAACGCCAGCCCAAACCTTATCAGGGTTTCACCTCAAAAGTTGCTTTGTCTCCCCATCTAATTTTGACATTGGCCCCTCTCTCAATTTTTACTCCCTTTTAGCCAGGTGAAATTTTTCGGGATGTGACACGGAGCCACAAGTCATAAGAGTCAAAACTATGTAGCAGATTACTTAAGCAAGCTACCACTAAAGACAAGCGGAGTATTAGATTTGGACAATATTTGTGATTCCTTCCTTAACCAGTCTTTATGTGTATTATCTGTTTCTCAGCCATGGTTTTTTCACTTAGTTAACTATCTTGCTACTAGTTTAATCCCTTCTCACCTAACTACTTTTCAAGCTCAAAAGCTTAAGAGCGAAGCTTCCTACTACATTTGGGACCCACTGCATCTATGGAGAATATGTGCTGACCAAGTGATTAGACGGTGCATTCCCGAAGTAGAGGCTCAGCCCATCCTGAAAGCTTGCCATGAAAACTTATGTGGAGGGCACTTTAGTGCTAGAAAAACAGCTAGGAAGGTGCAAGATGCAGGTTTTTATTAGCCCACCCTGTTTAGAGATGCATTCACTTTTTGTAAGGCATATGATAAATGCCAATGATTTGGGGAGGTTAATAGAAGGAATTAAATGCCACAGCAACCCATCCTGTTCTATGAGATCTTGGATACTTGGGGAATACACTTTATGGGCCCCTTTCTACCTTCTTATAGTTACACCTACATCCTCCTAGCTGTAGATTACCTCTCTAGGTAGGTAGATGCCATCCCCACACAAAAGGATGATGCACCTATAGTTTTCAAATTTCTAAAGTCTACCATCTTCAATAGATTTGGAGTGCCTAAGGTGCTAATCAATGATCAGGGAACCCACTTCTGCAACAAGTTACTCAATAACTTGTTGGCTAAATATGGGGTTTCCCACAGAGTGTCCACCTCTTACCACCCTCAAACCAATAGCCTGGCTGAGATATCAACTAGAGAAATTAAACGCATCCTAAAATGGGTTGTCAAGCTTTCCAAAAGAGACTGGAGCTTGTGACTAGATGATGCACTATAGGCCTACCGCACCGTCTACAAGATGCCAATAGGAATGTCTTCATACCAAATCATCTATGGGAAGTCCTATCACATTCTGGTGGAGCTAGAGCATAGATCATACTGGGCGGTTAAGAGTTACAATGCCGACTTGGAGTAGTGAGTGCACCAACACCTTTGCCAGAGATGAATTCTTTGAAATGGAAGGAAGTGTTATTAGAATGGAACCATACTTTTGCACATGCAGAAGATTTCAAGAAGAATGTACATAAGTTCAGTATTGCAAACAAGTTTAAGTACGAGTATGTGAAAAATTGTAAGGAAAATATGTTTGTGAAATGTAAGGTTGAAGGTTGTCCATGGTGGATAAGTGCAAGAGTAGGTAGAAAGAGTACTCCCCTTTTTGCATGTGTCGACATTCATAAATGAGCATGTTCATAATGCTCAAGACAATCTTCATGTGACACAATGGTTCAGCTAGCTTGACGTCATCAATCATAATTGATGAGGTAAATAATCACATGGACAGGAGTCCAGATAATACAAGGAAGATTTTGGAAAGAGATTATGGCAAGAAGTTAACATATAAGCAAGCATATAGGGTGAAGCAAAAAGTGTTAGAGAACATATATGGCAAGCCTAACCAGTTTCATATGCTTATTCCATGGATATGTGAACCGTTGAAGGAAATAGATAACAAAATCGTGGCCAAATAGGGGGTAGTACTAATAACACATTTGAGCATGTATTCATAGTGTATGGGTGTTGTATAGATGACTTTGTAGCTAGTACTAGACATGTATTGTACATTGATAGAAGTCATTTAAGTGAACCGTATAAGGGGACTTTACTGTCAGCCCCTATTTATGATACTAATAATGAATTGTTACCTTTTGCGATTGCGATTGTAAAGGGAGAGACACTTGAGGATTAGACATGGTTCTTATATATGATTAATGAGATAGTTAGGACAATGGAATTGAAAATTGGGTCAGATCTACATAATGCAATTATTGGTGTTATGCAAGCAATATTTGATAGTGAGATGCATGCATAATCTTACAAACATGTTAAGGAAAACTTCAATGCATGAATGATTAAATTAAATAGGGGAAAGCAAGGGAGAAAAGACTACAATACCTAGATGCTATTGCATATGCAAGGCTTGACACCAAGTTTGATGGTGCAATAAGTAATATAAGAAAGTTCAATTCACAATTATTTAAGTAGCTTCTCAATCATGGTGATATAGAGAGGTGGGCCTTAAGTAAATTCCCATTTAAATGATGGGATAACATCACAACAAACCTTGCTGAGTCATTTAATGCTTGGATGTTGAGGGAGAGACGATATAATGTTGCCTAACTTATACATGAGCATTGTGAGAAAGTGGCAAAGAAGATGTATGTAGTAAGCAGAGCAATGATGATAGACCCCTAACTTTATATGGTTTTCTTAAGTGTTTTCTGATGTTTTGCAACACTTTTTCCCTCATTATGCATACATTTATATCCATTTGATTACATTAATTCATGCATTGTATTTTGTTGTTTAAGGGGTAAAAAGGGTCAATTTTCTCTCCTTAATTGTAATTACCTTGATCCATAATCAGTTAGTCTTTACAAAGCTCTTTGTTGTGATTTTTTAGGCAATTGGAGAAGGATCTAAGACCCAAGATGGAGCATTCATGGGCCCCAAAGGTATAAGGACCAAAACATAAGATTTGGAGTGTTCTACCTCCCCAGGTCATGACATGGATTACTAAAGTCGCGACCTGGATGCCCTTTTAGTGGAACTATGTGTTTTGGAGCTAGGTCAAGACTAAATGCTCTCTGTCTCCCTAGGTCGCGATATGAAATTTTGAGGTCACGACCTGGGCCCCCAAGTCACAACCTGATACTTCTAAGGTCACGACCTAAGTGCGTTAAGTGAAGCTATGTGTTTAGAATAGGTTTCTTAGCTTCTACACTTAAGGGGGCAGCCACCACGAAGATACACCCCTCTATTCTGCAGATTGGTAAGGATAGAAGCCTCCCTCATATCCTCTCAAGTCTCCATTGATCCTAGACCCCAAACCTTCATTTTTCCTTACTTCTTCACCATTTTCTATGATTCTGAAATGATTAAACCACTTCAACCATCTTCTTCTCTATTTTTCCAACCCTATTTTTAGCATCACTCATGGCTATCATACCTGGAGCAATCGTGATATGTTTAAAGACATGAGAGGCTAATTCTTTAGCCTCTTGGTGATAGACAACAAAGCTTGAGCTTAAGGACTTAATAGGGGAGTTATTAGTATAAGCCTGTGCATAATTTTATGTTGAACATTTCCAAATTTAGAGATTTCTGCACTTATGTAAGACTTGGTTTATGATTATAAATCTTGTGTTTAGACTAATGAAATGTATTTGGATTGGATGCTATTTAATGTTGGATCATTTATATAAATATATCAGTTTCAAATCCTTGTGTTCAATTGATTATCAAGGATTACTGATGATTAATTTATGTATGTAGTTTTCTGTGATTGTTAATTGACAGTCTGGGAACATTTGCATCATCCGTTTATTTTACACTTTAAGTGATTTTCAATAATGTTTTAAGATGTGTTAATTAACTTTGATTAAAGTAAGTTTTCATTAATTAAAACATTAGACCCAAGTGATTACTTGGGGTTTTTCATCAGACTTAGAGATTTCTAAAACTCCCAATCAACTTAAGAGCAGTGATAGTTAAGTTTCCATCATCAAGAGACTATTCTATCATGACTTCCCTTTAATCCAAAACATTCCTTCATTTGTTTAAAAGAACAAAAAGATTTACTATTTTACATTTACTACACCACTCTTTGAACAATTAAACCCTCTTTTCTTTACCCAAATCATTATGTTTTTGAAAACCAGTTTAATCTAGGTTTTTTCCAATAAAGTGCTCCTCGAGAAGAATGATTGGTTGTGCCCTCTACTGCATTATCTGGTGCAATCACAATCTTAATGACACAAAAGGTGACATTCCAGTCTGATCAAATGAGTAATTGGAAAAATTGCGTAGGCCCAAACATAGATGCAAAATTAGTGGATCATGTCGTTAGATCAGCACGTATAGAGGAGGTAAGCTGTGTGTCCATGCAGTAAAAGGAGTTGTACATGTTGATCTTGGTTTAAGTGAATGCACTTGTGTAGCTTGGCAAGTGCCAGGCATTCCATGTCCCTATGCTTGTACAAATATTAAGGCTGTCAATTGCAATGCATATGAATTTGTTTACGAATGTTGTAAGATTACGTCAGGGCAAAAGATTTATGAGAGGACTATGATTCCAATAGTGATAGTAGACATGATAAATCCTAACAACTATTAGGTGGAAAATATAGCAAGTCAAGTATTCTTGACACCACCTTTGCCTAGTCGACCACAAGGAAGGCCTAAAATAAAAAGATGAGTCAAAGTTCCAAAACAAGAAGATCTACCATTGTAGCACATGCCAAACAAGTTGGCCACACAAGAAGCATATGCAAGAATCTAAACCCAAGTTGAAGTTAGATTTCAATAGATATGGTCCTTTTTTGGTGTAAATAGAATGACTTTTGAACCTTTCTTAATTTTTTTAGGAGATAGGTTAGTAGACAAGGTATTTCATTTGTATATGATGTTTAATAAATGGGATATGTTTTGTGGGTTGAATGACATGAAACGTTAGGTGTTAGTTTAATCTTAATATTAACTTGTCATTTCAACATATGTAAAGTAACTACTGTCATAAGCCTACTAGTTTTTGGTAAATACTGTAATGTGAATGGTACATTCCATCACACATGTAGTTAGTATGAAAGTTAATGGTTTAATGTTCACTGTGATGTACTTCATGTACAATCATTTCAATGTATGTAATGTAACTACTATCATATGGCTACTGGTTTTTGGAAAATAATATTACCTATAGTATATTCCATTACAGATGTAGTTAGTACAAAAGTTAATGGTTTAATGTTTACTGTGATTTATTTTAGGTGCACGTTTACTAAATGATTTATTTATGCTTACAAGTTGCCAATACCCTGAAAACAGGTTGCAAAACCCATTAAAGAAGTAGTCACTTTCATTATATGTTTTGTGAAATTTTGCATGGAATTTTATTGGTGGTCAGAAATAGGTTGCCCATCCCTTGAAAAGGGGTTGCAAAATCCATTGAATAAGTGGTCATTTTCACTATGTGAGTTGTAAATCGTACCATGTGTTTTGTAAAATTTAGGTCAAATTTTATTGGTTTCTAGAAACAGATTGCTTATCCCCCGAAAGGAGGTTGCAAAACCAATTGAAGAAGTGATTATTTTCACTATATGAGTTATAAATCCCACTAGGTGTTTTGTAAAATTCAGGGTCAAATTTTATTGGTTTTTTAAAAACAAGTTGCCCATCCCCTGTAAATAGGTTACAAAACCTATTGACAAAGTGGTCATTTTCACTACTAAAATTGTAACTCCTAGTATGTGTTTTGTAAAATTTAGTATTCAATTTTATTGGTGGTCAAAAACAACTTGCCCATCCCCTGGAAACAGGTTGCGAAACCCATTGACAAAGTAGTCACTTTTACTACTAAAGTTGTAAATCCCACTATGTGTTTTGTAAAATTAAGGAATTTTACTACTTCCTAGAAATAAGTTGTTCATCTCCTGAAAACAGGTTGCAAAACCCATTAACAAAGTGATCACTTTCACTACAAAAGTTGTAATTCCCAATATGTGTTTTGCAAAATTCAGTGTTCAATTTTATTGGTAGTCAGAAACAGGTTGCTTATCCTTGGAAACAGGTTGCAAAACCCATTGACAAAGTAGTCACTTTCACTACAAAGTTGTAAATCCCACTATGTGTTTTGCAAAATTCAAGAATTTTATTGCTTTTTAGAAACAAGTTGCCTATCCTCTGAAAACATGTTGCAAAACCCATTGATAAAGTGGTCACTTTCACTATAAAAGTTGTAAATCTCACTATGTGTTCAGTAAAATTTAGCATGAAATTTTATTATTTTTTAGAAACAAGTTGCTCAGCCCCTTAAAATAGGTTGCAAAACCTATTGAAGAAGTGATCATATTTACTATACGAGTTGTAAATCTCGTTATGTGTGTAGTAAAATTCTAGGCAAATGGTTTAATAATACTAGGAAATCAGGCAACTTCACATTCCCTAAAAACAGTTTGCAAATCCCCTTACATACATAACTGTGAGTCAAATATCATTAAAATTAGACAATGCAATTTTTTTGCACTAGTGCTATATGATTAACTAATTTACTGCTGTCACACATGCTGCTTTTTCCTGGTTATGGGTTCTCTAGATGAAAGCAATGTTAATACTTCTTCACACCTTGAATTGAGGTCATGATTAACTAACCACCACATTAAGTTTCATCAAAAATCAGCAACATGTTCTTCACTATAGTCAAGCATCACACTGGGCTCCCATTTGCTCAACCATATTAATATGTGAAACCACAGTCTCGCTTACACATGGCAACAATGTCTATGAGTCAAAAACAAATTAGCATTCACACATTATTAGATCAAGAACCTAAACCACTCACAGATTGTTTTATTGAGGAACAGGGGCCCAAATAATATCACTCATTTTCTTCTTTCCAATGGTATTGGGCTTTCATGTCATAAAATTGATTTCTCTACACAACACACAATTGCATTTGTAAATAAATTGATAAACAAACAGCATCTTACACAAGAAAAGTAACAATATCCTTACACATTCAGTGACCACAGTTATAATATCATCATCAGCTGCACCCTTCTTCTTACTCTTCTTATCATGAAAATTTAGCTTTATTGATTCCAGCACATAGAAATTCATTGTCTTAGGCTCAAGCACAAGATAAAACCAATGAGCACCAACAAGTGTAGGTCCAAATATCAAGCCATAGTCTCCTATATTGTAACCAGCATATTCAAGGAAAAATTGCTTCTGTCATTTTGTAGCATCCTACTGATATGGGTTCGCAGCCATTATTGCGTAGAATATTAACCTATTAGTCATTTACTAGCAATAGTTTTGTAAACATCTCAATAACCTTACCATAAAGTCAGCATCAAAAATGTGTTGCTTCACTTCTCCTTCGCTCTTCATATCAGCCATTAAAGTCTTACACACAACTGACATAAGCTGTATGCAAATAAATTTTAGTTTTTCCCAAACTAAAACACAGCATCAAATATAAAAGTAATACTACTCGCCCAAGAGCATAATATTAACTTACCTGATTACCTACTTTCTCAATTCTACCAAGTGTCCTTAGCTGATCTCGAGTGATATCCTCATCAAATATTTTAACTAAATGCCTAAAAATATGTTCTCAGTATCAATATGTGTGTAGTTAATTAGTAAACAAACTATAAGTAATATTGTTCAGAGTGCAGCGAATAATAACTTACTTATCACCCTCCTTACTTGAACACATGCAGGAAATCATGTTAAAAAACTTGTCCTTAGGCTTTATAGTCCTCTTTTTCCTCTTAACATGCCTTGTCAAAATCAATAGAGAATTTATAGCCAACTTCATCTCCTTCTATGATCTCCTGGGCTGTGCAGCCTTGTCCATGGGGAAAATTTGAGGGGAATCTATATTTCCTACTTGTATTCCTTCTTCCTTAACATCAATTATGTCGACCTCGTCTAAGTCATCTCCATGATCATGTACGTGACCTAAGTCCTCTCTATCATCATCATCTCCCTCATTATCATCGTCACCATCATCAACTACATCATCATCTCTCCTAACATTATCTACATGTTCATCTTCTCCCTTATATTCATCTCCAACTTCAATAGGGCCCTCATCTCCAACAGTATGGTTTTCCTCCATCGTCATCTACACTTTATGTAGCTCTTTCTCTACTGTACTAATAAGCTCTTGTAGCTTAAATCAATTACAACTATCAACTTTTGATGTAAGTTCTGCAACTCCTACATCACATTATTAAAAAATGTCAAACATTTTTTCTCATTAATGCACATTGAAATTACCAAGCAAAGCACATACCAGGTGTAAGTCAACCATACTTTTACTTGTTCTCTCCTCATTCTCAACCCTAACTTTAGAGCCCTTCCCCTCATACAATAGGCCTCTGCAATTCTGCCTTTCTTTCTTTGTCATTTCCTTTATCCTCTCATCAGTCCACAATTGAATAGTATTTATTGACCCATGTCTAACAGATTTAGACAATAAGAAGAACTCAACAAAATATAACTACAACACCAAATTATTAACTTTATCATCACTCCATTCAAACAAACAATAAAAAACAAAGGTAATAAATACATACCAATAAGAGGTAGATGCATCCTCCGACATTGCAACTCCCTTCATCATTGTCTTCATTTACCTTTCTATACACTTCGACATAATCTTCCATCTCTTTCCACAAGTTGTTCATGATGTATGTGGCCCAATCAAATTGATGAAATCCATTTATAGTACAACACATCAAGCTTACTAGCTTGTCACTAACTATTGTTTGTGAAGTAGGAGCTAGAAAACTCCCAAGTGTGTACAACATAAACAAGAACTCAAAGTTGTCTTCATTCTCCCCAGATTTAATGTCTTTGAGTATCTTGGCAAAAGATACTTTACCATATTTATTTTTCAACCTCTTATATGTTTTATCATCATCATCCACATCCGTTCTTACCTTTTCCCCTGTGTGGGGTACACCCAACAACTCTACAACATCTATTGCTTCTATTTCCTTGATTTTGCCCTTACTGTAAATTGTTGGGTAGATGGATCATATGATCAAAGCATATATATTATGAGGTCACGAGGGAGCCTCCCATATCTCATGTTAAGCAAACTTGAGAATCCTAAACTTTGTACCTTGGCTTTTAATCTTTCATTGTTATTTATAAATTCCACCAATGACTTGTATTGCCGAACTAAGCAACGAGTGCTAAAAGCAACTTTTTTTATCCTCTTCTTCATTCCTTGCTTCTTTGATTGCTTAACTTTATCATTATATTTCTTCCTCTCTCTGGTAGCAGCTCCCTCCATGCCTTTGCAACCTCCCTAACTTGTTGTCTCATATTCCTAAACCCTTTTCCTAACTTAAATTTATGGAGAAATAACATGTACCATTTCTTCACTTCTCCACTTGCCTCTCCTTCTCCTTCTACTTCTAATGCCATTTTCCTTACTACAATGGCACCACTTCATAGTCATTCATTATAATATATTTCTTCCACAACAATGTAGTCAATTCCAGTAACAAATATAGTAAATTTCATTAACATATCACCTAAATACCATTGCCCAATCAATTGAATTTGCATCACAACAATGTTGTCATTCCCATAACAAATCTAGTCAGTTTCATTGATGAATTTGTACAAATGTAATAACATGTCAACTTTTTTTGTTTTATAGAAAAGTTGTCATTGCCAACACAAATATAGTCATTCTCAGACCAATAGTTGTTATTTCAATACGAAACCAACCAATACTATTTACTACTTACCTTATCAAATTTACTAGTCACCTAATAGAATTTATTATTGATTTCCAAATTACTAGAACATGATAACCTTTGCAAATTTAAGCCATGCAAGGACAAACTTTTCAGCCTAAACTATTCAATGAAAATGAAAGTAACTCTATGATTGCTACGCATGCTGACAAAATTTAACTAAATTCAACTTCCTTAAAATCTCACCTTATCCATATAGGAAGCTATATTCTTTTTAGCTAAGTCAAATAACATCGACAAAACTATCCTTTCTAGTTTGTTCTTTTCCTTCAAATCAAAATAAAACATTCAGCACAATAAAAGCCATTCTCTATTCCAATTCAAGGCCACCCAATATGGATTAAGCACTATTAAACAGAACTATTTCATAATGTGTACACAACCAAACACATTAGCAGTAAGATGAAAGCAACATTTTTTGACCTATAACAACTTATATGCGAAGAACAGATACAGGACGAAAAAGAGGAATGCTAGACAATTACATTTTAAACTTTGGGGACCCATAAAAAATGCTCTATGAAGAACAATATTCAAGCTTCCTACCTGTTTATCACAGTCAGTGTTACTTCAGCAACCTCCTCAATGACGACAATCTCAAGGAGTATGAGTTACTTCAAACAGGGCAATATACTTCAACGACAGTCACCAACTTTAGTGACGGCAATCTACTCCTGCGACGGTGGCAATGTGATTTTAGAGAACCCTTTTCGATGACTAGAGGAACTTGGATTTAGTTTTGCCAAGTGGAGGAAGTCAGCTTCTCCCTTTCTCCATAGCATGAATACACTCCTCAGTTTTCAAAAACAATTCATCAGGGCATTTCACTCTTTACGCCAAAAGTGAAAATTTCAAATTGCTACCTGATGTCCATTTGATCATTTTGCTTATTTGGATGCCTGTTTTGTCTTTTTGATTTTCATATGGTATTTTGTGGTCATTTCCCCTAAAATATTTTATGACCTTAAAATGAATATTTATAAACATAAAATAAAATATATTTATTTTAAGTCTATTTATGTTGAAATTTAAAATGTTTTATTAAAATATTTTTGAAGAGTTTTAGTTTTGTATATAAATTTTAGGGTTAAGGTGAATTTAGCATCCTGAAGTATTTTCTCGAGTGCATCAAATACCTTAAAGTATTTTGTGGTGTGTCCAGCACCCTAAAGTATTTTTTTTAGGTACTTCCAGCACTGTAAAGTATTTTTTGATGCATCTAGCATCTCAAAGTATTTTTTTAGGCTGTCCAGCACCCAAAAATATTTTTTGGTGCATCCAACACCAATGCAAAAAAAAAAAAATACTTCAGGTTGCTGGGCACCCCTAAAAAATACTTTGGGGTGTTGGATGCACCAGAAAATACTTTAAGTTGCTGGATACACCTTAACCCTAAACTTTAAATACTATAAAAAAAATTTTGTGTTTTTTGGTCTAAAAATAATTATAAGAGGTGAGAGATCACTTAAGAGGGTAAAATACTCAGTTTTTCATTTTAATTAAAAAGAGACATTTTGGTCGTTTAACAACATTCATAAATCTTAAATTAGGACTCATGTCCTAATTAGGGATTGATTAAAATTGTAGGCCTTAATTTGGATTTAAGCATTTTAACTGGATTTTATTAGGATTTTTCCAAAATCATTTAACCCCTTTAGAAGTGGTGAAAATAAAAAAAAAGCAAAAAAAAAAAAACACCTTGAAAAAAACAGATGGTGAAAAAATAGCTAGTATGAGAAAAAAAAAGAGTATACATGATAACTAAAAAATGTTCACTTCTTACATTAGCTATAATAATATAGCAGGTCTAATAGATACACTTTTTTTTCAATAAAAGTCCAAAATTTAGATTGGTTTGCAATACAATCAGTCTAAAAAGTTATTTGTTTCCACTCCGGCCAAATAACTTGTAAAAAGTGGAGACTTTTTAAACTGGTATTTATTAAACCAGTTGCAACTTCTGTCTAAAAGATAGTTTTGATAGAAATTTTTTAGTAACGTTATCTTTAGTTTTGATAGAAATTTTCAAAATCCAAACTGAAGTGGAAAAATTTCTTTTCGATCTGTTTCTTTTTTAAATTTCCAGTAATCGTCCGACTAGGTACCTCTTGGTAGATTCTTGTTATGCTGCACATAGGCTTCGGAAAAATTCTTAAAGCCAGAGAAGATATGTGGTTGAGTTTTAATTAGGTTAGCTTAGCAAGTCGTGTTGGAAATGAGCTTTTTAAAAACTAACTATTGTGATTGTGCATGTGTTAGATTAAATAAGTCTCTTGTGTATTGTTGGGAAATTAAACTAAAAGCAGGAAGTAGGATTAAACTAGGAAATGATTTTTTCTTCTCTTCTCTCTGAACTACCTCATCAAGTTTATTTACGTTTTACGTTTCAAGAAGCTAACATTTAACATATCAAGTAGACTGTTTAATAATTCTTTCATTTCTTAATATAATAGCTAATTTGACATTCAATTTGATCCTAAATATAATATCCCAATCCATATTGTCTCTTGTATTTTTTCATCTTTTCTCAAGCTAGTTCTTGTAGTAGTTATACATATTAAATGTTTCATCAAATAGTAGTTATAGTTGACACATATGATTAACAAGGATAGTTTAGGAAAGACAATACCTATTTATTATAAATAATTCACTTAACTAACTTTTTTTAATCTACTCAAATTAATCGACTAACTTTTATATTAAGTTCCGGGGGTAGTATTATATGAATTAGTTGTTGAAAGCTACTATCTCACTCCTGCTTAGGCATGTGATGAGGACAGGTTAACTGGTCAACAATTGAAATGAATGGCTGAGAATAAAGAAATGAAACGCAAAGGGAAAAGTCTATATATTTCCACGTATATAGTATCTGGTCAAGCAAACTTAAATTCAAATTTGATCAGCTTAATTAGAATGTTAATTGTGAATTTTAACACTTGATGATGATCTTACGCTTTGAAATGCGGCCAAAAAGAAAATTGAGAAATTCTAGCCGCCCATCTCCAATAATTTGCACAAATTCCAAAAATTGCAATCAATTTATATGAGGATGATGTCAGGGAGAATCAAATCTTGAGATTTCATGGGAGTTTGAAACTTTGAATTCTCTTAATTTTTAGACATTATATTATTTATTTTGAATCGAAATTTTTGTTATAAATATACTCCTCTCAAAACTAAAAATATTTGTTCTTGGCCATCCACAAAATTCTAATTTCCTTTTTGAAAGCTCTGTGTTTCAATAACGAATTTGAGAAGACCTTGCACAAACAGTCGGTGCCTAGCTTCCCTCATCAATATGCACCTTTTGGCTAACAGATGTAAAGCGTTGTGTTCCAGTATTCACCTTTTGGCCAACAGATGTAGCAAGAACACAAAAGTTAGCCTTCATACAATAAGAGGACTTGGCTAAATAATCAGCAAAATCAAGATCACCCTATAAGTATGATTTATCACTACTTCCTCTGCTATGGATAAGCAATCTAATGTCATTACTAACGTACCCAAAGGGATTATTGGAACCCTAAACCCTAATTTTAAAATTTTAATTCTAAATATAACAAATATTGAACTTTACGCAAATTCCTTATATATATGTTAAGTCTTGAGAAGATAAAATTTCCCCACTTGAGATTTGGAGGAGAGAAGTTCTTCAATTTTTTTTTTGATGAATAACAAGTTTAGGTAAGTTAGGTCTCGAGAACTCATTAAGGTCAGGACATGCCTCTAAGCTCAAAAAGCATTTACAAAGATACTTATAGATCATCCACCAATAAGGTTCTCACGTCGATAGCGAAATTCGAACTCATGACCTTGTGGATATGAGCCAACTCTTTGCCAACCGGACCAACTTTTGTTTTTGTCATTGATACATTATTTTATGTCCACTAAAAATTTGGGGTAAGTTGCACCCCCAAGATTCAATAAGAACAAAGCATGCCTTCAACTTCAAATTATTACCAATGAGATCAATCTTTGCTGGTATTCGTACACTACAAAAAATTAGATTTTTAGGGGCCACAGTGACTATCATGATACTAATTAGCGTCAACAAAACAAGTGGCCTTTGAATGTTAAAAGTTTAACTTTCAGTAGCAACTCCATCACTGCTAAAACTCTAACTTTCAATGATGACTTTACGTAGTCGTTGCTAACAATTAGACTTTCAATGACGATTTCCGTTGTCGCCTATTAAAGTTGTCACCAAAATTCATTTTTTTAGTGATACTTTATTTCTATTGTAACGTGACCAAGAAATTAGTTTTTCTATATGAAATTCTTTAATTTCATTTTAGGTGAGACAGTTATCTTAGCTTTTTAAAAATTTATTATACATAGTACCCCTAATTAATGCAAATAACGTTATCTGTGCAAATTTCAAAAATTCATTCCGACGCCATGAATTTAACAAATATATAAATTAATAATTCATTTGTTTTGCCACAATCCGATGAAGAATGAAGCTTGTTTAGTCAAACCACGTTCCTCTATCAGCTGAATCAAAGAAAAACATGATCTTTTAATCTTTTATCCGTAAAAGCAAAGCATGACCTTCATTTGGCAAAATATTTCTTCTAGAACAAATTAATATGGTCACTCAATATAATTTAAAAAGTATAGACACCTACCCCGTATCCTCACCTACTTCTTGAGATGCCTCATTAGTCATTATCTTTATCATACACAATTACCAACATCCATATATTTATACATATATATATATATATATATATATATGAATAATCTCTAAAAAGTCCGCCTTATTATGATGCTAATCTATATATATATATATATATATATATAATATTTATAAAAAGTAATATTATTTATACAAGCATTGACGCAAATTATGTGCTCGAATCAAAATTTCCAAAAGGTGATTCCAAATACTTGGAAATTAGTTCTTGAAAGACTTTTGTAATATAAAATTGAAACTAGTCATAACTTCAAGAACTACACTACATATCTTTCTTTTTTTCCCAGAAAAACTGCATTTCATTATATGCACACATAATTATAAAATGTTAAGTTTTATTAGGTAAGATTATTGTTGAGTTTAATTAAAAGCATTTTTTTTTCCGAAGACATTGTATTCATCATAAATTTGGAGAAAAATCAATAAAAAATTTATTTCATTGCGTAAAAGGTTGATCATATTTAACCATCAGAACCATCTGCTCGTGTTTTCTTCATCTAAAATGTGTTAAATGAAAAAAATTGAAGAGTATGGCATATTGATGAGAGTGCATAAGATAAACCAAGTTCTTCATGAAAATAATAGTAATTTCAACATAATTTATTAGTGACCCACATTTCATTCTAATTATTTTTTAATATCAAGGCCAATTTTATATATGAATGTAACTAATGGAATGCATTCATTAGTACCATTAAACATATACAAAAGCAAAAATACAAAAATTACGCCTACCTCCCCCTTATTTTTTTTTTTTTTTGAGTCAAAAGCCTAACCCACCATAATAAATAAATCAAATCACCAATGACACTTTATCAAGACTTGAATTTATTAAAGAAATTAAACAATAAGACAAGGTTATCGGATGATTGACTAACTTTACTAATGAGGATGAGTCACATATTAACTTTGTGAAACTTCACGCCATAACTGTGTCGTTTTAACAAAATAGTGACAAATTGAAAAACGACACGTTTTTGGTGACTCTTCTTAGTTAATGCAACACGAAATAGCCCATGAATAATAATTATATTTGATGGAAAAACCTTAATTTATTTGTTTTTCTTTTTGGCTGTGGGGTAAAGTCCAATCTAATATGGCAGGCTGCTGATTTCTAAAAGGAATAAAAAATAAGTATAGTGTTCTTAATTTTCCTTTTGCCAATAAATTTATTGTCTTAATTTGACTCAACCAAAAAAAATTTTGACTGGTCATCAGAAGAGTCGTTGCTTTTTTAAGCAAATATCTTTTTCTTTCTGTCTTGTGACATTTTAAGGCGGACCTTTTGTTTTGTTTTGTTTTGTTTTTCAGTCAAAGAGGACTGCGCTGCCCTTCCGCATAAAACATTTTGAAATGTTATATTGTTGGTCCGTATAAAATCATTCGGTTTTAAAAGTGGCATCAAAACCCATTATGCCACTGTCTTATATCTGGATTACTTGTATCTCGTTTTCATATTAATTAAGTTGATAAAATTTTCAGACTTGCCCTTATTGAAGAAAGAATATTAAGAAAATATTATGTACAGTTTTTCTCACTTATTTCTCTTATTATATTCAATAGGATAAAATTGAAAAAAAATGTCATTAATTACCTTACAAGTAACCTGTATTTAGAACTAAACTTTTTTCCCACAAATGACTTACCCATAGGACTAGAGTGGTATATTATTAAAATTTTGTGAATATTAAATTAATTTTTTAAAAGTAATTAATTATCTCACTTTAAAACTGTAGATGTTTTAATAAGGTAATTAGATAGTATAAGTGTATAACAGCAATATATAAGATAAAGATAATTAAATAGCATTAATCATCTGGCGCGCACACACTGCACACATGTATTTATAAAAAAGGAAATGTCAAGTACTTACTTAAAACTTATTAAAATTAAACTGGAATGGCCTAATTAGTAATTACAAATTTTTAAAACTGTAAAGATTTAAATGAAGATTGAGAAAAGCTTCACGGATTAAAGCTACAATTTTTATTCTTTTATCACCCAAATGGCTCTATAAAAGGTCCCATGAGGCCACGCTTTCTTCGCATCAGCAACAAAATCTCATTACTCATAAGCACACTTTCGTTTCTACACCTATAGCTAAAACATGTCTGCTCCAGCAATCCCTGAGCTCGTTCTCCGATCCTCTTCCGGCCAACGGATGATGCCGGTAATCGGACTCGGCACCGCTCCGGAAGCCGCAAGCAAGGTAAGCACGAAAGATGCAGTGGTTGAGGCCATCAGGCAAGGATACAGGCATTTTGATGCCGCAGCAGCATACGGAGTGGAACAATCTGTTGGGGAAGCAATAAAGGAAGCACTTCAACTTGGACTCTTTAAGTCCAGAGATGAACTCTTCATCACTTCCAAGCTCTGGGTCACTGATAATCACCCTCATCTTCTTGTTCCTGCTCTCCAAAAATCACTAAGGTCTCAAAATTCTTTCCTTTTTGCTTTTGACCCAGACTAAACCCAGTTATTATTATTTCTTGCTTGTTGCTGGTTATTATATCGTTAGTTATATCTGTTACTTATGAATTATGCAGAACAATTCAACTGGAATACTTAGACTTGTTTCTGATCCACTGGCCCATAAGTGCGAAACCTGGGAAGGTTACATATCCCATTGAACAATCAGAACTGGTTCCCTTTGACATGAAAGGTGTGTGGGCAGCCATGGAAGAATGCCAGAGACTTGGCCTTACCAAAGCCATAGGAGTTAGCAACTTCTCTAGCAAGAAGCTTCAGAACTTGCTCTCTTTTGCTACCATTCCTCCAGCAGTCAATCAGGTAATAAATTTAAATCCCATTTTATCGTTTTCAACAAGGCTACCTCACGTGTTTCTTTACTTTTTGCCCTTTTGTTGGCACCTTCAAGTTCAACTAGCTACAAGGGTTTAATTTGATTTTATTATCAGGTTGAGATGAACCTTGCTTGGCAACAAAAGAAGCTCAGAGAGTTCTGCAAGGCAAATGGGATTGTTTTAACTGCATTCTCTCCTCTGAGGAAAGGAGTCAGTAGAGGAAATAACATAGTTCTTGACAACGACGTCGTCAAAGAGATTGCTGATGCTTACGGCAAGACTATTGCTCAGGTTAGTTACCTTAATCCTTCTTGGACCTAGTTTTGGTTTCGGTGTTCATCACATTGATGAACACTATGGTGCTCATAGCCAGAGTAAGATGAATTCTAAACAAATATAATTTCAACGGTTCAGATTTAAAATTTTTAACTAATAATTTTTAAATACTAAAATTTTTCTTTTTTGAAAAGAAACAGTTAAAAGATTATTTGTATTTTAGATTCTATACCTATTAAAACAATTATTTAAAAACAAAATATCAGTCTAAGCTATTTAGATTAGACAGTCCAGTTATGAGCACCAAAACTGAATGCTACTTTTGACGGGCTGCAATGTTGGGGATGATCGTAATTTATTACCAAAATGATTAAGGAGTATAAATAAACATGTGCTTATTTATATTTTCCGTTTTTTTTTTCCAGGTTTGTCTTAGATGGATATATGAGCAAGGAGTGAGCTTTGTGGTGAAGAGCTATGACAAAGAGAGGATGAAACAAAACTTGCAGATCTTTGACTGGTCACTGACAGAAGACGATTACAAGAAACTAAGTGAAATCAATCAAGAACGACTCATCAAAGGACCAACCAAGCCTCTTCTTGATGATCTCTGGGACGATGAACAGTAACTAGCTAGCTAGCTAGAATGGATGGCGTAAATGTTAAAATAATAGTAATAGTAATAATAATAATAATATGTGAGCTATAATTATGTATCTGGCTTATCGTAACAAGGTCTTGCAATAATTTAGGGGGCTGGCTGCCATGCATTAGGTTTCTTGCTCACGTCAAAGAGATATGTAATATTTTATATGTGTGTGTGTGTGTTTTGATTTGAGTACTTTGTCACGCATCATATATAGACAATGCTATTGAAAATGTTGGCAGATATTTAATATTTTATACTGAGTCATGATATGAACGAAAATATTTAAATAATAAACTTGTCAAGTGTTTTATTCTGAACCGTGTATGAAAAAGATTTTGTTATGAGTGACAAAGTCTATGTTTATGCCTTGAATGAGACAAATTCTTTGCTATTAGTCAAGAGATCAGATAATCCTTAACACACACTCAAAGGAAAAAATTTACCCATAATTACAGCCTATATTAAATATTACCTCCATTTTTTTTTTCTAATTTTTAATACAAGAGTAAGCACGAGATTGGATTTAGTCAGTTCTATTCATATAATTAAACAGGGTAGTTTACATAAGCCAACAAACACTTGCTACAAATAAAATGCCAACTTAATTAATTAATTTGATTACGCCACAAATTAGTTATTTATATCTTATATTAGGATCCAAGCATATAAAATACCTTTTTCAATACATAAATTTATATCCATTTTTCTTATTATATGCATAAATTACGCAGTGATTATAAATCCGTTGTATTTTTAAAATATTATCAAGCAATAAATAAAGATATTTTAAATCAATAGCACAAAAACATATTAAAAGATCTTCTAGGTTTAATTATTATGTTATAACCGTGAAAGACTGTTATCTTTTTGTGGTGGTATTTTTATTGGCTATCAAAAGGATATAATTTCAAGCGATTTTGAGTACCTACTTTACAGCCATCTACCATAAATTTTTCCATGATGAAAGTAAATAAAAACAAAAGTAGTAAAAGAAAATAGGGAAAATTTCAGAAAAAAATTATTGTTTAATTTCAAAATTCCAAATCAAGAATTATTACAAAAATATGTTGTTGAAACATTATTCCTTTAACCCCTCAGAGTACGCGTTTGGAAGCGTTATGATTCAAGTGGATCATGAAATAAGCCCATAGATTGGAAATTTACAATTGGTCCTTGGGTTACTGTTCACCAGTTAACTTTCAGATTTTTGGTTCAAATTTTAAAAATCATAACTAATTCTATAAAAATCATATTGTGGTACTCCAAAATTCTACTCAAAGCTCTTTTAATTCTCTATAGGAGAAAAATATAAAACTAGACTTATCTTTGTCCAATTCATACAGTTTATTCATTAAATTTTACTGTTTATTTAGTCAAAACTGTACGTTCTAGTTTCTCTGTCCTAACTTTGACCAAGCATAACTCTTGGCACACACATCCATTTTAGGTGATCTATCACTTATTTTAAAGCTCAGAATGTGTACTTTAACAATACCAAATTTCATGGCTTAGCCCATACATTTGGTAGGTCAAATTGGAGCTGGAAGCTGACTGCTCTAGAACCTATGTTTTTTTTTTCCATTGGAAAGTTCTTGCTTTGATTCTTTTTATTACTTTGGCATGCATAACTTGAGTTCTCTCTTTCCCATTCATTCTTATACATTTCCAGTCATGCCATAAATGTTCTAAACCAATACATCGTATCATTGGCATTCTTATATAAATTTACACAATAAGAGAATCATACATTAACCAATAGCTTTATTTATTAGCATGAATAATTCTTCACTTTCTTCTCCTTCCTTCTCATGCTCTCCTCCATACAATCATTGTCCATCATACTTGACCTAAATGATTGGTTAGGGAGGGGTGAGATTCAGGAGAATCTTAGTAGCAAACAATAAATATTCAAACATACATGGCAAGCTTGGCATTTATAACATGCTTGCAACTTAATATCTTTATAACATAATGACATGTTTGGCAATCATCATGTATTTATCATCAAACACATAGGCCTATGGCATATTTCAAACACATTCACAATCACAACATATGAGTTCATAAAATCATATAACATAGGAACATGTCACACATGGAAGTACATACCAAACACATAAGAATAAGGTCAAGTTTGCTACCTTGTGTCTTTAAACTTTCTCCTTACTTCCTCTTGCTTCCTTTTGCTACCAACCATTAAGGTTGCTTGCTCTTCATCTTCCTCAATGTCGCATGATCCTAAATGCATCAACATATCATTTCCATTCATTCATTAGAGCCATGGTAACCAACAATATCAACATTTTGTTTTCTTTGAGCTATATTAGCTTCTAACTTTTGAGCTTGATTTCCAACCTTTCTAAAATTAATTCCACATACTATTCCCACACAATTTTGCATATAGAATCCATTTCCAAGCTCAAAATAATCAAAACCAAACTCCTTCTTTAAGAACCAGTCTTGACTGAAATATAACTCAAGTTACATAGTCATGAAATTCAACTAATTTCAATATAAAACCACTTGAGTCTTGTTCCTTTCAAGCCTTTAAACATTATTCTAACATCAATTTCATCTCCCCTTATTCTTAAGAATTTCGTGCAGCATGTCTCCTCAGAGTTTCAAGCTCCGAAAAATCATTAAAATCCATAACCAAGCTCAACAACAACAAGGGTAGTGAAAACTACATTAAAAACCATGGACATACCTTGTTTGGGAGCTTGGTCTTGCATATGACCGCTTAGCCTTTCTCTCTCCCTCTTCTTTCTCCCTCTAGAATCTATTTTGCAAGATTTTCCCCAAGGTTTCCTCTAGGTTGGACGAAAATGAGGGAGGGGAGGGGTTATTTATAAAAAACAAGACTGAATCTAGGCCGTTGATCTTAAAAATATGTGGTTTGATTTGGGCCGTCCATTTTCTCTTTTAATCTTATGGTGATAAGTGTCTTATGACATCATGCTTACATCATCAAGCCACATATCTTTAATCCAACTGTACACGTGTCTTGCATCCGACCGTATACGTGTCTTGCATCTAACCATGCACGTAATACTTTCTTTCCCCATCTAACTGTACACTTGTCTCTTCCATATTCCTTCATCATTTTAGCATTAAAATAGGGAGTAAATTAACATAAAATTTGTGCAAAATACAACCCTTAGGCATTCTTTTACCTATCTTACCATTCTGTACTGTATAGGATACTTTTTGGAGTCCTAACTTTCCTAGGAGCACTAGGACATGTTATGGTATCATTTTCTAACCTCAAATAAATCCACATGGCATTATATAACATGCCTAAAGAGAAAGTGATGCTCTTCCCTTGTTCTTCCATTAAAATAGTTAAAATAATTAATAATATTTATTTCAGAGTGATCTTGACTAAATTCTTTCTATCGATCCACAACTCAGAGAATCTATCTTTGGATATCAATAATATTTATTTATCACAGGGAATTCTTCTAATTTTCCTTAAGTCCAAAGTTAACATCTAGACCTTTGACTTTGACTTTCTCCAAATAGTATATAAATAAGTTTTAAATTCCATTAAAGCCAGCCTCTTCGTTTTCTGGGGACGAAATTATTTTTAAATCTTGTGATAATTCCTCAAGTATTTTTTCCCATTTTCTTCTAATTATCTAAGGCCTCCCTATACTTTAAATAATTCATTTTCAATAATATTCCAAATTAGTCAAAACCTTGGGGATCTCACAAATTCCTTCCAGGGGCATTTTCTTCATTTTTTAGCCTCATACAGGCCTTTGAACCTTATTCCTATTTTTCTGAAATTTTTCTAAAGCATTCAGGCCTTAACCTACCATTTCCCATTTTTAGGGATTTTTATGCATAATTTTCATTTTTACTCTTACCAGCCCGAAACTTTGTAAAATTATAATTTTGCCCATGGTTTGGCTTAACCTGAAATTCACCTCATTTTGAGACCTCCAACATAACTATTGGCCTACATCATTTCTATTTCTCATTCATCGGCCCTAAGACTTCTTCTGAGTCTCTAACTTCCTCTTTTCTCAATCTCAGAAAACTTTCCTTTTGCGATTTAGTCTATGGGAATCCTACTGTCCTTCTAGGGAATTTCTAGGATTTTCTACCAAAAAGGGTATGGTAACCTGCCCATTTCAAGCTAACTTTGGTACTTCTAAGCCCAACATTAGGAATGTGACAGTTGTTATTTGCTTTTCGAGTGTAGCCATTTTCTTTAGTAGTTTAGTAACTATTACTAATTTGGATTTTTGAAATTCAACAGTTATTTTTTAAGGATTTTCTCAGGTAAATAAAAAGGGAATTATATGTATTGATTAAAAAGCAAAAATACAATGCCAATTAATAGATGGAGGGATATGAAATTTCCTTGTGAATTATTGCCTTCTCCATTCATAGACAACCATTATTGGCCAACTTCCCACAATTTTGGGTGACCATGTAATTATCTTTGTCACTTCCACCTTTGGAGTTATATACATTGATGGTTCATGAAGTGAGCGGCTTTGAGTACTCTTGTTCTTTTCACTTTCCAACATGGATACAATTAATTTTAATTATACCTTTTCGAAGGCCTTCAGTGTTTTTTTTTTTTGGCCAACCCAAGGCTTGAGGTTCAGCATCACGCAAATAGAAATTGTGGTGCAAACAGTTTTTTCCTTCTTCTTTTTTTTAATTTGGACCGGATATATAGTTCAGTGTCACTACATTGCAAATGTGAATTAATTCATAGAAATATAGTAGTATTTGAGAAAAGAAAAAAATCTCCGCATATTTTGCCAATATTAGACGTTCTTAGGTCAGTCTTGATAGGCTAGCCAAGGCTTAAGAAGAGGCCAATACGTTCCTTAATTAAATTCATTAAATAAATATGTATACTTTAAATAAGATTATTACTAATAGGAAGATATATGTACTTTAAAAAAATTATGTATTTATCTTCACCAAAAAAAAATTATGCATTTATTTAATTTAATATTTGAAACTAAAATTAAAATGAGAACTATGCAATTAGCTTTTTTCCCTTAATTGGAGAACTATACAGTGGATCCACAAAAAATGAGAACACTAAGTACTATTAAAAAATACTTTAGAATGTTATATGTACAAGAAATTACTTAAGAATATTAAGTGTTATTAAATAAAATTATTTCATCTTATTATATGAACTAAAAATGAGTTTAGAATATTGAGTAATCCTGAAAAATATTTTAAAGTTCTAGACGCTAGTTTTTTAACATTAATTTAATTAAATATTATCTTCCATAACATCCAAAATAATTTGAATTAATTTTGATTATTTAATTAAAACTATCAAGATATGGAGGTTGTTGGATATGAAGAGATTTAGTCTCCATAATTAACACAGGTTATTTGAATTAATTAATTAATTGTCAGTTGGCTGAATGAGTATTAAGTGGAAGAGGAAGAAGAAATTTTGCAATTTAAAATTAAGGTGGCTGGTCTTAGAAATACGTACCACCTTGGATTCCTAATATAAAAGCTTGTTTGACTATTATTTTGATCCTAAGTATAAGATATCATCCATGTTGTCTTTCATATTTATCTTTTTTTTTTCAAGGTAATCTTTGTAATAGTTCTAGCCAATATACTTGATTAGTAAGGATATTTTAGGAAAGACAACACTTATTTATTATAAAGAACTAACTTAACTAGTTTTCTTAATCTATTTAAATTAGTTAACTAGCTCTTGTATTAAGTACAGGAGGTGCTATTACCAACAGGCCACACCCACCACCACACGAGCCATCATATTAAAATCATTTTCTGTTTTATTACATATTAAAATCATTCTCTATTTGCAAAAGACAAGTCACTAGTCGAACGCTAGTGCGCCACCACATAGCACATTAGCTGATATTCATGTTTTCCTTTGGTCTCTCATTTACTTGGTCAATCAGATGCTCCTCATTTTTCCTTTGAAAAAGAAAAACCTATTAACACTTTTACATAGATTAATTAAAATTTTTTTAAAATTAGTTAGTTTTTTTTAAATTTTAAAATTATACCGGATAAAATTTATTAATTGGAACATATATGTTGTTTAGTCAACTATAAGTTAAGGAATTTCAAGACAAAGACATTTAATTCACAGAAAAGCTTAATCATTTAAATAAAGCATCTTACGTTTATCATTTAAATTATACCGGATAAAATTACATTTTGGGAAAAAAATAAAATTCAAGAAAATAAGCCCCATCGCTGGTTTTGAATGCTATAAAAAATTAAATTGTGAAATGAAATTTTACCATTGATCTACAATGTAAAAGTTATTAACTAGAAGTCAATAAGTCATGAACAATATAATTGTAAAAGATTTCCTGTAAACTACAATATCACCGCCAAAAAAAAAACCCGCAGCAAATTAGCAAAGGAAATTGCCAGAGTTTTGATTTTCGATAAAAATATTTTGTTGCTAGCTAGTGATAGAATGTCCATCACTAATTTCGCGATCGAATTTTGTGAGAGGTTCTCTCTAACGGATTTGTGAGAGTAATTAGCAGTGAAGTATATTCAATTGTTAATATATTTGAGACGAAATTCTATCGCTAAATTTCATTACAAACATATTTAGCGATGAAAATCCCATTACTAATTTCTTTTGCTAATGAATTTTTTTCTGTAGTGTATAAGCCCATATATCAGTTTTTAAAAAGGGGAAACTGATTAATTTTACTTGAATAGTTGTTCATACAATGTTCGGTTGGCGGCAAAAATTGCAGCAAAAACAATAAAAACTCATACTCTTTACTGTCATTCATATATGAACTATTTAAATATTTTGGATAGATTGAAAAAATCAAATCAATCAGCTAATTATAGTAACCGTGACCTGATTTTACCATAAAATATTCCTTTGTAACATCATATTATTTATCAAATTATAAGTTAATTAAATTTGTTTACAGAAAAATGACATATATATATATATATAAAATAGATACAAGAATAAATTGATATCTTATATTTAAAACTAAATCTGGATACAATCGTTCCAGTTTGGACGCACATTATTGGACATTACAACCACCGTTCAAACAAGACAAACTAGACATAACGACATTTATAGTTAAGCTAACATATGATATCTATTGCAACAGTATGATTCATGCATCAAGCCTATTTGAATGAGTCAGCTTAAGCGAATTGAATCCAAATTTTTGGCCCAAAATACCACAAAAACTCATTAAAACCAATCAAAACACCGCTAACAACTTGTGAAAATTGCCTAAGAATGAAAGTTAAGTTGTTAGAAAAGCCTATGTCCCACAATATAATGACCTGCGATTGTTGATTAATCGTTATTGTTCCTCCTTTTTGGTCAAAAAATTGATGATTAAATATACTAATGCAATTGATTAAATCTAGAAGAAAATACTATTCTCTGATTTTTATCTTTATAGTCTTAGTTTGACTCAACAGAAAAGTATTTCCATGTTTTTTTCGTAAACAAAACTCTTGGTCAGGGCTATTATTAAAGCCAGGCAGTCATGTCATGACTCATGACCAACAGACCCCTTTTATTCACCAACCCTTATGGTAAATGAAAAACTGTTGTCACCAACCACTCGTAACTCACCCACCACCCTTATGCTATCCAAACTAGTTCTTTTGACCTGATATTATCCAAACTAGTTCTTTTGACCTGATACTATCCAAGCTAGTTCGAAGAAATGGTTATTGATATTGTAAAATACACACACTCAGAGAGCAAAGGTTATAAACATATAATATTAAGGATAAGATTAAAGTGCAAAACTACCCACAAATATTTACCAAAAATGTGTCTAATACCATATGATTTTTAGAGGTGCAAAAATAGCCACGAGTTTTTAGAATTTACGAACAACATTACACTATGGTCACTAAGTTTAGGTGCAAAATTGAAATTCATTTAACAAATTCCAATTGTGTTTCGTCAATTGGAATTGTTTTGATACAAATTCAAATTTCATTACAATATGTTTCAACTTTCATACAAAATTGCAATTTGCTTAAGTCACACTCAGGCACTCTGTTCTGCTCTGTATTTTTTTCATAGAGATAAAGTAAGTTTTCAAATAAAAAATGCTCGGTCATGGTCAATCGTTGGATATATACAAACTCGTTTAGGGACCCACACGTCCATCTTACCCCATGCCTAGCAACATCAGGCTAAATTTAGGAAGCCCTCTCGTGGATTTTGCTATCTTGTTTCTAGAAACCCAATTTCGTCCTGTGCCTGTAATGCTTAGTCATGAACAACCGTCGGATTTATACAAATTGTTCTTCTTTGTGAAGGAAATAGGTGGGTATGCTTAGTGATGATCAACCGTTGAAAAACTCGTGGAGGAAATAATTTCAAAAGTGGGAATTTTGGGTGTAATATGGATTTCATGTTTGAGCTGCTAGAGCTAGTAAATGAGTTTGGCGATTTATTATGTCGCAATGCCAAGCCGAACGATAAAGTATTTTTTTGGTTGCAATTACTACTGCAGAAAAACTCTTTTACGGTGATTAAAAAAGGTTTCTCATGATAGTTTCACAGGACATAAAAAATTAAGGATTTCATAGTGGTTATTACCTGCCATGAAAATGTATTTTCCACAGTGGTTTTTAAGAAATAACTGTCATGGAAAGGCTTTAATAAATGGTGTTATGGGGCTCACTAATAACTGTTGTAAGAAATACTTTCCACAGTCGTTATTAAAATAACCACTGTGAAAAGTTTAAATATTTTTATATAAATTTGTTTTAATTTGTATACAACTTCCTTACAATATCAAATTTAAACAGACTAAAATAATACAAAACCAATTCAAAGTTAAAACACAATTTTCAATGAACTAAAATTCAAAGACTTCAATGTTAAAATTTAAATCTATCACTAAGACAACTAAAGTTTTCAATCCTAATTCAACTAAACCTAATGAACAATAAACTGAAAAAAAACTATACTTAACTATTAGTACCAAAATTTTGAACTTCAACTACACTAAGTGTTTATCAACACATATTCTCAAGTGGTGTTCTTGACAAAGCATTTCTCATTGAGTTGATTTTGTCAGGTTCATATTCCACACTATTTTGAAATGCTTGTAAATTAAAAGGAACAAAGCAATGTAGGGAAAAAAAATTGAAGAGTCACAATGTAAATTCTATTTACCTTGTCCAATTTCTCAGTAACCCATATCTCAATGATGTCATTTATATGGTGGATAACATAATATTCGCATTCAACACTCCTATATTGACAACGGTACTAACAAAATTAAAAATAGAATTGAATACATTAGAAAATATTTAACTTTGTTAATCTAAAAAATTTATAAATATAAAACTTAGTTTAGAACAACTTACTTCTAAGAGAATCCATGTTGGTGGTGGCTTTTTGTTCTTAGTCACTACATTGAATCCTTGAAAAGCCCTATCAACAATTAGAAAAAAAATAAAATTATAGCACGTTTTTGTAAACTTTATGCCTAATAAATTTATAAACATAAACTTACATGTTCATGACATCCTTGATGTTGTCTTGTGACGCTCCATAGAGGGAATCGAATTAGTAGACAGTGTTATCATGGGGTGCAAAAATAAAAAGAGTTTAATGATAATTACAAAATATAAATCATGTTAATTATAATTCTACATATATAATCTGTGTGTGTCCCAAATATAATAGTACACTTACCTTTCAACGTAAGGTGCAAAATATATTATCTTTTTGGTTTAGGTTATCGTGGTCATCATGTAACTGATTTCACTTTTGGATTGTTTGATGTTCCATACACTTTTTGAGGACGCATGAAGCCATGTTTGACCTTATTTTCTTTTTTCGTGTAGATGTACGTGGCTAAAGTGTCTATTGTTCAAATGATAAAAAAAAAAGTTAGGACGTGCATAAGTATAACATAAAATAAGAAAATAATATTATAACTTATAAAATGGCCAGTTGTATGAAGATTACATCTAGCTTCTAAAAGTTGAGGAACTTAGCAAGATCCTTCTTATTGATGGTGAAGTTATACATTAGCTCTGACCCCATAATCCCTAGCGGCATGTTAAAACTAAGTTGGTGCTCTATTTCTTGCACTATGAAATAACGCAACGCTAAACTTTCAAATCTAGTCACATATTGACATTAAGGGGCTTGAGAATAGGAACTGAATTTTTTTCACCTTCTTTATTATCGCCTTCTTTGCCATTACTATTGATTTTCTAACAAGTCTTTTTAGCCACAAGATGAAACTTCTTTTAACCTGGGCCTTAATCGAACCTTATCAGTAGGGTTGGGAGCTTTTTTGCCATGGGTTGTTAAGCCCTTGAATGCTCAACCATCAATGATGAGGAGAGGGTTATCAATGTCCACATAGAGAGCACAAGGCAGTCTATTGTCTTAGATATGGTCAAGGCTAGGGTTAGGGTCAAACGGTGTCACCTATAGCATCTAATTACTACTACCCCTCCTACTTTTAACCATAGGTGAACTTTGAAATATGGAAAAAAATTACTTAAAATAAATTAGGCAAACTTAAACGGATTAAATAAATCTTGTAAAGATATGATTATTACCTATAACAATTTAGACACCCGAGGCATCTAGAATTCGATTGTGCCCATCATCATCATATCTTGTTGAAACTTGACATCGAACTCCTCATGCATCTTTTGCATCTCTGTTAGTGGTGGCATTTCTTCCTGTAATCTCTAGTTGAGCTCTTTTTTAGACACCATACCACTAGAGGATGTATAAGTGCTTCAGGAAGCAGGGCCAAAGAACTATTTAAGGCCAATCCCTTTAAGGGCCCCTTTAACTTGATCATGATAGTCAGGCTTCACAATCATAGTTGCCAAGATATCTATTCATCCTTGAGGAAAGAATGAACCTTGAGATGCTTTCTCCTCAAGTGCATCCTATAGCATAAAAGTAACAAATTCAATTTAAGATAATTGAAAACACATGTAATCAAGCATAATGTTTTATGTTACTTACAATCCTCTCCCTAATAGCAACAGCCTTTGGAGTGATGTACTAGCCCTTCTTAACCCTTGTTTTAGCAGCTTTATTTACAGCCACATATGAAGCAAAAACATGTCATATGGAACAACAATGCATGGCACTATGCTTAGAAAATCATACTTTGAAATATTACTTTCTCAGGCTACTATTCACTTGATAACACTAAAATTTTAGCCAAATTTGAAAATTCATAACTAATTCTAAACAAATTGCTATAAGGTGGCTCCAAATTTTATTTGAATCTCTTTCATTTTTTTTACATGGAAAAAATACTCATTGGTGAAATACCTTTACTAATCAGGTTCCGTTTTTTTGTATAAAAAGTACTGTTCATTTGGTCAATTTTTGATTTCTCAGCTTTTTACCATCACTTCAAAAATTCATAACTTTCAACACATAGTTCCAGATTAGGTGATCTACCACTTCTTTTGAAGGTTAGAATTTGAACTTTAAGCTAATCAAATGTCATGACTAGATTCCTTTATTTGTTCAAACAAGTCATAGCCCTAAAAGCTTGATTTTCCAGGAATTTTCATCCCTTTTAATTGCATTAACTTATGAAATTTAGGCCATAATCTCCATATTTACCATTTACTACTCATACTATTATTATTATATACTTATGTGTCATTATACCTCCCAAGAGGTAGGAGCATTATCTCATACATCCATTCATCAAGATTTACACAACATTATATAAATATATTCAAAGCTTTTAGTTGCATAACATAGCCAAACATATAATTACATGACATTCCATACAACTTTCCATTAAGCTTTCACATTCTTCCCTTTTTTCCTTGGAGTGCCAACCCCTAATGGTGTCAATTAGATATAAAGGAGGTGAGATTTCGAAGAAATCTCAATAGTAAAGAACAACAATCATAATGTTAACAAGGTAAAGTTAATTCATGCTATATGTAATCAATATTTTCATGCATTCATATAATACATCATGCCATGGAAAGGGAACACAGAATCATATCATTAAACAACTCAATTATGCATATTGCCAAGGCATAAATGTAACAAGTTAAACACATTTCATCATAGCTAACTCAACCATATCATGACATATAACACATAGCAAAAACAACCATTACAAGTCTACACTAAAATTGTAAGTTCTTGCTATCTTGGTTAAATTCTTGATTCTTATTGCCTTGCCTTTGTTCTTGAGTTTCCTCTTGCCCAAGATGAATACCTATCAATTACACAATAATGGTGCTCGAAATATCAATAGAAACAACATCATTAAAAACCTAACCTAAAACCCTAACCCTTTATTCTTGATTTTAGGGTTTTTGCATTATCTTTCTTAACATAACTTTCATATGCTTTTCCTACATAATTTTTTATATAGGATCCATATCTGAACTTAGATTTATCAAAATCCAATTCTTTCCTATAGATCTCATGTTGTTTGAAATTCAGGGTATCAAAATCCAAAATTTTTATTTTCAATTTTAATGCTTTCAATCACATTTTCTCAACATAGTCATATATAATTTCATCTTTTAAACTTATTTGAAGTGTCAAATCAATTTGAATCAAACTCTAAATCCATGAACCCATGTTGGCCAAACTGTATACATATATGTCACAAGCTAGAATTCTTTCATGCATAAACCAAGTTAAAATACAAGTTTCCAACTATTTTCTATCCTCTAATCCCTATGTCATCTTCTTATCATTCATAACAGGTTACATGACAATTCGGGTAGCAAGATTCCATAAGGTTTTTAGCCATTTTTATCTATCCAAATCAATCCTAAAACAATCACTAATTAAGACAATTAAATCCTTAATGAAAGCCTTAACTTACCTTGGTTGATTGCTTGAAACTAACTTGGTCTTCTGCTCACTTTTTCTTTTTCCCCGTTTTCACTTCAAGAGCAAAGCCTTTCCTCTTTTTCCCCCTATTTTTGCCAAATTTATTACTTATGGGAAATATTTATAGACAAATTTTTGACTTGGATTTCCTATTTTACCCTTGGTGAAATGTTATAATTCCCTTGTACACTTGTCCTTTGATCTTGTCTTGCCCTCCATGACCATGCCACATGTCATGTCACCTATTATCCATGTGCTTATTAAATAATATTTTATTACAATTTAAATTTTTCCAATTATGCCCTCAATGTCATGCTCCTTATAGTTGGTGCCAAAAATAACAAAAAAATATAGGAAATTTTTTTTTTCCTACTAAGCTCAAGGTTATTCCACTATATAATCTCATGGTATTGGTTAAATTTTTTCTGTATCATGTCTAATCCAATACCTCTAAAAATCTATTTCTTTATGCCAATGACTCTTTTTTATTGAAGAGAAGTTGTCCAATTTTTTTAAGTTAAAATTTGACCTATAATTCATTCTATTCAAATTTTTCTAAAATCAATTTTTTACTGACATAATTCAGCTTTAAATATTTTTAAAGCTAACCTATGGACTTTTAGAGGTCAAGGATAATTTTATAATATGTAATAATCTCTCAACAAAATTTTTCTCATTTTTTTCTAAATTATTGAGATGTATGTATATTTAAAATAATACATTTTGGCCAATTTTTCTTAATTAGCCAAAATACCAATAATTATAGAAAATTCTAAAATAAATTATTTTTATTCTGTTTTCACCTTTTAGATCTCAAATACTATTCTAGACTCTTCATTATTTTTTATGAATTTTTGAGAGTTTTCAAGAATTTTGGGCATAGTTTCCAATTTTACCTTTTCTTAACCAGAACTTTTCAAAATGACAGTTTGGTTCCTACTCAGGTTTCACTTCAAAAGTTGTTCCGTCTCTGTCTCTTTAAATTCCTCATTTACCAAGTTAAAATTAAGAAGATATGACATTTGTCATCTTCCATTATCTTGGCTAGAAAGACATTGGATGGGCGAAATGACTTGAGTAGGGTCTGAAATAGCAACCTTTTCCACAGCTTGCAATCGCTCCACTATCATAACCCTTCTAAGCCATTGTAGCCCCAATGAGACATGATATGTGAGTTCATATTTTGCTCAGATATTTGTTTGTTCTTCCTACTCAGTGTTTATGACAATGAAACAAATTTAAAAAGGTTAGTTTAGTTAATCAAATTATAAATTCATTCATAACTATGTTTGTAAAAAAAAAACCAAACCTAAAATGTAGTGCCTTCCTGTTGCTTGGCAAACTTCTCTCATGCCTTGTCACTAATGTAGGGGAATCGATCCTTGGGATGTTCACCCATCTTTTTTCCATAGAGGTACTTCCTTGCAAACGTGGATTCAAAATCTCTCCACTGTTCATCCGCTTGCTTTAATATATGACACTTTATCTCCTCTGTGGCGGGAATATCAAAAGTGAGCTGCAATAAAATACAACAAATTTTGAAGTAAATAATCACTATAATTTGAACAAATAAAGGAAAGAGAGAGCTTGAAATGTTCCAAAATATCCTCTAAGATATTGTCCTTTACATTTTGGTATGTCAACCTCCAATTAGTATATTTAGTACTAATCTTGTTGCATGCTATATAACCCATGTAACTATATAGCTAAGCCCCTCCAGGACCTATTGCCTTTGAATCATCATCTAATTGTACTGTTATTCTCATGGGCTATGTGGCCTCATCACGCAAAGCTATTATTCTCATATGGGTTGGCCCTTTACCTCTTTTCTTCCTAGTAGAGGAACTGTTGTTGTTACCAAAACCTTGCTGATCAGATCCATCTATTTTCTATTCTAAAAACAACCAATAAATTTAAGAATAAGAAGCAATAATGCAAGATTAATAACTAATAAACATGAAATAAATTTAATAATGGGTTAAACTATTGATTTAGGCCTTACTAATGGTTATCCTTCCAAATTTCTTCACAATGATCATCTCTAACAGCATAGTTGTCATCTACTAAACCAAATTCAACTATTTTAAATTGAGTAGCTGTGAAATGTGGGGTTTTATTGAGGTTGAACTCTAAGTTACTGTCATCCGGACTGACATTTTCATAATTATCGGTCCAGAAAAGGTAAAACGGGAAAATTTGAGAAAAATTCTAGAAATTCCCTGAAAAATGGGAAAAGTGTAGATTAGAGGTTTTGAAAACTCGATTGAGGCCCGAAAGGTGAAATTTTGGTGAAAATGAATTATTACGAAATTTCTTGTAAACAAAGGTTTTCAAGAAATTATTGGGGAAATGAAGAAATATAATTATTTTAATGAGTTAGAGGCCTCAATAAATTTGAGAGATTGATGGAAAATTAATCTAAATGTTTATTTAAATTTATAAAATTAGTTTTAGGCCTTGAAAACTCAGGAATTAATTCTAGGAAATTTATTTCCCTCAGATTTATTGATAAAGGCTTAGTCGGAGAAAATTCAAAATAAATACCTAGAGGTGGTGAAAAGTTATGAAAATTTTTATATCATATTCTCATATTAAAAGGTGAATTATCATGGAGAGAAATGAATTTTTAGAGGTCTAGAAAAATTATAAAATGTTACTAGTGAATAGTAACTGATGAAGTTTCTAATTGGTTTGGGATAGTGATTTGGTTTGTGGGCCATCTTTTTGGACCAGCCTAAACTATTTTTGGGGCCCACATAGAGCCCAATAAGGGCTCAATTTCATGCAAAATTTGGAGGCTTCAATTAATTAAAGAAAAATACAAAAATTAAGAGATATTTGTGTGCAAAAATCTAGCAAATGGCCACATGTTCAAATCTGATCAATTCCGCACTTGATGGCAGCCAACACACCTCCTTATCTATCATTTGGGCATGGGGAAGTGGCAAATTTTTGGTCTATAAATACCCCTTGAAAATACAAAGAAAATGTTAGAAAATTGGGAAAAATAAGGGGAAACTCTGTCACTGTTCATCCAGCTCTGTTGCATGAAATTCTTGAGGATTTTTAGGCAAGAAATCATCCAACTTACTTCAAGAAAACACTAAGGTATGTCCAAGCATCACTATCTCTAAGTTTTATATTGATTAAACAAGGATATTTGCTTGGGAAAATGCTGAAAAATTCTAAGAAATTCAATTGAGATGTGTGATACTTAGGAAAGGATAGAAACCTTAATAATCAAGTGGAACAAGGAAGATTAAGTGGTGTATGGATTGATTTTCGGATGAAATCAAAGTTAGGGTTTAAGGGGAGAATTTTCGTCCAGCACTGTTCATGCAGGAGCTAATTGATTTTGCTTGATTTGATAATTTCAATGGCTTTAAAACATGTTTTCATGTAGGGATATCATGTTGGAAAGTGTTTAAAATCATTGGAATCAAAAATAGAATTTTTAGAAAACAAAGGACCCCTATTCAACCAAACCAGGTTCATGGGGAAGGAGTGTGATTTTCAAAAATCTAATTGCACCATTGGATTCCTCATGAAAAATTGTGTAGGACTAAGTCATGAGATGATTGATTCTAAAGAAGGAATCAATTTGTTAAAAATCAAAGAAAAAGGGGGGAAATTGTTGAGTTAAGGTTTAAGTATTGGAATTAAGTTGTTTTGTGGTTAATATGGCCTATGATTATGCTTGGTTTAATAGGCATTGAGAGGAGGAATTAAGGAGAAGCATTGCTCCTTGGAAGAATTAAGTGGAGAAGCTTTGCAAAGGTAGCTTTGAATTATAATTTGATTGTTTATCTTTCTTGTTTGTTGTAAATGTTGTTGCTTTGATTGGAGGAACTTTGTGATGATATTGATTGTTTGATTGACAATGATTATGCTTTGGCCAAATGCTTTGTGGTATGTCAATGTGGATAATATAATGTTCCTCTCCTTGCATAATATTTGGTATAAATTCTTATGAATTGGCAATGGTTTGGATTGCATGACATGTCACATTAAACTTGCATTGATTTACATGACAATTATAATTCATATACTACTGAAATTTCTTTGAAATCTCATTCCTCCTATGTTATTTTAAGCCCTAATTAGGAAGTGAACCAAGCATGGATCAAGGGAAGGAATTGGCCTTGGCATGAAATGGCTTTATGAATATATGTTATGTTAGAAACTTTTGCAATGTATAATGAACCTTATATGGATTTTGTAGTAAGTTATGGATGACATTTGTAACATCCCAAATTTTGACTCATAGATACAAGTAATAGTATAAGGAAAGGATGATTACTAAGTCCAATACAATGAAAGTCCCAGAAACCCCTCAGAAGGAAAAAGAGATTTTCTGAGGGCAAATGTGTAAAACAATAGTGTTCGAGGACTAAAGAATGACTAACTGGAAACAACTAAGAGCCAGAGGTTATGCTAGAAACTTACAAGAGATGGTTCCGAAGGTTAGGCCTAAGGAGGGATTAAATTGCAAAGAAAAGATTCCTAGGCCAAGTAGGGACCTAATTGTAAATAATAAAAGTTCTGGTTGGTCAATGCTCAGAGTTAGTAAAAAGGGCCCAAATGACTTAGAAAAATTCCAGAAAAATGGAAATAGGATCCCAGAGCCAATATAAGGCTAGAAATGATGGAAATGCCCTGAAGACATTCCAGGGTTTTGAGCAATTTGAGATAGTAGCTTAAATTGAATTATTTAAGCTATGAGACGGCCTCAAATAATCAGGAAAAACACAGATTGTAAAATTAATTCCATCCCCAGAAAACTGACAATGTTAGCTTTAATTAAATTTAAAGCCTATTTATACCCTATCCGGGAAAAGTCAAAATAGTTTTTTACAGTTTGACTTTTGACCCGAGAAAAATTAGAGGAATTTCTTGTGATGAAAGGGAAAGAATGAAACCCAGAGACAAATCAACAGAGTTACGAGCTGATAGAAAGAATTTAGAGAAGGTAACCCTGATTAAGTATTATTTAAGAATATTTCTGGGAAAAGGAGAAAGTAAATATCTAAACACCATCATGACGACGTTGAGTCAGCATGCTGAGTCACCAAATGCAATCATCACACCTATGAGTCAGCATGCTGAGTCACCAAATGCAATCATGACACCTACAAGTCATCACGCTGAGTTAGCAGAAGATATTTATGGACAGCATAAAAGTCAGAACGCAGTACGGGAATATTTTAAATAGTCCTTTGTCTACCTGTTATAGTGAAATCTCCACTGCGTGACGCAGTAAGGTTAAATAGCCTGTCAGTAGAGCTAATTATTTTTATCTATGCTCCTCTAAGATGGCGCCATATATGTAGTTAATTAAGATGAGAAAATGGTGCCAGAACATGTCCCAGTGGTATCAGGTAAGTCAGAAGTCAAAAAAAGTACCCGATACGGTGTAGAATGGCAAAATAGGTAGAGGAATGTCTAAGGGCTATATTTTGGACGAATTTTATATTAATTTCCTCCCTATTTTAATACCAAAATGATGAAGGAATATGGAAGGGATAAGTGTACGGTTAGATCAGAAAAGAAGGTATTACGTGTATGGTTGGATACAAGACACATGTACGGTCGGATGCAAGGCACATGTGTGGTTGGATTAAAGACATGTGGCTTGATGATGTAAGTGTGATGTCATCAAGATGAGGTAAGCATGATGTCATAGGACACGTGTCATCATAAGATAAAAAGAGAAAATGGACGGTCTAGATCAAGCCACGTATTTTTAAGATCAACGGTTGAGATTCGGTCTTGTTTTCTATAAATACCCATCCCCTCCCTCTCATTTTGTCTTAAGCCATGGAAACCTTGGGGAAGCTCTTGCAAAATGGTTTCTTGAGAGAGAAAGAAGAGGGAGAAAGAAAGGCCAAGTGATCCCAAGCCAGATCAAGCTCTAAAACAAGGTATGTGTTGCTGTTTTTAATGTAGTTTCTACCTCTCTTGTTATTTTTGAGCTGGTGGTTGGTTTGATTGGATTTTTGATGATTGAAATCCTATGGGGAGGTACTGCATGAAATTTATTGGAATAGGAGAAGATGATATGGATGTTAAAAGCATGTTTAAAGGTTTGGAAACAACAAGAATCAAGTGGTTCGTGTTGATTTTCTAAGAAATCTAACTTTCCCTTAGTTTGTGATTCTGTTTAGCCTTGACTGTTCTGAATGGTTAGGATTGGATTTTGATTTTTTTGAGCTTGGAAATGGATTCTACATGCAAAATTATGTGGGAATAGCATGTGAAAATAATTTTAGGAAGGTTGGAATTGAAACTCAAAAGTTAGAGTTCAAGTATGTTCAAGAAAGAATCAAGTAGAGATAAGTTGATAACTTGATTCTAATAACTATTTTGCATCATGTATTGATGTGTTTAGGATCTTGGACCATCCAAGAGGATTTTTAATAGTGTTGACCGAAAATCTATGGGATTGGAAAGACAAGGGAATCAAAGGAAAAGCAAGAGGAAAGCTATGTTATAAGGTAGTGAACTTACCTATATTGTGTGCTTCATATGTATGCTTGCATGATGTGGTTGTGTTGCCATGATGTGACTAAGCTATGATGAAATGTTTGCAAAGTTATATTTGTAAGTTTATGTCATGCTTTGCCTTGGCAATATGTTATGAAAGCATGAAATGATTTAGCTTACTTTCCATGGCATTCATGTGTTAATGTTATAACATGTCATGCATGTGCATTATGTCTTGCATGCTTATGGGTAATGTTTGCTATTAAGATTCTTCCGAATCTCACCCCTCCCTAACCAACTATTTAGGTCAATCAATGGTGGGCAATAATGGCATGAGAGGCAAGGAGAAGAAAGTGAAGAATTATTAATGTTAATGAATGATGTTATTATTTAATGTGTAATTCTCCTATTATGTAATTTATGTTATGGAAACCAATAATGCCATGTATTTAATTACAATGTTTATGGGAGGAATAGAAATGTATGAGGATGATTGGGAAAGTGTAAACCCAATTTATGTATGCTAAAGAAATAGAAAGAATTAAAGTAAAAAGATGTTAAAGGATAAAACATAGGTCATGGAACAGTGAGTTTGTAGCTTCAGTTTGACTTATCAAATGAATGAGTTAAGCCATAAAATTTGGCAGATTCATAATCTGAAGCTTTAAAAGGAGAGGCAAATCGCCTCGATCAAATTTGTACACAAAGAGACATAATTTTTATAGAATTAGTTATGATTTTTCAAAACTGCACCTAAAACCTGAATTTAAATAGTGAACAATAATTCGAATAGTTATGTTGAATTTTTTTTAAATCCATGGGCTTGTATCATGACTTGCTTAAACCATAACGCTTACAAATGCGTACTTTGAGGGATTAAAGGTAGGATGTTTCAACATTTTGATGTAAATTATATTGTTATCCCATGTTCCAATATTAGAATTATGCTTGAGGCATTGTGGAAGGAATGTGGTTGAAGGAAAAGGGGGAAATAAATCAAGAAAATGGTAATTAAGGGATAGAAATTTCCTAAAAAGTGCCAAACTTGTGGACATAAAATAATGAGCAAGTATTGGAGTTTAGACATGAAATTTTATAGGCAAATAGATCTCATTTTTAGCTTTAAAACAAGTAGTAATTCATTAAATTTTGAGTTGTGTGCTAAGTGTTATGCCCTTCTAAAGTTGGACAAAAATACTGAAAATTCGAAAATTTACCAAATAAACAGTACACTTTGACAAATTTTCTGGAATTATTCTGGATGGAATTAGACCTAATGATTATTTTTTTTCCTCTATAGAACTCTTAGCAAGCTTCACTTGAAAATTGGAACCATTTCGTTTTGATTTTTTTGGATTTAGTTATGAATTTTCAAAATTGGCTCATTTTAGGATGAACAGTGTACGGACAGGATGAACAGTAAAATCCGGAATTTCAAATTTTCCATCCGGAAATGTTCTGAAATGACTTATATTGGTTCCAATTGATGTATAATGGGTTATAAAGAGAAGTATGACACCTTAAAGCATGATGGACAATTGTTTCTTTGCTTGATCAGTGACATAAAACACTTGTTTTGCTTAACTTGCTGAAATGAATAGCTCATCCCTATATCTAACCCCCTCAAGATCAACTAAAATAAATCCAAATTCTTCATCTGCTTGTACAGTATTATTATTAACCCACTTATATTTGAAAAGAAAAACTTTAAACTTGGTATAACTAACCTCCCATATCTTTTTTACTACTCCATAATAGGAGATGAATGCCAATGTTGGGATTTTATCTTTTGAACTATCAAAATGCATAACTTAGGCTACTATTATTACCCTACTATTCTATATGATACTTTTATTATCTTAGGCTTTTGTATTAAATGCATAACCATTTACATCATATCTGCCTAGCACACAATGTCAAGATGAGGCCCTGTGGCTAACATTTATTTTGTCTCAGAAGGATTGCCATCCTTTAATACTTCTTGCTTGAATCACACTATAATTGACTTGTTATGCTTATTAGCTAGTTGCATATCATTCTTTTATGGGTTCATGTTTCTCAACATATTCTTGTGAGCATTCAAGTAAGGTAGAATTTCATCTATTTTATTCAAAACATATATATGTGCTTGCATCACCACTTCACGAGACATGACTTTACTATGACGCTCCGCGTTCCATTGCTTCTCCCTTGATCATGCTGAAATTGAGGAAGCCCAACTACCTTAATCCCATCAATAGCATTCTCAGCCATATATCTCTTAACAATTGATATCTTAGGATGATAAGGACTCTTAGAATATCCTTTTAAAATTTTCATATATCTCTCAAACAACTACATCCATATTAAACATATCGAGCCATAAAGTTTTATCTCTCATATAAGATGAACTACCAAACGCACCGTAATGGCAAAACATACTAGAGGAAAGTGTATCTCCAATTAGGGAAGGATAATGTAACCTTCATTTTCTAATTTGTCCAACTCAACAAGATCAATTACTTTGCTACAAATAGTATTGATGAACATATAAAGTTTAGTAATGGTACTCTTCACATCATTTTTCATAATGGCTTGAATAGCCACTAAAAATAATTATTGCATCCATATATGGCAATTATAGGACTTCATTCTCATTATCTTCAGAGCATACATTGAAACGAGCTTCCTCAAACTAGAAGAATACCCTTGTGTGACCTTAATATCATTCAAACAACCACAGAAGCTTGCATTCTCCTCCTTTGACAATATGTACCCTAGTGAGTGCAAATTAGCCCTCTTACCCTCTCTTTCTTGCGGGTGTAGTAATTTCTTATTCCAATTTCAACTAACTCTCATCTCCTATTGATCCTTAGTCTTTTCACTTTTATGGAAAAAATAACCAACAAGGCTCCCACACACATTTTTCTCCACATGTATTATATCTAGACTGTGTCTCACTTTAAGACTCTACCAATATGAAAGATCATAGAATATAGATTTCTTCTTCCATATATTCTCCTCACCTGTAGTCTTCTTCTTCTTCTTACCAAAGATGACAATAACTCCCTCTACTCATTGATAAACATTTTCTCCTGTTAATAGTATTGAAGCCATTTGATATTCCTGTGAGCTATTAAATGCCTTCTTGAACCTGCTATAAGGATGGTGTCAACCTGACCAAGGTAGATTGTCTTCTTTCCATGTAATGAGTGCCTTCTTCACATGTTATACATACTTTATGCCCCTTAACATTCTATCATGACAAATTTTCATATGCTAAGAAGTCATTATCATGGTAAAGCTTATGGCGTGTACTCTAAAGGTATCTTGTTTATATGCATTGAACACATCAACACTGTCACATCTTGAGAAATTTCACTTGGATATAGAAAGTTAAAAATTGGAATAAGGGCCAATGTAGAAACTAGATGGGGAGATGAAATAACATTTGAGGTAAAACCCTGATAAGGTCCAGGCTGGCATTTTCATAACTATCGGTATAGGAAGGGCAAAACGGAAAAATTTGAGAAAAATTCCAAAAAATAGTAAAAGTATAAGTTAGAGGTTTTAAAAATTTGGTTGAGGCCCAAAGGTGGAATTATGGTGAAAGCAAATTATTACGAATTTCTCATAAACTGAGGTTTTTAGGAAAAATATTAAAAAATCAAAAGAAAATAATTATTTTAAGTAGTTAGAGGCCTCAATAAATTTGGAAATAAGTTGGATAAATCATATAAATATTTATTTGAATTTATAAAAAAAATTTTAGGCCTTGGAAGTGCAGTAATAAATTTTGAAGAATTTATTTTCTTGTTGTGACACCAATAAAGGTCTAATCAGAGAAAATTCAAAATAAATACCTAGAGGTGGTGAAAAATCCTGAAAATTTTCATGTTATGTTTTCATATTAAAATGTGAATTATCATGAAGAGAAATGAATTTTTGGAGGCCTAGAAAAATTTTGGAATGTTACTAGTGAATAGTAACCGATAAAGTTTCGGAATAGTTTGGGATTTTGATTTGGATTATGGGCCATCTTTTTGGACCAGAATAAACCATTTTTGGGGCCCACATTAGGCCTAATTCAAGCCCAATTTTGTGCAGCTTCTGGATAGCTCTATTTTTAATTAAATAAAATGCAAAATTAAGGGATAATTGTTGGAATAATCTAGAGCTTGGACACGTGGATAGATCTGAAGTTGTAAGACATTTGATGGCTTCCAACTCACCTTATTTCAGCCATTTTGGACGTCCAAAAATTAGAGGGGAAAGGCAGCTTGGTTTTTCTATAAATATCCCTTCCTAAAATACAAGAAAATATTGGAAAAAGTGGGAAAAAGAGGGGAGGTGCTGCCATTTTCGTTTCTGACCAAGGGAGACTAAATTTATGGAGGTTTTGGACAAGGAATCATTCAAATTACATCAAGAAAACATCAAGGTATTCTTAAACCCTCTTATCCCTAATTTTAAGCTAGTTTAGTTAAAGTTTTAGCTTGAAATTCTAAGGCTAGATGCTACCCCATTTAGGTGTGATCATGGAAGGTGTATGGAAGGATAGAAATCTTAAATATCAAATGGAATAAGCTTGTTTAAGTGGTATATGGAATGGTTTTTGAAAGAAAATACACCAAGGGTTTTATATGTTCATTTCGGTCAAGGGGTGTTCTTACTGGAGGAGTTTGTTTTGCATTAATTTCATGATTCCAATGGGTTTAAAAATGTGTTTTTATGTAGGGAGATACTAAAAGGAAGTGTGTAAAATCATTGAAATCAAAAATAGAAATTTTAGAAGCTTAAAACCCCCTATTTGGCCAAGAGGAATTCAGAGGGAAGAAGTTTTATTTTTTAAAAATCTGATTCCATATTTGAATTTCTCATGAAAAATTGTGTAGGAATGAGTCATGATTTTATTGATTCTTAAGGAGGAATTATTTTTGTTAAAAATCCAAGAAAAAGGGGGAAAATGTTAAGTTAAAGAGAAAGTGTTATGTTTAAGTGGTTTGGCTATTAATGTGGCCTATGTTTATACTTGATTTAACAGGCTTTGTGAGGAGGAATCAAGGAGGATCATTGTCACTTGAGGAGACCAAATTAATCAAGTGATAAAAGGTAGCATTGGATTATAATTTGATTGTTTATCTTGCTTGTTTAATGTGATTATGTTGATTGTTTGAATTGAAGAATTTATATGGTGATAATGGTTGACTTTATGACATTTGTTTGTGCTTTAGCCAAATGCATAGAAATATGTCAATTTGAAATTGTTGATGTTCCTCTTTTGGTATGATACGAAATATGATTTTATGTGACTTGAGGATGTTTAAGGTTTTATAACATGTCACATTATACTTGCTTGATTTACATGACGATTGTAATTCATTACTATTGAGATTTCAATAAAATCTCATTCCCCTGAATGTATAAACAATAATAGGAATTCGAGGTGGTATCACTGAGAGCAAGGAGAAAGAAAAGGGATTCACTTGGAAGAGGAGAAAGTTTATTATTGTTGAAATAATACTATGTAATTATATACATTATTATTTGTATGTATGAAATTATATCGAATATCAATGATAAGGGTGCCTTACATGTGAATAATTGGTTAAGGAATCATGATTATGTGTCATATGATTAGAAAAGCTAAATGAAAGGAAAAGGAAAAGGAAAAGAAAAGGCAAGAATAGTATGAAGAAGGGATAAAGGTTGACTTTTTGGGAGTAAAGTTTGACCAAGGTGATTTTGAGCAATTGGATGAATCTGGATCTAAGACTTGGCATGCTTATAGATCTCATTTTTAGCTTTAAATCAAGTGGTAATTCATTAAATTTGGATTTTTTTTACAGAAAGTTATGTCCTTCCAAAGTTGGGCATAAATCCTGAAAAATAAAAAAATGACCAAATGAACAGTATCACTTTGAACGAAATCTGGGAATGATGTATGAGATCTAGATACTAATAAGTATTTTTCCTCTAAATATAATGTCAAGAGATTTCTATGGAGCTTGGAACCATCCCATTTCAATTTTTCTACAATTAATTATGAATTTTCAAAGTTGGCCTAAATTGTTGTGAATAGTGTACAGAAATCCGAAAATGGGAATTGTGAACTTGAAATTTTCTCATATTTAAGACTTGAATAATGGTTCCTAATAGTTTCAATTGATGTACAATTTGATAATAAAGGAGGTGTGGCAAACACCTTCCTCCCATAGCTTCTTCAAGTTCCCATCACAGATGCCGAATATATATATATCGAGATCATTCTCAACTATTTTGGCTCTAAGATCTGTTAGGATTAAGGTTTTGATGATAACAAAGTAAGGAATATGTGTTTTAGTATGTTAATCGATCATCTAATAGATCAAGGACTTATCGATAACTTGATAGATAATATTTCTGTACAATCAGTAAATTAGCAGAAACATTGACCGATAATCTTATAGATAATGTGTTGATCGATCATTTTTAACTTGTTATGTATAAAAGTCTACAGTAAATTATCGATCACTTGATCGATAATCAAAATGATCAAACATCAGTCAGATAAAGCGATACAAATCTGATAGGCATTTATCACTCACATGATCGATAAATGGTTTATCGATGAAAAGACAGATAAATGGTAATGTGCTCTATTCACTCTATATTTTGCCTTAGTCACCATTTATCGATTAGTGATTTATCGATAATGTGATTGAACATTGCTTTATAACCCACTCTACATGCAGGTTGTTATCCAAGTGGCTTATCGATCACTTGATTGATCAGTGGATTATCGATCAAATGATCGATCATCAGTATCTCATTTTTAATTAATGGTCTTTTCAATCATCGAATCAATAATCAAATTATCGATAATATGATCGATCACTGCACTTACTTGTATGCCTTGTTTTTCACATGACGTGATCGATAAATTAGCTCTTTGACTTTACAGGATTAAATCTCTTTGTTCTATTTTATCGATCACTTGATCGATCATTCATTAATCGATCACCTATTTGATAATTTACAATGTCTGTGTTTTCACTGAATATATTTTTCTTTATCATTTATCGATAATTTTATCTATCATCTATTTATCGATAAAGTGTTCGATCATTATTCCTTGAAAATCTATTTCCATATCACTCTGTTTATCGATAGCCTAATCAATCAACAAGTGTTCGATCACTTGTTCAATCATGGACTAATTTCAGTAAAACTTCAATCAGTTGCGATGTTTCTCAAAATATGTTATCTATTTCATTCGAGCTTTTCTCAGTCTTCATGTTTGTTTTAATTTTCTATTTAAAGAGTTTTAGAATCAAAAGAGACCTTGAGCTTCCTTTTCTGTGCATACCTTTATGAAGTCACCGTTTCCTTTTATCGATCACTTGATCGATAAATCAATGATCCATCACTTGATCAATAAACATAGTTACCTATGTCAAAAGTTCTCATTCTGAATAATCGATAACCTGATCGATCAACCAGTCATCGATCATTATTTTGATCAAGGATGTCCAGTTATCATTCAAAACATTTAGCTGATTGATTCTACTTTTAAATTATGAATATTCATCTTATCATTTGTTCGGTCTGATCTAAGTCTTACTCTGTAAGGAGAAACTTATTGAATTAAAATTGCAGATTATGAAGAAAAACTCAACAGCTCTCCAACGATTGTTTAGTAGCCTATAACCTACCATGTCAGAAGCATTAATGGTGAGAACTGTTGCAACTGGGAAAACACGCAACCGAACTCTTAACAGCTAGAAGCTCTCCTGTCTAATGATTACTAAACTACCTCAACTATAAAAGGCATGAAGAAGTATTAAATGAATAGATTGAATACGCGAACTACCCTCTGTTGATTATTTACTGTTACATTCAATACTCTATTCTTCCATACACTGAGCTTTAGTGATTCTCATTTATTCACTCTGTAAGAGAGTTTGTATCTATCATCTTTAATGACGTTCTGTGTGAAACTCAAGAGTGTGGACTCTTGAGTGGGATTGTAACCCTACGGGTAGTAAGGGGGAGTGATTGAGAGTATCAATTACTGTACTGCGGTACCAAGAGCCCGGTTAATCTTGGAACATAGTGGAATACTCAAAGGTATTATGAGGACTGGACATAGGTCAAGTGGTTGAGACCGAACCAGTATAAATTCTATATCTACTTTCTACGGTGAAATCTCTCTAACTCACACTCTTTTTTTGTTAACTTATTGTTTTAAATTCATAAAATTTTTATAACTTACCCAATTCACCCCCTCTTGGGTGAGACTGCCACTAACATTTGATATCAGAGTAGGTCTCTTCTGTAAAAACTTAACAGTCTGAAGAGAGATCCCATGGCAGGATTCAGAGACAGCGTGTTGCTCGAAGGGTGTTCAACATCAAAACCGCCTAGTTTCAACAGAGAAAACTATACCTTCTGGAAGATAAGGATCAAGATCTTCATCAAGGCTACCGAGTATGAATTATGGGACGTGATTGAGCATGGAAACTATGTTCCTATGAAAACCGTAGACGAACAGCAGGTACGTAAGAGTCCCAGCGAGTTCGATGAAGAAGACAGAAACTTAGTGACTCTAAACGACAAAGCCATCAACATACTTACCTGTGCACTGAGCTAAAGAGAATACTTCGAGTTTCCAGTCTGGAAACTATGAAAGAAACGTGGGAAGCATTGGAGATAGCTCACGAAGGAACCACCAGTGTAAAATAGAGCAGAATCAACACTCTCACCATAGAATTAGAGTTATTCAGAATGAAGGATGGAGAGAGTATCTAAGACATGGAGGTTAGATTCTTGCATCTCATAAACCACCTCACTATACTTGAAAAGAAGTATACTCAGGAAGACCGAGTAAGGAAAATGTTAAGTGGTCTTACAAAAGAATGGGAGTCGAAAGTAACAGCCATTGAGGAAATGAAGGGAGAATCAATTGGCTCAGTTGCAGTGCTATTTGGAAGCGTTGCAGAATATGAGAGCAAGCAAAGATATAAAAAGGAGATGAATGAGAAAAACCGCAAAAGTATTGCTCTCAGAACTTAAGAGAGCGAAGATGACAACAAAGAAGACTTGGAGGATGACAAAATGGGTCTTATTATCAGAAGATTCAAGAAATTCTACAAGAACAAATCTGGAAGGATGTTTCAGTCAAAACACAAAGTCTCCATATCTTAGAATGAGCCAAAAGAACCAATTATCTACTTTGAGTACAAAAAGCCGGGACATATAAAAAAGCAGAGTGTCCCCAGCTGTCTAAAATAAAGGACAAAGAAAAGAAGAAAGAAAGGTTCAGAAAGAAGAAAGCCTTTGTCATGTCAATTTAGGGAGATAGTTCTTCAGAAGAAGAAGAAGAAAGTGAGGATGAAGAAACCGCCAACACCTGTCTTGTGTCTCAGGAAGATGAAGAATCAGAGACAGATAAGGTAATCACTTCTGAACCCTCCTATGATGAATTACAATCTAAATACAATGCATTACATTCAGAATTAGTAAGAATTGCAAAGGAGTTGGTAAGCTCCGAGAAAAGAATAAAATTTCTGGAGGAACAGCAAACAAAGCCGAAAGACAACGTAGTTCCACCTCCAATATGTATGGAATGTGAACAGAACAGAAAGAAAGCTGAGGATCTCACAAAAACCTTGGAGAAATTCACTAAGGGTAGTGAAATGCTCAAAGTGATTTTGGTAGCTCAACGATGTTCAATGGATAAAACTAGAATAGGATATGATCCTATTCAAGATAAGACAAAGGGAAAGAAGAAGAGTAGTGGTCGATTGTATCTTACCTTCTTTAAAAATACTATTCATACCTCTAATCCTTTTGTACTATGTTCTTATTGCAACCGTAAAGGTCATACAACCTCTTCTTGTTATCACAGGAAGAAAGGAATTTACAAGACATTAAAATGGATACCCAAAGGTACTTACGTACCTAGGACAACTCATACTAACCAGAAAGGACCCAAGGTATGGGTACCTAAAACATGATTGTATTGTTGCAGGTATGCCTCAAAGCATCCAGAACGAATAAATGGTACATCGATAGTGGATGCTCCAGACATATGACAGGTGATACTGAGAAATTCACATCACTCAAACCAAGAGAAGGAGGCAAAGTAAGCTTTGGTGGCAATCAATCTGGAAGAATTACTGGAATCAGAGTGATAGGAAGTGACAAAGGAATGAAGGTTGAAGATGTGTACTACGTAGAACGTCTGTGTCACAATATGCTCAATGTCAGTCAGAGTACCGACAAAAACAACTGAGTGATCTTCAATTCAAAAGAATGCTTAGTCATAAGCAAAGACGACTTGCCATTAAAGAGAGAAGAGTTGAATATAAAGCTGAAGAGCTCTAAGGGATGATAACTATTATACACTTCAAATTAACTCAAAATCTTCTGAAAATTGTTTTATTAGCAAAAAGGAGGAAAGTTGGGTTTGGCATAAACGTTTTGCATATGTTAACATGAATCAAATTTCAAAATTAATAAAAAGAGATTTGGTTATTAGTTTACCGAAAATTCAGTACGAACATGATATTATTTATGACGATTGTCAGAAGGGTAAACAAACAAAGTCTTCATTTAAATCAAAGAAGACAATCTCAACTGAAAGGCCACTCCAAATGCTTTATATGGATTTGGTTGGTCTGTCAAGAGTGAAAACTTTCGGTGGAAATCTATACACTCTTGTGATAGTTGATGACTATTTGAGATTCACTTGGACTCTGTTTCTTTCCTCTACAGATGAATCGTTTAATGCATTTATTGTTTTTGCCAAGAAGGTCCAACATGAGAAAGGTATTTCTATTGTGTCAATCAGGTCTGATCACGGAGGAGATTTTGAAAATAACGAATTCGCAGACTACTGTGATGAGCAAGGAATTGATCACAACTTTTCAGCACCAAGAATTCCTCAACAAAATAGTGTTGTTGAGCGAAAGAACAGAGTGCTCATAGAAATGGCAAGGGCAATGCTGAATGAGAAAGGAATTTCACAAGTATTCTGGGTAGAAGCAATGAGCACTGCGTGCTATATCTCCAATAGAGCTTACATCAGAACACTGCTTGGAAAAACACCATATGAGCTATACAAAGGAAGAAAGCCTAACCTAGCTCATCTAAAAATCTTCAGGAGTAAGTGCTACATCCACAACAACAATAAAGAGAATCTTGGTAAATTCGATCCTAAAGCTGATGAAGGTTTATTTCTTAGTTACTCTAATCGCAGTAAAGCTTATAGAGTTTTCAATATACGCACTTTCACAATTGAAGAATCAATACATGTTGTGTTTGCTAAAACAGAGCCGATTTCAAAACCTCTAGATGATGATACTGAGATCGTTCAAAATTTTCAAAAACTAGATTTAAACAAATTTTCAAATAAATTACCTTCAGAGGAATGTTTAGAAAACAAAAATGATTTAAATGAACCTTCTTCACAAGAAAATTTAGAACAGCCTAAGGCTTGGAGACATAACCGAGACCATCCTCTGGAACAAGTCATTAGTAAAGTCAATAAAGGGGTCAAAACCCAGAGACAAGTATTCAATGAAGTGTGCTTCTTTGCATTCATCTCACATATTGAACCTACCAATGTTGACGAGGCTCTATCTGATGAATTCTGGATAGTTGCAATGCAGGAAGAGCTGAACCAATTTGAGAGGAATCAAGTTTGGGAATTGGTACCCAGACCTTATAATCATCCTGTCATAGGCACCAAATGGGTATTCAAAAATAAGCTCGATGAATCTACATAAATCGTCAGAAACAAAGCCAAATTAGTAGCTAAAGGCTATAATCAGGAAGAAGGTATTGATTATAAGGAAACATATGCTCCAGTAGCCAGATTGGAAGCCATACGAGTACTTTTAGCATTTGCTTGCATAAAAGATTTCAAATTATATCAAATAGATGTTAAAAGTGCATTTTTGAATGGTTATATTTTAGAAGAAGTTTTTATTGAACAACCTCTTGGTTTCGAAGATTCAGACTTTCCTAATCATGTTTACAAACTGAAAAAGGCTCTATATGGTTTAAAACAAGCTCCTAGAGCTTGGTACGAATGCCTTAGCAATTTTCTGATAGAAAAAGGTTTTGAAAGAGGCAAAGTGGACGCTACACTTTTCATTAAAAGAAGTGAGAAGGAACTTTTGATTGTTCAAATCTACGTGGATGATATTATTTTCGGAGCTACTAATAAGGATCTTTGTCAAGAGTTTGCTAAGCTAATGCAGCGGAAGTTCGAAATGTCAATGATGGGAGAACTGAATTTCTTTCTCGGATTACAAATCAAGCAGAAGAAAAATGGCATATTTATATCCCAGATGAAGTATTTGAAGGAGACACTAAAGAAATATGGACTAGAAAATGCTAAAAGTGTAAAAACTCCTATGAGCTCAACCATCTCATTAGATGCAGACGAAAAGGGCAAGGACGTGAATCTGACCAAATATAGTGGAATGATTGGTTCATTACTCTATCTCATTACAAGCAGGCCTGATATTCAATTCAATATGGGAATGTGTGCAAGATATCAAACAGCCTCCAAAGAATCACATGAAGAAGCCGTCAAGCGAATCCTCAGATATCTTATCGGTACACAAAATTTGGGAATCTGGTATTCAAAGAAAGGTGCAGAATATCTAATAGGATACTCAGATACTGATCATGGAGGTTATAAGACAGACAGAAAGAGTACCAGTGGACAATGTCAATTCCTCGGAGGGTGCCTTGTCTTGTGGTCAAGCAAAAACTAAAATACTATAGCAATTTCCTCCACAGAATCAGAATATGTTGCCATTGTCAGCTGTTGTGCTCAGATTCTATGGTTAAGACAACAACTATAGGATCTAGGAATCAACTTGAGAGAAATTCCAATCCTGTGTGATAACACGAGTACGATAAGCCTGTCCAAGAATCCAGTTCATCATGCCTGAACTAAGCATATTGATGTTTGACATCATTTTATTCAGGATCATGTTCAAAAGAAAGATATAAAAGTAGAATTCATCTCCATCGAGTATCAAATAGCAGATATTTTCACGAAGCCTCTTGATCAACAGAAGTTTAACTACTTTAGAAGAGAATTGGGAATGGTAAATCCTAATAAGTTGTAAGAAATCTCATATTATCTCTCAAATTTGAATCTTTAGATTTAATGTTTTGATGATTAAAAGACTAACTTAAGCATCAGAGTAGATAGAAATTTGTTTTGCAGGAAGCTCTGTTTTGTCGAAGAAAAACAGAGGTAAACAGAGTATAGAATGATCGATAAAGACATCAATAATCATGACGCCATGAAGGGATCATTTATCGATTAACTGATTGATAAATAAAGCATGTGAGGAGAAAGAAGAAAGTCAGAAAGAGGATTATCGATAAGTTGATCGATAAGATGATTATCGATCAACACATCGATCTGGAGCAACAAGGATTTGAGACACTTCATTCAATTTTGGTAAGCATTATCGATAAGCTAATCGATAAACTGTTAATCCATCAAATGATCGATAAAATAAACCAGGTACGTATTTTCTCTATCTACGTTTATTGATAACATGATCGATAATTGCTTATTTGATAACTTGATCCATAATTGTCTTCAGTGTTCTTGTGTGTTCTTCATATTTATCGAACATGTGATCGATCACTCATTGATCGATAACAAGATCGATAATTCTAGTGTTTTATAACATTCAATTTTTAAAAACCCTTATCAGTAATGAAACCCTAACTCAAAAAAACCGATCCCTTGTTTCCACACAACAGTGCAAAATCACTATTCCATTAAATTTTCGGCCCCTTTCTACTCGAATCCAACTTTGAAGCTCAGTCGACCTCCACTACACTCAACAAACACTTCCTTAACTGATTAAATCCTCAGAATTCTTCGGTCCTACAAAAATGGTGAGAGTTAAGCAGCCCAATGTTGAGCGGGAAGAAAGCACTAAGAAACGAACCCAACCTAGCGACACTACTCCCTCGGGTACAAAGAAGAGGTACAAACCGAAAGTGAAGGAAGAATCATCGAAGAAAAGAGGAGTCCTCAAAATTCGAGAAAGTCGAGCTAAAGAGCAACCCACTCCCCAGAGAAAATCTCCCCGGTCCAAATCCAAGCTACCAGTGGTCACCGAGGAATCAGAAACAGAATCAGATGACAGAGCCTTGGTTCAGAAAGCTGTGGAACCTGCCTTGAGAGTTCCCATTACCAAGCAACCAAGATAGATAAAGTAGAGAGCCAATGAAGGTGTGTAACGACAAATTCCTCCTGAAGGTATCTCATCTGATTTTTCTAAGCTGTTGATTGGGAATCTTGATAGTGAAGTAAATTTGGCTAAGTTTAAGACAGATTTTGCAAACCGAAAATTCTGTCCTGTGGTTTCTGTGGATTTTGAGAGCCTGAAGAAAAACAAACAGATTAATCTGGACTTAAGTGACCCACTACAATACTACTCAAATTGGTTGATTATTGGTGGAGAGTATTGTCCTGAGGTAATTAAGAGGTTCTACTATAATATGGCATCAATAGAAGAATATGATGAGCAGGATAATCTGATAAATGATTATCTACGGGTTAAACTTAGAGGCCGAACCTTCCACATTACTAGTGCTAAGCTGAATGAATTGCTGGAAACCCAAGAATCTGTGGGAGGGGGGTGATATGAATGACATCAAAGCTTACAAGATTTTGATGCAAAGTGATGACTACCCCGGTGAGCTAAACTTTCCACCTAAGCAAATGTGTGATTATTATAGAATAATCCACTATATCTACTCGAGGAGCATGATCAACAAGTCTGGGAGCTTTTCACATCTGACTCAGGATGATTATTTGCCACTGACCAGGATTATCAGTAGGGAAAAGATCAACATAGGGGATTTGATCTATAACGAGATAAAGGATTTTGTTCTTAACAAATCTAAGTCTACACCAATTCCCTATCCTCAGTAGGCCACTGACATCCTTCAAGCAAATAACATCGCCCCTTTTGAGCCTGGAGAACTCAAGACAAAAGTTCCTGCTTTTGGCATCACCCAGCTCAACAAAATGAGGATCCCTGTACCCTTTAGACCCTCACAGAAGATGACTCAGAAAGATAAAGGGAAACAACTAGCTGCCAGCACCTCTAGAACCTAGGATGAGGCCGAATCCACTGCAGCTCCCTCTCATACCCCTAGACCATCATTTCTGGAAAGATCAATCCGGGACATGTTTCAAGTTGAACTTCAAGAATTTGAGAAAAGAGTTTATGTCACGGCCAGAGACTATGGGGAAGTCTCAAACAGAAAATTTTGAGGGCATTTCCAAAATTATGGATCTTCATTGACAAGCAATGGTAGTTTTGGAAAAGGAAGTTTCTCAGAGATTTGATCATGTTGACAGAAAGATTCGAGAGCTCAAAAAGATGGTGGCCTCTCTCTGCAACAACTTCTTTGTGCCCAGCATCTCTTTTAGTTTTGAGGATTTACTTTCTCATCCGCCCTCTCCTCCTCACCATGAGCCTGCACCATCTACCTCAACCATACCCACTTCTCCTATTTCCACTTCACCATCTGTACCCTCTACCTTTCCTACTCCTCTTAATCCTTTAGCTCTTATCACTGTTCCACAGCCAATCCCTTCTCTGCATTTTCCACCTTTCTCTCCACTTTCTCAACTTCCACCTCTTCCTATTCCACTTCCCATGACTGCTGTTTCTACTCCTTCCCTTTCTTCTTCTAATGCTGACAAAAAAAGAGAGAAGGATTCTGCTGTTCATCTTTTTTTTTTTTTTCAGTTTCCTGTTTTTATTTTGATTTCTGGTAGTTATGTAATTTTCTTATTGATATGTATTCTGATAGTTCACGTTTATCAGTTAAGTTTTTTCCCTTATGTTGCCTTTCTATCTCACTTTGATTTGTCAAGAGCCTTTGTTGTTTTGATTTTACTGTTATCTGATGCTACTTAGTTAATATCCCTCACCTATGTTTTGTCATCATCAAAAAGGGGAAGAATGTTAGGATTAAGGTTTTGATGATAACAAAGTAAGGACGTATCGATAACTTGATAGATAATATTTCTGTACAATCAGTAACTTAGCAGAAACATTGATTGATAACCTTATAGGTAATGTGTTGATCGATCATTGTTAACTTAGTTATCTATAAAAGTCCATAGTAAATTATCGATCACTTGATCGATAATCAAAATGATCAAACATCAGTCAGATAAAGTGATACAAAACTGATAGGCATTTATCGATCAAATTATCAATAAATGGTTTATCGATGAGAAAATAGATAAATGGTAATTCACTCTATTCACTCTATGTTTTTCCTTATTCACCATTTATCAATCACTTTATCAATTAGTGATTTATCGATAATGTGATCAAACATTACTTTATAACCCACTCTACATGCAGGTTGTTATCCAAGTGGCTTATCGATCACTTGATCGATTAGTGGATTATCGATCAAATGATCGATCATCGATATCTCGTTTTTAATTAATGGTCTTTTCGATCACCGGATCGATAATCAAATTATCGATAATATGATCGATCACTGCACTTACCTGTATGCCTTGTTTTTCACATAACGTGATCGATAAATTAGCTCTTTGACTTTACAGGATTAAATCTCTTTGTTCTATTTTATCGATCACTTGATCGATCATTCATTAATCGATCACCTATTTGATAATTTACATAGTCTGTGTTTTCACTGAATATACTTCTGCTTATTGTTTATCGATAAGTTTATCCATCATCTATTAATCGATAATGTGTTCGATCATCATTGCTTTAACATTTGTTTCTATAACACCTTGTTTATCGATAGCCTGGTCGATCAACAAGTGTTCGATCACTTGTTTGATCATAGAGCGATTTCAGTTTAAACTTCAACCAGTCACGATAATTCTCAAAATTTATTATCTATTTCATTCAAGCTTTTCTCAGCCTTTATGTTTATCTTATTCTCTATTTAAAGAGATTCAAAATCAAAAGTGACCTTGATCTTTATTTTCTCTATATACCAGTATGAAGTCACTGTTTCCTTTTATCGATCACTTGATTGATAAATCATTAATCCATCCCTTGATTGATAAACTTAGTCATCTGTTTCAAAAGCTCTCACTCTAAATAATCAATAACCTGATCGATCAACCATTCATCGATCATTACTTCGATCAAGGATATCCAATTATTGTTTAACACATTTAACAACTGATTGATTCTACTTGTAAACTATGAATGTTCATTTTATCATTTGTTCGGTTTTGATCTTACTCTCCAAAGAAAACCTAATTGAATTAAAGTATTATTGCAGATTACGAAGAAAAACCCAACGGCTCTCCAATGGTTGTCTAAGTAGCTTGTAACCTGTCTTGTAAGAAGCATTAATGGCGAGAACCATTGCAACTGAGAAAACACGCAACCAAACTCTCAACAGCTAGAAGCTCTCCTGTCTAATGGTTACTAAACTACCTCAACTATAAAAGGCGTGAAGAAGCATTAAATGAACAGATTGAATACGCAAACTACCCTCTGTTGATTATTTACTGTTACATTGAATACTCTGTTCTTCCATACACCGAGCTTCAGTGATTCTCATTTATTCACTCTATAAGAGAGTTTGTATCTATCATCATTAATCACGTTCTGTGTAAATATCAACAGTGTGGACTCTTGAGTGGGATTGTAACCTTACGGGTAGTAAGGGGGAGTGATTGAGAGTATCAATTGCTGTACTGCGGCACCAAGAGCCCGGTTAATCTTGGAACATAGTGGAATACTCAAAGGTGTTCTGAGGACTAGACGTAGGTTAAGTGGTTGAGACCAAACTAGTATAAATTCTGTGTCCACTTTTTATGGTGAAATCTCTCTAACTCACACTCTCTGTTTCTGTTAACTTATTGTTTTAAATTCACAAAATTTTTATAACTCACCCAATTCACCCGCCTCTTGGGTGAGATTTCCACTAACATTACTGAATATGAGAGTAAGCAAAAATACAAAAAGAAGATGAATGAGAAAAACCGCAAAGGCATTGCTCTCAGAACTCAAGAGAGTACAAATGACAACGAAGACGACCTGGAAGATGATGAAATGGGTCTCATCTCAGAAGATTCAAGAAATTCTATAGAAACAAAGTCGGAAGGAGGTTTCAATCAAAATGTAAAATCTCTACATCTCAGAACACGCTAAAGGAACCGATTATCTGTTTCGAGTGCAAAAAGCCAGGGCACAACAAAGCAGAGTGTCCCCAGCTATCCAAGACAAAGGACAAAGAAAAGAAGAAAGAAAAATTCAGAAAGAAGAAAGCCTTTGTCACATCGATCTGGGGAGATAGTTCCTCAAAGGAAGAAGAAAGCGACGACGAAGAAACCACCAACATATGTCTTGTGGCTCAAGAAGATGAAGATTTAGAGACAGACGAGGTAATCACTTCTGAACCCTCCTATGATGAATTACAATCTAAATACAATGCATTACATTCAGAATTAGTAAGAATTGCAAAGGAGTTGGTAAGCTCCAAGAAAAGAATAAAGCTTCTGGAAGAGCAGCAAGCAAAGCAGAAAGATAACATGGTTCCACCCCCAATATGTATGAAATGTGAACAGAACAAAAGTAAGGCCGAGGATCTTACAAGAACCTTGGAAAAATTCACTGAGGGCAATGAAATGCTCAAAGTGATTCTGGGAGCTCAATGATGTTCAATAGATAAAACCGGAATAGGATATGATCCTATTCAAGATAAGATGAAAGGAAAGAAGAAAAGTGGTGGTCGGTGTATCTTACCTTCTTTAGAAATACTGTTCATTCCTCTAACCTCTTTGTATTGTGTTCTTATTGTAAGGAATTGAAAGACACGCAGCGAAAAATAACTTTAAAATTTTCAATCCCTTGCTCAGATCTACCGATTGTGTTTAAGTCAAGTAGTAAGAGGTGTTATCTATGGTGTTCGAATTGTTGGTGGCTCGGGGATTCCGACGTTCGGGATGCCTATGCTCTCCTTTCCTTTATGAGAAGTCGACAACTCAGATTGGTTTCCTCTACCGGTATCCACACGAACAGCGTTCCAATCACAAACGACATGCTAGCGCCTCTTGTCCTTCTAGGGCTTTTCGAGAATCCATCCTTACTGTTTCTATTTTGGCCGTTTCTTATCTGCAAACCTTTTGCACTCTCACACACACAAAACCCTAGCTCCTCATATCAAATATATAGGATGCTATCGGTATTATGAAGGACATTGGATTTCAGAATTAATCCTAAATTAATTCCGAAATTAATACAATATCATATATTACGTAATCTGATAAGAAATCAATTAAATAAATACGGTTTATATATTAAATCCGTCCTACAGATTTAATTCACCTATTCATTTAATTCAAAATAAAGATATGACGGAATTATATTTGATTTATTCTAATAAATCAAATTTGAGATATTATATTATACCTTATCAATTTAAAATGATATAGATTTAATTTATCCTTATAAATCAAATCTTATAAATATCTCTTATATCATACAATATATATACGCGAATTTATACATATATATACACGTACACCCTAGATTATTCATTGAATTTGGACATATCTTATATTCAATGAATCTGGACATCATAGCTCTTGTTGGGCTATTTTGTGTGCGACCCTGTAGGCCCATATGAAGTTGGTAGTGGACCATTTACTATAATGATGCACAAGTCGTAAGTAGTCTCTAGCAAGACATCATGACTACCCAAATCATATGAGGATCGATGAACGATGTAACATTTCATACAACTATATCACGTCCCTTTTGTCACACAACATTTTGGTCATGGATGAGGCATGGAGAGTGTCATCCTCCTATTCCTAACCATTACTTTCTCGATCCCTGAGTAGTCTGAGTATAGAAATGGAACTACCTTTCCATTATAGTATGGCCATACATTTTTCAGACTCACTCATCGAGGGGCCCAGTAATATATCTCTACGAATGTGAGGGACAAATTCCATCTTGACTATTCACATTCCTCCATATGAAAAACCACTAAGCCTGAACATAGTCTTTATGATTACTCGGTCAAAAGTGACTTTTGACTAGGTCAAAGCTGAGCGTTTCTCATGTAGGAATCCATGATGATCTCAGGTCAAAGGGCATAGTGACATGGTTTGTATATGAGAGAAGCTTATGACTTAACCCATGCAGCTCTCTCATAGGGGGTCGGTCCAACACCTTGTACTCTTACATGTGCCTATGACTTTGATTTATATCTCTATACATCTTCAAAGTCATACTGGTCTTATTTCATCTCTACTCCTACATAGATGACCGACCAGGGACATTTAGGATAAAATCATGAGATATCCAAGGATAGTCATCACAGTAAACATGCAAATAATATGATAACATAATTAAGAAATTCATAAATCAACAATGTTCATAACATAATGATTAGCCCTTAGGGCACAATTTCCAACACTTATTGCAACCGTAAAGGTCATACAACCTCTTCTTGTTATCACAAGAAGAAAGGATCTTATGGGATATTGAAATGGGTTCCCAAAGGTACTTATCTTCCTAGGACAACTCATACTAACCAAAAAGGACCCAAGAAGGTATGGGTACCTAAAACATAATTGTGTTGTCACAGGTATGTCTCAAAGCATCCAGAACGAACAAATAGTACATTGACAATGGATGCTGCAAACATATGATGGATGATACTGAGAAATTCACATCACTCAAACCAAAAGAAGGAGGCAAAGTAAGCTTCGGTGGCAATCAATCTGCAAGAATCGCTGGAATCGGAGAAATAAGAAGTGATAAAGGAATGAAGGTTGAAGATGTGTACTATGTAACATCCCAAATTTTGGCTCATAGATACAAGTAATAGTACAAGGAAAGGATGATTACTAAGTCCAATGCAATGAAAGTCCTGGATATTCCTTGGAAGGAAAAAAAGGTTTTCCAAGGGCAACTGTGTAAAACAATAGTATTCGAGGACTAAAGAATGACAAACTGGAAACAACTAAGGGCCAGAAGTTATGCCAAAAACTTGGAAGTGATGGTTCCGAAGGTTAGGCCTAAGGAGGGACCAAAATGCAAAGAAAATATTCCTAGGCTAAGTAGGGACCTAATTGTAAAGAATAAAAGTTCTAGTCAGCCAATACTCAGAATTAGCCAAAAGGGCCCAAATGACTTAGAAAAATTCCAGAAAAATGGGAATAAAATCCCGGAGCCGATATAAGGCTAGAAATGATAGAAATGCCCTGAAGTCATTCCAGGGTTTTGGACAATTTGAGATAGTAACTTAAATTGAATTATTTAAGCTATGAGACGGCCTCAAATAATCAGAAAAAACTGGGGAATAGTAGTTGAGGAATTTACATAGATTGTAAAATTAATTCCGTCCCCAGAAACTAATAAGGTTAGCTTTAATTAAATTTGAAGCCTATTTATACCCTATCTGGGAAAAGTTAAAATAGTTGTCTAGAGTTTGACTTTTGACTCGAGAAAAATTAGAAGAATTTCCCATGATGAAAGGAAAAGAATGAAACCCAGAGACAGATCAACAGAGTTACGAGCCGATAGAAAGAATTTGAAGAAGGTAACCTTGATTAAGTATTATTTAATAATATTTATGGGAAAAGGAGAAAGAAAATATCTAAACACCATCATGACGACGCTGAGTCAGCATGCTGAGTCACCAAATGCAATCATGACACCGTTGAGTCAGCATACTGAGTCACCAAATGCAATCATAACACCTACGAGTCATCACGCTGAGTCAGCAGAAGATATTTATGGATAGCATAAAAATCAAAACGCAATATGGGAATATTTTAGACAGTCCTTTGTCTACCCGTTATAGTGAAATCTCCACTGCGTGACTCAGTAAGGTTAAGTAGCCTGTCAGTAGAGCTAATTATTTTCATCTTTGCTCCTCTAAAATGGGGCCATATATGTACTTAATTAAGATAAGAAAATGGTGCCAGAACATATCCCAGTGGTATTGGGTAAGTCAGGACTCAAAAAAGTACCCTATACGATGCAGAATGGCAAAATAGGTAGAGAAATGCCTAACGGCTATATTTTGGACGAATTTTATATTAATTTCCTCCCTATTTTAATGCCAAAATGATGAAGAAATATGAAAGGGACAAGTGTACGGTTAGATGGGAAAAGAAGGTATTACATGTACAGTCGGATGCAAGACATGTGTGCAATTGGATGCAAGACACGTGTGCGGTTGGATTAAAGACATGTGGCTTGATGATGTAAGCATGATGTCATCAAGATGAGGTAAGCATGATGTCATAGGATATGTGTCATCACAAGATAGAAAGAGAAAATGGACGATCCAGATCAAGCCACGTATTTTTAAGATCAACGGCTGAGATTCGGTCTTGTTTTCTATAAATACCCCTCCCCTCCCTCTCATTTCATCCTAAGCCATGAAAACCTTGGGAAAGCTCTTGCAAAATGGTTTCTAGAGAGAGAAAGAAGAGGGAGAAAGAAAGGCCAAGTGGTTCCAAGCTAGATCAAGCTCTAAAACAAGGTATGTGTGTCGTTTTTGATGTAGTTTCTACCTCCCTTGTTATTTTTGAGCTGGTGGTTGGTTTGATTGGATTTTTGATGATTGAAATCCTATAGGGAGGTGCTGAACAAAATTTATTGGAATAGGAAAAGATGGAATGTGAAACATCCTACCTTTAACCCCTCATAGCACGTATTTGTAAGCGTTATGGTTCAAGCATATCATGACACAAGCCTGTGGATTTAAAAATTCCAATTAATTACTCAGGTTAGTATTCACTCTTCTAGATTATAGGGCCAACTTCAAAAATTCATAACTAATTCCATAAAAATTGTATTGGGGTGTTCTAAAATTATAAAAAAAATCTATTTTGATGCTCTTTAAGGGAAAAATATCCAATTGGACTTATCCTTGCCTAATTCGTACAGTTTAATCAATAAATATTACTGTTCATTTCATAAAATCTGAAACTTCCAGATTCTGTGCCTAAACTTTGGAAATTTGTATTTCCTTGTGTACACATCCAATTGAGGTGATATACCTCTCATTTTAAATCTTGGGATGTGTACTATAAGTCTACCAAATCTCGTGACCTAACTCATTCGTTTGATAGGTCAAACTAGAGCTACAAACTCACTGCTCCAGGACCTACGTTTTATCCCTTAACATCTTTTTACTTTAATTATTTTTATTTCTTTGGCATACATAACATGGGCTTACTCTTTCCCATTCATGCTCATACACTTTCATTCACACCATAAATATTATAATTAATTATATGGTATCATTGGCATCCACAACATAAATTACACAGTAGGAGAATTACACATTGAATGATAATATCATTCATTAACATGAACAATTCTCCACTTTCTTCTCCTTGCTTCTCATGTCATTATTGCCCATTGATGATTGACCTAAATGATTGGTTAGGAAGGGGGTGAGATTCAAGGGAATCTCAGTAGCAAACAATACCATATTAATCATGCTAGATGGATGCTAATGCACAACACGAAACTTGTTTATTCTCTTGTTAATTAGTGACATATTAGCATGCTCAAAGCTAACTTCTTGATGCATGGACATAGAGACATAATCTACTCATCATGAATAGAAATTACAGCAGCCAAAACATGTCACAATAACATTCAATAACATGTACACGGCAACACACAAGCATACAACATCAAGCAATGACAATAGGTAAGTTCACTACCTTGCACCTCAAGCTTTCCTCTTACTTTTCCTTTGACTCTCTTGACTTTCCAACCATGTGGGCATTGGATGAACATCATCAAACATCCCCTTGGGTGTTCCAAGGTCCTAAACATAACCACAATGATCACACAATCCATTAGAACCACTAGATTACATAAAGTTCAAGACTAGCTCTCTTGAACCTCAACCCTTTCTCTTCCTTTTATGTTTTTTTTTCTAGCTTTTCTAACATAAATCTCATTATTTTCTATCCTTAAGATCCATTTCTTGTCAATTAGGACCACTTTAGATGGCCTTAGATTCAAGAAGATCAAATTTGAAAAATTTGCTTCGCGGGTATTGCTCATGTAGGAATTCCAGAATTTTTGCTCAATTTTGAAAATTCATAATTAATTCTAGAAAAATCCAAATTGAGTGGTTCTAAGTCTCAATGAAATATCCTTAAGTTAAATTTACATGTAAAATAGTTTCAGGAACCAATTCTATTTGGAACAGTACCGAAATTATACGGAACTCGATACTCTTCCAAAGATTCAACACTGTTTCCAGATTTCAAACCCTAACTTTGAAAAATCACCATAAATCGTACACATATCCAAATGAAGTGTTCTACCCATGAATTTAAATTTCACAGAGTGCACTTTAATCATGCTAAATTTCAGAATCAGATACAAAGAGGAACTAATTCGAAATAGGCATCAAATCAGATGCTACAACCATCACATACCTTGATCTTGAAGCTTGAACTTAGATGGACTTTCTCTCACTAGAAATAGCTCTTTCTCTCTCTAAATGCAAGAGCGGCAAAGTTTCCCCTATAGTTCCTTGCTTGTCCAAAAATGTGAGGGGAGGGAGTGCCTATTTATAGCCAAAAATTTGGCTTGAATGGACTAAAATGCCCTTGGTGGCTAATAGAAAGGGTAAGGGCAATTTTGAAACTTTAAGTTGACTTTTACATCATCATTGCATCATCTTCTTGCATCATCCTTACCTCATCCTTCTAGAAGATGCCAAGTGTCATAAAAGTGGTGGAGGAGAAGGGAGATTAAATCCTAGCCGTTAGATCAAGCTTGTTTTCTAAGTTTCCTCTGAATTTACTTGGCTCACATTTCTCCGGCTTTCTTATGGCCTTCTGGAGCTCAGAAAATTCTTCTGTATATTCTTTAAATTCTCTTTAATTCTAGAGAATATCTATGAATTTTCTTAGGCTATAACACTTCCCTTAAGCCTTGCATAAAAATTCATTTACTAAAATGCCCTTTTATCGTCACAATCAGCTTTTTAATTTATTAAAGCCACTCCACTCACCTTTTGGTTGCGGGAATAATTTTATAAATTAGTACAACCTTTTAACCATTTAACCTCATTTTTGTGTATATTTTTTAGGTCTTTTACTATTTTAAATAATTATCTCAAACGGTATACTTTTTACTGGCCATAACCTCATAAATTCCATTTAAGCTGCCTCAGGGGAATTTTCGTATTTTCTCTTCACAGAAGAGCCTTAGAATATTATTTCCCATTCTCTAGGATTTTCTTGGAGTTCTTTGTATACTCTTCTATTTTTACCCCTGCTGGTCATAACTTTCAGAATTTACGCTTTAGTCCCTGCTTGGACTTAACTTCATACAATCCTCTCTTTAAGGTTTCTAGCTTAACCCTTGGCCTGTAACTAGCCTCTTTTCTCTTTTTGGGCCTTCGAGACTTTACTGAAGCCTCTAACTTGATTATACTTGAGCCCCTGAAAACTTTTACTTTGCAGTTTAGTCCCTGAAACTGCTTTGACTTCCTTTCTCATCTTTAGGACTTTTGCTCAAAAGGGGTCTAGTAGCCTATCCAATTCATGCTATTTCTAGCACTTCTAGGCTCAAAAGTTGGGATGTTATAGAATGGATGTTAAAAGCATGTTTAAAGGCTTGGAAACAACAAGAATCAAGTGATTCTGTGTTGATTTTGCAAGAAATCTAACTTTCCCTTAGTTTGTGATTCTGTTTGGCCTTGATTGTTTTGAATAGTGAGGATTGGATTGTGATTGTTTTGAGCTTGGAAATGGATTCTACATACAAAATTATGTGGGAATTGCATGTGGAAATAATTTTATGAAGGTTGGAATTGAAACTCAAAAGTTAAAGTTCAAATATGTTCAAGAAAGAATCAAGTAGAGATACGTTGATGACTTGATTCTAATAATTGTTTTGCATCATGTATTAATGTGTTTAGGACATTGGAACATCCAAGAGGATGTTTAATGGTATTGACCGAAAATCCATAGGATTGGAAAGACAAGGGAATCAAAGGAAAAGCAAGAGGAAAGCTATGTTACAAGGTAGTGAACTTACCTATATTGTGTGCTTGATATGTATGCTTGCATGATGTGGTTATGTTGCCATGATGTGACTAAGCTATGATGAAATTTTTACAAAGTTATGTTTGCAAGTTTATGTTATGTTTTGCCTTGGCAATATGTTATGAAAGCTTGAAATGCTTTAGCTTACTTTCCATGGCATTCTTATGTTAATGTTATAACATGTCATGCATGTGCATTATGTCTTGCATGCTTATGGGTAGTGTTTGCTACTAAGATTTTCCTGAATCTCACCCCTCCTTAACCAACAATTTAGGTCAATCAATGGTGGGCAATAATGGCATGAGAGGCAAGGAGAAGAAAGCGGAGAATTATTGATGTTAATGAATGATGTTATTATTCAATGTGTAATTCTCCTATTATGTAATTTATGTTATGGATGCCAATAATGCCATGTATTTAATTATAATGTTTATGGGATGAATAGAAATGTATGAGGATGATTGGAAAAGTGCAAACCCAATTTATATATGTCAAAGAAATAGAAAGAATTAAAGTAAAAAGGAGGTTAAGGGATAAAACGTAGATCCTGAAGTAGTGAGTTTATAGCTCCAGTTTGACCTACCAAATGAATGAGTTAAGCCATGAAATTTGGTACAGTTATAGTACACATCCCAAGCTTTAAAATGAGTGGTAGATTGCCTCAATCAGATGTGTACACAAGGAGATATGATTTTTATAGAATTAGTTATAAATTTTTGAAATTGGGCCCGTAATCTGGAATTTGAACAGTGAATAGTAACCCAAGTAATTATGTTGAAAATTTTTAATCCACGGGCTTGTATTTTGACCTGCTTGAACCATAACGCTTACAAATGCTCACTCTAAGGGGTTAAAGGTAGGATGTTTCATATAACGTAGAAGGCCTGTGTCACAATCTGCTCAGTGTTAGTCAAAGTACTGACAAAAAGAACTGGGTGATCTTCGATTCAGAAGAATGCTTAGTCATAAGCAAAGATAACTTGCCATTGAAGAAGGAAGAATTGAATGTATAGCTAAGAGCTCCAAGGGACGGTAAGTGTTATATTCTTCAAATTGATTCAAAAATTTCTGAAAGCTGTTTTATTAGCAAAAAAGAGGAAAGTTGGGTTTGGCACAAACATCTTGCACATGTTAACATGAATCAGCTTTCAAAATTAACAAAAAGGGACTTGGTTATTGGTTTACCAAAAATTCATTATGAACATGATATTATTTGTGATGCTTGCAGAAGGGTAAACGAACAAAGTCCTTGTTTAAATCAAAGAAGACAGTCTCAACCGAAAGGCCACTCTAAATGCTTCATATGGATTTGGTTGGTCCGTCGAGAGTCAAAATTTTTGGTGGAAATCTGTATACTCTTATGATAGTTAATAACTCTTCGAGATTCACCTTGACTCTGTTTCTTTCCTCTAAAGGTGAAACATTTAATGCTTTCATTGTTTTTGCCAAAAAGGTCCAAAATGAGAAAGGTATCTCTATTGTGTCAATTAGGTCTAATCACAGAGGAGAATTCGAGAACAACGAGTTCGCAGACTACTGTGATGAGCATGGGATTGATCACAACTTCTCAATACCAAGAACTCCTCAACAGAATGGAGTTGTTGAACGAAAGAACAGAGTGCTCACTAAAATGGCAAGGGCAATGCTGAATGAGAAAGGGATTTCACAAGTGTTCTGGGTCGAAGCAATGGGCACAGCCTACTACATGTCCAATAGAGCTTACATCAGAACACTGCTCATCAAAACTCTATATGAGCTATACAAAGAAAGAAAGCCTAACCTTACTCATCTGAAGATCTCCGGGAGTAAGTGCTACATTCACAACAACAACAAAGAGAATCTCGGTAAATTCGATCCTAAAGCTAATGAAGGTTTATTTCTCAATTACTCTAATCGCAATAAAGCTTACAAAGTTTTCAACAAATGCACTTTCACAATTGAAGAGTCAATACATGTCGTGTTTACTGAAACTGAGCCTATTTCAAAACCTCTAGATGATGATGCTGAGATTGTTCAAAATTTTTAAAAATTGAATTTAAACAAATTTTCCAATAAAGTACCTTCAAAATAATTTTTAGAAAACAAAGATGATTCAAATGAACCGCTATCACAAGAAAACTTAAAACAGCCTAAGGCTTGGAAGCATAACAGAAACCATCCTCTAGAACAAGTCATTGGTGAAGTCAATGAAGGGGTTAAAACCCAGAGACAAGTGTTCAATGAAGTGCGCTTCCCTGCATTTATCTCACATATTGAACCTACCAATGTTAATGAAGCTCTATCCGATGAATTCTGGATAGTTGCAATGCAGGAAGAGCTGAACCAATTTGAGAGGAATCAAGTTTGGGAATTGGTACCCAGACCTAATGATCATCCAGTCATAGGCACTGTGATGACCATTCTTTCAAAACCCTTTTAGATCAAAATTTTCAATTTATTCGAATGATTAACCATGATAGAAAAGAAGAAACATTAAAATTTTAAAATCGCTATCATGGTTAAAGGAAATAAACTTATATTACGAGCCACATCAATCGTTCCCTTGGGCCTTGGACTTTCAAAATTCAGAAATATCATTCAACCATTAGCCCAAATCAAGCTTATATTTTCAAACGTACGAACTGATAAATCAGTTTAATATAAACTATAGAGCTCATTAGTCAAAAGTCAACACTTTCAAAGGAGCATTACATGCAGAGTTTAAGATGTCTCGGGCCTCCTCGCGGCCCTATCATACCAGATGGTAGTAATTAAAAGTATTCTTTTACATCATGATAGTAGATGAGCCCTATATGGCAATATATAACAAGTCAGCACATAGAACAAAAGCAGGGAGGCTATACAAGCTATAACAACACACTATGCCTCCAAAGCCTTCCCTGATGGGCCACCACCTGAACTATCGCCTGAAAATGTTAAACCACGGGGTGAGACAAATGCCTCAGTAACCAGCTTTCCAACTCATCATACATACTAACACGTGCTCGTGAGGTGTCAAGTGGGATAGTTATTAATTCTCGAGAAACATAGATATATCCATAAAAATATAATTTCAATTATCCAAACCCTCACTATGGGGGTCAACACACAAGCCACATAAGTCTATCCCTCACTCTGGGGGATCAATCAAACATATGGGCCTATCCCTCACTTTGGGGGACGAATAAGAAGCCACAAAGGCCTATCCCTCACTATGGGGGACAAAAGAAGAAGCCAACCAATGTGCACCAATGGCGGCCTTACCACGTGGTAGGATAGGACTCAATCCCAAAATCCAAATAACAACCAATCATTCACAATATAATAAAAATGTCTCGATCTTTTCTCAGTATAATCCATAAGATATAAATCATATATCTTTTCCAAACTTCTCAATCACAATTCCAAAAATCCCACAAGACAATTTTCATAGCTCAAAAGATATAACATATCTAATCAAGTTCCAAATATCAACTATTATTCTAAAAATAGCAAAATACTCACAAACAACATATTAGCACATATAACAAGTGGAAAGTGGTTACCTCTCGCCAAAGCAATACTAAGAATTACCACAAGGTCAATCCTTTGCTCAACCAAAAATTAATCTACACAATTAATATAACCACATATTAATACAAACTAATTAATTAATTAAACCTCTCTATATTAGTTAAATTCCTAATTTAATTTAATTTTCATTCTAAATTCTCACAACTCTTATAACCCAAAATTAAGTACTTTAGAACTAATTGATAATTTTCTAACAAGCCAAATTATTTATTTACATCCTCCAACGTATTTACTTTAATAAAAATAATTTTCTAAAATTTCTAAATATGAAATTAGTATATTCTAAATTCTAAAAATCTCATTTGAAATTTAAACCTCAAAACCGAACCATCAAAAATTCAATAGTATCTCAAATATTCATATATATAAATAATCTAATCAAAATTTTAATGGCATATATATATTTTTCATAAATAAGAAACTTTAACTACAATAATTATTTTAAAACCTCCAGTCACCCAATAAATAAAACTAAACTGATTAAAATTTTAATAATATGTTAAACAACCCAAATAAATTGTTTAACTTAATTTTAATCGGTATAAATATGATATATCTCATAAATAACATATTTTTTTAATTAAAAATTAATTTTTAAATACTAAAATCAACAAATAGACAAATCTAAACCGGTAAAAATGATCTACTATAACAGATCTACAATGCTGTGGTTAACACTCATCAAAACTAAGTACTTGCTCCGAACTCTATATCAAAAATTTTCTCTAAGCAACACAAAATTACTATCATTAGATAGATCTGACTGAGTAGGACAATTTTCATTAAGGAAGTCTTGTAATTAGAAGTAGTTTTACTTACCAAAACTATCTGAAACGATGAAGAAAGAAGGGAGAGAGATGACCGACGCTGCAACCGAAATAAACGCGGGGAGAGAGAGAGAGAGGAAGAGAAAAGAAAGACGGTGGGAGGGTAAAAAGAAAACACTAGGGGTAAACTGAAGTTAAAGACCCTAGGTAAAACGGAGAAAATAACAGTTTGGAACTTTTTTTTAAATATTTAAATCCTTAGAGTAGAATTTAAGATGTCACAGGCACCAAAGGGGTATTCAAAAATGAGCTCGATAAATATGCACAAATCGTCAGGAACAAAGCTAGATTGGTAGCTAAAGGCTATAATCAGGAAGAAGGTATTGATTATGAGGAAACATATGCTCCAGTAGCTAGATTGGAAGCCATACGAGTACTCTTAGCATTTGCTTGCATAAAAGATTTCAAATTATATCAAATGGATGTTAAAAGTGCATTTTTGAATGGTTACATTTTAGAAGAAGTTTTTATTGAACAGCCTCCTGGTTTCGAAGATTCAAACTTTCCTAATCATGTTTACAAACTAAAAAAGGCTTTATATGGTTTAAAACAAGCTCCTAGAGCTTGGTACAAACGCCTTAGCAATTTTCTGATAAAAAAAGGTTTTGAAAGAGGCAAAGTGGATGCTACTCTTTTTTTTAAAAAGATGTAGAAAGGAACTTTTGATTGTGCAAATTTATGTGGATGATATTATTTTCAGAGCTACTAATGAGGATCTCTGTCAAGAGTTTGCCAAGCTAATGCAGGGTGAGTTCAAAATGTTGATGATGGGAGAACTTAACTTCTTTCTAGGATTGCAAAAAGCAAAAGAAAAATGGCATATTCATATCTCAGACGAAGTATCTCAAGGAATTACTAAAGAAATTTGGATTAGAAAATGCCAAAAGTGTGAAGACTCCAATGAGCTCAACCATTTCACTGGATGCGGATAAGAAGGGCAAGGACGTGAATCTGACCAAGTATAAATGAATGATTAGATCATTACTCTACCTCACAGCAAGCAGGCCTGATATTCAATTCAGTGTGGGAATGTGCGCAAGATATCAATCAGTCCCCAAAGAATCATATGAAGAAGCCATCAAGCAAATCCTCAGATATCTTGTCGGTACACAAAATTTGGGAATCTGGTATTCGAAGAAAGGTGCAGAGTATCTAATGGGATACTCAGATGCTGATCATAGAGGTTATAAGATGGATAGAAAGAGTACCAGCGAATAATGTCAATTCCTCAGAGGATGCCTTGTCTCATGGTCCAGTAAAAAGCAGAATATTGTGGCAATATCCTCCACAGAATCAGAATATGTTGCCACTACCAGCTGTTGTGCTCATATTCTATGGTTAAAACAACAACTACAAGATTTAGGAATCAACTTGAGAGAGATTCCAATTCTGTGTGACAATACGAGTACAATAAGTCTGTCCAAGAATCTAGTTCATCATGCCCGAACTAAGCACATTGACGTACTACATCATTTCATTCGAGATCATGTTCAAAAGAAAGATGTAAAAGTAGAATTCATCCCCACTGAATATCAAATAGCAGACATTTTCACAAAACCTCTAGATCAACAGAAGTTCAACTACTTCAAAAGAGAATTGGGAATGGTAAATCCCAATTAGCTATAAGAAATCTCATTATATCTCTAATTTGAATCTTTAGATTTAATGTTTTGATGATTAAAAGACTAACTTAAGCATCGGAGTGTATAGAAATTTGTTTTGCAGGAAGCTCTATTTTGTCAAAGAAAAACAGAGGCAAACAGAGTATGGAATGATCGATAAAGACATCGATAATCATGTCACCAGGAAGGGTTAGTTCATCGATCAATTGATCGATAAATTAAATCTGTGAAGCAAGAAAACAAAGTTGGAAGGAGGATTATCAATAAGCTAATCGATGAGCCAATTATCGATCCATACTTTGATCAAGAGTAACAAGGATTTAAGACAAATCAATCAATGTTTTAAGAATTATCGATAAGCTGATCGATAAATTTTTAATTGATCAAATGATCGATAAATCGGACCAGGTATTTCTTTTATTAACATTTATCAATAACGTGATCGATAATTTATTGCTCAATAACTTAATCGATAATTACTTCAGTGTTCTTGTGTGTTCTTCATATTTATCGAACATGTGATCGATCACTCATTGATCGATAACTTGATTGATAATTTTTGTGTTTATAAGTTCACTTTTTGAAAACCCCCGTCAGTTATCGAAGCCCTATCTCGATAAAACCATTCCCCTGTTCCTACGCAACAGTCCAAAAATCACTATTCCATTAAATTGCTATTCCCTTTCCACTCAGAATCACTTTTGAAGCTCTTTTGTTCTCCACCACATATTTCAAACACTCTTCTTATCGAACATTCCTCAAAATTTCTTCTGGGCAACGAAAAATGGAAAGAGTTAAGCGACTGAATGTAGACCAAGAGGAAAGCACTGATAAACAAACCCGGTCCAGAGATACTACTCCCTCAACTATAAAGAAAAGGTACAAATCGAAAGTGAGGGAGGAACCACTGAAGAAAAGAGGAGTTTTAAAGATACGAGAAAGTCAGACCAAAGGGCAACCCACTCCTTAGAGAGAATCTCTATGGTCAAAGTCAAAATCCAAGCTACCAATGGTCACTGAGGAATCTGAAACAGAATCTGATGATGAAGCTTCAGTTCAGAAAGCTGTGGAGGCCGCTTTACGATTTCCTATCCCTAAGCAATCGAGACAGAAGAAACAGAAGGCAAGTGAGGGTGTGTCACACCAAGCTCCTAGCCAAGGTATTCCTTTTGAATCATTTAAATTTCTCATTGGGAACTTAGAGAAGGATGTAAACCAAGTAAAGTTTAAAGCTGATTTTGCCACTAGAAAATTCTATCCTGTAATATTTGTGAACTTCAAGAGTCTGAAAACCAATGATAAGATTAGACTAGATATGGATGACCCTCTGAAATATTACTCGAACTGGTTAAGCATTGGAAGAGAATACTTCCCTGAAGTAGTCAAATGATTCTATTGTAATATGGAGTCCTGTGAAGAATATGATGAGCAGGATAATCTCATAAGTGATTATCTAAAAACACACCTCAGAGGCAGAACAATTACTATTACTCCTGCTAAGTTGAATTAGTTACTGGGGACAGAAGACCATGTGAGGGGAGATGAAATGAATGATATCAAGGCCTACAAAATTTTGATGCAGAGTAACAATTTTCCTGGTGAGTTTAATTTTCCCCCTAAATAGATGTGTGATTATTACAAAATAATTCACTATATCTATTCAAGAAGCATGGTCAATAAATCTGGAAGCTTCTCCCACCTTAATTAGAGTGACTACCCTCTGCTGGAAAGGATAATCAGTGGAGAACAGATAAACATAGGAGCTTTGATCTATACTAAGATGAAGGATTTTGTGCTCAACAAATCCAAGTCAACTCCTATCCCCTATCCTCGGCTAGTTACTTATCTGCTTCAAGTGAACAATATTGCACAAATGGAACCTGGTGAGGTCAAAGTGAATGTCCCCTCTTTTGGGATAAATCAACTGAACAAGATGAAAATCTCTGTTCCCCTTCGACCTTCATAGAAGCTAGCTCAGAAAGATAAAGGGAAACAACCTGCTACTAGCTCTTTTAAGCTCGAGGATGAGGCAGAATCACTGCAACTCCCTCTCATACCTCTGGACTCTCATTTCTGGAAAGATCAATCAAGGAAATGTTCTAGGCAAAACTTCAAGAATTTAAGAGGAGAGTGTATTCGACAGTTAAAGACTATAGGGAAGTCTCAGATAGGAAGTTTGAGGGCATTACCAAAATTCTGGATCTCCATCGCCAAGCCATGATAGTTTTGGAAAAGGAAGTCTCTCAGAGGTTTGATTATGTTGAGAAGGAAATTAGAGATCTTAAAGGGATGGTAGCCTCTCTCTGTAACAATTTCTCTATGCCCAACACTTCCTTCAGTTTTGAAGACTTGCTTTCACATCCACCATCTCCTCCTCATCCTCAACCAGAACCACCTACCTCACCAGTATCCACTTCTCCTGTTCCTACTTCTCCATCTGCACCTTCCACCTCTTCCACTCCTCCTCCTACCTTAGCCCTTATCACAATTCCTCAACCTATTCCCTCTCTACATTTTCCATCTATCTCTCAAGCCATCTCTCCACTTTCTCAGTTTCCCACTCTTCCTATCACTGTGCCTACTATCTCTATTCCTTCCCCACCTTCTGATGCTGACAAAAAGGGGGAGAAGGAATCTAAGGAACCTGTCTAGTTTAGTTTCTATGTTTTTCTGCTGTTTAGTTTCTTGTACTTCTATCATGTAATGTGAACTCTGATGTTTAGACTGTTTTAATATTATCAGTAGTATATTTCAGTTAGTTTCTAATCTGTCGTAAGTTGTTTGTTGTTTCTTTAATTTGATTTACATTATTATCTATTGATATTTGATTAACTCTTCATGTATATTTTGTCATCATCAAAAAGAGGGAGATTCTTAGATTTAAGGTTTTGATGATAACAAACTTAAACACTATGTTTTAGTAGGTTGATCAATCACCTGATCGATCAAGTGATTGTCGATCAGTTGATAGATAACTTTCCTATGCAAACAAGTAACTTGGTAGAAATTTTAATTGATAACTTGATAGATAATGTTTTAATCGATCAATTGATCGATCATTGTTAAGACAGTTGTGTTTAGAAGTCTGCCAAAAATTATCAATCAGTTAACCAATAAAATGTTGATTGAATAGCTGTCAGATAATAGAACACAGATCTAGTAAGTATTTATCGATCACTTGATCGATAAATGAGTCATTGATGAGAAGATAGATAAATGGCAAAGCTCTCTACACACTTTGTATTTTGTTTTAATCACAACTTATCGATCACATTATCGATCAAAGGTTTTTTGATAACTTGTTCTATCATTGCATCATAACTTGCCTATTTATCGTTTGGTTCAAGTGTTCTGTCATAGCCTTTTATCGATCACTTGATCAATCCATAGTTTATCAATCAAATGATTGATCATAATTATCTCTCTAGCAACTTTGTTAAGTTATATTTTTCGATCACCTGATCGATAATTCTTTCATTGATAAATTGATTGATCATTCAACCTTCTGAGTGTTCTGTTTTCACATAAAGTGATTGATCAAACATTTTCCTAGCATATCAAATCTAAGTCCTTCAAATTATCTTTATCGATAACTTAATCGATCAATGCTTTATCAATCACTTAATCAATCATCATATGTTTTGAGCACTTTGAGAAAATCCCTGCTAAAGCTCTTTATCGATCAATTTATCTATCTTTCATTTATCAATAAAGTACTCGATCATTACTCTTTGAAAATCTATTTCTACTTCAATTAGTTTTATCGATAACATGATCAACTAAATATTTTTTGATCACTTGATCAATCATTGACTCTTTCCAATTAAACATCAAAAAGTTATTGTGATTCTCAAAATATATTGATTAGTTCCCTTCGAGCTTTTTTCAGCCTTCTTGTTTATTTTAATTCTCTATTTTAAGGGATTCAAAATCAAAGTGACCTTGAGCCTTTTCTCTGTATGTTTTTCTGAAGTTATTTTTTTCATTTATCGATTACTTGATCAATAAATCATTAATCCATAACTTGTTCAATAAATAAATTTACCTGTGTCAAATTCTTTCTATTTGATTAATCGATAAGTTGATCAATCATCCAATCATCAATCATGACTTCGATCAAAGATGTTCATCTCTTGTTCAAACACTTTCAGCGACTGATTGATTCCATTTTCAATGAATGAATATTCTCTATTATCATTTGATCAGTTATATTTCTGAGCTTTACTTTGCAATAAAAACTTATTTGATTAACGTATTATTACATATTATGAAGAAAGTTCAACATTTATCCAAAGGTTGTTTAGTAGCCTGTAACCTACCATATCAGAAGCATTAATGGTGAAAACCGTTGCAACTGGGAAAACATGCAACTGAACTCTCAACGGCTAGAAGCTCTTCCGTCTAACGGTTACTAAACTTCCTCAACTATAAAAGGCACAAAGAAGCATTGAATGCAAGGAATTGAATACGCAAGCTAGCTTCTACAAATAATCTATTGTTGCATTTAATACTCTGTTCTTCTGAGCTTTAATGTTTCACATTTATTTACTCTGTGAGAGAGCTATATTTATCATCCTGAGTTATTTTCTGAGTAAAACTCAAGAGTATGGACTCTTGAGTGGGATTGTAACCTTATGGGTAGTAAGGGGGAGTGATTGAGCGAATCAATTGCTGTACTGCGGCACCAAGAGCCCAATTAATCTTGGAACATAGTGAAATACTCAGAGGTGTTCTGAGGAATGGATGTAGGTCAAGTGGTTGAGACCAAACCAATATAAATCCTGTGTCTACTCTCTATGGTGAAATCACTCTAACTCACGCTCTCTGTTTCCATTTAGATTATTGTTTTAATACACAAGATTTTTATAACTCACCCAATTCACCCCCCTCTTGGGTGAGATTGCCACTAACAATGACAAGTTTAAAAATGACAATAACAAGTTGGGAATAACAAAGGCGAGTATGACAATTGGAGAACTTTATAATCTGAAATAACTAGTTGATAATTGTGAATGACAAGTTAATGATGAGAAATAACAAGTATGAGAAGTAGTTGAGAATAACAAGTTTACTTTGAGAAGCTGACACCTTGCTTATATGAAATTACAAGCTCATGTTTTAAAATAAGAAGTCAATTGTGGTGATGTAAGAAGGTTACTGGCTACAGAATAGATTGTTAATAGAGGTGATAGTTAGTTAGTAAATGTGGTTGTGAAGAATTGTATGTTGAATGTTTTGCAGGAAAAAGAAGATCACATCAGAAGGAGCCTCTGGATTGAAAAAGGCACACAATGGTTGGTTGTTATTCAAAAGTGAGTTTATGGCCACAATAGCTGACCCTAACATGACAGCCAAACAAAAAAGAGATGTTGCGTTAAGTGCATGGAAAGCTCTATCCACTAAAGCGAAGATGAGGTACACCGAGGAGGCGAAGAAAACAAGGCCATAAGAGGAAGAAGAGGAGAAAAAGAAACATGTTCCATCATTTATAACCCGAGTGTCCCTGAATAATAATGAGGACTTCAGGGAGAGGGTTAAGAGGATAGGCTTCGGAAGGCTGTTGAAGGTTAGATTAAAGAGACTACCCCATGATCTCATTGTGACCACACTGAGATCATATAATTTGCCAACGCATCAATTTGCAATCAGGGGCAAATCAGAGGAAATAGGAGCACAAGATGTTGAGCAGATCCTAGGAATCCATCACGGTGGGGGGGAGGTGAAAACTAAAGTTGATTAGGGTGATGCTACGTATAAGGAGTTGAGAAATGAATATTGAAAAGTATCATTCAGAAAAATACTAAAAGATATTGTTTTAGGGGAGGAGGATCACAGATTTGAGTTTTATTTGTACTGTACATGTTGGGTACTCTTCTATGTCAGAAATCAAGCTCAGAAGTTGGTGAGAAGTTGGTCAAAGTCATGCGTTGCATAATGGATGACTTTGGAAAGTATGATTAGGCTACCTATATTATAAAGGACCTCTAGAAAGAAATAGGAGACTATCTCAAAGGGTACAGGCAGGGCAATAAAGGACAGGGGAGCAGCACTATTGGTGGCTGCATATACTTGCTTTTGGTATTACTATTTTGTTTCTCATTGTGTTTGCATTTAATTACTTATATGCATAATATTAATGTTGTATATATGTGCCTGGCTTGCAGCTTCTTTTTGGTGAGCATTTAAACCTCAACAAGCCAGTTGTCTGAGAGTCCACTACTACAATTGAATATTGGACTGATGAGAAGATAAAAGAATTGGCCAGTAAGGAGAAGAAGAGTGTTAGGGGAATTATGTATGGAGAAAAAGGTAGTGAAGCTGTGATGAGGAAAGAAGAGAGGATAATTGTAGAGTTTTTAGACTCGATATATGGTATAATTGGTAAATTGAAGTTTCTGTTTTATAACCTGAACTTCTTATCTACCATAGTTATGTTGTCATTTCCTATACTAAAGTTCTGATTTGGTATAGTGAAATAGAGCTTTCTCATTGTTAGGTTGTAATTTGGCAAACTCAAGTTGTTATTCACTATACTTATGTTGTCATTCGGTATATTGAAATTGTGAACCTGTCATTTACCATTGTGAACCTACCAGTTGCCATACTTGAGTTGTGATTTGATTTATTCAACTTATCATTCGTGAAAGTGAACTTGTGATTTCCTATAGTGAAGCTATCATTTGGCATACGTGAGTTATGATTTTGTATACTGAGCTTGTCATTCGATATAATGAACTTGTCATCTATCATACATGAGTTGTGATTTAGTTTACTGAACTTGTCATTCGGTATAAGGAACTTGTCATCTACCATAGTGAACCTGTCATTTGCCATACCTCACTTGTCATTTGGTTTATTGAACTTGTCATTCAGTATAATGAACTTGTCATTTGCCATATGTGAGTTCTGATTTGGTTTACTGAAGTTGTCATTCCATATAATGAACTTGTCATCTGCCACAGTGAACGTGTCATTTCCCATAGTGAACTTGTTATTCTATATACTTAACTGATAAATGTCTTTTGCATGTAAAAGCTGAAGAAGTTATACGAGCGCCTAATGAAGAGGATAGAGGAAGGGCAAAAGAAGGTGATGAAAAAGGTGGATGAGGAGCTGGTAAAGGTACAGATCCCAAGACAGGAGATAGTGGGAAGGGTAAATCAAGAGGAAAGGCTCAGGTTGAGACAGTGGCTACAAATATCAGTGAGTCTGAAGATGATGACGAGGACAGGCGCAACAATGATGACACAACTGAGGAAAAGGAGAAGGATAAAGGAGGTAGTGAAGATGGAGATAGTCATGGGAAGGGTGACATAAAGGATCACAATGATAATGAAGAGAAAGAGGAAGAGGGTCAAGGGGATGTTGATGACATGAGCGAAGGGGACAGGGAACGCAAGGGTGATGGGGAGGGTGATGACAAGCAACCACTTATGATAGAGAGTACAGTACCCATGACTAGTTCCCCTATAGAAGTGCCAACTAATGTTGAAGGTTATGATAGGGAGGGTGACGTACCCATAGCCAGTTCCCTTATGGAAGTACCAGGCACCATTATAGGTGATGATGCAGAGGGTGACATAATTACAACCAGTTCCCCAGGGAAGCATCACCCAGCATTAAAGGTGATGATGTAGAGAGTCACTCACTGATGGAGGTATTCCCCCTAGCCATTGTTGAATATGTTGGGCCTGATCCAGAACCTATATCTGTGGAGCCATAGCAACTAAGGAGATCTACTAGGGTTTATTTCAGCAAGATCAAGTCTCCTTGGTTGGAGTTGAAGGCACAATCGAGAGTGAACAGGCCTATGGAGCCTAAGGACATTTTTTACAACTTAGTCAGTCGAGCTGTTAAAGGTGATAAGGGTGAGATGTAAGTGAAAATCTTAGCTTATGTGATGTTATTTGTTGACTACATGTTAACATAACACATCTAGTTTCTCACTTGAATATGTTTGAGTCCTTTGATCAGAATGTTTAATGAAGACAACCCCGACAATTGTTGTATTCGCTTGGTGGAAATAACAGGATGAGTAACTGAGTGATGTCATTGGTCTATAAGGCTTTGGTGCAAGAGCAATAGGTAGTTGAAGGGTGAGTTAGGAGGCTTATATTTGATGCAGACTTCATGGTGAGGTTTCTATATTACTAATGTACTTTGTTACTTTACAAGATTACAAATGAAAATGATAGAATAAAGTGTGTTTCAGTTAATAACAACTTGGTTTTATGCACTCCACAGGCCATAATGATCTGTGATCTAGCTCTTTGGGATCCTAACCAGTGTGCACAACAAATACTTCTGCATTACACTAGCTACAACATAGCTGACTGTGACTTCATTGTAGGTCCTGCTCTAGTTAGGGAGCATTGGTTCTGTTTTGCTTTTGAACCAAAAACTCGAAAGTTTAATGTCCTCGATTCTATGTGAGCAAGTTTAGAGCATAAGAAAACCACCTCCAAGCAGAAGAAAGTAGCCATACAAGGCCCTTAAGAATTGGCCATCACAGGCTGTGTAAGATGTTCCTGACCTGTGCATGTTAGATAGGGAAATGACAGTTTTATATTACTATCCTTTTGATGAATATGGCATATGTGTAGAGGGATTGGTTTAAAGACATATTTCGGATGGTCAGACCAAATTTGATTGATAAGTTGGAAATTATCCGGCTCGATGTAGCACAGTAAAATAATTTGTGGGTGTATACATCCTACTCATATGATATATTGTTTGGCTGTGTTGGTTTGAGGAGCTGAAACTGTTAGGGTGGTGTTATGGGTAGGAGGGACTGCGGTGTGTATGTGCTTAAATGGCTCAGGAAATGGGAGCTTGATGTTCCCCTTCAATACAATGAGGTAGTGACATGACCTTATTTATTGTGCAATCAACAATGACCATTTGTGACTTGTTGGGTGGTAAACTTGCTATACAGGCCGATGTGTTATCTTTTTAGTGCAAGTTAATGTGGTGGCTAGTGAACCATGATGACAATGAATGCCATCAGAATGTGTATGATCTTATCTCACAACCAAAGAAGGGCGATGACCAAGAAAAAGAGAATGTCTTTGCAGAGAGCATTTAAATTAGGCTGTGTGACTTTTACTAACTTTGTCAATGGATTCATTTGTTCAAATTGTATGCCAATTATTGTAATGGCTATGATATGGTTGGATTGATGATATAACAGTACTTATATTTAGAATGAAAAATTTCCCTTTAGTCAAGCCAATGACAAGTTTACTAGGTCCAACAACAAGTTCACTATGAGCTATGACAACTTGTAACAGTGTTTTCATACAAATTTGAGATTCTATATTAGAAGTGGCTCAATTTGCATATTGATTCACTAAATGATAGGTTGACAAAGGAAAATAACAAGTTCACAATGGAAAATGACTAGTTCCCAGGATGTTTTCATGCAACGGTAAATTTCTGTTGAAATGACTGGATTTTTACTTTTGATAAATATGAAAAGACAAGTTTACTAATGCAAATGACAAGTTCCCATAAGGTTTTCGTGAAATGAAAAATTTTTGTTGAAATGATTGGATTTCCACTACTGATAAATATAGAATTACAACTTGACAAAGACAAATGACAAGTTCCTATAAGGTTTTCATGAAACAGAAATTTTTTGTTGAAATGACTAGATTTCCACTTCTGATAAATACAGAATGACAAGTTCACTAAGGAAAATGACAAGTTCACTAATTCAAATGACAAGTTCCCATAAGGTTTTCATGAAACAAAAAATTTCTGTTAAAATGATTGGATTTCCACTTCTGATAAACATGGAATGACAAGTTTACTAAGGAAATTGACAAATTCACTAATGCAAATGACAAGTTCCTATAAGGCTTTCATGAAACAAAAAATTTCTAGTGAAATGACTAGATTTCCACTAGTGATAAATACAAAATTACAACTTGACAAAGGCAAATGACAAGTTCTCATAAGGTTTTCATGAAACGGAAAATTTGTTTGAAATGACTAGATTTCCAATTCTAATAATCACAGAATGACAAGTTCACTGAGAAAAATGTCAAGTTCACTAATGCAAATGAAAAGTTCCTATAAGGTTTTCATGAAACGAAAAATTTCTATTGATAAACATGGAATGACAAGTTCACTAAGGAAATTGATAAGTTCACTAATGCAAATGACAAGTTCCCATAAAGTTTTCATGAAACAAAAAATTTCTGTTAAAATGACTGGATCTCCATTACTGATAAACATGGAATTACAACTTGACAAGGGCAAATGACAAGTTCACTATGGAAAATGACAAGTTCTCATAAGGTTTTGATAAATTTTCATACTTTCTCTACTGGGATTAGACTTGGCACATTTTTAACAGCAACCACTACTGATAAATACGGAATTACAACATGACAAAGCCAAATGACAAGTTCACTATGAAAAATGACAAGTTCCCATAAGGTTTTGATACATTTTCATATTTTCTCTGTTGGGATTACACTTTGCACATTTTTGACAGCAACCACTACTGATAAACACGGAATTACAACTTCACAAAGGTAAATAACAAGTTCACTATGGAAAATGACAAGTTCTCATAAGGTTTTGATACATTTTCATACTTTCTCTGCTAGGATTACACTTTGCACATTTCTAACAACAACCACTACTGATAAACATGGAATTACAACTTCACAGAGGCAAATGATAAGTTCACTATGGAAAATGACAAGTTCCCAAAAGGTTTTCACCCATTTCCTTTTTTGACAACAACCACTTCTGATAAACATGGAATTACACTTTGCACATTTATGATAGCAACCACTTCTAATAAACATGAAATTACAAGTTCACAAAAGCAAATGACAACTTAACTATGCAAAATAACCAGAACCCATAACTTTTCCATACAATTTTGATAGCAACCACTTCTGATAAACAGTAAATGACAAGTTTAGATTTCTTTGACAGCAATAAGTTCTTTACAACATTCAATGACAAGTGCACATTAACTTGTATCTTCCACTTAATGTCCCTTTATCACCAAACATAGAACTAACAAAAAATATATGTGCACATCTACTAACACCCAGATCCTAAAAAAATTAAGGGTAGACCCTATATGTGCCCAAAAAATTAGTTGTCCAATTTGTAAGTGGAAGTCAACTTGGGTTAAGATTTTTCCATGTCCTCTTTGTGTGTCCAAGATGAAGACATCTATTGCAATGATATATTTTTCTATTATAGAATTGTGATCCCTTTCTGTTTCTTCTTGGTCTTCCAAGAGACCTAATAGTGATTGGGGGTAAAAGCAAGGTTTGGGTAGCAGGATTCTCAAACCTATAGTCATTCAGATTAGGCATATCAATTGTCACTACTGAAACTATACTTCAGGCATAGATTTTCTCTTAGGATGAATATTTGTAACACTCTTCAACATAATCATAAACATTTCCCCCTATGGTCTTAATAGCTGTACAAGCATGTGAGCATGGAATCCTTGACATTTGCCAAGCTCCATAGCTGTATTGGTATAAGCCAAGGTCTACTCTTTGGTCTCCATGTGATGTGTGCACACATCCCCCTCTATAATTCTCACTTTGCATGTACCTACTGAAATGCACATGCTCCAACACGTTTGCCTCTATTTTTGGCCCAACGCAATTATTCCTTTTAGTCATTGCTGCATATGATGCATGCATCTTCCTTGCTAGTTTCTTCTGGTGCTCATAGATTATTTGGGCCACATTATGCTTCCTCTCCCTTACCATCCAAGCATTAAAAGATTCAGCTAAACTAGTTGTTATGTTATCCCACCTTCTATATGGGAATTTGCTCAATGCCTACCTATCCATATCATCTTGATTGATAATCCACTCATATAACTCATGAGATAAGGTTCTAAGATCATCCAAGGCGTGATCAAACTCATCCACAAGTCTTGTGTAAGCCACTTTATCCAGTCCCTTTAATACATCTTCCTTTGAATTTTCACTTGTCCTTCTCTTACCTTTATTTAATTTCATATATTCAGAGCTAAAGTTCTCCTTGACATGCTTATAACAGTATGCATGCTTTTCACCCCCAAATATTACTTGCACAGCACCAATTATGAAATTATGTCTATCTGACACAATAGTAAATTGCATTGAACCAACTATTTGTTTAATCTTATGAAAAAACCACGTCCATTCCTCAAGATTCTCTCCCTTCACCACTGCTATTACAAACGGCAACATCTCATTATCGCATCATATGCTAAAGCTGATAGTAACGTCTCCTTATATGGACCACTCAAATGAGTACCATTAACGTATAATATAGGCCTTACACTATTTAAAAAACCCTTAACACATACACCATATGTAATGAATACACGCTTAAATCTATTACCAATGGAGGCCCATTTAGTAACCATTTTGTCATCAGTTTCTTTCAATCTTTCACATAACCATGGTATTAACATATAAGACTGTTCCAGTTTCTCATGTATTTCTTCTATTGCCTTTTCCTTTGCTCTATAGGCCTGATAATATGTAAGCCTCAGACTATACTCCCTCTCCAACAACTTCCTTGTCTTAGTGGGCCGTTTTTTGGTATGGTCCCTTATCTCTTCAACTATTACTGATGATGTCAATGCAGCACTCCCACCATAAGTCACAATCACTTGCACTGAATGAATGTGATTATTGCAAAATGTAGTCACACGTAATAGATGACTGTTCTTTCCAATAGCATTTGCACATACCTTCCAAGGACACCTTTCTACTTTACACCACACATTCATCTTCTCCTTACTATTCCTAACATATCTCGCTGCAAACTTCTTTGTAGTACTGAACCTGTACATAGCTTCCCTAAAGGCAATAGCATGTAGAATATATTGGCCCACTCCTACAAACACTCTTACCCATTTCATACAATTCATCTCACCTATCAATGTTACCTGACTCTCTAAACCACTACACTTGCTTCTTTGACTTGATCCAACCCCTTCAAACGTCAAGCATTCAGCTCCATTCTCAACATTTATTGGCTCATATTCATCACCAATGGTCATTTTAAATGCATTCATGTCTTGTGAAAGTTCCAATAAATTCTCACTCCTGGTGCCATAATACCAAGTTAGGATGCTTATATTTAAATGACCGGTTTGATTATCACACTAACAATTATGTTAATGAACATGACAACTTTAGTTATGAATATAACTCGTCCGCGTATAGTAATTACAACACTAGTAAGTGAAATGATAGCTCTGGATATGGAAAACTCCTCTTTTATAAAATAACATGTCTGTATATCTAAATAACAAGTCCGCATATGGTTATTATAACTTTAGTAACTAAAATAACAAGTTTACATCTACAAACTATTAGTTGCTAAAATAACAAGTCCGCATGTGGTAATCATAACTTGAGTTACTCACATAACAAGTCTCCATATAGAAACTATTGGTTAGTAAAATAATGTCTGCAGATCTAAATAACAAGTTTGCACACTACTACAAAAAAAGCTAATTGTAGCATTTTGAAAACGCTACATTTAAACCTGCTACGAAAGATATTAGGAATAGGCTGTAGCGCTTTTGAAGGGCTACATAATTTTTTTTTTAATATGGTAACTTCCTGTAGCCCTTTTTGAGAAAGCGCTACAAGAAGTTCATCTCCTATAACACTTTCTAAGGAAAGCGCTACAGAATATAACTATAATTTCTATGACGTTTTCTTAAGAAAACGCTGCAAAAGTATTTTTTTGTTTAAAAAAATTAATTGATATTCTATAGCATTTTTTAATAAAATACTACAAAATATATGTCATCAATTTTTCACGGCTGAGAACAATAAAGATCATATTTGCCAGCATAGTATTCTACCTAAAATAGAAAATAAAAAATTATAACTATCACATACTTTCACATTTAACTGATAATAATTAATCATATCTCACTAATTAATTTTCCAACATATTTCAAGTTTTCATTGGTGAATAATTTTGCAAAATCTAACCAACTAAAATAAAAGATATTAAGCAAGGTAAAACAATTATTACTAACAAACTTAAATTTGTAAGCTTTTAAAATAATGTTAGCTTAAAAAATAAAGTACTTACAATGTATTATAGATTGAGATGAACTAATATTGAATACCCTACAAAATAATAAATAAAGTAAAAATAAATGAATAATTTTACAAAATCTAACCAACTAAAGTAAAAGATATTAAGAAGTTAAAATATTTATTACTGACAAATTTAAATTTGGAAGCTTTTAAAATAATGTTAGCTTAAAAAATAAAAATACTTACAATGTATTATAGATTGAATTGAAATATATTGAGTGCCAAAAATAAATAAATAAAATAAAAAGAGAGTGGGGACGGGGGAGAGAGGTGAGGACAAAGGGTATAGAAATTTACAATTGAGCAGAACTATATTGAATGCCCTGTAATAAATAAATAAATAAAGTAAAAAGAGAGTAGGGAGGGAGAAGAGGGGTAAGGACAAAGGGAATAGAAATGGAGATTGAGAAAGGTGAGTACAGGAAAGGGAAGTCGAGATAGGGACAAGTAAAACAAAGTTGGGAAGGGAAAGGGGTAGGGACAAGAAGAGGATGGGAATAAGGAAGGAAAAATGGTGTAGCGATGGGAAAGGGGTAGGAATAAGGAAGGGAAAAATGGAATGGGACAATGAGTAGGATGAAAAGAAGGACCATGATATGAAAAGTAGAAGTGGAGAGGGAAAATGAGAGGTGGGATGCTTGGTGAAAAAGAGGAGGTGAGTGTAGAGAAACAGGAGGGAGATGTGTGGAAATGGGGAGTAAGAAAAAATGGTGAAGATGAGTATTGAAAACAGTGAGGTACAACTGTGTAGAGGGATAAAAGAGAGGGAAATAAAAAAAAAAGGAGGGAAATTTTTTAAAAAAATTTACGGCACTTGCTATAGTGTTTTCCTAAAAAAAAAGCTACAAGTGGTAAAAAAAAAATTTACGGCACTTGCTATAGTGTTTTCCTAAAAAAAAAGCTACAGCAAGTGGTAAAAAAGACCTTCTGTAATGTTTTTCTTGAGAAAACGCTACAAAAAGCAAAAAACCTTCTCTATTGCTTTCTTGAGAAAGCACTACAGCAAGCAAAAGACCTTCTGTAGCGCTTTCCTGAGAAACCGCTATAATAAGTGAGATACAACAGATGTAACTTTTTTTTCCCTAAAAAAGACCTTTTGTAGCGTTTTCTTGAGAAAGCGCTACAGGAAGCCCCATAGTAGCTATAGCACTTTCTTAGAAAAGTGCTACAAAATATTTTTTTTATTTTTAATAAATTAATGAGTATTAGCTGTAGCGTTTTGTTTAATAAATGCTACAAAATAGGCGCTACAAATCAAATATTTTGTAGTAGTGGTATATGATAATCACAACTTTAGTACGCAGAATAACGAGTCTACATATGGAAACCATACTTATAACTAATAACAAGTTTACAAATAGAAATGACATGTCAACTATATTGAATAACAAGTTTGCATTTACAAATTGCAATTTAGGACTGCAACACCATTTGCTTGGTTACAACATTTCTATACGAATTAGCAACAATATGTTAGCAAATAACAAGATTCAATTAGAAAACATAACCACTTACATGTCTGAATTATTCCTTGCTCTAGGTTCCCTATCATTCCTTTTCCCTCCTACGTACACATGAGCACTGCTGTCATTATATCTAAAGAAGTTGGAGATATCACTATCATCACAAAGATCAATCAATGTATTATCATCAAATTTAACTTTATACTTAATCTCATATCCACTACCATCATTGCCGATCCACTGTGAAATTATTCCACACAACTTATCTATTGTTATCCATTTTTTTATACCGGTTACCCTTATACTCCCTCCAATATATTTGACTACCCCTTCACCATTTGCTTCAAAATGTCCACCAACATGCATGTAACAGAACAACTCCTTCTCACAGCTTCTTCTATTATTAAAATTCATTTTTCATACTAATCTGTAGCAAAAATTTATGTTTAGTTAGTATATCAGCTTCACTAATAAATATTTACACATTTATTCTATCAACTCCATCATTTACATACCAAAATAAAAGCCCGTGACCTCCTGTCTTCCCTACATCACTTTAGGGCTTCACAACTTCACTTAGGGCTTGACAACTTCAACACCCAGAATCACGGCATCGTCATTCCCTTCTTCCATGGCAACACCTCAACCTTCACAGTCAAACTAACGGCCATTATACCACCTACACTCTGCCAAACCACTACACTCCTAACCCTTCCCCATCACAGCCGACACCATTCACTACAAATGAGAGATGGCCAATCACACTACAAAAACAAAAACATCCCACCTCCAACTAACCACAACCTCCTACATTGTGATATCATTTATCTTCAACTACACCTCCCATTCCCTCCCTTCCTCCAGTCTACCCACCCACACAGTAGAGATGAAGATGAAGAATATCACAATACGCAACTCTTATAGAGAAGAATAGAAGAAGAGTTTAGTCAGTAAGTTACTTGCATCATTGCCAATGTTGGAAGATCTTCCATCCTAATATCACACAAACATGTTGGGGTCTTCCTTCTCTAGCAGCTCTCCCGTCACGCATAAAATCCTTGTCTTTGCCTTCATTAAGAGTCAGGATGAGTGAGGGGCATTTCAGACATGTAACACACATTTCATATTTGCAATTTGGGACCAGGTCCTCTGCAGCTGTTTTTCAAATTCAAGATCCCTAATTGCTATTTTATATATTGGGGGTCTTTATTTGCAATTTTCCTAAAAAAACTAAAAGAAAACAAAATAAAAGGAAAAATAAAATAAAATAAAATTAAAACTGCAATAAAATAAGGTAAAATTTAAAATTACCTATAATTACTTTTATTTATTTAAAACCAACCTATTTACAATGAAATCCCTCAAATCATGCTTAAAATCAAATCTTCTAATTAACTCTTAAAAATCTCTTAAAATACATTGATAACTCTCCAAAAGTCAATCAAAATGTTTTTTAAAATATATTAAAAATAGATAGTTATCAATTATCAGTGAACCAAAGCTTGGAAGTGATGAAGAGTTGGTCTCTGGAGGAAACAAGATCAAGTTGAAGAGCTTCTTCTATGGCTTCCCCTACTGGTTATTCTGTGCCATAAGCTGAAGCAGTATCAAAGTGTCTGTAACCAACCTTGCTTGCCTCTATGACTGCCGTCTTTATGGCCTCACAGGGGACTTCAATCACGGCGGTGCCTAGGCCAATCACCGTCATACTGTGGCAGTTTGAGAGGATCATTCTTGGGATTTTGTTGTCAGCCATGTTGTTCTGATCTGTGACTAAGGACTCCTTATTCAGCGGTATTGACTTGAGCAGTCATGAATTGAAGTTTAGTTTCCTCATTCAATCCTCCGCCACCCCGGCTCTCCAACACCCACTTCGTTTGCTTTTTTTTTTTTTTAAATGGGCAGAACGGTTGCCCACCTTGTTGTACTTGTCTATTCATTAGATGGCAATTATTTTGAATATTATACATGTGTTTGGTGAAACATCACCAACAGATGCGTCGTGTGTGAGTGTGCATAGTTAATTTTTGTTCCTTGAACATATCCTAAAACGCCTTCGGTTAAAGCTACGGAAATTTAAATGGGAAAACTTCAGCCAACTTCTACAATCTAGACTTAATAAACAAAAAGTTCCAACAGATTTTGAAACTTATATCCCATAATAAAATTAAATTGAGAAGTCTTTTTACAGAAATATCCTTACTTGAGCATTGGATCTGAGCTGGGACCGCGTCCCAGTATCTCGCCCGGCGCCCATTAATTCTTTGCCCATTTAAGCCCTCCCAAACAGTCCAAATAAGAGTTCAAAAATAATATCTAAAATTTATGGAAGCAAAGGTAGCCCACTAGAAGAGGAAAAGAGACTTTCAGCTATGATAAAAATTAAATAATCATATTCTTAAAAAAAAATTATGGGAAAGATCGGTTAGGTGTGTCTAATAAAAAATTTAATTTTGTATATGTTGGGATTAAGTTAAAAATTTAAATATCCAATTCAAAGATATCTGATTCTAAACTGAGTAGTGGATTAGTGGGTTTCAATTATAAGATTATAACTATAATGGAAAATATTAAAACTTAGGCAACTATATATGTAATTTTTGCAAGATGAAGGATCATTTGCCCATCGTCACCAAAATTTGTGTCCCTCTCTGTGCAAAATTCAAATCTTCCACCAGATATACAAAACATAAAAGTACTCATAATCAACTGTTAATATATGTATTGTTTCCTTAAGCAATTATATGATTTCTTAATTAAATCGCTCATGTATGTGTCCTATATAATATTGGTGTAGATTTGTGGCATACCAAAAGACGTTTAATATGGAGGTCTAAAAACCTAAGAAGCATTCATCCAAGTAAAAGCCCAAGAAGCTTCCAAAGCATTCGATGGATTTCTAGCTCAAAAATACTTATATGGAGGAGAACATGCATCGTTGATTAGATGATGACATGGATAATTCCATATGTAGAGCTAGACATGATACATGACAAACACTACAAAAAAATAGCTAATTACTGACGGAATTAGTAACAGAATAATTTTCGTTGCTGATTTTTGATGGATTACCCATGAAATTTTCATCGCTAAACTTAGCCACGGAATTAGCGACGGAATTTAATCCGTCGCTAATTAGCCACAGTTTATAATTAAAATTACTCACGGAATTAGCCACGGAATTTTTTTGGTCAGAAAATTCCGTGCCTAATTCCGTGACTAAAATTTTATAATTAAAATTAGTCATAGACTTAGTCACGGAATTTTTTCTGTCAGAAAATTCCGTGGCTAAAATTTTATAATTATGATTTGCGACGGAATACTTTTCCGTGGCTAATTTAGCCACGAAATTAGTGACAAAAAATTATTTTGTTGCTAATTTCCGTGGCTAATTATGTGGCTAAAATATAATATTTAACATAAGATAATATAATAATATAATAAATATATAATTAAATTATATATCTTATGAATATTAAATAAAAGAATTAAATTTAAAAAATATATTTATGAAAAAATTATTTACTATTTAAAATTCAAAATTAGTGTCGTTGGAAATTAATATTATATTTAAAATAATTTTTTAAAAAATAAAGCATTATAAAATAAATAGTAAAACAAATACCTAAAAATTATTTTGTTACAAAAATAATTATGATTAAAATTATCATATAGTTTATTTTTAGTTTCTAATAATATATGTGTGTATATATAATTGTTTGTGTAAGAGAATATTATATATATTTTTAATTTTACATAATAAGTCAGTAAGTTCATTGCAGCTCAACTGGTAAAGTCGTGCACGTGCACAAACGAGGTCTTTGGTTCGAGCCGTGGAGAAGTCACTTTAAGGAGGAATTATATGATGGCTACATGTGGCAATACAAGGTGCCATGTGAGATAGCGACACGTGGCGGCAGAGGTGAGGTGGCAATGACACATAGAGATGAGGTCGTGACATGTGGCGGTGGCAGCGACACGTGGCAGAGAAGGTGAGGTGGCACTGACATGTGGCAGCGGAGGTGAGGTGGCATTGACACGTGGTGGCGAAGGTGAGGTTGCAGCGACATGTGGAGATAAGGTGATGACATGTGGCGGCCAAGGTGGGGTGGCATTTTAATTCTTTTTTAAAAAAATATAGTAGCGACGGAATCAGAATTCTGTCGGTAATTAGAGACGGAAAAATTTCATTAGTAATTAGTGACGGAATTGAAATTCCGTCAGTAATTACCGATAGAATTTGATTCCATCACTAATTCCATCGGTAATCCAATTAGTGACGAAAAAATTAGCGACGGAACCAATTTGGTCGGTAATTTGATTCCGTCACTAATTCATCACTGAATAAAAATTCCGTCAGTAAATTCTGTCGCTAATCAGATGTTTTTTTGGTAGTGAAAGCACCCTAAAGGTCACCACGGCAGATGAGTCAATGGTGTATGTATACTGGCATGTTAAGAAAGACAAGAGCATATTTTGAGAGCCCAAAAAGAGCATTTGAACCCCATTCCAATGTGATTGAACGCCCAGTATAATTATATGTGCATGGAATAGTCTAATGGAGCCACAATCTTTTAAACTAGGACCCTAATGCATTTTGTTATGGACCACAAAAATTTTAGAACATGATTCAGTCATATTCAAGTCCAAATGAATGTCTAAAAAGCTCATACATGTTGATGAATGTAGCTAGAATTTATAAAGATCCATTTCGAGAATCCAAAAAGATTCAAGAGATATAAAAATGGTCTTATACAGCATTATTAGGATTCTCTTTATTTTAATTAGTTTTCTATTTTATAGTTTTTTTATTTTGTATTTATTGTTTCTTGAAAGCAAAGACTTACTTATTTTGTATTACATATATTAATTAGTAGAGTCAAATAAAAACCTTCTCGGTAATGGTAGAATTCTATAACCATTCTCATTAATGATGGGATTCTCTTATGTAGATAATCTTGATTATTTTATCTTGACTGAGTTAAAATATTCTAGAAGATCTTTTAATTTTTCTAATTTTATTGTATTTTCGCATATATTGTATCTTACACGTCAAATTTAAACATTTATGTTTACAAGTCACCAAGCTTTATAATTATAAAACTTGTAAAAATTTGACTTTTTTACCAAACACCTGTGGACAATTTTCCCTTGTAATTAGTCTAATTTTGATGTACAAACCATACAGTTTTTTTTTCCCTTATGGCGCATCCAACACCTTAAAATATTTTTACAGGTACATCTAGTACTTTAAAATATGTTGGGGGTGTAATTTTGCCCCTCATATATTAAAATCAGATCAATTTCACCCAATCTAACACCATGAGTTAATGTTAGTTCGTAACCGACTTACTCCCCCTTTCTCATCGTGGCTCAACCAGGCGAGCAAGTGAAATGCTTTTTAATACAGGTACAACGAATTGATAGATGATTGAGGAGGGTGGTTTTGGATCACTTTTGAAATTGCTGACAGAAGGGCATTTAGAGGGTCAAGAAAATGCAGCGAGATCGATTGGGTTACTTGGGAAAGACTTAAAAAAGTTTGGAACAGATTTTGAATTTGAAGTAGTGGTTTGGATGCTGATTTGCAGAGACAAGCATGGTTGGGCTGGGAGTAGCTCCATCCAAAACACATGTTTAGCTTACACCAATTTAATTTGCATATATCTTACCGTGAGCCCAGTAGAATTGAGTGTGGGTGAGTGAGAGAGAGAGAGAGAGCTTGATTGGTTTTAAAAGTGAATAGATTGAAGAGTGGGTTGCAAAGGGGCAGATATGATATTGATGATGATGAGAGAGGGAGAGTAACTGGTTTATAAACTTAGGTGTGAGATCGGGTTGGAATTGATCTAAAAATATTTTAAATGATGGGTACACATATAAAAATATTTTAGACTGTTAAATACACTTTAACCCGTTTTTCTTTTAACAATTTTACCAAATGTTAATTGATTTTTTGAAATCAAAATTACTACCTCTATTTCTAAATATAGAAGTTATACAAAAACACTTTGATCTTAAGAGAAATTCTTAGCTACTCCCAGTGTGCAGCTCATCTGAACTTTGTCCAATAAAAATAATCCACCTCAAATAATTTTAATCTACCCGTCATCCTACTCATTTCCATTAATTGTATTTTTAAAAATAAATGAAAATGTCTGGGTCATGTGATTCGTTTACTGCTGTTCTCTCTTTCTCATTTCTCTGTCCCTTTCCTGTCTCAAACCCTACCTCTTCCCTCCCTCCACCTTTTCATTTTCTTCTTAGATGCCGACGACGGGGACGGAAGGCGACATCTTCTCCCCTAGTGACGTGCGACGGTGGTTGGACTCTTGACCAGTGACACAGATGAAAATCCACTTTGCAGATCTAAACAACGAAGCGGAATCAATGGCGGTGAGATTTTCCACCAGCGAAAAAGTCTTTTCAGTCTCCACCAATGACGGCCAACGGCGCAGAAGTCTTCCACTCTGTAGGGCTGAATCGACGAAGCTGCTACTTCTTCATTGTCTCCTCTGCCACTTCCGATGTTGATATGAAACCATCCATTTTTTTGGGTTCTTGAATGTTCATCATGTTGATATAAACCCATTCATTTTTCTAGGCTCTTGAATGTTTATCATGTTCGAATCTTATTTGTATTTGCTTTTTTCATCACTATCATTCCTATTGTAAGAGGCTAGGCAAGGGTCGCCGTTGCCGGTGAAAGATTTCATCGCAATCGGCATCAGAGAAGAGAATGGGGAGATGAAGGAAGGAAGGGATGGACTATGGAGTTTCGGAGGGGATAAGAATTAAGAAATGAGAAAAGGAGAAGGAGGCCAATAAAGGAATCACAAGACCCCAGACATCTTCATTTTTTTTTTTCAAAAATACAATTAATGGAAATGAGTAGGATGAGAGGTAGATTAAAATTATTTGAGGTGGATTATTTTCATTGGACAGAGTTCAAATGAGCTGGCACACTGGGAATACGTAAGAATTTCTCTTGATCTTAAATATAAAAACTTAATTCACTTTGCTTATCAAATTTATAATTTTTCTGCACAAAATATCCCTATTAATTGCATATAATAAGGAGGCTTTGAATCAAGGGACGGTTTCAATACACAAGACTAGACATATAAGACCATATGTAATTCACGCATATATAAATACAATGACAATTTTTATTGGTAGCTGGAAGTAATAAAATAACATCTTTATTCCTTCAAAAAATACAAAACATACAGGTGCAAAAAAAGAACGCTGCAACACTTGTACCTTCACAAAATTACATCTTTATTTGAAGCTTCACAATTCACATATAGGTACGAGCACTATTTAAATCCAACGTACAACAGTAGTGCTTGATTCGCCGTTTCACAAGGAAAATAAAATAACCACTACTTTATTGGAAGAAGAGGAAGACATAACTAGGGGAAAAAAGAAACATACAAAAACCAAATAGCTATTATTACAATATAACTTGGAATTTCATGAACGATGTAGGCATCAAGCAACGTATGGGAATAAAGGGTTCTCCTGATTTAATCTTATTTGTTTGATTTGACTGATCTTGTCCAAGTCATTTTGTGTAAGTGACCAATCGAATATCTCTAGGTTCTGTTTCATTCTCTCTTTGTTATAACTCTTTGGAACAAAACTCACTCCTTGCTCATACAGCCATCTCAGGGCAACCTGTATTACGCCAAAGAGAATATTACAATGAAATATCTTATCATTCCATTGCAAAAACTAAAAATAGACACTTGAAAAATCTAAAATTAAGGAACTTGGAATTAAAATTAAAACCTGAGCAACTGATTTTCCGTGAGATTTAGCAATTTCAATCAGAATTTCATTGTCCACGATCCGATTGTTTCCCCATCCAGTACCTGGAGCTCCGAGAGGAGAATATGCAGTTACAAGTATACCCTTTTCTTTGCAGTATTCTCTTAGCTCCTTTTGTTGACATGTAGGGTTCATCTCCACCTGTATCATAAAAATAAAGAGAAATGCATTTTAACTCAAATGTCAATTATTGGTATTTACAAATTTTGAATTTATTTTTATGAGCTATTTGGTTTAGCTTTGCAAAATAGTTAATTTCTTGAAAGCCAACCCGAGTAATGATTATTTCATATCCAGTTTAATTAAAATCAACTTAAAAAAAAAAAACAAAGCATGCTACTCTTATATGTAGTCCTTTTGATCATATTTATTAGTCAATTCTAACCTGTTTTACCAAAACTAATAAAAACTTCAACATCATTAACTCTTTTTTTTAAATTTTTCCTTATTGAATATATACTATACCCCATGTGAACAAAGTCTACATAGTAGTATAGAAATGATAAAATTATATATTCATATAAAAAATTTAATGTAATTTATAAATATGGCCCAAAAATTCCTTTCTGTGTCTTATAAATAGGAGTAAAAGAGTACAATTACTTTCTTCAATCCACAATGTAAGTCATTTTAAAAAATTCATAAAATATCAAAAAGTTGTGGTTAATTCATTAAATGCGTTTCAAATTGAAATTTTTTTTCAACTTTGCCCATATTATGAGATTGTGAAGAATAGAGAAAAATATAAGGAGTTACGTTTAAGCATTAATTATAGGAACAAAGTTGACAAATAAACATTAATTACTGTGCAAATGACTTATATTTTAAACCAAACATTTTTCTAGAAATGACTTGTATCGACGGGAGGGAGTAAGATATTCTGACTTTTTCTAGCAGTGATTGCTCAATTATGCATTTATTAGCACCTAATCAAACATATGCCAAAGTCAAGAGATCAATAACGGTAAAGCAGGGACGAGAAATTGTGAAAAATATCAACAACAAAAAAACTGTGAAGAGATTAATGGTCTTACTTGGTTTAGACAAGGAGGAACTGTAGCGACAGATAATAAACTCTCAAGTGTCCTCACAGGGAAGTTACTGACTCCAATTGATTTTGTGAGACCAAGTTTTTCGCACTCTTCCATTGCTCCCCACACTCCCTTTACGTCTAATGGTTCTATATTCTCTTTAGATGGGTATATACCACTATCTTCAGTCTTTGAACTAACTGGTAAGTGAATCAAATAAAGGTCCAGATATTCCAGTTTTAGCAACCTGCATATATATAAAATACACCCCAAAAGTTAAGCTCTTTTTTAGTTATAATTAATTATTCTTAGTTTCAAATGATCAGGAAATTGAACAGTTAATTATATATGCTCACCCAAGAGATTTTTTGAGAGCTGGAACGACGCGATCAGAATGACAATCAGTGAACCACAGCTTGGTTGTGATGAAGAGTTCGTCTCTGGACCCAATAAGACCAAGTTTAAGAGCTTCGTCTATGGCTTCCCCTAGTGGCTGCTCTGTCCCATAAACTGAAGCACAATCCAGATGTCTGTACCCGACTTTGATAGCCTCTATGACTGCCGTCTTCACGGCCTCGGCAGTAGATTGAAAATCGCCGGTGCCTAGGCCGATCACTGGCATAACCTGATGGTCGGAAAGGTTCACTCCGGGGACGCTGTTGCTTGACATGTTTGTACTTTGACTTGTCAAGGTATAACTAAGGAAAAGATTGATGGATTTTAAGGCTTGAGAAATATTGTGACCAATTATGGCCCTTATATAGGATTATTGCCCACGAAGAATTGCATTTTAATTTAATTTAGTATAAAGTTTGGTGAGGAAGACAAGCAACGTTGTTGTATTGGTTGATTCGTTTAATAATGGAATAAATACATTGAAACGCAACGGCTTGGAACTTATTCATGTGCTTGGTCAAAAGGCAAACAGCATTGACAAATGCAGATATATATGCATAAATTATATAGTCTCCAAAAATAAGAACAATTGCATTCTTAATAATTTCAATTCTAGATCTCTTTTGCAGTTAAAATTTAGACGATTCAATTCTTACTTTTAGGTAGAAATTTGTGTTTCAACTAAGGCGATAAACACTACCAAAAAAAAAAAAAAGATTTGAGCAATATCAAATTAAAAAGTCGCCGCTAAATATTTTTAGTGACAATAGAAAGTTATTGCTAAGTCACTTTCCCAACCGAAAGTCAACCTTCCAAGAGTTTTAGCGGCAGCTAAATTAAAAGCCGCCGCTGAAAATAAATTTTTTTTTTTAATAATACAGAAACGTGTCTACAACGTAGTTTCCATGATGAGCCTGGAGGTGAACTCTTCTCCATCTTCGTGCCGTACAATATGCTTTAAAAAATTCACTTTGGTCAGCAAAACTGCTGTTTTCATGCTTTGTTTATATCTATGCAGCAATTTAAAAACCATCTAGTCAAAGGTCAAACAAATATTTTTTACGTTTTTCCTTGCTAGTAGTTAGTAGCTAATTAAAATTCATCATTTTAAAAAAACCAATGAAAAGATATCACTAGTGGGAAACTATTTCGTTTGTTTATTTTTCTCATTAGAAAAGGGAAAATATTACAGAAGACATAATCAATATATAATAAAAAGATACTCCACCCAAGCCATCTGTAATAGCGGCTCCATGATGGCTCTAGACTCATTTTACTGTTCACAAGTGAAAAATGCTTTAATTAATATGCATCGGGCTGCGTTGGGGCCATGATAACCTTTTCTAATGACTTGGGCTCCAATATTGTGAGGTCAGTTTTCCCTCTAATGGCTAATTTAAATTTGAAATTTGAAGTTTATTTGTTATGAAAGTTATTTGCCTTTGTCTTCACTACAGTTCAATCTCAACACCTCCGCCATGTCTATTGCTCAACCATTAATTGCATTGCTGGCTCTTCATTTTTTTTTTTTTGATACATCGGAAAGGAAAAACAAGCTAGCTAGAATCGATTAAGAAGTCCGCCTGGAGAGCAGCTCTCAACGCGTTAGGTCCAAGGATCTGGAAGTCATGGTTGATGCTAAGAGCCCGTTTAGCAAGATTATCGGCACTGCCATTCTCATTGCGATCAATTTGTTGAATCTCCACACGCCATGTTCTTTGTAACATCTCTTTGATTTCCCAGACAAGCATCCAGTCTTCATGCATGTCATTTATCTCGCCCTCAATCAGTTCGACAACTTCTACAGAGTCACTTCTGAGGATTATATCTCTGTAGCCGTGATCCCAGGCCCTTTTGAGACCCATTAGGCATCCCCAGAGTTCTACCGCAAGGTTGTCCTGGACATCAAGTTTGAGGAGAAAACCTTCGATCAGGTGTTGGTTACCTCTTTTAATTATCCCTCCACAAGCAGCTGCATTAGTTCTGTACGAGAAGGCTCCATCTACTTCGACGAGGACTATGTCTCTGCTAGAAGTGCTAGAAGTGTTGTGAGGTCTCCGAGCTTGAGTTCCCAGGTTAACGTCGAGTAGTTTTTTAGAGGTAGCACTCATGCATCCCATGATACCTTTCGCTCTCATCAGAATCTTATCACAAGGCGTTGATATATTCGAGTGATAACTCTCATTTCTTGCCCGCCAGAGAAGCCAGCAAAGGACCACAAATAAGCCTTTCCAATAGATGCTGCCATAGCCTGCCTGCTTTGTTAAATTCAAACGTATCCAATCCGACATGTCTGCCGAGAAGAAGTGTGTATAATATTCAGGCTTTATTATTGAATCCCAAAGACATCTTGTGTGTATACAGTCTCGCAACGCATGCATTGCATCTTCCATTGCCATGTTGCATCTGCTACAGATACCATTGGGGTGTAAACCTCGTCTCCATTTTAACTGGTTCGTAACTAGTCTTTCATGAGCCATAAGCCAAGCAAACATACGACATCGTTGCGGTATTCGCAGCTTCCAAATATTAGACCATATACCCGTGGGGTTTGCATTTTTGGCGGTAATGATTCTGTAAGCAAATTTTATACTGAAGTTGCCATGTTTCTCCCATTTCCAATGGATCTGGCCAACACCGCTCCTATCTTGAGTCTGCTGTATACCGTCTTTAACATGGTGCCAATTCTTCTTGATCCCTTGCCAGGTATTCGAGCCTGTCCTCCGAGTATCAATATTTGGTATAATATCGTTGCCGCAACCATACTTTCCCCTGAGTACTTTGACCTAAAGAGAGTCTCGGTCTTTGACTAGACCCCATCCAAGCTTCATGAGGAAAGCTTTGTTTTGGTGCTTTATGTGCCTCATGCCTAAGCCTCCTTTTTGTTTTTCTGTACAAACTGAATTCCAAGAGAGGGGATGCATCTTTCATTGTTCCTCTGAAGATCCCCAGAGGAAGTCACGGGCCTTCTTTTCAATTGCATCATAGGTGCTGTTTGGGAGGTCCATGGTCTGCATAGTGTAGTTTGGAACCGCTGCTGTGGCAGCTTTCACCAAAGTGTCCCTACCTGCAAGGGAAAGTTTATTAATTTTCCAGCTACTTAATCTACTTTTAATTTTGTCAATAATAAATTGATACGTCCCTTTGGTGACACGTTCATGATGTAAAGGAATCCCCAAGTATTTTCCCAGCTCTCCAGTAGTGGTGAATCCTAACTCGCTGCTTAGCTGTGTGGATCTCGTGTGGTTAATGTTCTTTGAGAAGAAGACTCTAGTTTTGCTCATGCTCACTTTCTGCCCTGAAGCCTGGCAGAAATTTTCCAGACACGCCTTGATGACTTCCACCTGTTCTAAACTTGCCTCTGCAAAAATCAAAAGGTCATCAGCAAAAAATAAATGAGAGATAGAAGGGCCATTCTTACTCAGTTTGATAGGTCTCCATCGACCCTTGTCGACCTCTGTCTGGATGAGGTGGGCCAATTTCTCCATACAAATCACAAAGAGGTAGGGGGAGATGGGGTCTCCTTGTCGAAGTCCACGAGAGGGAGAGAATTCATTAGCCTTGCTTCCTTCCCAAAGAATTTGCATGGAAGGGGAGGAGATGCAAGCATGGATTACTTTAGTTATCATAGTTGGGAAATGAAGTTCCTCTAAGCAAGCCATCAAGAAATCCCATCGAATGCGGTCATAGGCTTTTTCTAAATCAATCTTAATAGCGATAAAGCCTTTCTTGCCTGCCATTTTCCTCATTGAGTGTATGACCTCCTGAGCCACAATAATATTATTCGAGCTGGTTCTACCGGCGATAAAGCCACATTGATTTGGAGATATGACGTGAGGGAGCAAGTGCTTAACTCGATTTGCCACAACTTTAGTAATAGCTTTATATATCACATTACAAAGACTGATAGGCTGAAAATCACGAATGTTCTCAGGATTGTCCAATCTGCGTTCAAGATCCAAGACTCTTTCACCACTCTGGCAAAGTCCTCGTGAAGAATCCATGGAGCTATCATGCGAAATGGACGGTCTCCACTCAGTTGTGGCTCTTCATTCTTAGTTTGGTACAGGATTGGTCTGTGGTCAAACTTAAACCAAGGGAGGTGCTTTATAGTGGCATCGGGGAAGGCATTCATACTCTGGTTGTTAGCTAAAACTCGGTCAATTTGACTTTCACAGCCTTGCCTCTTCCAGGTATAAAATGGACCATTGCACCCCAAATCTATGAGCTCCATATTTTCAAACCAATTTCCAAAATCACGGTCAGTAGTACTGGGACCTTGAGCAGTAGATCGACGCTCGTGAGCATAGAGAATGGCATTGAAATCACCTCCAATGATCCATGGCCATTGTTTGCCTAGGCAAAGATCTTGGAGTTTGTCCCATAAACGTCTCCTTACATTTGGGTTTGGACTAGCATAAACAGAAGTGATGAAGAGCTTAGTATCTCCTCAGTCAGCCACAATGTGAATACCTTGTTCAAATTTTTCGATGACCTGGATTTTAAAAACTCCCTCATTCCAAAGGACCCATATTCCACCTTTGTAACCAACAGCATCTACAATTTCGGCATTCATAAAACCCATATTAGTGCTTCGTTGTCGAGCCTTTTCTCCGCTTGCTTTGGTTTCAAAAAGAGCTAGCATATCTATATTGTACCGTTTCTGAATTTGACGGACCAAACCCGGTAAAGCTTTTGATCCAGTCCCCCTGCAATTCCAGAAGATACAATTCATTGATCCCCTTCAGAACGGGGTGCGTTGCTTATAGGCCCTGGTGAAGAAAGAAAGCAGAGCTGGTTCGAATAAGGCATGGCTTGAGCCGAACTGGTCAAAACTTCCACTTGATGAATCTGTTCAGTCATAGCCACGTGCGTGATCTGCACCTTTTCCATCCTAATGTCGTGGCTGTCCTCTTCCATCACCACATCACGAGTTTTGTCTAGCTTAGGGTTAGAGAGAGGAATGGGCTCAATGTCTGCTGACCCATTAACTTGAGTCAAGCCATCCAAAGGAGCAAAAGGGTTATGCGAGTTTAGGAAGTTGCTACTGGGCTTCTCCACTAACGATGGGTCTCGACTATCATTAGTTTTCTTTTCGGGATAGGGAGAAAGTTGTGCATTCCCATCTTTTCCTCTCTGAGTTTGCTTAGGTGGTCTTACTTGGACCCACTTCTTCTGACCGGCAGATTCTCTCTCAAGAGATCGGGAGTATCCAGAAAAATCACGCCCAATACTTGGGTTTCCTATATTAGAATGATTTTCTGCATTAATGTCAGGTCTAGTATCATGTTGGGTAGGATATTCTTTTTTCCGCTGATATTGCTCATGACCGTGATTATGTCTTCCTGATTGTTCGGAACTGCCAAAACGGCGTCTGGTAGACCGTTGCATAAGGTTCCAAACCCCAAAACTGTGTACGTTTGCTGTCTCGCCGTCACCAGCGGCTTCCCTGGTTTTATCGGCGTTTCTCCGGCGTTTTTGGTGGTCCTCCGCCTGAGTCTTGCTTTCCATTTGAGACAGTACCTCGTTCCCCTCTGCTGCTTGGTCCCCAACTGTAGCCTGTGTATCTTCACGTTGCTGGGTAGGATAATTTACAGGTGCTGTTTCTGCATGATCATGATAGATATTCTTTCCCATGCAGTTATCCTTGTGGTGGCTGTATACCCCACACTGGAAGCATATCAAATGTAGTCCCTCGTATCCAATGGTCCTCCTTTTCCCAAATATATTTATCGCCGACTTGAGGCGTTTCTGAAGATCGATTTCGACGCATATTCGAGCATATCTTCCCCTTTCACTGGTATGGGTTATTCTATCAATCTTCAGCGTGCGACCAATCATAGATCCCATCCCTTTCAGACTAGCAGTGTTGAAAAACTCAAGTGGTAAGAGTGGTATCCTCACCCATGCTACGATTTTCTTTTGCACTTCTGCACACCAAGGGTCAAAGTTTGGTCTCCAACGCTGAACCATGAGATACCTATCCGCTATCATCCAAGGCCCTTCTTGGTAGATGTAGTTCATATCACCCTCATCTTCGAAGGAGACAACAAAGAAATCATTATCCAGATCCCGGGTTGAGAAGGCCTTGTTTGTCTTCCATATTCGAGCACGATTACTCTTCATGCCTCCCAAAGAGATAGATTTACCTAGAAGCTTGATTATCAGCGACTTCCTCCATGGAGCACACCACAACTCATATTCCTCTTGTGTGACTCTAAATGTAGGATAGTCTTCATCATCCGACTCCTCATGATCCAAATTTTCTTTTTGAACGAAAAAGCTTTTCAGGCTAGCAATATATTCATTCCACGCCTCGTCAACTACCTTGCTTCCTTTTCTATCTTGCACCAGAGGCTCCTCCTCTGTTCCCATAAGCTTATCTTTGAAGGAGGCTCCCGGTGCAAATCCTGTTTTCAAAGCCTCGTCCATTGCATGCCTAATTTTCTTTGTGTTTCGATCACTCCCATCGCCGTCTTCAGTATCATAGAGACCACCCTCTGGCGGTCGGCCCTCCATCGTAACAGAGCACCGTTCTACTGCTACTTCAATGTTAATTTTTCTTGGAGAGCATTAATATTTTCTATGTTCATTGTATTTAATCTCATACCTTTCATGCAGCTAGCGGGCATATATGTTCATTCCATGATGCAACACCGGTATTTGTTGATCCGAACTACCCAGATGTGCAGCACATGAGGAATGAGTTCTAGGCGAGTGGGATTTGATAGGTATTACAACTCTAGGATTGTTGGGAGTCCTTGATGTTTTGAGAAGATATTTTGTACTTAATGTTTCTAAGCAGACAGTACTGATATCCCCCTATTTACGAGGATTGTTTAAAAACTTTTTGTTTCGATGATTGTAAACAACAAGCTACTGTAATTTGGTTGCATGTTTTGTAGATTACTAATATTTGTCTGTCTATTATTTTGATGCTAAAAATTGTTGCTTCATCTATGCTGTTTGTTTGTTATATTGAGGCAGGTTTACATATGGGTATGATGCTCATCAAGGGGGCAAAGAACACTAGACCAGGCAAATTGTTTGAAATCGACGATTTTACATTTATTCCTCTTATGTAATTTTTTTAATCTCTCTTCTTTTTTTGTTTTGATGATTGTAAACAACAAGCTACTGTAATTTGGTTGCATGTTTTGTAGACTACTAATGTTTGTCTATCTATTATTTTGATGCTGAAAATTGTTGATTCGTCTATGCTTTTTGTTTGTTATATTGATGCAGGTTTGCATGTGGGTATGATGCTCGTCAAGGGGGCGAAGAACACTGGACCAGGCAAATTGTTTGAAGTCAACGATTTTACATTTATTCCTCTTATGTATTTTTTAATCTCTCTTCTTTTTTTTGTTTTTATGCAATTGGGCATGAGGAGAGCTTCCTTTTTTAGCTTGATATTAATTAGTATGTCACAATGAAATTGTAATATTATTTTTGGTTCTCAATGATGTATATTGATTTATTAATTCAATTAATTTAATAGTCTAATTTATCTCAGTTTTTAGTAACAATATTTGGAATGGGTTTGTGAATTTTCCATTAAAACGTCTCCAGTTTAATTGTTATAAATCAGAAACAATTTTCTTAAATAGAGTATGATAATTATAATACTTAATCATTTATAAATATAAATGCCACTCCAAACACACAAAATAGGATAAACAGGAATATTAGTTCTTTGGAACACAATATGAAATATTCATCTAGAAATATAAATGCTACTAATCCTTAACACATAACACTTTACTATGCCTATGAAACTATGAATGGATTATGGGGAGCATTTGAAAATTGCAGATAATAAAGCCCATTTAGTTAGTCTAGCTTCAACCCTCTATAACGAAGCCCAAGTGGATCCCTAATTCTTTAGGAAAAGGTAAGTTTTCATCTTTCAGTTTGTGCTTTTCTCTGTTTTGGCCCCTCTTCTCAACGAGCACCTTGTTAAATTTGAGACGGCGGCTTCTCTTGCGAGGGTAAATCTTCATGTAAGTGTGGCAGTATAAGTTTTGGATTAGGATTGGGTTGTGCAATGTTGCTGGTAGTTTCACTCTTGTCTGTGGTTGGTAGGATTAAATGGTTGCCAAGTAGATGTTCTTATATGTGTAGTCATGATCGTCTACAAACTCCCACTGAGAGTTTTGTAAGCCATACATCCTTATGATGCCGTAAAGGCACCAGAACAAGAAGTACCTTGAGTCATACCATCTACAAGTGCCAACCGTTGCCTTCCTTTTTTCGGATGTCCTAAGGTTAACCCTTCCCTCAACTTCATTGAAGTCGCTAAGGATGATAAGAGGGCCACAAATAATGCCAATTGACCCGACGTCATTCTCATTCCACTTGAGCAGGACATTGAGTAAAGTATCTTCTGTTCAGTAGTGGAAAGGAGAGGCCATCGTCTTGTGGTTGGTGAGTGTAGTTTTGGTGAAGTTTAGTGCTTCAGGTATGGTGGTCTTCTAAGTATTTATAGAACAAAGGTGGCATTTAAGCAATGATGCAAATGACACTTGTTTATCATTGATTAATCCGTGGTTTGGATGTAATTAAATATTTAAAGTAAAGAATTATTTGTGACATTTTATCAGATGATTAGTTGTGCACTTTGAAACCTGTATATATAATGTGTTTAGGGTAATGGATGTTTGACGTGGTCAATTTTAGTGTTTACATATTGGTTTTATATTTAGAGTAAGTTGAAGGGGAACTAGAAAGTTAAAGAAATCCAATTCGTCGACCAGGAAAAATCTGTCGATAGCTTCAATGAAGACTCTAGCATAACAGTTATACTGTGATACCTACTTTTACATCTTTTTACCAATTATTATAAAAGTTGGTTGTTGATTTTGCTGATAGATCAGATTTTTCTGCTATTCTTTAAAAGTTTTTGTAGGCTAACCCTCAACTTATAGATTGTGGTACATGTATGCTATTTTGTCTGATCATTGCCTCTTTAAGGAAACAGAGACTGAAACGGTGTAAACTAAGGTAGGCCCATCAATATATTTGGAATTGATGTGACAACTCTACTTTATCAGGGTTTAGTAAGAGTACTGTTCCTTATTTATTTTTTTATCCTTTTTATGGTTGTCTTTTATGTTCAGTTGTCAGTGCAGGCTATGCACCTTTGCAGTTTCATTGTTAAAATAATACTCCAGCATTCAACTCAAAGCACATGAAAAGTTGGATTCTGGATATAGTGTCAGGGTACCCCAAGATAGCAAGGTGCTTTTTGCATGGTTTCCTTATCAAGTTTCGCATCCATGGTGTAATGTAAAAAATAGTTGTTGTATTTTGGATATTGGACTATTTAATGTAATTTAAAAATTAGAAGGGTCCATTAGCAGGAAAAGAAACACCAAGTTATGTCCTATTACTTAATTCTATTTTTTTAATCTTCTGTGTAGGTTTAATTTGTATATCTTTCTCTATTGTTGTTTATACTTGAAATAAAATAATGTAATCATTGCATATACAGTAAGGATTGCTTTTCATTCCATATACTAATTTAAGCATGCTATACCTTAATGCTTTTAATATATGTTTTGGACAGTAAGGATTGCTTTTTCATTCCATATTTGTGTTATTATTATCATGCTCTCGTAAAATCTTCTTACTAAATATGCAGTAATGATTTAAATAATGGGTATTCCTTCCTTCATGCATCAACTTAAGTATGTTAGATTGCAACTATGAAGCTGAGGAAATACACATCGCTGGTAATTGGTCTCAAAATGTTTGCATGAGCTCTTTTCATTGGTAGGTGTGTTACTTTCTATAGTTCCTCGTATATCTGACCACCCAACATATTTATAATTGTAGTGACAAGTTTGCTTTTTTAGGGATATCAAGACGTTAGGCTTATGTGCTACTTATTATATATTTACGTATTTTATTTCATGATCTTTGAAGAATATTTTTTCGGTATGTCATTGCATGATAAACAAGTTTACAGTTCTCTTATTTGGAAAATCTTTAGCGTCCAGTTCAGACCTTGTGAAAAGTTGGCTTTTTCATAACATTGTGATGCATGGTGACTTAAGCAGAAATTGTGTGATGATACTTTATTAGCAATTATGGAATGGTCAAAGTATCTGTTAGGTAGACACTAGACAGCATTGAATCGTAACCTAGATCTGCTATTCGCACCCATCCATGCTAGCAACGTGAAGCTTTTGACCATGCTTGGATTATCATGCCTGATAGTTATATGATGTTTTTTTACTCTAGTGTCATTGTATAAAGTTTATCAACTTTTATTGTTTTACAGTTTATTGACATCTTGCCTTTTTCCTATATATGTTTATATTTTGAAATACCATTCTCTACATTTCCTCAAGCATGAATGAGTTTACCGTTTATCGAGTCCCTAATTGGCTATAGCTGTCCTCTTATAGCATTGATCTGTAAAGTTCAAAGTATTATATTGTCCTTTTTCTGGATTGTTTGAATTCTCCCTCCATAATGGTAGTCCATTGCTACTCTACAGTCTACAGAGTTCCTGCTTTTTTTATTTTATCACCCTCTTATGTTAATGTACCTGTTTATACTTTTTAAACACTATTATCAAAATTTCTGTAAGTGTGAAAGAGTAGACCCTTTATTGACTCCCTACTTAGCTAAAGTTATCCTCTTACTATTGTTAGCATAGTAAAATATATTACATTATCCTTGGTCCCATTCCTATCTGTATTCCCCCCCTCACAGGGTCATTCCTAATGATGCTTCTTAATGGGCTGCCAAAAGTTTATGGCATTTATTTGGACCATACTTCCTCAATCCAAGATTGACAACACATTCTTAAGGGGCTACCAAAAGTTCTTCTCCATCTTCAAGTTAATTGTTTTGGAGGGCATGATTTGTTTATACTTTTTAAACACTATTATCAAAATTTTCGTAAGTGTGAAAGAGTAGACCCTTTATTGACTCCCTACTTGCCTAAAGTTGTCCTCTTACTATTAATATGCATAGTCAGAAATATTACATTGTGCTCGGTCCCTTTCCTATTTGAATTCTCCCTTCACAGTGGCATTCCTAATGATGCTTCTTAATGGGCTGCCAAAAGTTTATGGCATTTATTTGGACCATACTTCCCCGATCCAAGGTTGACTACACATTCTTAACGGGCTACCAAAAGTTTTCTTGATGTCCAAGCTAAGCATTTTCGAGGGAATGATTTGTTTAATACTTTTTTGGCTTTGTTTTCCTACCAACTAGCATGTGCTTCCCGCGCAATGCGCGGAGAGCTTGTAATTTGAAATTTTTTTATTTTATTTTATAAAAAAAAACTCACCTTTTACTACACATAAATATATCATAATTCATGATATTTCATGAATTCATGACACATAAAAAATGAAGATATGAAAATTTCTAAGCACAATCTCTAAGCTTTATTTAAATGATTATATTTGTTTCATTACATTTGTATCATGTACAAATTAATATAAATTATTTCCTACTGTTAATTGATAAGAGTCATGACATTTTAGCCTCCAATCATAGTTATGAATTCAACTTTATCTTTTATGGCTGGTCCCCAAAAAAAAAAAAAAAACCTTTATCTTTTATGACTCTCTGCTTCCGGTTAACATTTAGATATCATATTGAGTGTAAATTCCTACATCTTCCAATAATAGTTGATTTTTAACAACCATCCCAAAATTATGTAAAAATATTTTCCATCCTATCGTGCTCCTAACTCACATATAAGATTTATTCAATAGTAACTATAACCTTCTTTTTCAATGATAAAAAATAATGGAAAAAATCCTCTTCATATGTCAAGATTAAAAAAAAAAAAAAAAGAAGTTTACTTCCTCATGAAACGTATGAGGGCGTGGGCTTCAATGGTTATAAAATTACAAATAATCATATTGCATCAACAAACAAATAATCCACGTCGGTTAAAAAAAAAAAAAACAAATCATCCACTTACCATTATGATTTTCTAAATCCTACCCAAGTCAAGGATACATATTTTATGGCCTTACATCCCCCAAATAATTCAAGGAAAAAATTAGAGCAGGTATAAAATTTGAAGAATTCCATACTAAAATAACATCAATCATTAGCACCATGTAAAGGAACAGAAACGCAGCATCACTTGCAAGGTGCTTAAAGTGCGGGAAAACACATAACAGGGATGTTATATTTTATTATTGATTCATGATGTGCAATAGAAATTTCCAACCTTAAACATCAAGATCCTCTACATTTAATGATTTATACTATTGTGCAACGAATTCAAATTAAGAGACAAATGTTACAAAAGTGACTTAAATGGGAAAATGACGCCTTCACTTAAAACTTCCCCATTGTTTGTCCGCATTCTTTTTCATAAAGAAGCTTTAAAAATTAACATATAATACAGACATTGTAGTTGACCAATTATATATACATACTGACGATATTGCTACACTGGGAGACGTGTCTCATAACATCCACATGATTAATACTAACAATAAAAAAAATACTGGACATAGTACTCATAACAATGTGTTCTGCACAGAATGGTCAGTACTTTGATGCAGATAACTCTTATCTTTGAGAGACAGGGCTGTTGATGGCGTAATGGTGACAACTTTTCGTGCATGAACAATAGCACATAGGAATAAGAAACTTGCACTAAGATAGCTTCTGCATAATATTTCCTCACTCGTATCGCCAGGGGAACATATTTATCTCTTTTACAGGCATTGATATTGCCATGTACCGCTTCACTGGTATACCAGAGACAAAGCTAATAGCTTCCAATGGATTATAGTTCCTTGTGCCTGCATTAAAAAAAGAAACCCCCTTACGCCTCTTAATTGCATCAAAAATGCATAAGGCTACATTGGAAGTTTTGTAGGCACAATATTTCCTTTCTGAGATAGAACATAAATAACGAAAATCTTCTCGTGTTGACTCATTGATCCAGATAGGTAGATACAACACACTGGGGAAAAAAAAAAAACAACAACAACAACAAACACCATATTTTATATAGAAGCTATTAGCTTGCAACACAGGAACTGAGAGATGTACTAATTAAAAGATATAGAAGCAGTGAAAGAATGAGATAGCCAATATATGTACATAACATTAGAATTTATTCAAAAGCTGGGTATACTTTCAACAATTTGTGTAAATCAATGACATATTAACTTGGTCAGGCCAGATTATTAGTTTCAGACAGCAAAAACACAACTTTTCTTATCTACTTTCATACAGATACCTATAATATCACCCAATAATATTTCTATTTCCTTTTGTCAGTAATTGGTAATTATGAAAGATCCCCTGAATGAAACTTCTAAAAACAGTCCTTCCCCAAACTTTCTACAAATCAAAGTCAGCCTTGCGATCAAAGCATGTTATTTGTTTTCCTGATGCACGCACGTTTAAGAATTAATGGTTAAGTGACACTAAACTCTGTGAAACAGAAAAGAAGGAAGAGAAAACTGATACATAAATCTATAAGTAGCAGAGGAAAGAGACAATACCTCAGAAAAGTCATCCTCTAAATCTCTGATTTTATGTAAAAGTGATTCTCCCTGCATTTACTTCTGGACTGCCAAAATCTCTCACAACACTTTAGATTCAGAAGAAAGAGCATCCACCTGCAACTTCTACGACGCCTCATTTGGCAGAGCATGAGAATATATTGTCCTTTTTTTTCTTTTTAAATCATGTGCTTTGTTAGTTCACACTTGTATTTGACAACAAAGAAGCATTTGAATGTGTTTCCACTGATTTATACATGATCTGATATCCTTTTTTTTAATTCGAAAAGAAATGTGTGAATTTTTAACATTGCATGGAATAAAAACTTCATGAGATAACTTTTGCATATTCTGATAAGTGATGATATAATTGAAGTTTTATGGTGAACATTGCTTCTTATATTCTGAGTTTATGTTAGAATGAATTGGATTACTATTGTTATTAATGCTATGGTCTTTTTCTTGACTCTAGCAGATCAAGAATGCGAAGTTTTCATGTCCTTCCTACTGTGTATATACACTTGGGAAAGTGATGATGGAGCATTACCCATTTGTTTATAAGGATCAGCATATTATAATAATGTCACTTAAATTGATGATTATAAGTGTAAATCCAGATGTTCATTATGAAGTGCACATAAAGTAGTCCAAGAACACAGATTATATACGCAGCAGCTAAAAACTACACTTTATATGAGAAAATACAGAAGCAATCAAATCAGTACCTCAGCCTTCTCATCTTGCCCGTTCATTTTAGCTTCAGCTGGATCTCATCAACCTTTATGGATAATATCTCTACTTCGTTTGAGCTCAGGATATGCTGAACCTTTGCCATCCTGCTAAAAAATAATGAACATCATTTTAGTTTTGACATGCTGTTATAAGTCAATCAATCCTTAGACTCAAAACCTCATCATTTTAGTTTTTAATAATAAACCCCATACCTCACAATCAAAGAGGATCTTCATTATTATCCCCGGCACACAGCATGGCATGTTTGCACTTACATGTAACCCATTGGTAGAGAGACAAAATCATACATGGAGAGAGAAGATGCCTGCTGAGAGCTTTGATTTTGCTGGGAGCAGTGCTTGTCCAATATCGATATCAGATCTTTTAGACCTGACAATCCCCATGGCACAGATAACCGTATTAGTCAGAAGGTGAACAGTTACATATAACGCACAAACACAAGATAGAGGATGGGCCGGGGAGAAAAATAAAAGGCGAAGAAGGAGAGAACAGGTGCTGAAAGTGATATGGAATGTTCTTGATCATAACAACAGTGGTTCTATTGTGGTTACATTCCTCCGTAGTTGTGGGGAATGGAATGAAAGGGCGACCATCGGAAGTCTCTCATATCTAAGCATCTTGTTCCCTACCTTCAACCTCTTCCCATCTGCTCTCCTCGCATTTAAAGCAGGTCGGTTCTTCTTCTGAGACATGCATCTAGATCTTTTTTTTTTTTCGGGTGTTCTCTGTGTTTTAGGTATCGTTCTCTTGCCACAAAGAAAGAGGGTGAGGGCGAGGACATGGTCAGAATCCTCATCGTGGCTGGTGCCGTTGCTTCTTCGGTGCTAGCATGATCGCAATATATCCCCACCGTTCACACATATCTACATAAAAGATTATCGGTAATGGGGATCTACGAGATAAATTTAAAAGAAGATCAGGGGAGAAGCAGAAGCAATAGTGAGAGGGAGATGGAAGAGATGAAGAAAATTAGAGGAAGAGCAGAGAGCACAAATGCCTTGCTGAATGCTTAAGATGGAAGCACGGATTCATCGGCAATCATGAAAGAAGACTGTGAAGAAGAAAAAATCATAGAGCAGTTTGTGGAAGAAGAATTTGAGGTGAGAATGAGGCAGATAGGAAGGTTATCGCATCTGAGGTAGGCGATGGGGAGAAGTACGAAACCGAAGTTGCCACACGGCGGGAGGCTTGGGAATTTTGAAATTTGAATTGGTAGAAAGCTTTTTAGAAACATATGGGCTGAATGCGGAGCCCAAAGCATGACATTAACTAAAATCAGCTCAAACGAAGCCTGAGATAAACCTAAAGTGGCTTGTGAACAGTAATATGTATCTAAAGCTGAGAATAAGCCATATTCGAGCCGGCTTGGTGGAAGAGTATTTATATATATATGGATGATTATTTGTTTGAGTCTGTTTCTATAAATAGTGTATTAGTTTGAGGTTCTGCACACCACATTTTGATTCTCAAGTGATCACTCAAACTTCTCTTCCTACTAAGTCTCTGTTTCTGTTAGACAATGGAGAACATATCTTTGCTTAAAGAGGTCAATGATCACACTAATAGGTGGAAATTACTAGTCAGGGTTCTCAGGAAGTGGAACATATATTCGAAGGCCACACCAACGGACCTGTTCTGCATCTTTTTTGCTTGTCGACCAGGAGGTATATGATGAGCGTAACACGTCATCTTTCTCTTCATATTATTTTATGAACTTGTATATATTTTGATTGTTTGCTTTCCTAATACTGGGAATTAAGATGCTAGCAGTTGTGATACAAAGAAGCCTCTACCGAAAATATGCTCACTCCCCTGAGGAAGGAAAAATTTACTTTATTGATGACTTTGAGGTGCTAAAAAATGAGAATCAGTATAGACCCACAACACATTCTTTCAAGATTGCTTTCTCTCATTATACATATGTGAAAGAAGAGAGTGGGAATATTCCATTGGTCTTTTACACTTTTTTCTCACTCCTTGATATCAAGAAGGTGGATGAGGAGCATCCGGTAGATCGTTTAGTTGGTAGTAGTTCAGGCCATAAGTTTATTCCTATTTAAACTTTCCTGTTAAAGATGCCATCATCTTTGTTAAGCAATAAATGAAATCAAATGTGTTTTTTTTATGTAGACGTCCTTACTTTTGTGAAGTCTGTTAGAAACCTTGAGGAGTATAGGAGAGATAACGAGACAAAGTATAAGTTCATAATGTTATTAATAGGCATTGAGTATGTGTACACATTATTTTGAATGACCTAAAATTTTGTTTGCATGTTTTGCTATGAACTACAGTTGTAGCCTTAATTTTATGTATGTTAATGTTGTTCATATAGGGAGAATGACATGGAATGCATTCTATATGATGAGTGTGCTAGAAAGGCATATACTGCTTATGTTGGTAACACTCAGACGCCTGTTGTATTATTGTCGGGTCTTGCACATATAGGTTTATCTGAGGATGGTAAATATTATGCACCGTGCCCATTGTTAAAGCTATTTCATATGAGGTTTTGTTCAATTATTTTAATTGTTTAGTCCTGAATGTAGGTCAACCTCAGGTTTATAGCTCATTTAATCAACCATTGTGGAATTCAATCCTCCCATCAAAGAAGCTAAGTAATTGGTGCAATGGTATACCTGTTATTTGTCAATATATCTTGTTTTTTTTAATGCTTTTCTACTTATGTGACGGTTAAAGATTAATTTACTACAGAGCGAAAGAGGAATCACCTCCTACTGGTACAACTATCACTCAGCTAATGCCCTCTCAATTAAGTTATTCAAATAGACCTAGCATATCTAGGAATGAGAATAAGATCTTGATCTCTCAAATTCCTCGGCAAAAAATTGTATGTGCCATATTGTCTTTTTCTGATTTATATGAATTGATTATTTTTTCCTTTTATTCCTGCTTGAATGCTGGACCTATGGAATGTCATTTTTAGTAAAGTGATGTCATAATAATTTCATTCCAATCTATTTGCAGGGTGAAAACTTTGTGCCAAACTATGTTATTCAGAAGTTTGAAACAAAGTATGGTTGGACGTATGATGGTTGTACTATTTGTGCAACCAAGCCAAGAGAGAAGAATGGTGGATTGATCTATCCGGGGTGTCAGAGGAAGCCTGACTCTGTGGAGCCGAAGTTGGTCATTTTTATCCCGTTTATTTTTCAATATTTGCCTATACTCTTGAATCATTTTTTTAAAGATTGCTTCAAATGATCCCAGGTTAAAAATTCATTACTTGGTTGATGATGAATCTGGTAGTGCATCAGTGATTTTTTGGGACAAGCTTGCTATACAACTACTTGATAAGATTGCATTTGAATTGAAGGCTCTTGTATGTTTTTTTTTTTACTGTATGAGAGTGCAGTATTTGTAATGTTTTCTTTTGTTAACGTATCTCTTTAGCTAATTGTTTTTATGTCTTTCACTGCATAATAGGTGAACAATGTATATGATTTCCCCAAAAATCTAGATGATTTAGTTGGCAAGAGAATGCTATTGAAGTTGAAACTTAATGACTACAATGTGCTGCACTAGAATTCCAGTATTAGTGTCTCTAGCTACACTATATGTGAGGATTTAATGGACCAGTTACTTGAAGTTGCTTCACAGTTTGTGACTTAATAGAATTTAGTATTTCTTCTGATATGCTTATTTGTTAGGTATTGATAAACTCATTTCATCTTATATTAACCATAACTTGGTTATTTGTTATAGGATGGAGGTACTTCTGTTATGAATATTGAGAAGGTTTCTGAGGATGTTGAATCTGGACAAGACAAAACTATGGATCTGAGTAGTCCTCTCTCTGATAAGGTACAGAGTCCTACAGTTGCACTTGTTCAAGACCTTTGGATGCAAGAAATCCCACTGCCCACAGTCGAAGCACTAAGTAAGGTGAGAAAGAGAGTTCTACGAAAGAGGAATGCTGCCACTGGGGAGTCTTCGCATGAGGCCAATGGGTCTACAGTTTCAGGAGTTCAGCAAGGGTTGTTGAAGGCAATGAAGAAAGAGAAATATGTTTAGATAAAGAGGGATGGCTTAAGATGGATCTAATTAGTGATGATTCATGTTTTCGCATTATTTTTCTTTAGTTGTTGCTGATATATTTGTGAGGTTGTTTCACTGTTTCAAAGTTTATTGGCATTTTATGTTTAGTTTTAGTTGTCATCTGAAAGTTATGTTTTGTTCTCAATATCTTCAATATATGAGTCATTGTTTTCTTTTGTTGTTACCTACTCCTTTTCAGTAAACATTATTTTCATTGTGAAAATGGCAACATGGGCAATTTACTGGTAATAAATGAAATAGTCACTATATAATAAATATGGCATATCAAAGGTCGTTTAGGAAATTTTTTTTTTTTGCATAGTTTCCCAATAAATTTCATATCTCGCTTAAAATGTGATAATATTTAATGTATTTACAGGTAAAAGGAAACTTTAGGGAAAAAGTTATCATACATCAGACTCTAACTCTTTTGTATAATTTATTTGAATTTAAGGATTTTCATGCTATTACTTTTATATACTTATATGTTACTTCTAAATAGTTATATCGTTTGAGCTTAAGTTATCATATATCAGAGTTAGGAATAATCATTTGGACAATAAGAATAATTTTTTCAACATTCGTATTTAATAATTTATTAATAATTTAGTAATATTAATGTATTCGTTATTTATTATAATGCATCATATTCAAAATCTTCCTATTATATTATATTTCTCTATATAGAATGCACTCCACCTTGGTATGATAATTTTTTAAGTAATAGGGTAGTACCAGCAACGTAATTTATGGTGGATCCAATAGTGATTGCTTATATACTGAAAATGAAGAATAGTCTGGCAAGCTTATCCTCAATATAAATTCAAGCCATACGATTTTGGAATATGATATATTATATTTTTCTATATAGAATTCACTAAATAATATGTTATGAGTGGAAGGGATATGACGTTGATTAGTATATAAAATTTGTTTTTTGTTCTATAAATTCTTCCTCACCTTATGGTATATCAAATAGGTAAGAGGATAGTTCACTTAGCTAACTCTATATTCTTTGATATTTGTGTTTGAATGTTTTGTTTACTCGCCATAACTAGATGTCATCCCGAATTGGAAGTTGGAAACTTAGTTAGTGTGGTTTTTCGTCCTTTACTATATTTAGTAGTGGCACAGTTGCCAGTATAAATATTGACCGTCTTTCTCTTACTCAAAATATATATTGAGTGGTGCCCAAGAATTCTTATTTTAATATAAAGTGTTTACTACATCTATTCAGATGGACATGAAAAAGCTATCGCATCTGCTGGAGTCTTCCTCTACATTTTTTGTTGTGTTTCATCCATAATGTCTTCTACTGATTATGGATCTTCAGTTAAGAGGAAGAAGCAAGATTTGTCACCGGCAGCTAAACATTTATTATCAGAATCAATATCGCAGTCATGTACACCCATTACTTTGATAGGTATATGCGATTTTGAAGCTAATAGAATCATTATAAAGTCATCTATTCATATTATATTTTCATTATTGAAATTTCATTACATAATTTCATGGTTGGTACCGTAGAAAATAGGACGTTATTGGCAGTAACTTTATCACATAATGAAAGAAACAATGATCGCTCACAAGCATTGACCCAACCAGTGATAGTTTTCCCCATAACTATATTGAACGTCCATGTAAACATCAGAAGTCATCATCAGTTCTAAATGAGATAACTAATGTGGCTGAGAATTCATCACGGTGATTTGAAGAAAATGTTTTGCCAGGTATAGTAACTTCACTCATATAGATAATGTTGATAGAAATACTTTTCTGCTATGGTTCACTTTATTTCAAATATTAATATGACACATCAAAATCTGAATCACTCATCTTACTCAAGGAATAAATTGACAACTAGATATGGCAACTATAAGTGGAAGTGTACAAGTGCTAGGTTAAGAGGTTTGATGAGTGTAGATGAGAACAAAACTTCATGTACCAGCAAGACAAAGTTCAGAACGATAAACGACGACGGTAATCAAGATCCAGCGGACCATGTTAAAGATAAGAGGATATGCCATAGACAAGCCTCTCAAAGATCAAGTGCAATGAAGCCTATTGATAAAAGCTCTACTACGGAATTGTGTGGAATTGACAGGAATGGTGTGTATAACTTCTAATAATTGCGTATGAATTTTATTGGTGCTTGGTTTTCATTAGAGGAAGGTATCCCATCATACCCATTTACAAATATGGCATGCTTCATTACATGTATGCACCAAGCTCAAATTTATTTCGGTTATATATATGTATCCTAATGTGTATGTGTAAAATGTTAATGTTACTTTAGAAGTATACTTCATTGACATTACCTACCTCATTTCTATGCACAAGTTGTTCCAACTAGAGGCGTTGACTATGGGGACATTGAATTTAGTTTTAATGGGCTAGAAAGCGACAATAGTGAATGTGAAGAATCTGTTTGTATCAATCACGAAGGTAAGATGCTTCAATATTTTTTCACATATGAAATATTAAGTGGTTAACAGATTTTGTAGTTATCTTCTGGACTAAGTAATTCTTAAAACATTTTTCTATATAGGACGATATTTCTCGGGTGATAACTCAAAAGATGTTGCCACATGCAAGAAGTTATCTTCAGAAGGTATTTTAAATAAGGGGGAATTACAATCAAGTCCTACAGAAGAGAAATAATTATCAAAAAGTCCCAATAACAATCTTAACAGCCTATAATGACAAGTTCTATCGCTACTAGAAAAAAGACTTTTAACGTCGCAAAATAACGGCGGTTAAGCAAAAAAATGACGTGAAAAAAAAGGCGGTGGCATTTTTGTAAATAAGTTGAAGAGGCTTTTATTTTCCACGGCGGTTTTCTTAAAAACCACCATGGAAAGTGTGTCCTTTACCCTTCTCTGCTTTGTGGTTCCGTCATTTTTGTTCTCATTTCATCAGTGCGCCATGCTCCCTCTTTGTCCCACCACCAAAAAACTGCCATTACCGGCCATTCCTGCAACTACCCCACCATTTAAACTCCTCCATTGAGCTTGTGGTGCCTTGCCACTGTCCGCCGCTGTTCGAACGCCCCTAATTTCGCATCATTCTTTCTCGGCCGTGGTCCCCTCTGTCCCACCATCAAAAAACTGCCATTACCGGCCATACCCCCCACTATCCCACCGTTTAAACTCGTCCATTGAGCTTGTGGTGCCTTGCCGCCGTCCGCCGCCGTTCGAACGCCCTTATTTCGCATTTGAATCTTCTCTGCTCTGTGAGTATCCTCTTCTTTGATTCTTTTCAATTTTGCTTGGTTTGTTGAATGTTTTGGCCATGAAAATCTGTTATATATGAAATGGGTTTGTTAGTTTTACATTGTGGTTGACTTGTATTGTTCATTTTGCATTTTTTATGTGGTTGAACCATTGATTGGTGTGCATTGGATGTGAGAAAACCTTAATTCCTTCTTATATACTATATTAGAAACATGTTTAAATGTTTGGAGTTGATTAGTTGTGAAGTTTTTAAATTTTTTTATAAATTTTTGGTAATTTTTTTGTAATAAATATAAGAATTTAGTAACAAATAATCTGTTTGTTATTTGTGTTTTTTTTCTTCATTATGAATTTTGATTGATAGTAAAGTGTTGTTTAAATAATCTGTAGAACAATGGGTCGTAGTTGGATGAAAGCTAAGAGAATTAGCAAGGAATATGAGGATGGGGTTGAAAAGTTTCTTGAGTTTACTCAGAGAAATGACCCTAGTAAAAGAGATGGATTGTACTATTGTCCTTGTGTCAAATGTTTAAACAATAGTCGACGGAGTATTTCTGAGATAAAAGAGCATCTTATCTGTGATGGGATAAATTTGAGGTATACAAATTGGATATGGCATGGAGAAATTAGAAAGACTACACTGTCTGCAAATGAGAAGGTTGTGAATGAAGACTTTGGTGATAGAATTTCGGATATGTTTCATGATATAAGGTCTGAATCCTCTACACAGTTCTCTTCTACCTTTGAAACTTTGTGTAGTGATGCAGAGACACCTTTATACCCGGGGTGCAAAGATGATTACACAAGGTTGACAACTGTATTGAAATTGATGAATTTGAAGGCAAGAAATGGTTGGACCGATGCTAGTTTTACGAAATTTCTTGAATTGCTGAGTGATATTCTTCCTAAAGGGAATTCACTTCCGAAACGAATGTATGAGGCAAAAAAGATTTTGTGTTCGATGGGTTTGGAATATGAGAAGATACATGTGTGTCCTAATGACTGCATATTATTCAGAAATGATTATGAAGGGTTGAATAAGTGCCCTAAATGTGGGACTTCAAGATACAAAATGAAGAAAGATGATGGTGATTATAATGAGATGACCAAAGGTTCTCCTTTGAAGGTTCTGTGGTATCTTCCAATAATACCATGATTTAAGCGTCTATTTGCTAATGCCACAGATGCAAAGAATTTGAGATGACATTTCAATGAGAAAATATGTGATGGAAAGCTTCGTCACCTGGCAGATTCTCCTCAATGGAAAACAATAGATCAAAAATTTCCTTAATTTGGTGGCGAGCCAAGAAACCTTCGGCTAGGGCTTTATACGGATGGAATTAACCCATATGGTAATCTTAGTAGCACACACAGTGCTTGGCCAGTGCTCCTCGTAATTTACAACTTGCCTCCTTGCTTATGTATGAAAAGAAAGTATATCATGCTATCTTTAATGATCTCGGGGCCAAAACAACCGGGAAACGATATCAATGTGTATTTGGCACCTTTGATTGAGGATCTGAAGAAATTATGGGAGGAAGGTGTTGATGTGTTTGATGCATATAAACAAGAGACCTTCAATTTACGTGCCATGATCTTCACCACGATAAATGACTTTCCAGCATATGGAAATTTGTCAAGATACAGTGTTAAGGGGCATAAAGCATGCCCAATATGCGAAGAAGGCACCCACTATATGCAACTTAAACATGGCAGGAAGACAGTATACCTAGGTCACAGAAGGTTTCTTAGTCGGTATCACCCTTACCGTAGATTGAAAAAGGCATTTAATGGCTCACAAGAATATGAAATGGCTTCAAGACCATTAATTGGAGAAGAAGTTTATCAGCGGGTAGAGGGAATTAATGTGGTCTTTGGTAAGAAGAAGAAGAAGACTGCCGATGAGAGAAATATATGGAAAAAAATATCTGTCTTTTTTGATCTTCGATATTGGCAAAGTCTTGATGTGAGGCATAGTCTAGATGTGATGCATGTGGAGAAGAATGTATGTGAGAGCCTTGTTGGTACACTTTTGCATATAAGTGGAAAGACTAAAGATGGAATCAATACAAGATGAGACTTAGTCAAAATTGAAATAAGAAATGTCCTTCACCCATAAGAAAGAGATAGTAAGAGGGCTTATTTACATCTAGCTGCACACACATTATCAAAAGAAGAGAAAAGAAGTTTCTGTGGTTTTGTCAATAGTATTAAGGTGCCACAAGGTTATTCTTCTAATTTAAGCAAACTTGTTTCAATGCAAGATTTGAAGATAACGGGAATGAAGTCTCATGATTGTCATGTGTTGATGCAACAATTACTTCCACTTGCTATTCGAGGAATTATGAAAACCGATGTGAGAAATACTATTACAAGACTTTGTATGTTTTTTAGTGTCATTTGCAGCAAAGTCATTGATCTTGCTGAGTTGGATGAATTAGAAAATGAAGGTTATGTGATCCTCTCTCAATTGGAAATGCATTTTCCTCCATCATCTTTTGATATTATGGTCCACTTGATAGCTCATCTTGTGCGAGAGATAAGACTTTGTGGCCCTGTGTGTTTAAGATGGATGTACCCTTTTGAGAGATACATGAAAATCCTAAAAGGGTACTCTAAGAATCCTTATCGGTCTAAGGCATCAATTGTTGAGAGATATGTAGCTGAGGAGGCAGTTGAGTTTTGTAACACATATCTTGATAGGGTAAAGGCAGTTGGTCTTCCTCAATCTCGACATGATCAGGGGAGAAGAAGCAAGGGAACATGGGGTGTCATAGTGAGGTCTATGTCAAGAGAAGTTGTAATGTAGGCACATCTATTCATTTTAAACAACACGGATGAAGTTTTGCCTTACTTAAATGCTCACAAGAATATGCTGAGGAACTTGAATCCAAGAAAGAGTGATATGTAACTAGCTAATGAACATAATAAGTCATTTGCAGAGTGGTTCAAGCGAGAAGTGTTAAAAGATGGCAATTCTTCTGAGACAATACAGAGGCTAGCTGCAGGGCCTTCTTTTGAGGTTTTGTGTTGGGGTGGATATGATATAAATGGTTATTCTTTTTACACAAAAACCCAAGACGATAAGAGTACTATATAGAATAGTAGGGTGATAGTAGTAGCGGAAGCCATACATTTTGCTAGTTCTAAAGACAGAAACCCAATGTTGGCGGCAATGTCCTATTATGGAATAATAGAAGAGATATGGGAGGTTAGTTATACCAAATTTAAAGTTCCAGTCTTCAAATGTAAGTGGGTTAATAGTAATGCTGTGCAAGTGGATGAAGAATTTGGATTTGTTTTGGTCGATCTTGAGAGGTTTGGATATGGAGACGAGCCATTTATTTTGGCAAGTCAAGCAAAACAAGTGTTCTTCGTTCCGATCTAGCAAAAAAGAAATTGTCTATCATGCTTCAAGGTAAAAGGCAAGGAGTTAGTGGAGATGGTGGTGACTTAGAGCTTAATCTTGATGAAACCCCGCCTTTCATAGCTACTCGACCTCAAGCAATTGAATTAGATTTGGTAGATAATGACTATACTGTTAGAGATGATCATTGTGAAGGAATTTGGGAGGATAATCGTTGTAAGGCTTAAATGAATTATTTGATTTTTTTTGCTAAATATACTTAATAATATAATGTTTTATATTAACTTGATATTTCTTATTCTTACATTTATTAATTCGTTGTTCTTTAAACAGGAAATGGACAGATCCGGTCAATAGGGTTCTGGTGACGACAGCTCTTTTACTAGCCGGAGAAAGGGTAGAGGGCCAACCTGTATGAGGCATTTAGATTTACGTGATGAGAGCACACAGCCTATGAGGATTATAGTGGAGCTTGATGATGATCTGAAGCCTATAGGAAAGGCTAGGTTCAATTTACTAGTTGTGTGGGTTATGTCACACGCAGTAAGATTGCCATTAACATTCCTAGCTGGAAGAAGGTGGACAAAGATTTGAAGAAAAACATTTGGGAGGATATATTGGTATATTGTGCATTGTTTTCTCTACTTGTTTCAATTATAGTTGCTTATTTACTTTATAACTTTATGCTATTATTGTATTGCAGCTGACATTTGATATTCCTACCACTGAGTAAATGAGAGGCCGTCTGTTTAAGCAACTTGATGAACGGTGGAGGGATTTTAAGGCCACGCTTACAAAACATTATATTCGTGGAAAAAGAAAGGGTAAGCATCCCAAGGAACAATATTTATTTATTAGTGATGAGGCATGAGAGAGTTTTGTGAAGCAACGTGAAGACCCTGCATTTCAGGTTTGGTTTCTTCAAACTTAATTTTTAATCAGGTCATATTTTATTTAACTAAACTAACTTTGTCGAATTTGTTTCATTGTCATAGGCATTGAGTCAGAAGAACAAATAAATATCTGAGCAGAATGTATACCCACATACCATGTCTCATGCAGGGTATGGTGGGTTGGAAAGAAGTATGATGGAGGAACAGATGAAGAATGCACAGATGGCTGCTGCTTCAGATCCTACTGGCTACATTCCACCTATTGAGCGTCCTTCTCACCAAGAAAAATGGAAGGTGGCGAGGATTAAAAAGGGTCAATACATTACTCCACAGTCTACTACTGTTGCTGAGAGGATTGTAAGTAATATTTAAGAATTATGCTTCATTAATTGTTTTTTTCAATTATCTTAAATTGAATTTGTTGCTTTAATGATACAGGATACACTTGAGGAGCAATTATCTCAAGGTACATTCATCCCTCAAGGATGGATGGATATCTTGGCCACTGCTATTGGAAACGCTGACCATCCCGGAAGAGTTAGAGGGACCCCTAAAGGGATTGGTATTAAAGAATTTTTTGGCTCTACTTCACGAAGAAGCACTAGATCATCCTCCGCTAACATGGTATCTAAAGAGGAGCTCGACCAACGACTACAGGAAGAAACAGAGAGAGTTCAAGCTGAGCTAAGTCAACAACACATGGCAGAGATGCAAAAGATATGTGACGAATTCGATGCTAAGTTTCAACAGACTCTGATGATGATGGGTACGAGCGGATTCTAGATGCCCTGAGTATCTGAACCTTTCCAGGTAATAATCACACATCTTTTTAAATCTTCTAAAGATTCATTTGATCCATTTAAACTTATTTAATGTTCCTTAACTAATTTCATATTATGTTTCAAGGTTCACCTGTGATAAAAAGCGAAAAGGGCAGTAATAATCAGACATAGCAACTGACAGTGTCTGACCCTGACCCTGTCGAAGACAATGGGATGCCATGTTCTCTCTATGTGGATTATGAAAATTCACCTGTTCATGTTGCTAGTGGTCAAGTATTCATGGGCACAACAATTCACGGCAACAAAATTCCGAGCAATCAAGCAAGGGTGACAGTGGAGAGAATTGTTCATGGTCAAGGGGGTATACCAGTGCCCAATCCTACTGATGAGGTTCGACTCTTGGCCCAAGCTAAAGGACATTTCATTTTGTGGCCAAAGAGACTTATTGCAAAACCAATGGTGAAGAAGGCGGCAGCGAAGAAGGCCACAATGAGCGCATCATCAGATCTTGTACTCTTGCCTCTTCCTGGTGATGTTGCGCTTATGTATTCCAGTTTGGAGGTTCTTCATTCCATGGTGCTAAACATAGAAAAGCCTGTGACTTTCAAGATGCCGTTGGGGATTGTGGGTTCAGATATAACATACGACTTCACCATTGACAAGAGGGACCTCGTTCAGTTCCTCAACTTTGAGGAGCTTGATATAGTCTTCATGCATCTTGCTATTTTATAAGTTACAATATCATTTTCTTATTACACATTATACTTCATGCATGTCCTAATGTTTTTTACTTGAACAACAGGCACTTTAATCAAATCTGTCAAAACGGAGGACTTGAAGGAACATATGGCTTTAAGTGTCCTCAAAGGGTGTAGAAAGAATTTAATACTGTGGAAGCAAGGTCAATCTACATCATGACCACAATGACTCAGACCAGAAAGCCAATATATTTTGCACCTTACGTGGAAGGGTAAGTGTATTATTGTATTTGAGATATACAAGTTGTATGTGTCGGGTTATAATTAACATGGTTTGTCTTTTGTAGTTATCATTAGACTCTAATTGTTTGTGCCCCTTTTGACAACAAAGTTTACTGGTTCGATTCACTCTGTGGAAGTCCATCCGAAGAAACCAAAGATGTCATTGACACGTTAGTTTATATTTATATATTTATTACTTGTGAAGTTTATAAAAACATGCTCTAATATCATTTTCTCTTATACTATTGATAGGGCTTTTCATACTTTTAATGTTGTGGCGATTAAACAAAATAGACAAGCACCAACATGGATTCTTCCAAAGGTATATGTTGTTTTGAACTAACTTTTAAACATTTTTGGATGAATTAAAGTTAATGTTTATAATCAATAATGTCTAATATTCAATTTTATATCTTATTTTCTTAGTACCGTTGTCAACAAGGACATGTTGAATGTGGATATTATGTCATCCGCTACATGAATGACATAATTGAGACAGGAACGACTGAGAAATTAGACGAGGTAAAAATGAGTTACGTTGTATGGCGTTCTTCAATTCATTTCACATTTTTAACTAAGTTTACTATGTTATTTTTGATTAACAGATATTTCAAAATACTGCGCCATATCTCATGGATAACATCAACTTGATGAGGGACACTTTGTTAACAACATTGGTACAAACTATTGAAATTTAGCTTTCAAATAGTTAGGTCATTTCTCAAAAAATTTATTGTTAGATGTTTTCTCTCGGTTCCCTCTTATATGTACATGTTCATGATTTCTATTGTACAAAGAAGTAGTTACTTCTATTTCAGAATTGTTGGTCCTAGCCAATACGTGTTCTTTGGTCTTAATTAACCCCTTAGTTCTATTGGTCGGTTTCCCTATTTTCGCATTGTGTAAAAGAAATTTCAATGCTGTATATATATGAACTAGCTAATTGATCTTGTTCTACGTATTCTACACTGCCTACATTTATTTGGAACTGTAAACTACAGAGTGGTAAAAATGAAAATCCAGCAGAATTTAAAAAAAAATATTTTTAACGGCGATATTTATAACCGCCGTTAAAAGCATTTTCCACGACGGTTAAGACAAAAAACCACTGTTGAAAGTAAAATTTCAACGGCGATTTTTTGTTTAACCGTCGTGGAAATATTAATTTCCACGGTGGTTTACTAAGAATCGCCGTGGAAAATTGAGTTTCCACGGTGGTTTTTTGTTTAACCGCCGTGGAAAATCAATTTTCCACGGCGGTTCTAAAATGCCGTGTTTTCTTTACCTTTCAACGTCACCTTTATCAACTTCACCTTCAAAACCACAGTGAAAAGCCTTTTTTCTGGTAGTGTATAGTGGAGATGACAACCTTTAGGACTTGTTTTTCAATTGTTTTCCTTGTTTGGGACCTCATTGTAATTCTCCCTTTAAATAAGCTAGAATTATGTTGTTTGGAATTTATCTTATTGATGTTTATAATTGTGTTGATTAGATATTTTATTGTAGAATATGATAATAAAGGTGATCCTGTTCATAAGTGTAAGCATTGTGGGGCAATGTTCTGGTATAATGAAAGAGTTAAAAAGGATAATAAGAAAAGAATAGCAAACAATTTTTCTTTATGTTGCATGCAAGGGAAGGTTGTTCTTCCTGCTATAAAAGCACCGCTGCTTGTGTTACATGATTTTTTCTTCAACAAAAACTCTATGCATTCAAGGAACTTCTATTCAAATATAAGGCAATATAACAATATGTTTTCATTCACCTCAATGGGAGGTAAAATTGATCACTCTAACAATTACGGTGGAGGGCCATACACTTTTTCTTTGTTTAGGATGAATTATCATAATATAGGGAGTTTGTTACCAACTGAAGGTACTAGACTTGTATACTCTCAGCTATATATATGATAGAGAGAACGAAGTCACCAATAGGATTTTTGCTATCAGCTAATATACTAGATCTTTTTTTGTTTCTTGCTCAATATAGTATGGAGTATTTAATTTATTAACTCTCAATTAATTTTGCAGCAAACATGAGAAGAATTTCGTGTTAGATCCTTTGATTGTTCATGGAATAAAAGTGATGCTTGATGAAGTCAATCCTTTTGTACAACAATATCGGTATGCAGCATCATCTTTACAAAGCAAAGGAAATGCCAATTTGAGGTTGTGCTTAATTAGCACAAGGCAACATGATGGTAGAACTTACAATTTGCCTACAACTTCTGAAGTTGCTACATTAATTGTTGGTGATATAGATATGAATTTTAACATTAGAGACATCATAGTAGAAGAACAGTCTGGAACTCCTAAAAGAATAAATGAACTGCATGCTTCCTATTTGCCTCTTCAATATCCTCTATTATTTCCCTATGGGGAAGATGGCTATAGAGATGATATTAAGCATCGAGAAGAGACATTATTTGTTACAAAGACAAGAAAGAGGCTTAGCATAAGAGAGTTCTTTGCTTATAGAGTAATGAGTAGGGAGGATGAAATTTCAGTTATCTTACATGCTTGTAGGTTATTGCAACAATTTATTGTTGATGGCTATACAATGATAGAATCTCAGAGATTATTATAGGTGAGAACTTATCAAAAGGAACTCAGGATGGATCTATACAAGGGATTGTCTGATTATGTTATTAGAGGAGAAACGATTGCATCTTTAACTAGGAAGCGAATAATTCTACCATCGTCATTTACGTGGAGCAAGATATATGCTTCAAAATTATCTAGATGCTATGGCTATATGTCGCTGGGTTGGATATCCTAATATCTTTTTAATGTTCACATGCAATCCAGCTTGGCCAGAGATCAGAAGATACTGCAAACTCTACAACTTACAACCATTTGATAGACCAGACATTCTTCCAAGAGTCTTTAGGATGAAGTTGCAATCTCTTCTAAAGACAATTAAGAAACAAAAGATATTTGGAACAATACGTGCAGATTTGTGGCTTCATCTCATATTTGCTTATGATGTATAGCAAATTATGTTCCTTTGAATAATTTATAATTAAACTAATTTATTATTATGTATCAACAATTGTTTAATTTTTTTTTCAGAGGTTTATACTATTAGTTCCAAAAATATGGCGTTCCACATGCTTACATCCTTCTGTTCCTAGAGCCCAATGAGAAGATCTCCTCTCCTTAACGGATTGATGAAGTTATATCTGCAGAAATACCTGACTAAAAGTCCTCGCCTATCTTGAATGACTTGGTTAAAAAATATATGATCCATGTTCCTTATGGGATGAGCAATCCAAAATCACCATGCATGAAAGAGAAGTGATGTAGTAAATACTTCCCGAAAAAGTTCACTCAACAAACAACCTTGGATGATGATGGTTACCTACTTATCAAAGAAGAGACGATGGCAAAACAATCGAGGTGAAAGGTATTCATTTAGATAATCGTTTTGTTGTGCCTTATAATCCTATCCTGCTACAAAAGTTTCAGGCACATATAAACGTTGAGAAATGCAACCAATCTACTTCGATTAAGTATCTATTTAAGTATATAAGTAAGGGTAATGATAGGGTTGTTGCTGGTATTTTTGACAACAATGGCAAGAAAGATTTGCAAAGCTTAGTTGATGAAGTTCAAGAATATTATAATTGCTGATATATATCTACATGTAAGGCTTCTTAGCAAATTTTTGGATTTGAGATACACCATAGATACCCTTCTGTTGAAAGGCTTTGTTTTCATTTGCCTGGTCAGCAGTTTATAATTTATTCTAATAGTGATGATGTTGCTGAATTACTGGATAAACCTAGGGTTAATGAATCTCAATTTTTGGCATGGATGAAAATTAATGTTGATGACACATTTGCCGCCACATTAACATATGTGGAATTTCCAAATTGTAATGTTTACCAAAGAAATAAATGTATGTGGAAAAAAAGGGAGAAAGGATTCGCAGTTGGGAGGATTACTCATGTCTCGCCATTAGCAGGAGAGTTGTACTACCTTCAAATTTTGCTTACAAAAGTTAGGGATCCAAAATTTTTTGAAGACATAAGAACTGTTAATGGTGTTATCTATCTAACTTTCAGAGCTGCCTGTTTTGCTCTTAGGCTACTAGATGATGATGCTGAGTATATACATGCCATTCAAGAGGCTGTTTGGGCCTCATGGACTATATTAAGGAAGTTGTTTGTCACTATACTATTATGTTGCTACTTGCATCGCCTTGAGAATGTGTGGAAAGAATGCTCCGTATTACTCTGTGAAGATTTATTGTATATTCCTCGTAACGATCAAAACTTCCAAGGTATGCATATTATATCTTTTTGCACTTAATTTTTTTGTTTCATTGTAATGATTGTTGTCATATGGTATAGCAGGTTTGAACATTCCTTTGACTGATAAGAAGCAGCTTGCATTAAAGGAGATTGATTCTTTGCTTCGTCAAAATGGAAAGAGCCTTCAAGACTATCCCTCGTTGCCATTACCAAGTGAATTAACCTTAATTGATGTCTCTAACAAGCTTATCTTGCGAGAACTAAATTATGATCGAGTTGCTCTCTAATTAGAGGCAGACAAGTTGTTTTGTTTACTAAATAAGGAACAAAGAAGCATCTTTGATAAGGTGATGTCTTCCATTACTGATAGTAAGGGAGGATTCTTTTTCGTTTACGGATATGGTGGCACTGGGAAGACTTTTCTTTGGAATGCATTAACTTCATCATTATGTGCAAAGGGTGATATTATACCCACTGTCGCATCAAGTGGCATTGCTGTAACATTATTACCTTCAGGGAGGACAGCTCATTCAAGATTTGCAATTCCTATCCAAATTTCTGAGACTTCAATGTGCTCAATTAGTCAAAATTCATGTTTAGGTCAACTCATTCAATGCACAAAGCTTATTATTTGGGACGAAGCACTTATAGTTCAGCGTTATTGCATTGAAGCATTTGATCGTTCATTAAGAGATATCATGCATTGTAATTTACTGTTTGGAGGAAAATGTATTCTAATGGATGGGGACTTCCGTCAAATACTACTAGTGATTCCAAAAGGGACAAGGGCTTTTGTTGTTGATGCATACATAAGTTCTTCCTATCTATGGGATAGTTGTACAATTTTCACCTTAACAAAGAACATGAGATTAACATGTTCTGACTCAACAAGTGATTATCACGAGATTGAATGGTTTTCTAAGTGGCTGCTAGACGTTGGAGATGGAAAATTAGGTGAACCTAATGAAGGTCCCACTGAGATAGAAGTACCTGATAAGTTGTTAGTTCGTAATTCTGATGATCCGGTTAAGTCAATAGTCGAGGCAACTTACAGTGATATATTGGAAAATATAGGATCAAATGCATATTTGAATGATAGAGCAATTCTAGCACCTACAATTCAGATGGTTGACCAAATAAATCAGTACATGTGCTCTTTGTTGCTAGGTGAAACACATGAGTACTTGAGTTGTGATTCTGTTTGCCAAGCATCTAATGATAGTGACAGCTTTGACAATCTTTACACCACTGAGTTCCTCAACACAATTAATAGCTCTGGTTTGCCACCACACAAATTATCACTAAAAGTAGGGGTACCAATTATGTTGTTGAGGAACATAGATCAAGCAGAAGGTCTATGCAATGGTACTCGTCTTCGCATCACAAAGTTGGGAAAAACAATTATTGAAGCAGTAACATTGAATGGATCTAAACCAAATCAGAAAGTTTTGATACATAGGATGGACATGAATCCGTCAGAAAGTAGATGGCCCTTTCGAATGTGAAGAAGACAATTTCCTATAATTTTGTCTTTTGCGATGACAATAAACAAAAGTCAAGGGCAATCATTGCAACATGTTGGTTTATATTTAGAGAAGCCTATATTCACGCATGGGCAATTATATGTTGCATTATCTAGAGTCAACTCCCTGGATGGTCTTAAAATTCTCATCCCTCCCAATGGCAATAGAGGAAAGAGAACAACGGCTAATGTGGTATATAGAGAAGTGTTTAGGAATGTTTAAAGGTTGATTAGTTCTACGTTTGGATTAAATTTTTGGTTGTTGTATTAATGTTTTTTGCAGGACGAAATGAGTTTAAATGCATGAGATTTTAATATTAAGTAAATGGTTGTTGTTGATGGGTACTTGGTAGAGTTTATTTTGCAAGTGATGCTTGCCGCGCATCGCGTGGGGGAAGGTGAAGCTAGTTTTATTCGTAATACTAGCTTCTATAGAGAGAAACTCCCGCCATGTTCTTGATAGGCTAAATCAAAGTACTCATAATCATATCTACTACTTAATCAAATTTAAAAATTGTTAGGTCAAAATTATAAAAAGACTGTTCCATAAGCATATTCTGCATCCAAATGAAATTAAAACTGAAAATAAACTCTATTCCTATTTGTCTGCGGTTAAAAGTTAGACTCTTAATAACAATTTTAATTATAATCATAAAAAATCCTTGTAGAATTTTTTTTAAGTAATATATAATATGGTATTCCCTTTGGTCCTTATTATAAGACACCTTTTAGAAGAAATTTTTAGTCCTTTTCATAAGACATTGTAATAGTTTCAATGAGCATTGAATATATTTTTCACATATATACCTATATTTAATAAGGATAGTGAGAGAGTTAATATGATATTGGAATTTAATGTAATTTATGAGGGTCATAGTGAAAATTATATGAAGTTTATGACAAATTTAGTGTTTTTAACTATTTTTATTAGTAGTATGAATTAGTTGGCAATCACTATAGTCTCTTACCAATAATCTTCCTGCCCTTTGTTACTTACTATAAAAGGTGTCATTGGGGCGGTTTTGAATTAATATTAATTTGTTTCGTATTATCTACAAATTAAATTAATTCTCCATATATATATTTACAAAAAAAAAAGTTTAACGAAGCTTCATGAGTCATTAGATCAAAAATTTTATTGGAGTCAATAGCTTTCCTCCATGAAACTTGAAAAAACGCCCCTCTAAACTTCCATTATTCCTCCTTCCGTCAATTAGGGATGACAAGATATAAAGACTTTTATATGAAATTCTTGCTACCTCCAATCTTTAATATAAGAGCTAATTGACTAATTTGAGTAAATTAAGAATATTATTTAAATTAGTTATTTGTAATAAATAGGTGTTGTCTTTCTTAAAATACTATTGCTAATCATGTGTATAAGCTAGAACTGTTGATGAAAACTTTCACATGTGTAAACTACTATAAGGATTATCTTGAAAAAATAGATAAATATGAGAAACAAAATGGATATTAGGATATTATATGTAGGACCAAATTAAATATTAAACTTGCTCTTCTATTAGGACAAGAGGTAGTGCTATATTTTATTTGACTACAAGCATTTGATATTCGCTTCCAGCACCAAATGTCTTGGGGTCCTAGTAAGTTTAATATTTCTTTTCCTGGCTAATTAGATCATTCAAATGAGTATGAAAGGAACAAGCAAATGGAAAAATGATAGTAATATACTCTTAAAAATGCTAAATGACAAATAAGTGGAGCTAAATTTCAAAATACTAAAGAAGACCTTGTACTACTAACAAAAAAATAAAGGAAAAAAGATTACCGACATAATTCATTAGCAAGGGAATTTTTTCCCACTAATAGGGCTAGATTATGTCACTAATTTAGTTTTTTTTAATTAACTTTAAAAATGCATGGAACCTCTTAGAAGTTACCATTTGGCCCCTCCACTAGCTGCCACCTCATCATTACTGCAGAATGAGGAATACTTGATGCTAAATCTTTGGCAGTTATAACAACAAACCGTCAAATATAGTGTCTCAGGAGAAACCTTGACAGTTTTAATAAGAACCGTCAAGTTTCATTCGAAAATACTTGACGGCTTTTCAAAAACCATCAAATTTTATGCAACAATACTTGACGGTTATATTATAACAGTCAAGTATTTTTGAGGTAAACTTGACAGTTTCTCCTTAAACCGTCAATTTTTATAATACTTGATGGTTTTTCATCATAACTGTCAAATATTATTCTAAAATACTTGACAATTATGAAGAAAAACCATCAAGTGTTATGTTTTAAAACCCCCTTCTCTATTCATTCCGCTCTACCGGGTTCAAAATTTCTAATGCCCCCTTTCTAAACTGCCATACTCGCCTTATTTTCAGCCCTTCCCTTTTGTTTTTATTGATCGTCCTCCATCATCGTCCCTCTCTGTGTCCTCTTTTATCACTGCGGTGTCCTCCTGCATCGTCGTTGTCGTGCATTGTTCTCCAGATTTGACAGCTTCAGGTTGGTCCTCCTTCATTACTCACTCCCCTTATTTCCTTTAGTGCTTCCTTCAAAATGATTGTAGTTGAAAGAGGATGATAGGATGATGTTAGGACCATTCACAATGCGTAGGAAAAAAGATCAATAGAGTAGGGAAATGACTTATTTATTGATATTTGATTCACTCTTACACACGAAAAATGGAGTGAATGTTACAACCACGATTAACAAACCCAGAAAATACTAAGCAACGCTAGAAAGGAAAATACACTCAAACCACTTTATGGCTAGTATTTGAGAGACCAGGACCCTCTCCTCACGAAAACCACTCATATCCCCAAAATGATTCCCCCCTCCTGGTTTAGCAATAATTTTTACTCCATTGTAGTTTTTCTGTTCAGCCGAATGGGTTTTTTCGCATTTTGATCAGTTTTTGGGTTTAGGGTCTTTCCAATTTCTGTTTTAGCCATAAATTGTTTGCTAAATCATTGAAATTGCTAATGTTTCAATTTTTGTTTCTGTAATTGAAATTGATTGAGGCTGTATGTTTTATGTTTTTGAATGTTAATTAATTTGTATATTGTTATATATTGAAATTGCCTGACTGCTAGTTTTTTGCTTAATTAATACTTCATTTGAAGTTAAATAGAAGGCATAAAGTTTGGGGAATGCTAAGTTATAAGCCGTTATACTGTCAAATTTTTTTCAAATGGAATAGTACATCAGTAGTAGTAGAATATTTTTCAAACTGAAGTGAAAGTGAATTTTTGTTGAATTACTAGTTGCTAACAGCTAGAATTACTAGTTGTTAACAAGTAGAATTAAAGAGGGATAAATGTGATCAATAGTTCCTCATGTATTGACTTCCTATTTTTGTTTAATTCTCATAATATCTTTGAGTTGCTGATCACATTTTCCTCTAAATGATTCATCTTAGTTGGGGACTATGGGTAAGGAATGGATGTCTAGCAATCGTCTATCAAAGGACTATTAGGATAGGGTAGAAGATTTTATTAAGTCTGCGATTGAGCATGCCGATGATTGCAATAGGATTATTTGCCCCTATCTTAAGTGTTACCTTCTGAAGTGGGTTTCGCCATCCGATTGTGAGGCCACTTAATTATCAATGGAATCGATCAAAGTTACAAGTGTTGGATAAAGCATGGAGAGACAAGAGATGCGAGTAATAGTAGTCGAGGGCATAGTGAAAGCTGTAGATCATCTAATCTTAACATGACTACATGTGAAGATGACCATCTTGAGGAGATGACAAATGCGATTGAACAGGAACTTGACGATTGTCCTGAAATGTTTGACAGATTGAAGTGTGATGCTGAGACACCTCTATATAAAGGTTGTACCAATTTCACAAAATTGCCTGCGGTGTTGAAACTATATAATTTGAAAGCAAGAAATGGGTGAAGCAACACAAGCTTCACAAAACTACTATTTCTTGTTAAACAAATGCTACCGAAAGAAAACGAGCTTCCAAGCTAAACGTATGACACAAAGCAAGTGTTGCGCTCTGTTGGCCTCAGCTATGAGAAGATACATGCTTGCCCCAACGATTGTATTTTGTTTAGGAAAGAGTATAAGTCACTAACTAAGTGTCCTAAGTATAATGCATCATGCTACCAAGAGAATGAGAAGAGCCCGAAGAAGGTATTATGGTATTTTCCCATTATGCCAAGATTCAGACGTTTGTATAGTGATGTAGAAGCTATGAGAAATTTAAGGTGGCATGCGGATGAAAGGGTTAAAGATGGCATGCTTCACCATCCTACTGATTCTCCAGAATGGACGAAGTTTGATATTGAGTATTTTGAATTCGGGGAAGAAGATAGAAATCTACGCCTTGTATTAGCCACTGACGGGATGAACCCATATGGGATGCAAAGCAGCACCTATAGCACATAGCCAGTGATTTTGTTTATATATAACCTTCCTTCATGGCTATACATGAAACGCAAGTATTCAATGATGTCTATGATAATCTCTGGGCCAAAGCAACCGGGAAATGACATAGATATATATCTAGCTCCATTAATTGAAGACTTCAAAGTATTGTGGGAGAATGGAGTTGATGTATATGATGCATATAAGGAAGAAACATTCAAGTTGAGAGCTATGTTGTTTGACACAATTAACGACTTTCCTATGTATGGTAATCTCTTAGGGTATAGCATTAAAGGGCAACTTGGTTGTCCCATTTGTGAAGAGAGCACAGATTCCGTAAGGTTGAAGCAAGGAATGAAAAATTCATATATAAGACATCGTAGATGGTTGTATCGTGATCATCCTTACCAGCAATTCAAAAAATATTTTAATAGTAATTCAAAAGAAGGTAAGGCACCTACACCATTGATTGGGGAGGATGTATTTCAAAAGGTGAAGTGAATTTGGAAAACCTCTTGCGAAGCATGTTGGGACAAGTGGGTGGAAGAAGAGGTCTATTTTCTTTATACTACCGTATTCGATAACCCTGAATGTAAGACATTTTCTTGATGCTATGCATATTGAAAAAAACGTATGTAAAACTCTATTTGGCACATTACTCCATATTCCTAGGAAGGCTAAAGATGGCATAAATGCCAGGCTAGACATGGTTGAGATGGGGATAAGGGAGGAATTGACACTAGAGGATAAGGGAACTTGTATATTTCTTCGTCCGGCAGCTCACACGCTTTCTAGAAAAGAGAAAAGTAGCTTTTGTGAGTTTCTTGCTTCAGTAAAAGTGCCAGAAGGTTACTCTTCTAATATTAGCAACCTTGTTTCAATGAAAGATTTGAAGTTAAAAGGTTTAAAATCTCATGACTGCCATGTCTTAATGGAAAACTTTATTCTAGTGGCAATACAGGCTATTTTACCTGACAAGGTGTGAGTTACAATCATGAAGTTATGTTTCTTCTTTAAGTCTCTTTACAGCAAAGTGATTAATCCCAGTAAATTGCCAAGATTGCAAACCCGAATCATAGTTACGTTATGTGAACTTGAAATGTATTTTCCTCTAGCCTTTTTTGACATCATGGTCCATTTAACCGTCCACTTAGTTAGAGAGGTCCAACTGTGTGGCCCAGTGAGATGGATGTACCTAGTTGAGCGTTACATGAAAATATTGAAAGGTTATGTGAAAAATCAAAGTCGGCCAAAGGGTTGTATCGCAGAACGATATATTTGTGAAGAGGCCACTGAATTTTGTACCTATTACTTAAAAAATGCAAGTGATATTGGGGTTCTAATGTCTCGTCATGAGGGAAGGACGGATGGAGAAGGGATTATGGGAAAGAAAGTTGTAACTATTTTAAACCAACAGTGGGAGCAGGCACATCTATATGTATTGTACAACTCTGAAGAGATTGAGGACTATGTAGATGAGCATATTGATGAGTTAAAGAGGAATAATCCCAATAAACTTGAAGGTTGGTATACCAAAATAAACAATAAACAATTTACAGCATGGTTGAGAGAGCAGGTGCATGGCAAGCATAATAGTGATCCTAATTCTGTTTCAAAGAAATTAAAGTTGTTGGCAGATGGACTGAGCAAACATATGATTTCTTTCACAAGCTACTTTATCAATAGGTTCACTTTTTATACTAAAGAGCAAGATGATCGGAGTAAACAGCAAAATAGTGGCGTAACTCTTGTAGCTAATACCATGCATATATCAAGTGCCAAAGATAAAAATCCTATCTATGCACGTATGTCATTGAAAGAGAGCCTTTTCTTGTCGTTCGCTTAGAGGTTCTCACTCAAAAATTATCCAAGCTATGCAGTAGTGCAAACTCGGGTCGTTCTCTTTTGGGAGCCTAAATTAGATGTCTAAGTTAGATTAATGCTATGCAGAGTAATGAAAAAGGGGTTTTTGGTGTTTTTATCCATTAATGAAATGCTAAAACTAAATGCAATTAATTCAAATCTAAGTGACTATGTTTTTGGATTTTTCTAGATAGTAGTAATGAAGTGAAGTTAATGATATGTAATCTCTTGAATATAGCTTTGAAGCAATCATAGTTCAAAATAAGTATGGGAGTAGAAATCACCAAGTTTTCTAAATGAAAAACCTTAAAGAACTCTTTAAGTCTAGGATCTTAATCAATGGTACCCATTTCATAAGATCTATTAAGCTCACTTAGTGTGCGTATTAAGATTAATTAATGCACTAGGTTAAATGCAAGCCCAGATCAACTCAACAATCTCACATTACCATGCAAGACAGAGGGTATCAAAAGAGTTGCATAAAAACATACATGTAACCACATGTATTGAAGCTCAAATTCAACACTAATAATCCAATACACAAGACAATCATCCAGAATTGATTACAACCATAATCAGAATAGTTCAGCCCAAATTTACAAATCCTAAGACCTAGAAATTCATAAACAAGGAACTAGAACTTATAGATGAAGCTAACTCCCCTTTGAAGCTTTGTGAACTCATGCTTCTTCCACCATATTCAAGAGTTGAGAAGCTTAGCTAGTCATAACTCTTGAATCAACTCCAACCAGATATTGTTCTTCAGCCATGGTAGCAGCAGATGGAAGAAATGGAAATGGGATTAGGGTTTCTGAGGTGAAATGAGAGAAGAGGATGAAAGATACGTAGGTGGTGGCTGAATGATTGTCCTCTCCAGTCATCATACCCAAAATAGGGTTTCTAACCCGAAACTTACGTGCATGGGTCGGTTTTTGGGGATGGGCAGGTCAAAATTTCCCGAAATGGTCGGGTTTGGAATTTGCTGCTTCGAGAGGTTCGCAGCGGCGAATAATAGGTTCGCCGCGGCGAAACATGGCAGAGACCTGTCTTCGCAGAAGGGTTTTCGCCGCGGCGAAGTGGGATGTTGGCCGCGGCGAACATAGGCAGAGGGTCTTCTCTTGCTTCTTTTGCCTTGAGTTCTTCAATTCTGGCCCCAAATCTTTAGTGTCCTACAATAAAAAGTAACAAATTGAAGTATCAATTGTCCTAGAAGTTAATTGAATCCAATTAACAACCAATTATGACAATTTAATCCTCAAAATGACACTAACTTAAAGTAAGAACCATAAATCTCAGTTAAGCACAATTTTCATTAAAAAGGACCAGAAAGTATGACAAAAATCATGGATAATGATATGAAAAGAAATTAATATTTTGAGCTCAATCAGTCATACTTTGGAGTGATTGAGGATATTTGGGAGTTGGATTACATTGAATTTAGAGTTCTACTATTTGGTTAGAAGTAGGTGGACAATAATAATGCATTGAGAATTGATGACTTAGGGTTCATACAATTAAATTTGAATAAGAAAGGATACAAGGAACAACCATTCATTTTGGCTTCTTAGGCTACACAAGTGTTTTATGTCCCTAACCTGGCTACTAAAGGATGGTTTATTGTTTTGTTGACTAATAAAATGAATATTGAAGAGACGGGGTATGAAGACAATGCAGTTGAAGATGATCCATTTCAAGGGACATCACTTGAATCTTATTTAAATAAAGATCAATCCATGTACATCAAGCACAATCACAATGACAGAATATGGATTTCAAAGAGGGGGAAAGTGTTTCGTAAGAAGATCAAAACAATTCAAACCAAGAAGAATATACAAAAACCTAAGAGTAGAAAAAGGAAAAGATCTACTTAAACATGCACGTAAATTCTCTTATTATTTTCTTTAATTCTTTTATTTGTTTTAATTTTGTTTAAGTCAATTTCATCATTAATGACTTTATTTTCATATAATGGGTTTTGATTCATTTTGTTAAATTTCATTGCAAATGGTAGACGATAGCGGATCTAGCACCGATAATCCATCTTAGTCGAGAAATGCCTCTGACCAGGAGAGACAATTACAAGACGAGACAACATGCATACAGAGGGACCTTTGTGTCATGCAAGAGTTTGTGAAAGCTTGAATGGAAGGAAAGAAATTTTCCGTACAGTGGAATAAGAAAAAATAAGCTATACGGTCAAATAAATTTATCAGCTATATTGGGGCAGTGGCACAAAGCACTGTGCCCATTACAGTGCAGTACTGAAGGAGGGTTGATCGTTCAGTGTGAGATGCTATTTGGACAGATGTATCGGTAATATATTATAACAACTCAAATTTTATTTTCTTACAAGCTGCGACACTAATGTGTTGTTTTATATGTTTTGTAGTCTGCATTTGATATAGATGAGAGTAGGAAGAAGTTTGTGGAGGGGAAGGTTGGGAGGGCACTATGCTCTTTTTGATACTTTATGACACACAAGTACTTGAAGGATCCTTCCACAGCCGACGAGTCTGAGGTTCCTAGCTTGACATGGGCCTTGGTCAAACCAGAGGATTAGGCTGCTTTTGTGACGTCACGTCATGATAGTCAACTTCGAGTAATAATCCTTACTGTTTTTGATATTAAATAGTCCATTTTGTTTAATCTATATACTGTTTAATTATGAATCTACTTTGTTTTTGTAGGAATTAAGTGCCCAAAATAAGGAAAGGATAAAGAAGAATGAATATCCCTATCGAAAGGGATGCTTGGGTTATACGGGCCTCGAGCAAGAGGTGACTCAGAAGGAGGGATCAGATGTCATTGTATCCCATCAGATGCTATAGGCATTGGCCAGGCAAAATAAAGATGGCCAAATTGATAATCCTCGTGTTAAGAAGGTCGTGGACAGGATTGTGAGTATTATTCTAAATTAAATAATCCTCACGTTATTGTCAAATATCCTTAAGTATGAATAACTATGTCAATGTTTGTTGCACAGGAGAGTTTGTCCCAGGAAGTTTCACAGGGAGCATATTCTGCAGATGACCAAGATATATTGAGGAGGGCATTGGGGACTCTTGACCATCCTAGTCTTCTTAGAGGCGTCAGTTATGGAGTCACCAAGATGGATTATTTTGGGTACCAACCAAAGCCCTCTTTATTGTGCATGCCTTCCTCTGCTGAGTTTATGGAGCAGAAGGAAGAAACATGCTGGTTAAAGGAGCAAGTTAAAGCACTCCTAATTGATCAGTTGATCAAGAATCAAGCACCACAGCCAGCTCCGAATGTTAGTCCAAGTGGCAAAGACAGCTGCACATTCCCCTTGCTACCTGAGGTATAATACTTGTGTTTATACAATTACATTCAATTATTTATATATCTAGCTAACTTGTCTCCTATGTTAAATCAGGGTGAAGTGGACATTCAGTGTATGACAAATAGCCCTAAACATCACGGGTCCTATGTTCAATTTACCAAGGAAGAGTATAATTCATAATGTGCCTCTCCCTGCTGATCATGTGAGGGGGCAATTGAGCACTACTATTGATGCTAATTATGCCCTCCCGATGCCCACCCTAGATGCAGAGATAGTGGCTCAAGCAATGGGTAGCTTTGTCGCTTGGCCTAACCATCTTCTTACGTTAGGACATCCTTCAAAGGTATATATGTATAGGTCTACAAATTTAGTTTATTTAAAATAAACTCTGTTTTAATTACTAATAGTCTGTTTTTCAGTCTAAGGGGAAGAAGAGCATATTGGGCGATCAGTCATTATCATCGCCACAGAAGCAGCCCTTTGAGCCCGTTCAGCGATATCATCAAGATTCTGAATATGTCTTGAGGAATATGCAATTGGGGCCAGATTAGAACATGGCGAGGTATTTATGATTCCCCTAGAGTTTGAGCCAGAGGTCTACGGTCGACCCTCGTTAGAGTACGTCACAAATGAAGTATTGAAAGAAATTTTGATGCATGAAATTGCCAACACAAATGCCTGTAACTTTTATATCAGGTATTTATTAAAACCTTAACTAAATACTTATGTACTTGAGTATTTATTCTGTTGATATCTTTGTTTGTTGATTTAGGTATCTTTTCAAGAACTTTATAGTCCCCAGTGGCCTTGATGACAAGTTCAAGATTATCAGCTCCCACACTTTTGCTGGCCACGGACCTGATATGAAGAAGAAAGATTTATCCAAAGACTTAGTGGATATCTTCATTTCTAGGGCAGCAACGCCTGAGACTTTGTTTTTGGCACCTTACTGTCAAGGGTATGTAGTATACTGAACTTTCCTAAATTCTTTCATTTTCAAAATATCTTGTAATTGTTCTAATTGTCTTTCTTATACTTAGGGGACACTGGATGCTGATTGTGGGCAATCCCACAAGGCTGAGGATTTGGTATCTCGATTCTCCTTATGGGGATCCAACCAATCGGCCATTTATGGTTTCATTGTTCAATAAGTAACATTTATATCTATTATTTAAATTTAATTTAATTTCTTGCTTCAATCTAATTTTTGACAATAATTAATATTCAATTTTATTGACTTCTCAGAGCTTTGTGGCTATACCACACAAATCAAGCCTTACCCTGCCCCCGGTAAAAAATAGCCAATTTGACGATACCTTCTCGTGGAAGAAAGTGAAGATATTCATTATCATTATTTACTATTCTACTAAATATGGTTTATTTATATGATTGACTAATATTATTTCCTTTTCCATTCTTTACAGTGCCCATGTCAACCCAAAAAAAGCTCCGATTGTGGATATTGCGTGATGAAATTCATGAAGGAGATAATTATGCACAATGCTGACACAATCCCTACGTAGGTAATATGCATTTGTTAAAGTTCAATTTATATATTTAAGAATTGTACTTACTATAGCTTTACATTTATATCTAACTTATGTCATAATTTGTGGTTGCATACAGTACTTTGCCGACACATATTGCATAGTGTATTCATCCGCTCAGATAGAAGAAATCATTAAAGAGTTGGCGATGACCTTATTCCGTCAGTGGGCACAAAATAGATAGGGAAGTATAAGACATTACATGTATAGCTTTGGTTTCCATTTTGATTTTGGTTCATTTTTTGCTGTTGGTTAGTTTTTGGCATTAAACAACTTTGACAATTGGCTAATTTTGGAATTGGTTCACCTTTTGTACTTGTCCAGAATTTTTACTTGCCTTAAACACAAGTTTTTTTAATATGACATTTGGTTTTGGTTCATTAAGATGTATATAATAATGTAAATTTTGGTTTTGATTACATTCATATGGCTGAATTGGTTTGAATGTTGCATGGTTCTGTTGAATATGCTCCTTTGTATGATGTTTCAAAATTGCAGGGGGGCTGCTGGCACAATAGAAGCGGTATTAAAAAAATTTCCCATAATACTTGACGGTTATTGCTTAAAACCGTCAAGTAATCATCAAGTATTGTTCGCTACTGTTGCACCATACTTGACGGTTTTGAGAACTGTCAAGTATTGATTACTTATACTTGACGGGTTCTAATTAAAACCGCCAATTTTTGTTCTCCAATAATTGACGGTTTTGATGTTAACCGTGAAGTACTTAGAGAAATAGTTTACGGTTTTTCTGTAAGATCGTCAATTGCTTGAATAATAATTTACGGTTCTTCATATAAAACCGTCAAATATTATTGGAATATTTGATAGTTAATAACAGTCAAATATTTGAGCTTAAAATATATGATGTCAGTCTACTTAACGGTTTTTAACTGTCAAGTATGACCCAAACTAACAATCAAGTATTTGTCATTCTGTAGTAGAGCATTGTGGTGATGATAGTGAGCCATCTTGAACACTTGACCTCTTGTGTGTGGGCGTAAGTCTTTACTAATTAAGTTATAAGGAATCCACAACCATTTAGCACAAAATTATATATAATATTCTTTTACCCAAATAATTATATTTAATATATATGTAAAATAATTAAAAACTAAAAGTAAATTATATGATAATTTTAATTATTAATATGACAAAATAATTTGTTCTATTTGGATATTTTGATATGTTGCAAAATGATGGTACTACCCTTCACTTCTTTTATTTTTTCTTTTCTTTGTTTTTAGAATGCCGCCTAAACACCCTTGACTAGAGGACTGCTACTGAAACTCCAACACTAGTGCCGAGTCACTAGAGCTCTTGTGGCCAACCAACGGAGATTTAATGACTACTCTTAGTTAGTTATTGACTAGTTTTGTTTAGTTATTGATCACTTTTAATTTATTTCTAGAGCTTTGATGATTACTCTTATTTAGATAGTGAGTACTTTAGTTTTGCTATTAACTATTTTAGTTTTTAAAGAACTAGTAACTACTCTTGTTTAGTTATTTATTATTTTAGTTTCACTATTTACAATTGTTGTTTTAAAAATTTAAAAAATGGGTTATGAGCTCCGATTACTACTTTTGATGAATGAGAGCATCCAATAATAAAACTATAGTTGTAAATAGGTAAATAAAAGTAACTATAGAACTTTGAAAATAAGAATAGTCAACAATGAAATAAAAAAAGTAGAGTAGTTAATAGTCAAATAAATATAGTTATCTGGAGTAGGGACATTAGCATTATTTTGCAACATTTAAAAATTTTAAAATAGTACAAAAAATTGGATTTGGTATTTTGAGATTGATCCATCCTAATTTGTCATTTAGTATTTTTAAGGACATTTTTGTGTTATTTTCCTCAAGTAAATCTTTGATTGTTTCTTTCTTTTTTAATTTTCATATCCACCTTCTCTTAATGTTTGATGATTTCAAATTCAATACGTCGAGATGATGGGCAATTATTTTACCTCAATTGGTTTGGCACTCTTCCGTCTTTCAATTTCATATCCTTTTCTTTGTTTGATTTTTAAATGATACTATGACTAAATGATAAGGTTATTATAATATCATCGATAGATAAATATAATTAGCGACGGAATATGAAGGTTTAATTATGAAATGGTCATACAAAAATTTTCCAACTTGTCATTTTTTAACAATTTTTAGAGACAAGTGGCCCATTGGTGGTGTAAATTTTAATATCCCCCACTTTCTCTCAAATTTTGCAGCCCCTAGATCTGGTCTCAGATTCATTTTTTTTTTTTAATCACCTCTTATTTAACTTATGCTTGATTTGAGGCCATTAAACGGCAACCGTATTGCCCTAATATATTATTTTAAAAAAAATCATTATCCTATTGCATAGTTTCTTTAGGATTATTGTGTAAACTTAATGAATTTTTCTATAGATCAACAACAATAACATGGTTTCTTTGGTGATGCTCCTAATTTTTTTAATTAAACAATCTTAAATTAATTCAATCCTTGTATACTCTATGCCAGTTTTCTCCTTTCCTCTGAAATGTTGTAAAGATTTTGACAAGCTTGTCTCTGGCTTATGGGGGGTCAAGGTGAGAAAGATCAAAGGTACATTCACTGGAGAAAATAGACAACCAGTACCAAAAGTAAAAAAAGAGGTATAGGCTTTAGACAGTTCAAAGCTTTTAACAAAGCCCTTGTGAAATCCGCTTGGAGAATAATTGAGACTCATGAGCTCTAGTACAAGATCCTTAAGGGCATTTATTTCTCAAAAACAGACTTCATGAGTGCTAAAAGAGGCACTATTATAAATTTATAAATATTTGGTGTCAAATACTTGAAAGTTATTCAAAAAACGCCAAATAAAGAAACGCTAATTCACAAAACAATACTTGACCGTTTCATTGAAAAACCATCAAGTATTTATACTTGATGATTTTAGTGAAAGACAATCATCTACTCCCTTTTAAAATTCCTAATCTATTTCATTTCACCAAAATTCTATTTCTAATTTCTGCCACTTAGTCTCTTTCGCATATGTGACATCCCAAGAATTTTCACCTGGTTATAAAGAATCAAAAATTGGGACGAGGGTCAATGTAGGAACTAGATAGGAAAATGAAATAACTTTTGATGTGAAACCTCGATAAGATCCGGGCTGGCATTTCTGTAATTATCAGTTTAGGAAGAGCAAAATGGGAAAATTTAGAAAAAATTCTAAAAAATCCCTGAAGAATGGGAATAGTGTAGAGTAGAGGTTTTGAAAACTTGGTTTAAGGTTTAAAAGGTGGAATTTCAGTGAAAATGATTTATTACATAATTTCTTGTAAACAAAGGTTTTTCGGGAAAATATTAGAAAATCAGAGGAAAATAATTATTTTAATTAGTTAGAGGCCTCAATAAATGTGGGAGATTGATGGATAAACCATATAAATATTTATTTGAATTTATAAAGTTAGTTTTAGGCCTTGAAAGCTCAGGAACTAATTTTAGAGAATTTATTTTCCCTTAGAACTACAGATAGAGGCCTAATTGGAGAAAATTCAAAATAAATACCTAGAGGTAAAAAAGAATTCTGAAAATTTTAAGATCATATTCTCATATTAAAAGGTGAATTATCATGGAGAGAAATGAATTTTTAGAGGTCTGAAAAAATTATAGAATGGTACTAGTGAATAGTAACTGTTAAAGTTTCAAATTGGTTTGGGATAGTGATTTGGTTTGTGGACCAACTTTTTGGACCATCTCAAACCATTTGTGGGACCCACATTGAGCCCAATAAGGGCCCAATTTTGTGAAGCTTCCAGGTCCTTCAAATTTTAATTAAAAATTAATACAATTTAGGGGGTAATTGTGTGGAAAAATCTAGAAAATGGCCACTTGGGATAATCTGATCCTTCCAGCATTTGATGGCTGCCACCTAAACCCTTGAGGTGTCTTAAATTTCAGCCAATTGAGGAAGGAAGAGGGCAAACCAATTTTTCTATAAATACCCCTAGAAAATACTAAGAAAATGTTGGCAAATTAGGAAAAATAAGAGAAGACTCTGCCACTATTCATCAAGCCCCTTTTTTTGAAATTATTGAGGAGTTTTAGGCAAGAAATCATCCAACAAATACCAAGAAAACATTAAGGTATGTCTAAGCATCATTATCCCTAAGTATTACATTGATTAGATTAGGATTTTTGCTTGGGAAAATGCTGAAAAATTTGCTTGGGATGTGTGATGCTTAGGAAAGGATAGAAACCTTAATAATCAAGTGAAATAAGAAATATCAAGTAGTGTATGGATTGATTTTTGGATGAAATCAAAGTTAGGGTTTAAGGGGAGGAATTTCGGCCAGCACTGTTCATAGGGAAGGAGTTTTTTTTCATTTATTTGCTGATTTCAATGGCTTTAAAACATGTTTTTATGTAGAGATATGTTGTTGGGAAGTGTTTAAAATCATTGGAATCAAAAATAGAAATTTTGGAAACATATAGCCCCCTATTCGGCCAAGTGAAGATCATGGGGAAGGAGTGTGAATTTCAAAAATCTAATTACACCATTGGATTCTTCATGAAAAATTGTATAGGATTGAGTCATGAGATGATTGATTCTAAAGAAGGAATCATTTTGTTAAAAAATCAAAGAGAAAAGGGGAAATTGTTAAGTTAATGCTAAAGTGTTGGAACCAAGTTGTTTTGTGTTTAATATGGCCTATGTTTATACTTGGTTTAATAGGCATTGAAAGGAGGAACTAAGGAGAAGCATTGCTCTTTAGAGTAATCATTTGGACAAGCTTTTAAAAAGGTATCTTTGAATTATAATTTGATTGTTTATCTTCCTTGTTTGTTGTGATTTGTTGTTTGCTTGGATTGGAGGAACTGTGTGGTGATTTTGTTTGTTTGATTGACATTGGTTATGCTTTGGCCAAATGCTTTGTGGCATGTCAATGTGGATAATATAATGTTCCTCTCCTTGCATGATATTTGGTATGAACTCCTATGAGTTGGGAATGGTTTAGACTATATTACATATCACAATTAAACTTGCATTGATTTACATGATAATTATAATTCATATGCTACTGAGATTTCTTTGAAATCTCACTCCTCCTATGTCATTTTATGCACTAATTAGGAAGTGGACTAAGCATAGAGCAAGGGAAAGAATTGGCTTTGGAATGAAATGGCTTTATGAATATTTTGTTATGTTAAAAACCTTTATCAAATGTACTAAACTTTATGTTGATTTTTATGAATAATATTTTGATCTAAATTATATTGTTATTCCATGTTCTAATGTTGGAATTATGCTTGATGCATTGTGGAAAGAATGTGGATGAAGGAAAAAGAGGAAATAAATCAAGATAATAGTAATTAGAGGATAGAAATTTCCTAAAAAGTGCTAAATTTGTGGCACATAAAATAATGAGAAATTGTTAGAGTTTGGATTTGAGATTTTGTAGACTAAAAGATCTCATTTTTAGCTTTAAAACAAGTGATAATTCATTAAATTTGGAGTTGTGTGCTAAGAGTTATGCCCTTCCAAAGTGGGCCAAAAATATTGGAACTTCAAAAATTTACCAAATGAAATGTACACTTTGATGAATTTCTTGGAATTATTTTGGATGGAACTAGACCTAATGATATTTTTCCTCCATATAACTCTTAGCAAGTTTCATGTGAAAACTGGAACCACATCATTTTGATCTTTCTAGAATTAGTTATGAATTTTTAAAATTGGCCTATTTTTAGATAAATAGTGTACGGACAAAATTAAGGGTAAAATTTTGAAACTGAAATTTTTTATCCCGAAACGCTGCGAAACACGTTATAATGGTTCTAATTGACGTATAATGAGTTATAAAGAGAGGTGTGATAGCACACGCTCCTTAGACATTCAAACACTCAGATCTCCATTCCCCACCTAATTTTTACATGTTCCCTGTTGATTTTATGGTTCCCTTCCATCATGCTCGTATGTGCTTTTTCGTTTGTGGGTTGTTCATCTTCGATCTCTGCCATCTCTCAGCTTGCATTTGCTTGTTGTTCTACTTTGTTGTTGATTTTGTATGTTGGTCCAGGTTTGTCACGTTTCTTCTTCTTTAGAGTTTCAAAAATGTTTTGGTATTAGGTCTTGAATGCCATTTGCTCTGGTTCATTGGTAAACATATTCTAGGTTTATAAAAATATTGTTTTGGATCATTGGTTCTTTCTAGGTTGTTGTTTTAGTGAATTGTTCATCTTCATCTTGTTTTTTTTTTTTTAAAAAAAATGAATGCGCATCAAATTTGAAACTTTGAAAGCTTAGGACTGATGAGGACTTGTTGTTTGGTACTCTAAAGAATAAAAGGAAAAATTAGATTGTTTAAGCATGCTAAACACTTCATTGTAATAACCAGAGCCGTTTGATCAAGTGGTTTAAAGGATACGAAAACTGGAAATTTAATTAATCAAACCTTATTATTGCTGCCTCTTAATGTCTAGAAACTAATATAGATGGTTTTTGACTATGAAAAGTTCCAGAATAATCCATAAAACTATCCTAATCTTTGAAAATGGACTAAATACCTGATAGGATCAAAATTATGTGGACTAAATACTTGAATGGGATCTCCCTCCTTTTTGATATTGAGAATGTTTTCTCCTTTTGCTAGAATTCTTTCCTTTCGTAATTGAAGTTTGAAGCTCGTAGCCTGAACTCCTAGACCCTCTATGAGGTACTTGTTCCATCTGATTGGGATTTTGACTTCTTGTTGAATGGTATTATTTTGTTTCTACTAAAGTATTATTCCTAATGGTTTAAATATGATTAAATGTTACTTGAGATTCTATTTAGATTGAATTAAACTTGCATAAATAATAGTTTTAGGTGCTAGGTAATCCAAATTGAAATTATCTTGCTAGTTTTAAGGTTTAGAGATTTATTTTTTTAAAATTGTTATGCTGCCAATTTTTTTCCCCAAATTATTGATTGTTAATTGAGATATTATTATTGAAAATGCCTTATTGCTGGTTTGCTGTTTAATAATTCATTTGAAGTCAAACAGATGGGATAAAGCCTAAAAAATGCTTAATTTTAAGTCGTTATGCTATCAATTTTTTTCTAAATGAAATGGCAGATGACTAAATTTTATCCAATTTAGATCATCATGAATGTCCTTATTGAACGTTCTTTTTTTTTTTTTTTGTAGTGAAATGAATATGAGGATGGGAAGGAGGAAGAAAGAATGCATAAAAAAAACTGAAGATAAAAATAAGAAAGACACAAGGCAAAACATCAAAGAAAACCACAAAAGATATATCTTGTGAGTCGTTAAATGCTTTCTTCAACCTACAGTAAGGGTAGTGTTGACTAAGAAACCTTCTGTGACCAATGTAAACCATCTTCCTTTCATGTTTGAGTTGCATGTAGTGAGTGCCTTTATGCCCCTTAACATTAAGACATCCTTTATGCCCCTTAACATTATATCTTGACAAATTTTCATATATTGAAAAGTCATTTATCCTAGTGAAGATCATGACACGTAAGTTGAAAGTCTCTTGTTTATATGCATCAAGTACATCATCACCTTCCTCCCATAATTTCTTTGAAATCCTCAATCAAAGGTGCTAAATACACGTCAATATCATTTCTCAACTGTTTTGATCTGACGATCATCAAAGATAACATGGTACACTTTCTTTTCATATATAATTAAGGAGGCAAGTTGTAAATCACCACAAGAACCAGCCAAATACTATTTTTGCTACTAAGATTATCTTATAGATTAATTTCGTCAGTATAGAGCCCAAGCTGAAGGTTTTTTGGCTCACTACTAACTTGAGAAAATTTTTGATGTATTGCTTTCTATTAAGGAGAATCTGCCAGGTGACGAAGTTTTCCATCACATATTTTCTCATCGGAATGCCATCTCAAGTTCTTTGCTTCGATGTCATTAGCAAATAAACAATTAAACTATGATATTATTGGAAGATACCACACACCTTCAAAGGAGGACCTTTACTCATCTTATCACAATGATCACCACCGTCTTTTTTCACTTTGTATCTTAAAGTGCCACATTTAGGGTACTTATTCAACTCTTCATACTCCTTTCTTAACAATATTTAGTCATTAGGACATGCATCTATCCTTTCATATTCCAAACTCATGAGATACAAAATTTTCTTTGCCTCATACATTCCTTTTGGAAGTTAATTCTCTTTTGGAAGAATATCACTCAATAATTCGAATAACTCCATGAAACTAGGATTAGTCCAACCATTTCTTGCCTTCAAGTTCATCAATTTCAACATGGTTATCAACCTTGTGTAATCATCTACACCCTGGGTACAAAGGTGTCTCTGCATCATTATGCAAGCTTCCACATGTGAGAGAAAACTGTGCAAAGGACTCGGACCTTATATCATTGAACATATCTGAAATTCTATCACCAAAGTTATCATTCACAATTGTTGTTTAATGCTTATCTTAATATCAACAAACAAATAATTACACAAGGTTGACTATTGTTTAAGCATTTGACAATAGTCATCGTTCACTTGAGATGCTCTCTTATCTCAGGAATACTTTGCCGACTATTGTTTGTGCATTTAACACAAAGACAATAACAAAGCCATCTCTTTTGTTAGTAGCATTTCTCTAAGCAAACTCAAAAAACATTTCAACACTATCCTCATATTCTTTGCTAATTCTCCTAGCTTTCATCTAACTACGATCCATTGTTTTACAAAGTCAATGAACATAGTCGTCAAGCTCAATTCTAGTTACTTAATTCAAATATTCAAATAAATAAAATAATTAAGTATTAGTCAATAAATTAAAATTGACTAATACTTAATTACAAATTAAAAGGAATGCCTTTTTTATTTTATAAAAATTTTGACAAAATTTCCCCTTAAATATAATGAATCCTTAATAATTTAAGCAATGGACAAATCAATCAATCAGCTAACCAACAATATAAGAAACAAATACAAGACAAATTTAAACAACTATAACTAATAAAACAAAAACAACCATCTCAAATCAATTCAATGAATAAAGGTTCTTGAAGCCAAATACTTAATAGATTATTTATTGGTGAATGTCAAAGTTTATCACAAAAATTTGACAAAAAATTGAAATAAAATATCAAAAAATTATTAAAAAAATTACAAACCTAAGAATTAATCAACATTAAAGATTTAAAAATGTTTTTAATACCGTGTATAGGAAGTAATTGCAATTTTCTAATTTCAAATATTACCAAACAACTTTCCAAGCATAAAAGATACTCTATTAAAACTAAAACTTTTGAATCCAAAATGAGAATACAAATGGTATTCATTTGTAATGAAATTTTAAACAACACTTTATCATTAATCAAAGTTCATAACCAAAAAAAAAATTGGTCAACCACTGAACAAATTATTTATTGGTAAATATCAAAGTTTATCACAAAAAGTTGACAAAAACACAAAAATCAAGAATCAAAAAATTACAAACTTAAAAATTAATCAACTTTGAAGATTTAAACATGTTTCTAATATTGTATATAAGAGGTAATTGTAGTTTTCTAATTTCAAATATTACTAAGAAACCTTCCAAGCATGTAAGATACTCAAAATAAACAATATAAACCGTCCAAAATGCAAAATCAATCAACCCATTTGATATGTAATAGATTTATATTATCAAACATCTAAGACAATAAGAAAAAAGGAAGAGTATGAACGAAGAGGAAACTCATGCAGTGGAAGACAAATAAAATGGAAGAAGAGGTGAGTATGAGTGGCAAAACAAGGCGGCAAGGCTTTTGGCGGTGAATGAAAGGCCAAAAATGACGATAAAAGGTGAGGATTTGCTACAAAAATGCAGTTTGAGTGGTGGGGCAGACGAGGAGACCACGACGCTGTGAACTGTGAACCTATGACTCTGTTAAACAAAAACACGCATAAGGTTTATTTTAAAAGTTTTCATGGTGGCTTTTAATATAATCGCCATGAAAAGTGAGCATCACCATGCTATTTTTACAAAAATACCATTGCTTTTTTTTTTCGCGGTGTTTTTCTTTTTAACTGCCGTAAAATGACATCGTTAAATGTGCTTTTTATAGTAGCAGTAGAACTTGAAATCTAGCAAATCTAAGTTTTAATACCACTTGATATTAGGGTTAGTATGGATCAGTTAAAAACCAAGTGTTACAATAACAAAAGAGACCCTAAGAGAACCCACCACCACATGTTATGGGCCGCCACCACATATCATCACCATATAATTCTCCTCAAATGTGACTTATCCATGCCTCATGTGTGTGCACCTAAGCCTTTGCTAGTTGAGCTACAATGAATCTACAATCTTTTAATGCAAAAATATACTCCCTTTGTTCCTTATTATAAGAGACATTTAATGCTTATGGTATGTTCCTATATATAAGAGGCACTTAAAAGTTGTCTCTACTTTTTTGTATTGATTTCCTATTTTAACCATATTTATTGTCTCCAACTCACACTCTCTCTCCTTCCCACTTCTCTTTCTTTTAATAATTTACCATTGTTCTCTCTCATGTTTTCTCTCCTTATTAATGAGGGCATTTTTAAAAAAAATTATACTTTTTACATATTAATTGTTCTTAACTAATTTTAACTGTATTTTTATCAACGTAATTCATTTATTCGTCTCTTGTAATAAGAAACGGAGGGAGTATATAATAATCTTTTAACCAAACACTTATATATGTTATTAAAAAATAAAAATAAATTATATGATACTTTTAGTTTTAACTATTAATATGACAAATTTTTTTAAATACTTATATTACTATTTATTTTATAATTGTTATGTCTTTCAAAAACTATTTTTAATATATTATTACTTTCAAATGAAACAAATTTTTAATTTTATACCATAAGTAATTTTTTTTATAAATGTAGCTTATTTTTAAATTTAAATTTTATTTTTAATTAACATTTATTACGTATATAATTTAAGTATATATATTATTATATTACATTATATTATATTAGTTATTTTCTTTTTTATATATTGCGAAAAAATTATAATTAGTAAAAAATATATTTATTTTAAAAGATAACTATTGTAATTTCTTTCCTTAAAAATCTTTGTAAATACTATTTGTTTTTGCGTTGATGACCAATGTCATACCTTACTTTTAGACCTCATTTTACCTCAATTGGAACCATTTAGAATTATTTCTTATGGCTTTAAGTTAGAAAAATTTAAACTTTGAAATTCCATAAATTCAGGTTACTATTCATTGTAAACTTAACAAAAGCCAAATTTTGGAAATTCGTAGCTAATTCTAGAAAAATTGAAATGAAGTGGTTTCAAGTTCTACTTTAAGCTCTTAATGTGATCTTCAAGGGGGGAAAAAATACTCATTTGCATATAGAACTCACCAATTTATCTCAGATTTCGTGCAAAGTGGTACTATTCATATGGTCAATTTTTCATTTTCTAGAATTCCTACCCAACTTTGGAAGGGCATAACCTTTTGTACAAAATTCTAAATTTAATGAAATACCACTTCTTTTAAAGCTAAGAATATAATTTATAAATCTACCAAATTTCATCTCAGAACTCAATCAAATGCACAAAATTTCATCGATCAAATTTCACCCTTTAAAAATCAACTTTTAACCTCTTTAATTGCCATTCTTAGTTAATCCATAAAACCATTCCAATCACATAATCCATGCTAAAACCTGATTTCTTGATCAAATATTCACATACACATTACTTTTGATCATTAACACAAATATTCAACGCAATTCACAATAATTCACAATAATTATAAATATTGTTTCAAAGACGCATAACAATCAAGGGAAATTTTTTATTAAGGACCGTAGATGGGAATTAATTTCAAACACCCCCCAAAAAATTCTAAAATGTCACTGCAGGACCAAACTAAAATTGAAATTAGCAGTAAGATTACAATAATACTCCTCATTTTTATATTTTTAAAAAATAAATATTAATGGCTGTCAGAGTTCTGGCCTTCGGAGGTTGGAGGTCCAGCCATCGGCACTCAGGTGGCCAACGCCGAAGGTTAGAGCTTCGATGGCTAGAAGTTCCCCCCCCCCCAAATAAGGTGGCCAAGGGAAGGTTTGAATCCATGACCCCTTGACACACCAAAAATGACATGATCACCATGCCAAGCAAACCATTTAGTTATGTGATGCAAATAAAAATATATGTAACAAAACAAATACAAGTGTCTAAGTGTAAGTGAACAAGCGAAATTCAACAATTTACAAGTAAAATTAAGCAATTTACAACAAAACTTTGGTAATTTACAAATAACATAATGGAATTTATAACCCCAAATGCAAGTATTTAAGTGTAAATGAGCAAATGAAATTTGAAGATTTACAACAAAAGTTTATGGATTTACAACCCAAATTCAGCTATTCATAAGAAATATAAGAGAATTCATAACAAAAAATATAAGCGTTTGAGTGTGAATGAACAAGTAAAATTTAATAATTTACAACAACAATTAAGATATTTACAATCCAAATTCAATGATTTATAAGAAACATGAATACTTGTATTTGAAGTTGTGAATTCTCTTATTAGTTTTGTAATGTTTATGTTTCTTATAAATCGTTGAATTTGGGTTGTAAATATCTGAATTTCACTTGTTCATTTTCACTCAAATACTTATATTTTGGATTGTGAATTCTCTTGTGTTTTTTGTGAATAGCCAAATTTAGGTTGTAAATTCATAAGCTTTTGTTGTAAATTGTCGAATTTCACTTATTTATTTATACTTAAACACTTCCATTTGGAGTTGTGAATTCTATTATGTTATTTATAAATTACCAAATTTTTGTTGTAAATTGTTGAATTTTACTTGTAAATTATCAAATTTTACTTGCTCACTTACACTTAGACACTTGCATTTGCTTTGTTATACATATTTTTATTTACATCACATGATTAAATGGTTTGCTTAGCTTGGTGGTTACATCACTTTTGGTGTGGCAAGGAGTCATAGGTTTAAACCTTCCTTTGGCCACTTTATTTTAAAAAAAAAAAAACTTCCGACCACCGGAGCTATAGTAGTGACAATCGGAGCTCCAACCTCTAGTAATGGTCACCTGAGGGCCGGTGGCAGGACGTCCAATCTCCGGTGGCCAGAACTCCAGCAACCATTAATATTTATTTTCTTAAAAAAAAATAAAAATAAGGGGTATTATTGTAATCTTACTCCTAATTTTAATTTCAGTTTGGTCCTTTGGTCTTGCAGTGACATTTCAGAATTTTTTAGGGGCTGCTTGAAATTAATTCCCATCTGCGGTCCTTCATTGAAATTTTCCCAACAATCAATTATCTCCCAAAATAGCCTCCTTTCCTTTATCTTTGCTTGGTCTAACTCCTAGTTGGTGAGCATTAAACATAAAAGAATGAGATTTCATAGGAAATCTTAGTAGTAATGAATCATAATTATTATACACTTCATACTATGTAAAAATGTGACATATAAGCATAAAATTAACATCATTATGCAACATTTCATGTGCATATCATTTGCTATAGAAAGAGAGCAATCAATCAAGTCATTATACCATTCTTCATAACATATTGCCAAGGCATCTTTAATACAGAATTCCATTCACAATCACATATTTTACTCAATCACATCATGACAATATAAATCAAATAACACATGCACATTTAAACAAGCAAGAAAGCATTCAAATTATGAGTTCAATGCTATCTCCTAATCACTTATTTAATTCGGCCTCCTTGGTACAATGATGCTCCTCTTTGATTTCTTGCAAAGGGCCTATCAATCCAAGTATAAACATATTTCAAATTACCAATAATTCAAGCATAAAAACTAATACTTGACATTGAACTCAATTAAATTCCTTTTTCCTTGATTTTTGACATACTTCCTCTTTGTTTCCATCAATTTCTTGGGTTATTCCTACACAATTTTTCATGTAGAATCCAAATATCAAATCACATTTAACAAAATCACATTCCTTCTCCTTCGTTTTGACTTGGTCAAATAGGTAGGGTTGGGATTCCAAAATTTTTATTTTTGATTCCAGTTATTTTAAACACTTTTTCTTGGTGTTTTCCTACACAAAAATATCTTTTAAACTTATTGAAATCATCAAATCATATTAAAACAATCTCTAACCCTAAGAAATCATAGTGGCCAAATAGGGTCTATATGACTCTAACTTTGGTTTTCTTCCAAAATTCAATTCAAACATCAATTAAACATGTAATTCTAAGCTCATATTTATGGTTTCTATCCCGTCCTAAACCATCCTTAACCAGATCAAAATTAGGCAGCATCACATCTTGAGAATTGTTATGAAATTTTAATTAAAACAACTCTTAAATCTAGCCAAAATCAAATTTAGACATACCCTAATGGATCTTAGCTTGAAGCTTGATAATTTTTCTTGAATTTTGAGGGTTTTAGGCTGTATTTGGAGGTGAGTTTCAATTTGGCAGAATTTCCCCTAATTTTCCTATTTTTGGGCGAATATGCACAATAAGGGGGTATTTATAGAGCATAAAATTTGACCCTCTTCCCTCCATTGTGGCACCATTTTCTACCACCTAAGGGGTCATGTGTCCCTTATCATCTGCCTCAAATTTTCAAATTAAGCTAAGTGTCCTTCTTCTTGATTTTTCTTTTGATTTTGGGCCTTGAATTGGGCTTTAACCCTCTTTAATTATTGAGGCATGGCTGCATAAAATTTTTGGACCCTCTTGGCTCAATATGAAGCCCAAAACTGATTTAAAATGGAAGAAGAAGTGTGGTTTAATCATAAATATCAATTTCTAACCAAAATTTACTATTTTGGTTATTATTTTCAAAAATAGTTCTGTGCCTCCAAAAATTTATTTCACTCCATCAAAAATCTTATTTTAAAACAGGAAAGGCTCCTAAAAAATTTCAGAATTTATCTCAACCTCTAACTATTTATTGTGAATTTTCTCCGAAATAGGACTTTACCGATAAGATTTCAATAATAAATATTCTAAAATTAATTTCTACATGTCCAGGGTCTGAAATAAATTTTATAAATTGAAATAAATCCTTAAATAATTTTTTCATATTTTCCCAGGAATTATTGAGGCCTCTACGTATTTAAAATAATTATGTTTGCTCAATTTTCACTATTTTTCTAAAAAAAAAAAATACTCAATTGAGGTTCCAAAACTTCTAATGTACCTTTTTATCATTTTGGAAAATTTTCTAGAAGTTTTTTAAATTTTCCCATTTTACCCTTTCTAAACCAGTAATTTTGAAAATATCAGTCCGGACTATTTCTGGATTTTATGATATGTCTGGTTTTGTCAGCTAGTCTACTTTCCCTATTGGCCTTTGATTTGATTTTTCATCCTCATTATTAGGGTTAAATTTTGCAGGATCTGACAACCAATATCAATTTATATCATGAGTTATTAATTATGTCATGGTCAAATTTTGTTATTTTATCATTCAAATTTGAAATTCACTTCGACATTTGTTTGGTCTATATTAGAAAGTTATTACCTGAAAAATATTTAGGTCAAATTACCTATATCTATTATGTCAACTTCTCCAATCATATATGGCCATCTGTTTTATTATTATTATTATTTATGTGAGACTATGATTAAATCCTAATATTTTAAAAAATATATTACATACCCATGTATGATTAAAGAACTTGACAAATGGATATAAGAAACTTGATGTAAGTATAGTCTTATTAATACTCTTATCTTATTTGTTTAATTATTATTAATGACCAAGAGGAATTGATTTTAATGAAAGATAAAACAAGTTTTCTTAAAAACCGTCTTTCAATCTCAATAAGCATCTAATGATAAAATGAATGATAATGATATCTTTATTAACACTGACGTCACAAATATAATAATTTATTTTATAATTGAAAATATATTTAATTAATTATATTATTATATAAATTGTTGTAAGATTATAATGTGAAATAATGAAATATGAATTTAGCAATAGAATAGATAGCAACAAAATTAGCAATAGTAAATTCCGTGACAAACAATTTAGTAATGGAATTAACAACATAAATTACCAACAAAAATATTTAATTGCTAAAAAGTTTATATAATAAAATTAATGACGCAATTAGTAACAGAAATAAGTGACGAAAAAGTTCCATTGCTTTGAATTTATCGATAGAATATCTGACAAATTAGCAATGAAGTTCAGTGAAGGAATGAAATTTCATGGCTAATTTGTCATTAATATTAGTAAACAGGAAATTTTTGCCACTAGTCCATTGCTAAATTTAGAGATGGAATTTCCGTCGATAATCTCAAAAATTAGCGATCGAATGATTTTCCATTAGTAATGAGCAATTTTTTTGTGGTGATAAAACCCATATCTTACAATTCTAATCATGCAAACACCATAAAATTGATTAGTCCCTTGATACTATTATAATATTTGCACGAAAATGCAGGAGGATGTACGTAATATTGACATAAAACGAGAAACTTCTCAACTCTTAGTCATTCAAATATGATCTTCAAAAGTACTTCATAGTAGCTTATAAATAGGAAAAATTAGAATAATCTAAAACCCTGAGAATGAATGACTAAATTGCAAGCTAAAAGACATTTTGGAATATTCTCTTGTGTTAGTCAAGATAGAATATTATAGAGCACACGTTCTTTCTTGATTGATCTTCTCATTAATGAGCAAAATGATAGAATCCCTACCATTAATGAGAATATTTTTGTTTGAACCTTTTTCTTATATGACCATCTAATTGGATCAAGTTCGAGCTTTGTCGGCCCGATTAGGGGATCACTTTCCCAAAGGCATTTCCTATATTTATACAAACTTAAACTAGAGACCTCATGCTTAAATAGTTATAACTTCTTCTATTAGAACCTGCATCTGTTGGTTTTATTTAACTCTCTACTACTTAATGTGATATAAAGTAAGTAAATCTTTGTCTTTATGAAGTAATCAATACAAAATATAGAACTATAAAATAAGAAAGTAATTAAAATATAAAAATACCATATAAGGCCATTTTTAACGGTTATTATTGAAGCTTCTTAGACTTTTCAAATGGATCTTCATCTCACGTCCATAAAAAAAGACAAGCCTTTTAGACATCTATTTGGTCATGAACAAGTTGAATCACATTTTGAAACTCCTATGACCTTTTTTTTTTAATTTTAAAACTGTGCATAAATCTATATTGGGCCATCAATAATTTGGTATTGACTTTAAATGATTCTTTTAGGCTCTTAAATTATGGTTTTGTTTTTGTTAACATCCAAGTATGTGTACACCAATGACGTACATACCATGATGGCTTTAGAGATGCTTTGTCAAATGCCAAATCAAGCTTTACATATGTAATGGTCCTTGTCATTATTCGAGAAACAATCCTTATTTTTCTCTATGTAACCAATCTCAAGCTATCTTGAACACTTTAGAAGCCTTATTCCGTCTCTTATAAGAGAAGTGCTTCTTGAACTTATGATTTCCATATTGAATTATATCATCCCAAGCCTTGTATTCTTAGTTAAATAGGTCAATCCATTGATGTTATTTGATTTATTATGCAATTGATAGGCATTGATCTTGAGTAAGAGGAGACTCAAGAACCAATGAAGGAGAGCAAAAGACAAGGGTTTGAATAAGATAGCAAGAACTTACAATTTTAGTGTTAACTTGCATTAATTGTTTTGGTATGTGTTTTATGCCATGATGTGGCTGAGCTTGCTATGTTGTGATGAGTTTAACTCCTTGTATTTATGCCTTGGCAATATGTATAGTTGAGTTAGTTAATGGTACGTTTATAAGCTGCCTTTTCATGGCATGACAATGTATGAGAATACATAAAAATATTGATTTACATATAGCATTATATACCTTGTATTGTTGGCATTATAATTGTTGTTCTTTGCTATTGAGATTTCTTTAAAATCTCACCCCTTTATACCTCAATGACACCACTAGGGGTTAGCTCTTCAAGGGAAAAAGAAAGGAATATGGAACCATAAGGCAAATTTGCATGAGATGTCATACAATTATGAGTTTATGAATATGTTATGTAAATAAGAATTTTTGGATGAAACTTTGTAGCCTTGTAAATTTTGAGAATGGCTGTAAGAGACTATGTTCTCATCTCTCGGGAAGTACAATTATGTATGAATATGACAGTATGGATGATAAATGGTATATTACATGCTCATGGCCTAACCCCTTCAAGATAATGCATTAAAAAGGGTTGAAAATGCTTATAAAACCATGAACTTATGGTCACGATTTCTCTAAATAAATGATAAAATTTGGATTTGTGATTTGGTGAAATTAAAGTTCATATTCTAAGCTTCAAATAGAGTGGTAGATCACCTAATTTGAAGCCATGTGCTCAAAGTTATGAATTTTTGAAGTTATGCTAAAAAGCCTAGAAATTAAACTTTGACCGAATGAGCAGTGCTTTTTGGAATTGAAATAGAACTTGAAACCATCTCATTTTGATTTTTCTAGAAGTAGTTGAGTTTTTAAAATTGGCTAAAATTTCACAATTACCAAATGAATAGTAACCTGTGAAAGTGATTTTTCAAAGTATAATTTTCCAAGCCTTATTGCATGTAATGTGGTTTCATTTGACATGTTTCGACTCCATATATAGTTACAAAATAAGGTGTTACACAAATCTTTACAGCCTCTTCTGTTCCCATCTTTGTTAAACTTGCCCTTAGTGATCCCAACTGGTATAATGCTATGAAAGCTGAATTTCAAGTTCTCCAAGCCAATAAAACTTCTAACCTTGTTCCCCCCCTTTAATCATCCTATCATAGGTTGTAAGGGTTTTATTTAGGAAAGAAAAACTAGACGATGGTCTTGATAAGTATAAGGCTCAGCTTGTTGCAAAGGGATTTCATCAAACTTATGCCTTTAATTATACTCTTGCTATAAAGCTAGCTATCATTCGAACTATAATCACCATAGCCTTGTATAATCAATGGAGTATTTCTCAGATTAATGTTAATAATGCCTTTTTAAATGGGCTTTTGAAGGAAGATATGTACATGAAGCAACCTCTTGGTTTTGAAGTTAATCATCGCTCTTTGGTTTACAAACTTAATAACACTACTAGAAAAAAAAGCTTTTAACGGCAGTTAAAATAAGTTTTCCACGGCGGTTTTGGATACGAGGTGAATTATGTCGATGTTATAAGGAGAATAAAACATGGTGGTTTTAAAAAATAACTTTCCATGATGGTCTTTTTTAGTAAAAAGGTCGTGGAAAGATTATTTTTAAAAATAACCACCATTAAAAATGTTTTTAACGACGGTTATACAAATAATCATAGTTAAAAACAATAGTTTTTTTTTAATAGTGCGTGGATTTCCTTTAAAATCTCCTTGCAATTTACAGACTCAAATCAACTAGTAAAGTGAGAGGAATATGCAAAACCATTTCAAGGTGTTTATCCTAACACTAACATCCAATTCTTATTCAATCACCTAATATATCAACAAATACTCAATTAGAATCAAACAATGAACTAAAATGTGATGAATGACTTAACTATTTCACATTTTCAAAATTCTGTAGCAATGTTGTTGACAAACTATCCCTCATCAAGTTGATTTCCTCTATGTCATATGGCACACTATCTTGGAGTGCCTGTAAATTAAAAATAACTTAGTCATTAGTCAACTTGATCAAAAATGTGAAAAGAATTGAAGAATTACATGCAATTTAACATATATTTACGTCGTTTAATTTCTTAGTCTCCCTTGTCTCAATAATGTCATTCATATAGCGGATAACATAATATTCACGTTCAACACTCCCAGGTTGACAGCGGTACTAACAAAATGAAATATAAAATTGAATATCTAAATTTGATTATCTAAAAAAATCTATAAACATTAACTTTGATTAGTGAAAAGATTTGTAAGCATATATTTAGACAACATACCTGTAGTAGAAACCATCTTAGTGCTTGCCTATTTTGCTGCTTGGTCACAACATTGAAACCATGAAAAGCTCTATCAACAATTAAAAAAATGATATTAGAGCTTGTTTTTATAAACTTTACACTAAATAAATATATAAACATAAACTAACGTGTTAATGATATCTTTGGTTTCTTCTTGTGGACTTCCACGGAGGGAATCGAACTAGTAAACTTTATTATCATAGGTGGCAATGACAATCAGGGTCTAATGATAACTACAAAATACAAACCATGTTAGTTATAATCCTATATATATAACTTGTATATCTTAAATACAATAATATACTTATCCTTTCACGTAAGGTACAAAATATAATTTCTTTTTCATTTGAGTCATTATGGTCATCATGTGGATCAGCCTCACTTCCACAGTTCATGACTATTTTCTGCACCCTTTGAAGACACATAAAGCCATATGTGTCCTCAAGTCCTTTCTCTTGACAGACTCAAGTAAAGTGCCTATTGTTCAAATAAGAAACATTAGGACGTGCATAAGTATAACATGAAATAAGAAGATGATATTGTAACTTACAAAATAGCCAGCAGTATGAAGACTATATCCAGCTCTACAAAGTTGAGGAACTGAATGAGGTCTTTCTTGGTGAAGTCATATGTTACATCTAAACCCATAATCCCCAGCGGCATCTTGGAAGTAAGGGGGTTCTCCATGTTTACCACCATAGAATGAAATTCTATCACCAAAGTTATTATTACAACCTTCTCCTTTCTAGACAGTGTAGTCTTTCTAATTTCTCTATGTCATATCCAATTTATATACCTCAAATTTATCTCATCAAAGATAAGATGCTCTCTTATCTCAAGAATACTCTGTCAACTATTGTTTAAGCATTTGACACAAGGACAACAATACAATCCATCTCTTTTACTAGGGGTATTTCTCTAAGCAAACTCAAGGAACCTTTCAACCACATCCCCATATTCTTTACTAATTCTCTTAGTTTTCATCTAACTACGATCTATTGTTTTACAGAGTCAATGAGCATAGTTGTACTATCAAGCTCAATTCTAACTCCTTAATTCAAATATTCAAATAAATAAAATAATTAAGTGTTAGCTAATAAATTAAAATTGACTAATACTTAATTACAAATTAAAGAGAATGTCTTTTTTATTTTATAAAAAATTCGATAGGAAAATATAACAAATTCCAAATTATTTAAAAAATGTACAAATCAATCAACCAACCAACCAAACCAATAATGTAATAAACAAAAACAAGAAAAATTTGAAGAAATATAACAAACAAAACAAAAGTAACAATTCAATCTCAAACCAATTCAATGAATAAATATTCTTAAAGCTAAAACTTCTGAATCCAAAACGGGAACACAAATGATATCCATTTGCCATGAAATTTTAAACAACATTTTACCATTAGTCAAAGTTCATAATGAAAAAAAGAATTTGACAAAACACTGAACAGATTATTTATTAGTAAATTCTCAAGTTTATTACAAAAATATACCAAAAATTCGAAATAAAATATCAAAAGAAATTATAAAAAATCAAAAACTTGAAAACTAATCAACTTTGAACATTTAAACATGTTTCTAATGCTGTGTATAGGAAGGAATTAAGGTTTTCTAACTCTAAATGCCACCAACCAACAACTCAAGCACATAAAAAAATTCAAAATAGATAATGTAAGACTTCCAAAATGTAAAACCAATCAACCCATTTGAAAAACAATAGATTTTATTGTCAAAACATCCAAGAAACCAAGAAAAAATGAAAAGAATGAAACAAACTGGAGACGATTCAAATGCAAAAATGTGATGGAAAGGAAATAACATGCTTCTCCACATAATTGCAAGAAAGGTTCAAAACCATAAAGTTTCATTGCATTCATTGTTTCCTCATGCATTGAGCACCTCCTTGCCCTTTCCTTTTGATGTAGTAGGCCCTAGGGTTTGTTGAACATGGGAGGGTAAGATTCAAAGGAATCTTAGTAGCATAGCATCACATTCATAATGTCACACAAGCAAGGCATTACATGCCACATGAACTAGCTATTACATACTTTCACTTAATGCATATGTCATGGAAAGAAAATAACATGCTTTTTATTCATAGCACTCAACATTGCATAACCCAAGGCATTACATGCATGGAGTTATACATCACATAACATCATCATCTCATCTACCTCATGACATAACAACATAGCATAACATGTAATAATAAATACAATGTAAGGTAATACTCAAATAGTATATCTCTTTCAAGCTTTCCTTTTTGCTTCAAGCTTTTTCCTTTTGGGCAACTATTCTTCTCTTTTGATACAACACCTATTGGTAACACAATAGGGCATCAAATATTATTATTTCATCCAATGCATTAATCACATAACCCTTAATCCACTTTTTCTTTGATTCTTGGTTTATAATTTCTAACTTTGATTCCTTAATTCTCCTAGGCCAATCCTACATAATTTTTCATATAGAATTCAAATATTAACTTAGATTTAGGAAAATTTGATTCTTCCCTAATGATCTTCACTTGATTGATTATAGGGGAATTTTTTTCCAAAATTTCTACTTTCAATTTTAATACTCCTAAGCTTCCTTTCTTAGTGTTTTCCTACACCATTTCATCATTTAAACATATTAGAAGTATCAAATTGAATTAAATCCAATCCTAACTCCCAAGTCTCTGCTTGGCCGAAACACAACTCAAGTTTAAGGGGTTGGATTTTCTTTCCAAAACTCAAGTATAATCAATCAATTCCTACCCCTTTTTAGATGTTTAATATATGTTTCAAACCCTCGGCTAAATTCCTCTAATTTTCTAAAAATTTTGGCAGCATTTTTCCTTGGGAAATGGCTATCCAATCAACATAAAACACCACAAAAAACAGCCCATAAAAATTCACAAAAGGTTTAAAAGCTTACCTTAGTGATTCCTTGAGTTTAGGTGGACTTTCTTGCTCTAGAATTTCTTATTCTCTCTCTGAAAACCAAAGAGCAACAAAGCCTCTCTTTAGTCTTCCTCTTGGCCCAAAATTTGAGAGGTGGGAGGGGGTATTTATAAAGCTTTGGCTTGACTCTTAGCCCTTAAAGTTTAATAAAATTACAAGGTGTAGGTGGAAAGATCCCAACCCTCCATTTTTATTCCAAAAATAATGGAAAGCAAAATGAAATAAATGGACAAATCTTAGGCTTCAAGAAGGTGATCTTGTTACTTGTCCATGTGATGTTGATCGGATTGGGATGTCGCCTTCCGAGTCATCAAAATTGTGATTATACCAGATAATGTAGTACAGGGTATGACTAATCGTTCTTCTCAAGGAGCACTTTATTGGAAAACAACCTAGTCTAAATTGATAATAAAAAATATGATGATTTGTATAAAGAAAAAGAGGGTTTTAATTGTTTTAAAGATGGTGCAATAAATGTAAAGTGTAGAGAAATAAATGTTTTTGGGATTTTAAATGAATGAAAAAATGTTTTGGATTAAAGGGAAATTATGGTAAACTAGTCTCTTGATGATGAAAACTCAGCTATCACTACTCTTAAAATGAATGGGAGTTTTAGAAATCTCTAAGTTTGAAGGGAAACCCCAAGTAATCACTTGAGTCCAATATCTTAATTAATGAAAACTCACTTTAATCAAAGTTAATTAACACCTTTTAAAACATTATTGAAAACCACTTAAAGTGTAAATGACCAGATGATGCCATGTCCTCGGGATGTCAGTTGACAATCACAGAATACCAAGCACACAGATTAATCATCAATAATCACTAAGCATTAATTGAACACCAGGATTCCAAACTGAAATATTTATATAAATGATCCAACATCAACAACATCCAATCCAAATACATTTAGCCGTCTAAACACAAGATTTACAATCATAAACCAAGTATGATACAAATGCAAAAATCTCTATATCTAGAAATCTCTAACACAGAATTAAGCACAGTTTTAGACTGATAACTCCCCTATTAAGTCCTTGAGCTCAAGCTTTGTCTTCCATTACTAAGAGGCTAAAGATTTAGCCTCTCATGTCTTCAAACTGATTGCAATTGCTCCACGTATGAATAGCCATAAGGGAAGTTAAAAATAGGGTTGGAAAAATGGAGAAGAAGATGGTTAGAGTGGTTTGATCAGTTCAGAATTGCAGAAAATGATGAATAAGTGAAGAAAAATAAAGGTTTTAGGTGTGGAATTAATGGAGGCTTGAGAGGATATAGTGGAGGCTCATCCCTATGCCAATTTTCAGAATAGAAGACTGTGTCTTCGTGGTGGCTGCTCCCCTTAGGTGTAGAAGCTCAGAAACCTATTCTAAAACGCACAACTTCACTTAGTGCACTCAGGTCGTGACCTCAGAGGTGTCAAGTCATGACTTGGGGGTCCAGGTTGTGACCTCAGAAGTGTCATGTCACAACCTGGGAAGGCAGAGAGCATTCAGTCTTGACTTAGCTCCAAAAAGTGTAGTTTTATTAAAAGGGCATCCAAGTCGCAACTTTAGCAATCCATGTCATGACATGGGAAGGCAGAACACTCCAACCCTTGTGTTTTGGTCCTTGTAATATTTTGGCTCCATCAATGCTCTATATTGGGTCTTAGGTCCTTCTCTAATTGCCTGAAAATCACAACAAAGAGCTTTGTAAAGACTAACTAATTACAGATCAAGGCAATTGTAATTAAGGAAGGGAAATTGACCCTTTTAACCCCTTAAACAGCAAAATGCAATACATGAATCAATGTAACCAAAAAGCTATAAATGCATGCATAATAAGGGCAAAAGTGTTGCAAAATATCAGAAAACACTTGAAAAAACCATATAAAGATAGGCTTCTATCACTCCCCCACACTTAAACCTTTGTAATCCTAGACAAAGACTTGAATCAGTCCAAAGAAAGTACAGTTATAATTAAGGAAACTAGTATGTTTAAAAGTGATCTTAAGAGCTAATCGATCAATATCTTTCAGGAAGACAAAAATGATAACATGAATAATTCCAAGTAATTAGATACAAAGTGTAATTGATTCTAAATGCATGAACAGTAGAGATTTGCTCATAGGGTATAAATGTTTGATTTGCTCATCTCTCCTTATTGGGGTTCTTTTCCCTCAAAAATTCAAGTAGCAGACATCCTACCACAAGCTTGTAATAACTTTAAAATTTCCACTACTATTTAGCATTCGTGTAAATAATCAAAAGCACTTTTAAGGTTGTAGTGATGGAAAGGCTAGATGGAACAGAAAATGGTGAAATCAAGTGTCAAGAATTAAAGAAATGTGAGTCAAATATCATCTATTCTTAAACAAGAAAGTTCAGATCCCAACCTTCTACCACTAAGGGAATACTTTATTCAACTTGTTTTGTTGCTATAGTTTATGTATATAAAAAGTATTTCTTTACTCTTTCTGTTTTTTTTTTGCTTTCTTTCTTTCCTTTCCTTTTCTTCTTCTTCTTCTTCTTCTTCTTCTTCTTCTTTTTTTAATCTTTTTTTTTTTCAAAACTTTTCTTTCTTCCTTTTTTTAAAACAAAACTAAAATTCACAATAAAAAGCCTTAAAGGTTAGGAAATCGTAATTATCAAGATGAAATCAACTCAATTAACATCATAGTTCAAACACTCAAAATGATAAATGAAATGAAGGAAGTGTAAGATCAAAAGGGTCAAACAATGGATAGATGTTTGTGGATTGTGTTTGGGGTAAAAAGGTATAAAAAAGAATGCCTCTATCATATTCAAAATCATAAATACACACGTAATTTTGACTAAGAGGTAAAACAAGTTCTAGAGAATGTAAACCACATGATTAAACACTCAATATAGGAATTAAGGCCCAAGAATATCCTTCCAACAAGCGTTTCATATCTCAATTGCTCATACAAAAAGTTTCAATCAATATGCATTAGTCACGAGGCATTAAGACATTTATTACAAAAGCAACCCATAGGATGATGATTACAAAGATCAAAATAATCACTTAAGAACATACTTGGATCTCAAAAGTACCTATAAAGTCTTAGAAAAATCATTTTCAAAATCTAGTATTCTTAAAAATTCAAGGATGAGCATGGTTTTCAAGAAAAACTATTTGATACAATGAGGGTAAATTAAAAAGGCAATGATTTTGCTTGCAAAATGCACAAAGGCAGCTTAAAAAGGTTCTTTCTATACAGCATTACACAAAGCAAAGAGAAGGAAGGTAGTATATAGAGAAAGGGACCAAGTCACGACCTGAAAACAATGAGGTCGCGACTTGAGTACACAGAGAGCACCAAGGTCACGATTTGAAATCAGTAGGTCACAACTTAAAGTCACAGAAACCCTCCCCTATTAAAACCACAACTCAAGTCACAACCTGAGGTCACAGAAGCTACCAACAAAAAAATTTTCAAATCTTGGCTAAATTTTAACAAGTAAAACTTTTTCAACAAGCATCAAAACAGTCAGAGATGATCCAATTCATAGCAATTCACCATCCACAATCAATTCAAAGCCAAAGAATGATGATGGAAGATTGGATTTTTGAAAAAAATGTGCCAAAAATTTGAAGCAACCATAAGAACAAAGCAACACTAGCAAAGTAGCAAAGCGAAAATGAATTCCTTCCCCACATTTAAACTTGACAGTGTCCTCACTGTCAAAGGGAAAGGGAAAAAGAACAACAGCTACCACAATTAAACACAAATAAAACTAGCCACTCATAGCAATTAAATTCAGAAACATCAAAGTTAAACCTCTAATTACACAGTTTGCAGGGAAGAATAATAGAAACAAAAGAAAAACTAAAAAAACTAAAGACTCTTAAGTAGAATGACTCTCAGTCTTCTTCCTCTCTTCTCTCATCTTCAACCCCAGCATCTTTTCCTGCTTGAACATCCCCTTCTCCCATTTCAGCATTAGTAGTAGCAGTGGCACCAGAGGACTGTCCCAAATCTCCACTAAAGTAACTTGTGGCAGGGATGGTGTTCTCCCAGAAAGCCTGCTCATACCCTGGAAGAAGGTTGACCCATGAGGGAAGCTAAAAATAGGGTTGGGAAAATGGAGAAGAAGGTGGTTGGAGTGTTTTGATCAATTTAGAATTACAGAAAATGATGAATAAATAAAGAAAAATGAAGGTTTTCGGTGTGAAATCAATAAAGACTTGAGAGGAGATGGTGGAGGCTCATTCCTATGCGAATCTGCATAATAGAAGAGTATGTCTTCGTGGTAGTTGCCTCCCTTAGGTGTAAAAGCTCAAAAACCTATTCCAAAACGCACTGCTTCACTTAATGCATTCAGGTTGCGACCTCAGAGGTGTCAAGTCACGACCTCAAAAGTGTCATGTCGCGACCTAGAAAGGCAGAGAGCATTCAATCTTGACTAGCTCCAAAACATGTAGTTTCGTTAAAAGGACATCCAGGTCATGACTTCAGCTATCCATATCACAGCCTGGGGAGGCAGAACACTCCAACTCTTGTGTTTTAGTCCTTGTAACATTGTGGCTCCATCAATGCTCTATCTTGGGTCTTAGGTCCTTCTCCAATTGCTTGAAAATCACAACAAAGAGCTTTGTAAAGACTAACTAATTACAGATCAAGGCAATTACAATTAAGGAATGAAAATTGACCCTTTGTACCTCTTAAACAGCAAAATGTAATGCATGAATCAATGTAACCAAAAAGTTATAAATGCATGCATAATGAGGGCAAAAGTTTTGCAAAACATCAGAAAACACTTGAGAAAACCATATAAAGATAGGGTTCTATCAGATGTCATAGTGATGATGTCACTTTGCTTATGTTATGCGAAGATCATTTAATCTTAACCTTGGTTAACTTCCTTAATCACAATGACTAACTTTTCTTAATAACCTCCTAGAAACTTAATTTTATTTTTTTATTTAAATATTTTTCCTTTAAATAGGCCACATTAGGTGTGATTTTTGGGCCAAATGGGCTGGAAAGTTTTGCAGAAAATTTCACTTCCCTGGGTATCCTTACATTGTACTGAGTACTAGTGTAGTATCAGACGGTTTTTTTTTTTTTTTGTATCTTGTCCATTTTACAGTCTTAGAAAATTCATCTTAGTGCACCATTAGCCTTCTCTTAGGGTAAGGAAGTTTCATGATTTTTCTTAGAATTTAATTGTCTCAGGAATTCTCTAAATTCCACTTTTAGCGAAATCAACACTTTAGCAATGATAATTCTGCTTTAAATATTATTAAAGTTAACCTCTTCATCAATTGAAGTTAAGAAAAATCCTCTAAGTTTTTCTTTCACATTTTTTCAGAATTATTGAGGTCTCTAAATATTTTTGTAATTAATTTTGTTACTAGTACTTGATGTAACCAAAAATTTCTGTGAATGTGAAAAATTCTACATTTATTTATTTTCCTTCCAGTAATTCCTCTGGGACCTTAAACACTATTCCTTGACCCTTAATTCTATTTTACATGATTTTTTGGGAATTTTTGGAAATTTCTAACCTGACTTCCCAATTAAATCTTTCTTCAACTAATATTTCAAAATATCAATCCAGCCACTAACCAAGTTTCAATTCAAACTTTTGAGAACTATATTCCCCCTACACTAACTAGCCCTTGGTCCAATTAATTTCCTTATTTTCAGGGTTAAAATTTTTAGGATGTTATAGTAGTATGCTCAATTGTAAACCTATTCAAACACTGACGATTTCTTTCTTTAAAGATTCTCCTCCAATGGCTGATCCTCATTTATATCATTCAATTAATGGTGCTCTTTAGTATGCTACAATCACTAGACTAGAAATTCCTTTTAATGTGAACAAGGTTTGTCAATATATACAGAATGTAACAATAGTTATCTCCAACCTGTTACTAACCCTTTTAAACTCAAAATTTAATAATACTAACCATGATAGAAAAGAATCTTAGTATAATTTTTGAAAAGGCAACCATGGTTATAAAAAGAAATTTGATTCGTCAGAAATGTTAACCACAGTTAATTGTATTTCACAATAACTGGGTCTTGGGCTTTACTAAAACATCCTACCTTTAACCCTTCAGAGTGCACATTAGTAAGTGTTATGATTCAAATAGGTCATGACACAAGCCCGTGGATTTAAAATTTCAACATAACTACTCGGATTACTATTAACTATTTAAAGTCAGATTTCAGGTCTAATTTTGAAAAATCATAACTAATTCCATAAAAATCGTACCTCCTTGTGTACACATCCAATTAAGGTGATATAGCACTCATTTTAAAGCCTAGGATGTGTACTATAACTCTGCCAAATTTCATGGCTTAACTCATTTATTTGGTAGGTCAAACTGGAGCTACAAACTCACTGCTCCATAACCTACGTTTTATCCCTTAACCTCCTTTTTACTTTAATTCTTTCTATTTCTTTGACATACATAAATTGGGTTTACACTTTCCCAATCATCCTCATATATTTCTATTCATTCCATAAATATTGTAATTAAATACATGGCATTATTGGCATCCATAACATAGATTACATAATAGGAGAATCACACATTAAATAATAACATCATTCATTAATGTCAACAATTCTCCACTTTCTTCTCCTTGCCTCTCATGCTATTATTGTCCACCATTGATTGGCCTAAATGGTTGGTTGGGGAGGGGTGAGATTTGGGAGAATCTCAGTAGCAAACACTACCCATAAGCATGCAAGACCTAATACACATGCATGACATGTTATAACATTAATACATGAATGCCATGGAAAGTAAGCTAAAGCATTTCATGCTTTCATAACATATTGCCAAGGCAAAACATAACATAAACTTACAAACATAACTTTGGAAACATTTCATCATGGCTTAGTTACATCATGGCAACACAACTACATCATGCAAGCATACATATCAATCACACAATATAGGTAAGTTCACTACCTTGTAACATAGCTTTCCTCTTGCTTTTCCTTTGATTCCCTTGTCTTTCCAACCCTATGGAGTTTCGGTCAACACCATCAAACATCCTCTTGGATGTTCCAAGTCCTAAACACACCAATACATGATGCAAAACAATTATTAGAATCAAGTTATCAACTTATCTCTACTTGGTTCTTTTTTGAACATACTTGAACTCTAACTTTTGAGTTTCAATTCCAACCTTCCCTAAAATTATTTCCACATACTATCCCCACATAATTTTGTATGTAGAATCCATTTCCAAGCTCAAAACAATCAAAATCTAATCCTAACTATTCAGAATAGTCAAGGCCGAATAGAATCACAAACTAAGAGAAAGTTGGACTTTTTGCAAAATCAACACAGAACCACCTGGTTCTTGTTGTTTCCAATCCTTTAAACATGCTTCTAACATTCATATCATCTTTTCCTATTCTAATAAATTTCGTGCAGCACCTCTCCATAAGATTTCAATAATAAAAAATTTAATCAAACCAACCACCAGCTCAAAAATAATAAGAGAGGTAGAAACTACATCAAAAACGTCACACATACCTTGTTTTAGAGCTTGATCTAGCTTGGAACCACTTGGCCTTTCTTTCTCCCTCTTCTTTCTCTCTCTAGAAACCATTTTGCAAGAGCTTCCTTAAGGTTTCCATGGCTTAGAACGAAATGAGAGGGAGGGGAAGGGTATTTATAGAAAATAAGACCGAATCTCGGCCGTTGATCTTAAAAATACGTGGCTTGATCTGGACTTTCCATTTTCTCTTTTTATCCTGTGATGACACGTGTCCTATGACATCATGCTTACCTCATCAAGCCACATGTCTTTAGTCTAACCGCACACGTGTCTTGCATCCAACCGTACACGTAATACCTCCTTTTCCGATCTAACTGTACACTTGTCTCTTTCATATTCCTTCATTATTTTGGCATTAAAATAGGGAAGAAATTAATATAAAATTCATGCAAAATATAGCCCTTAGGTATTCCTCTACCTATTTTTCCATTCTGCACCGTGTCGGGTACTTTTTTGAGTCCTAACTAACCCGATACCACTAGGATATGTTCTAGCAACATTTTCTCATCTTAATTAAGTACATATATGGCGCCATCTTAGAGGAGCATAGATAAAAATAATTAGCTCTACTGATAGGCTATTTAACCTTATTGAGTCACGTAGTAGAGATTTCACTATAACGAGTAGACAAAGGACTGTCTAAAATATACTCGTATTGCATTCTGATTTTTATACTGTCCATAAATATCTTCTGCTGACTCAGGGTGATGACTCGTAGGTGACTCGGCACGCTGACTTAGCGGTGTCATGATTGCATTTGGTGACTCTGCACACTGACTCAGCGGTGTCATGATTGCATTTGGTGACTCAGCTTGCTGACTCAATGCCATCATGATTGTCTTTAGATATTTTCTTTCTCCTTTTTCCAAAAATATTATTAAATAATACTTAATCAGGGTTACCTTCTCTGAATTCTTTCTATTGGCTCGTAACTCCGTTGATCTATCTCTGGGTTTCATTCTTTCCCTTTCATCACAGGAAATTCCTCTAATTTTTCTCGGGTCAAAAGTCAAACTCTAGACAGCTATTTTGACTTTCCCCGGATATGGTATAAATAGGCTTTAAATTTAATTAAAGCTAACCTTGTCAGTTTCTGGGGACGGAATTAATTTTACAATCTGTATAAATTCCTCAACTACTGGTCCCCAGTTTTTCCTGATTATTTGAGGCTGTATCATAGCTTAAATAATTCAATTTAAGTTACTATCTCAAATTACTTAAAACCCTAGAATAACTTCAGGGTCATTTCTAGCCTTATATTGGCTCTGGGATCCTATTCCCGTTTTTCTGGAATTTTTCTAAGTCATTTGGGCCCTTTTTGCTACCTCTGAGCATTGGCTGACCAGAACTTTTATTATTTACAATTAGGTCCCTACTTGGCCTAGGAATCTTTTCTTTGCAATTTGGTCCCTCCTTAGGCCTAACCTTCGGAACCATCTCTTACAAGTTTCTGGCATAACCTCCGGCCTCTAATTGTTTCCAGTTCGTCATTTTTTAGTCCCTGAACACTATTGTTTCACACATTTGTCCTTAGAAAATCTCTTTTTCCTTCTGAGGGATCTCTAGGACTTTCGTTGCATTAGACTTAGTAATCATCCTTTCCTTGTGCTATTACTTGTATCTATGAGCCAAAATTTGGGATGTTACATTTACAAAGTCCAGAACATCATATTCAACTCTAAGCCCATAACATGATATTTTCTGAATAAAATTCTTCTAAACCAATAGTAATCAACTACTTTTAAAAGTCATTATGGATCCACAACTTATAAACACAAGTAACCTAGTAACAAAAGTAATTAAGACCGTTAGTCTTAGATAAATCAGAGTATGCAAAAAGAGCTATATGTGGCAATATACAATACTCATCACATGACAAAAAGGAAATTATACAAGATAAACTTGAAAGCTAAGCCTCCATCGCCTTTCCTGACGGACTAGTCCTACAGCTATTACCTGAAAATGTTAAACTACGGGGTGAGACAAAAGCCTCAGTAACCAATAATCCTACTTATCAGGAATACAAGTGCTTGAGAGGTGTCAAGTGGAACAGTTGCAAAATCCATAACATTCACAATTGTCACATGATTATATTTATATATATATATGTATATATCAAAATACAATATCTCACTCTCAATTCCACCTTATTTCCTCACACCTTATATCCTCTGGCTGAACCCATGAGTTATTATTGACCTATGTGACTAGTAGCTCAACATAATAAGCTCACTGATCAAGTGATGTGAACAGGCCAAAATTCACAGAGCACAAGACCAAACCATGGGTTCCCCCTCTAGTCCACTAGCGGGGTGTCATATGCCCTACAACAAATGAAAGGGCAAAAGAATCAACCAGTGTATATCTGGCGTCCTCCCACCTTATTACCTCTATAATATATATAAAATTCATCCTCTTATTCTCCCTGTAATATGTCTCTCACCAATCAACATTCACCATCCCCTCTCGTATTTATAGTCATGAGATTTATAAAATAATCATTCACATATAATATAATAACTTTCACATTTACCGAAATCAAGATTTCTAAATTACAATAATCAACATCAATTGTCAAAACCATTTCTTAATAAATTGATGTCCCACATGACAAGTTTATAAATTCATAATTTCATAACTATTTATCAATAACATGAAGTATCTCAAGGAAATTTCAACAATAATATATTTCATTGCTTAAATCGTAGCCCAATGACATTTTAAGAATCTCATGTAATTCAAAATCACTCACAACATTATACAAGTATACATAGCAAGTGGAAAGTGGTTACCTTTTATCGAGGCTATAAAAGGAATCACCACAAAGTCAACCCTGTGCTCAAACCAATAATCCAATAATTAATCTACACAATTAATATAACCACATATTAATATAAGCTAATTAATTGAGCTTATATGTATTAGTTAAATTTCTAATTTAGTTTAACTTAATTTTTCTTCTAAATTCTCACAACTCTCATAACCCAAAATTAAGTATTTTAGAACTAACTTATAAATTTTCTAACAAGCCAAATTATTTATTTACATCCTCTGAATTATTTAATCTAAGAAAAAGAATTCTCCAAAATTCTCAAATATGAAATTATTATATTTTAAATTCTAAAAATCCTATTTCAAATTAAAATCTCAAAACCAGACCATCAAAAATCCAATAGTACCTCAAATATTTATAAATAAATATCTAATTAAAATTTTATTGATATAACTATTGGATTTCTTTTTCTTCACAAATAATAGAATTTTAGTTAAAATAATTATTTTAAAACCTCCAATTACCCAATAAATAAAAATAAATCGATTAAAATCTCAATAATATGTCTAAGAACTCGAATAAATTATTTAACTTAATTTTAATCGTTGCAAATATGATATATCTCATAAATATCATTTTTAACTAAAAATTAATTTAAATATTAAAAACTAATAAGTGGGCAAATCTAAATCGATTAACATTAACAACTCATTTGCCTCTAAATTTTTATAGTCATCTATTATCAAAATTCAGAACTTATTCCATATATAAGTCTCAATTTTCTCTAATCACTATAATAATACTGCCATTAGGAAGCTTAAAATATATAGGAAATGTTTATAAAGAAAGTTTGATAAAAAGAAGTAATTTTGTGTATCTAAATAATCTCCAAAGCTTGCCATCTCCTTCACAAAAATTGTCGATATGCTCGTTGCTCTCTCTCCCGCACTCTCTCTCTTTCCCTCTTTCTCTCTTACACCCTCATCTTCTGTCGCCTACTCTCTCTTTTATTTTCTATTTTCCAACCACCTCTCTCTTAATTTTCTTCTTGCATTGAAGCCTCCTTCCTAAATTTCTTCTTCTTCTTTAATGCTCCTTCCTTTTCCACTGATTCAGTGGAATGGGTGATTTTTTTTTTTTTTTTTTTAATATATTAAAGTATTATTATTTTATTATAATAATAAAATAGTATTATTTTGTATTTTTTCTCTCTTTTTTTCATAAATTGTAAAATAAAATTTAGGATATTACAACTCTTCCTACCTAATTAGAATTTTGTCCTCAAAATTTAAATGACCATACACAAAAATAAAAAACAAAAGCAATTCATGGTGTTTACTAAGGAATCAAGTAAGGGTAGTTGCAATGCATTCGCTCCTCAGTTTCCCAAGTAGCATCACTGGGACTCATATCTTTCTAAAAGACCTTAACAAGGCAAATGGTCTTTGATAGAACCCAATCTTTACATGGTTTTCTCAAGTCTTTTCTGATGTTTTGCAACACTTTTATCCTCATTATGCATACATTTATATCCTTTTGATTATATGGATTCATGCATTGCATTTTGCTATTTAAGGGGTAAAAAGGGTCATTTTCTTTTCTTAATTGTAATTGCCTTGATTTGTAATTAGTTAGTCTTTACAAAGCTCCTTGTTGTTATTTTCAGGCAATTGGAGAAGGATCTAAGACCCAAGATGAAGCATGGACGGAGCCACAAGTCATAAGAGTCAAAACGCAAGATTGTAGTGTTTTGTACCCCCAGGTCGCGACATGAGTTGCCGAGGTCGTGACCTGGATGCTCTTAAGTGAAGTAGTTCATTTTGGGGCTAGGTCAAGACTGAAGGCTCTCTATGTCCCCAGGTCACGACATGGCCTTTGTGAGGGCGCAACCTAGACTTCCCAAGTCACAACATGAGATTATGAGGTCGCGACCTGAGTGTGTTAAGTGAAGCCATCATGAAGAAATGGTCTCCATTATGCATATTTGCAATGATAGAAGCCACTACTATGTTCTCTCAAGCCTCTATTGATCCCACAACTAAAACCTTTATTTTTCTTCACTTCTTCATCATTTCCTATGATTCTAAACCGATTAAACCACTCTTACCACCTTCTCCATTTTTCCAACCCCTTATCATACCTTGAGTGATTGTGACATGTTTGAAGACATAAGAGGCTAAACCATTAGCCTGTGATGGAAGATGAAGCTTGAGTTCAAGGACTTAATCGAGGAGTTTTCTTATAGGCTAAATCTGTGCTTAATATTATGTTGAACAATTCTAGATTTAGAAATTTTCTGCACTTATATAAGACTTGATTTATGATTGTAAATCTTGTGTTTAGACTACTATAATATATTTGGATTAGATGTTGTTAATGCTGATTTATCTATATAATATTTCAGTTTGAATCCTTATGTTCAGTTTATTGTCAGTCATCATTGATGATTAACCTATTTACTTGGTATTCTGGGTTGTTGGTTGACAATCTAAGGGCATTTGCATCATCCATTCATTTACACTCTAAGTGGTTTCAACAATGTTTTAAATGGTGTTACTTAACTATGATTAAAGTGAGTTTTCATTAACTAAAACATTAGACCCAAATAATTGCTTGGGGTTTTTTATCAGACTTAGAGATTTCTAAACTCCCAAATCAATTCAAGAGCCATGATAGCTAAGCCTTTATAATCAAGAGTCTATTTCATATTACTTTCCTACTTAATCCAAATCATTCCTTCATTCATTCAAAATACCAAAAAGATTTACTTTTTTGCAATTTATATTTACTACGCCACTTTTTGAACAATTAAAACCCCTTTTTTCTCTACCCAAATCAATAGGTTTTTTAAAACCAATTTTATCACACCTTACTATCGGATCTACTTAGGGTTTAATTAAAACCATTTTAGACCACATTAGATGGTCTTGGGCTCAAAAATCCATGAAAAATGCTAATTTTTGCATTTTTACTGTTCATTAGGTAAAAATTCAGTTTTTGGGTCCAACTTCAAAAATTCATAATTTAATCTAGAAAAATCAAAATGGAGTGGTTCAAAATTTTATAAAAATATATTTGAATGCTATTTTAGGTAAAAACAAAACTTTTCAACCAATTCCATTAGAAAAAGCATCATGTTTTTGTAAAATTCACCTCTGTCCACTTGGCAAAAATCCTTTTTCCAGATTCTGAACCTTAACTTTGAAAAATCATTAAAAATCGTGTAGCTGGCTATTTTTAACGTGCTACCTATCAATGTGAAGCTCAGGACATGAACTTTAATTATACAAAATTTCGTGAAGAAATTCGTTCAGTAACTTACTACAACATGGCTCTAATTTGGCGTCCTGCTTAGGGATTACAGCACTAACTATAGATACTTATGTATAACCAAATACAAATATTTTCTCATGGCTTCTCACCATATTAATCCTTGGATTTGCAGCCTCCATTTTGATTGATCAGTCCCTAAAATGTTAGTCACATATGGGGGATGAGATATCAATGAAATCCTAGTAGAAAGATCAATCAACCAAAACATTAATATGCATCAATAACAAGCATTCCAACCTTTTGTTATTAATAGGGAACTACTTTACCTCATACATGTAGCACTCTAACATGCAATAGCCAAGGCACATAAAGTAAGGAGTATAGCTACACAATCATCATCATCATCATTTAGTTCAACCACATAATAACACATGAAATTGCATAGCAATCAATGCACCACTCAACATTAAGGTCAATTAAATCTTACTACCTTAATCCAATGCTCTTTGATTTTCTTGTTCTTCTTTCTTGCTTCCACAAATGCCAAACCCTAACATGGCAATCCATCAAAGGGTAGTAAGGATCATCAACCATTTCTCATAAAAATCAATAACATAATTCAAGGACAACCTTTGTCCCTCAAAGCTTTTACCTTTATTCTTTAAATTTTAGAGTTAGTTTCCATAAACCCTAAAAATTCCCTCTTGACCTTTTCCTACATGGTTTTTCATGTAGATTCCAAATATCTACTGGGATTTAACAAAAAAAATTCCTTCTCTTAGTTTTGAACTGACCAAACCATTAGGGTTCATTATCCAAAAATTACAACTTTGATTCTATGGCTTCCAACACTTGTTCTTTAGGCTTACCCTACACTATTTTTCATTTTGAACACAATGGAAGCCTCAAAAATTTGAAAAACACATCCTAGGGTCCAGATCTTGCTTTGACCAAAATGGTTTTCATGCAACATAACAAAGAAAACAATTCAAAATCAACCTACAAACTTTTGTAACCACTAGGATCTATCATGCTTTGAGGTGTTCTAGCAAGTTTGAACAACAAAACTTCCTTCCCTACTCAATAAAAATTTTGGCCAGCTCAAGAAAAAGGGAAAAGAACTATAATTTTTAACATCAAAAACAAGAGAATCAAGCAAAGAACAATATAGAATCAACTACCAACCTTAACTCCAAGCTTACTTGATCCAAGATGGTTGCTTTCTCCTTGTTTCCACTTCAAGCTCACTCCTTTCTCTCATGATCTCTCCTTAGCCAAAACATTAACCAGATTTAGGGGGAGGAAGAGCTCATTAATGTGCACAAAATATCCCACCAACTAACATTAATGATTTGCCAAGTGTCATATGCCTACTTAATCTTAATCCTCTCTCTTAATTAACTTAAATCATAATGTAATTAAATTTCAAAGTCAAGATCCTCTCCATTGGTGGCTTGACACTTGGAAAGCTTTAATTACCATCCAATAGAGGCTTGACAAGTTACAACTTGTGGGCCAAGTAAAGTGCAAGATTCTAGTCTTCACTTTATCGGTGCACTTTTACTCCGAATTTAATTTCCTTTCTATAATTACAGTGCTCTAACTTCTGTAATTATTTTCTATCAGATCTATAAATTATTCTCCTCATTTTTATCTTTCCAAATTGCCCTCTTTGTCTCCAATTTAATTTTCTAATAATTAAATAAAAAGGAAAACTAATTTCCTTCTTTTTACTGATTTTTCCACTTTTCAAAGGAATTGGGAAAAATCTTGGATACTTGAGGGTCTTCTTTTTATTTCATAATCTCTTATAATTCCTTGGGATATCATAGAAAGTTTTTTGGGATTTTATCCTCTTTAAAAATATTGATTTGGAATTTTCCAAATAAAAAGCCTTAAACTAGCTTAAATAGCCTTTAATTTCCTTTGTAATTTTTCTAAGGGCAAATTGGTCATAAAATCAATTTTATAATCCCATATAATTCTCAAGGAACATTTTACTTATTTTTCCTTAATTTTTTGGGGTTTAGAAATATTTTTCCATAATTATTCTTGACCAATCTTCCTTAATTAGTCAAATTTCCATAATTGGGTTGGAAAATCATAATAATTATTTTTCACCATAAATCTTCTATTTCTCCTTGTCCTTTTTGGCCTTGAAACATTTAGGAATATTCCTATTCCTAAATGCCATGTTACTGGATGTGACATTTAATCTAGATTTTGTCCAGTAAAGCACTCTTCGGGAAGAATGATTGGTTGTGCCCTATACTACATTATCTAGTGCAATCACACACTTAATGACCCAGAAGGTGACATTCTAGTCTGAACAATGGCGCTATTGTTGGGGAACCATTAAATTGGTTCCCTAGTAATTAGTTTTTCATACCATTATGATTTGGGTCGATGTTGTTGAGTTTTAGTTTTTGAACTTTGATTTTGCATTTCATAGCATAAAAATTTTTGAGAAATAGAAACAAATATCTTGTTTTACTATACTTTTGCATTTACACTCTTACATAGCATTTTGCATTTGTTCTAACTTAATCCTGAGTGGTCTTGGCCAATTGCTTGAAGGTTTTGAACTTTTTGCACAGTTTATTGAGCATTTGGTTAAAGTACTTGGTGAATTTTTCAAAGCTTTTGAGAAAGTAACTCTCTATCACTTGAAGTCGTGACTTTAGTTTTTCACGTCACGACCTCACTCCTTCAAGTTGTGACCTGACTTATGGCTTGTCGGGACCTTAGTCTTCTGGTGTTTGGCGTTGCTCTCGGTCTATTCAAGTCGTGACCTAACTTTTAGCAAGTCGTGACCTCAAATTTTCTGCAATCCAGGATTGTTTTCTGTGTAACCAAGTCACGACCTAAGTTGGTTTTTCACTAAAATTTTCTAAGTGTCCAAACTTGCTCTTTTTACATAGTTTTGCTTTCTGCACATACTTTGAGAGAGTATAGCACTTCATACACCTCAAACTCACTGAGCATTATTTGAAATCATTGAGTTTGCCTCAATTTTGAAATACATACTTAGTAAATACCAAAATTTTGACACTACTTCTCTCTTACACTCTATTTGTGCTTGAATTTTGAGTAATTGTATATGCTTAGAGGGCATAGAGGCAGGAGAGGTATAGATACAGCATCTCGTAGCCCACTTATCTTACGAGACCAATCCCATTCATCTAGTGAAAGTGAGGAGGTAGAAGAGTAAATCATGGTTGAAGTCCCTCTTAATAGTGCTAATGGTGGAAATGGGAATGGTAATCATAATAGACCTAATAATGGTGGTAATGAAGGGTAAGGAGAGAACAATGGCTAGAATGGGCTTCATGGACAACCTAAGGGTAGAACTATCAAGGAATTAACTCAATCTGATGGAAATTTTGATCCTATGCCTCGTGTCTTTCCTACTTTTAATGCATATTTTGAAATTAAAGTTCAATTGATCTACTCATTACCTAAATTTCATGGCCTTGCAAGGGAAGAACCCATACCTCCATCTCTGGACTCTCTACATGCAATGCTTGTCTATGAAGCCAGTAGGGGCAAGTATTGATGACATTATATGGAAGGTCTTTCACTTGTCTCTAGAGGGCAAAGCTAAAGAATGGTACATGAATCTGCTGCTCTATATGGATAATGCTTATGAATCATGGACTAGTCTAAAGAAGGCATTTTTTGGATAAGTACATCCCATCCACAAAGATTTTAGCTGCCCGCAAGGAAATTTCAGCAGTTAAGCAAGAGCCTTTCGAATTGTTTTTTGAGTTTTGGAGTAGGTTCCAAGAAATGCTTACCCAGTGCTCTAAGCAACAAATTCTTGAGGAGTACTTGGTATAGTGTTTCTATAATGGATTGTTGACATATGATGCATAAGTGTTAGATGCTGCTACAAATAGATCTATGGAGAATATGGAACCATGAGCTGTATGGGAATTAATAAAGATTTTTACTCTTAACTGATAACATGTAAGCTCAAGGGATCTAAGGAACCATAAAACTGAAAGGGATCCATTGTTGGTCGAGTTAGCATAAGACATGTCCAAGCTTGCAAACACTGTTGAAAGTCTTCGCTCTAACAAGCCACAGTCTCTTGCTTTAGTGGCTACAAGCTGTGGACTTTGTAATTCTTTGATGCACACTACTCAGAATTGCCGAAGGCCAGTTGAAGAAGTAAATGCCATGTACCAAGGAAGAGAGGGGCAATATCAAAAGAGGGACCCCTACTCAATTACTTATAACCCCGGTTGGAGAGACTATCTCAACTTTAAATAGGGTGGGGGAGCAAATAGACCAAATCAATTACAAGGCAATCAATTCCACAATGCTGGAGCATCCTTAAGCAATTTTCAAGATCCTTCAAGAACAATAGTGACAACTCCACAAAATGCTATGGTATCTCAACCACCACTAAGGGGATGACACTTCACAACTTTTGAAGAGCATGGCTACACAGATGACAAACATAGAGGGGTGAGTAAAGGAGAATGATGATAAGTTTGTCTCTATAACTACCATCTTGTAAGGGATGCAAAAGGATAACTTAGATGTTCATAAGAAACTGGAGGAGCTCACTTTGAAAAACATCGACATCACCAGTCATTTGACCCAATTATCTAATGCGGTCAATGACATGCAAGCTAAAAGTGGTGGTAGTATTCCCTTTAACACAGTGATTAATCCTAAGGGCCTCAATGCTATAACCTTAAGAAGTGGTAAAAAGGTTTACTTTGAGGGTGAAAGAGTAGATAAAGATGAGTCAGAACAAGATGTAGTAAGCCTTCTACTTAGCCCAATAAGATTGGGCAAATCTGAGAGCTCAAAAGATGAAGAGCTCATGTTGAGGACAAGAACACGAGAGCCAAAAGGGGAGTTGACTCAGTTGCATGAAAAAGTGTCTTATGAGGCTGCACAGGGGAATAAGAACATTATAGAAAGCTCTACTTACAAAGACAAACAAAAGGAAGAGAAGGCAGAGACTAGCACGCAAGGAGCCTCTAAGCCTATAGGTAAGGAGGTATGTACTAAAGACCTTTCTTTTCCTAAAGCCTATTTCTTTGGTAAGAAAAAGTTTGATGCTGAGTTTGCTATTGATGCTTACATATTGTTTAATAAACTGAAAATCAATGTGCTTATCATTCAATTCTTGAGAGAAAACCCTAAATATTTCAAATTGTTAAAAGAATTGTGCAATGACAAGCAAAGATTTAGGCCCCTTGAGAGAATTCAGGTAAGTGTTAATGTGTCATCCTTATTCAAAGCTGAACTACCAGTTAAGTGCCAAGATCCTGGATCTTACACTATCTCCTGTACCATAGGAAAGGTTCACATTAAGGGAGCGTTGTTAGATCTAGGAGCAGCTATAAAGGTCAGGCCTTGGCCAGTTTACTTTGCCTTAGGGATAAATGGGATCAAAGACACAAGTATAGTGCTCCAACTAGCAAATAGGTCTATTAGGTGTCCTAAGGGAATAATAAAGGACATTCTAGTTCAAGTCAAGGACCTAGTATTCCTTGCTGATTTCTATGTTTTTGACATGTCAAATGAACTTGCAACTGAAAGCACTTTGATCTTGGAGAGACCTTTCCTCCAAACTTCCAAAACTATCACAAGTATGAAACATAGCTTTATCATAATCAAAGTAGGAGACCATGTTGTAACCTTTAATATGAATAAATCTATACGTTACTCCTTTGATAATTCTGCATTCATGGGTTTAAATACCATTGATTTAGCTGTTGAGTAAGTTAAGGACAAGTATGAGCTGAATATGCACAATAATTATGACATAGGTTCACCTAAACTGATTGCTTCTTCTCCTAAATCATCACGTGAATCTTATGAGCTAGACTCATCTTTGAGTGCCTATGATGAATATTTCAATTCCCTCTTTTTTGTTTATTTATTTTCTACTTCTTGTGAAGATGATGCCATGCATTAATTCCTTAGAAATTGATAGCATGCTTTCCATTTCCTAAGATTTTTCTTTTCCTTCAAGTTTTGATTCCATTTTTGTGTTCACAAATGACGTTGCTCTTGGAAGGGGTATGTAGCTAATGATACAGGTGTTCAAGATATGATGGATGCTAAGAGTGGAGTAAAATTGGAGGAAACTAGCCTCTGTAACATGAGGTCGTGACCTGAGGAATCTCATGTCACGACCTTGGATCAACTCTGTCAATAAGGTGGCCTCTGTGAAGTGAGGTCATGACCTGGGATTATAAAGTCATGACCTGAGGCCCCTATTTTATCAATTGAACTTTAGACTTTAATTGCTTCACTATCTCATGTCTTAGAGACCTTGGTTAAAGGGCCAACACTCTCTAACTCAACTCTAAATCATTCACACTCTAAAATCACACACCATACCTTGTGATTTTTGAATGATCTAATTTCAAATAATGATTTAGGTATGGAGGTAAGCCAACCCAAGATTGTTGCTGCTGTGGACCAACTTGAGCTTGGTGTAACATCTGAGGGAACTAAGGCAAGTGTAATTAGTCCAAATGAGGCTAACAAGTGCACTTCTCAAGAGTCAATAAAGGGGAGTTTCTCTAACTCTATTGATTTTCCTACTCTAATTCCCTTGATTGTTCAACCCCCAACTTTGGAACTTAAAGATCTACCCCTTACTCTTAAGTATGCTTATCTGGATGTTGAAAGTAAATTACCTGTTATTATCTCTAGTTCTTTAACTGAAAGTGAAGAGTCCAGTTTGACGAGTGTACTTAGTAGGAATAGGGAGGCTTTGAGTTGGCAATTAGATGATATTAAGGGAATTGACTCTACTGTTTACACCCATAGAATTTTATTAACTGAAGGTTCCAAGCTAATTAAACAAAACCAAAGGAGACTAAATCCTCTAATCTCTGATGTGGTTAGAAAGGAGGTAGACAAACTTTTGAGGGTTGGAATTATATACGCTATATGTGATAGTGAGTAGGTGTCACCGGTACAAGCCGTGCTAAAGAAGAGTGGGATCATAGTAGTAAAAAGGGAGAACAATGAACTTATCCCAACTAGGGTGCAAAACTTATAGAGAGTTTGTACTGATTACAGGAAGCTGAACGAGTCCACTAGGAAAGACCATTTTCTCTTGCCTTTTATTGATCAAATGCTTGAATGGTTAGTAGGGAAGAGTAATTACTATTGCTTAGAAAGATACTTTGGATTCAAATTCTTATAGACCCTAGAGACCAAGATAAGACTACCTTCACTTGTCCATTTGGAACATATGCTTATAAAAGAATGTCTTTTTGTTTTTGTAATGCACCTGGCATATTCCAATGCTGCATGTTATCTATTTTCGTTGAGTTCATTAAAAAATGTATGGATGTGTTTATGGATGATTTTATTGTCTATGGCAATTCTTTTGATGAATGTTTTCTCAGTCTTGATAAAATTCTAGCATGATACATTGAGAAAAAGCTGGTTTTGAATTATGAAAAATGCCATTTCATGGTTAATCATGGCATCGTGCTAGAACATTTAATTTCTGATAAAGGAATAGAGGTAGATAAAGCTAAAATTGAGATGATTTCTTCTTTACCGTACCCTACCAACTTAAAAGAGTTGCGATCCCTTTTAGGACATGTAGGGTTTTATAAAAGATTCATTAAGGATTTCAGTAGAATTGCTTTACCTCTTTCCAAACTGCTGCAAAAAATGTTGATTTTCAATTTGACCATGAATGTGAGCTAGCTTTTGATGAATTGAGGAATAGGTTAGTTACTCCTCCCATTTTAACCTCTCCCAATTGGAAATTGCCTTTCAAAATTTCTTATGATGCTTTGAATCTAAGTATGGGGGCAATGTTGGGTCAAAGGGACAATTATATTTCTAAAGTAATTGCTTATACCTCTAAAACTCTAGACGCATGACAGAGCCCAATCTTTATAAGGTTTTCTCAAATGTTTTCTAATGTTTTGCAACAATTTTACCCTCATTATGCATGCATTTATATCCATTTGATTATATTGAGTCATGCATTGCATTTTGCTATTTAAGGGGTAAAAAAGGTCATTTTTCTCTTCTCAATTTTAATTGCATTGATCTGTAATCAGTTGGTCTTAAAAAGCTCTTTGTTGTGATTTTTAGGCAATTGGAGAAGGACCCAAGAACCATAATGGAGCATGGATGGAGCCAAAATGTTACAAGGATCAAAACACGAGTTAGGAGTATTCTGCCTCCCCAGGTCACGACTAGATGCCTCTTAGTGAAACTATGTGTTTTAGACCTAAGTCAAGATGAAAGCTCTCTGTCTTCCTAGGTTGTAACATAGAACTTATGTGGTCGCAACCTGACTCCCCTGAGTCATGACCTGACATTCCTAAGGTCGTGACTTGAGTGTGTTAAGTTAAGCTATGTGTTTTAGAATAAGTTTCTGAGCTTCTATACCTAAGGGGGTCAGCCACCACGAAAAGACACTCTCCATTCAATAGATTTGCAGAAGGTTGAGCCACTATTATTTTCTCTCAAGTCTCCATTAATCCTACACCCAAAACTTTCATTTTTCTTCATCTCTTCATTTTTTTCTGCATTTCTGGACCGATCAGACCACTCCAACCACCTTCTTCTCTATTTTTCCAACTTCATTTTTAGCTTTAACCATGGCTGTTCATTCCTGGAGCGATTACGATTGGTTTGAAGGCATGAGAGGCTAAACCCTTTAGCTTCTTGGTGATGGAGAACGAAGCTTGAGCTCAATGACTTAATTGGGGAGTTTTTCTATAGTCTAAACCTTTGTTTAATGCTGTGTTGAGTTGAATATTTCTAGATTTAGGAACTTTCTGCACTTGTATCACACTTGGTTTATGATTGTAAATCTGGTGTTTAGACTATTTTATTGTATTTGGATTAGATGATATTAATGTTGATTAATCTATATAATATTTCAGTTTGAATCTTTGTGTTCAGTTTGATTTTCGGTGATTATTGTTGATTCATTTGTGTGCTCGGTATTCTGTGTTTGTCGATTGACATTCAGAGGGCATTTGCATCATCCGTTCATCTACACTCTATGTGGTTTTCAACAGTGTCTTAAGAGATGTTAATTAACTTTGATTAAAGTGAGTTTTCATTAGTTAAGACATTACACCCAAGTGATTACTTGGGGTTTTCTTTAGATTTAGAGATTTTCTAAAACTCCCAGTCATTTCAAAGAGCAGTGATAGCTGAGTTTTAATTATCAAGATACTGTTTAACCATAATTCCCTTTTAATCCAAAACATTTCTTCATTCATTTAAAATACCAAAAACAGTTAACTTTCTTTACTTTACATTTGTTGCACCACCTTTAAAACAACTAAAACCTTGTTTTACTCACTCAAATTTACAATGCTTTTGAAAACCAACTTAGACTAGGATTTCCAATAACAAGCTCCTCGAGAAGAACAACTGGTTGCATCCTATACTGCATTTTTCTGGTGTAACTTGTAACATCCCGATTTTTGGGCCTAGAAGTATCAGAAATAGCCTGAATGAGATAGGCTACCAGACCCCTTTTTAGTAGAGGTCTTAAAGATGAGAAAGGAAGTTAAAGCAGTTTTAGGGACTAAACTGCAAAGTGAAGGTTTTAAGGGGCTAAAGGGTAATCAAAGTTAGAGGCTCCAGTAAAGTCTCAAAGGCCCAGAAAGAGAAAAGAGGCTAGATACAGACCAAAGGTTAAGTTAGAAGCCTCAAAGAGATGGTTTTATGAGGTTGAGCCTAAGCAGGGGTAAAACCGTAAATTCAGAAAGTTACGGCCATCAGGGGTAAAAATGAAAAGTACTTAGAAAATTCTAAGAAAATCCCAGAAAATGGGAAATAATATTCTAAGGCTCTTTTGTGAAGAGAGATGACGAAAATACCCCTGAGGTAACTTAAAAGGAATTTATAAGTTTATGGCTTAATTTGAGATGTAGAGGTAGATTTAATTGTTTGAGTCATAAGGAAACCTCAGAAAATTATGGTAAAATAGGGATGTATGATCTAAGAGACTATAGAAAATTATAAAATTAGTCTCATCCCTAGAAGACCAGCAAAATGGCTTTAAGAATACTTAAAAACCAGTTGTGCCAAAAAAAGGCATTTTAAAGAATGATTTTTAAGTGGGGCTACAGGTTGAGTTATGACATGAGAAAATTCACAGATTTTCTCTAGAATATGAGAAATTTTATGATATTTTTGGATGAATTTTTGGAGCTCTCGATTGAATAAAATGCTCCAGTCAAATATTAAATAATTTTGTCCCCTAAATAGGAGACAAAACGAAAGAAAATATCTAAGAGCCGTCATGACGATGCTGAGTCAGCATGCTGAGTCATCAAGCGTAATCATGACACCGACGAGTCATCATGCTGAGTCATCAAGCGTAATCATAACACCTACGAGTCATCATGCTGAGTCACCAGAAGATATTTATGGACAGCATAAAAATCAGAACGCAGTATGGGAATATTTTAGACAGTCTTTTGTCTACCCGTTATAGTGAAATCTCTACTGCATGACTCAGTAAGGTTAAGTAGCCTGTCAGTAGAGCTAATTATTTTCATCTATGCTCCTCTGAGATGGCGCCATATATGTACCTTTTATTGGCCAGAATTTTAAGAAGAAGTTGTCCCAACGGTACAGGGTAAGTCAAGACTCGAAAAGTATCTGATATTGTGCAAGATTGGCTTGATAGGTGGAGAAATAATTAAGAAAATATTTTTACATGAATTTTCCATTTATTTTCTCCCTATTTTAATGCCATAAATGATGAAAGGACATGAAAGTGACAAGTGTACGGTTAAATGGGAAAAAGAAAATATTACGTGTACGGCTAGATGGAAGACATATGTACGGTCGGATGCAAGACACATGTGCGGTTGGATTAAAGACATGTGGCTTGATGATGTAAGCATTATGTCATCATGATGAGGTAAGCATGATGTCATAAAACACTTGTTACCGTAAGATCAAAAGAGAAAATGGACGGTCCAGATTGAGCCACGTATTTTTAAGATCAACGATCTAGATTCAGTCTGCTTTTCTATAAATACCCCCTCCCCTCCCTACCATTTCGTCCAAGCATAAGGAATCCATGGGGAAGCTCTTGCAAAATGGTTTCTAGACAGAGAAATATGAGGGAGAAAGAAAGACCAAGTGGTTCCAAGCCAAATCAAGCTTTAAAACAAGGTATGCGATGGTTATAGCACCTGATTTTATGCCTATTTCGGATTAGTTACTGTGCGTATCTGGTTCTGACATTTTTCATGCTTAAAGTACACTCTGTGAGATTTAAATCCATGGGTAGAATACTTCATTTGGATATGTGTACGATTTATGGTGATTTTTCAAAGTTAGGGTTTGAAATCTGGAAACAATGTTGAACTTTTGGAAGAGTTTCAAGTTCTGTACAGTTCCGGTACTGTTTGACGTAGAATTGGTTCCTGAAACTATTTTTCCCTTACATTTAACTTAAGGAGCTTTTAGTGAGACTTGGAACCACTCAATTTTGATTTTTCTAGAATTAATTATGAATTTTCAAAGTTGAGCAAAAATTCTGGAAATTCTGCGTGAACAGTACCCGCGAAGCAAAATTTCCAGATTTGGTATTCTTGAATCTAAGGTCATCTAAAGTGGTCCTAATTTACAAGAAATGGATCTTAAGGATGGGAAATGATGAGATTTATGTTAGAAAAGTTAGAAAGAAAACCCTAAGACTAAGAGAAAGGGTTGAGGTTCAAGAGAGATAGTCTTGAACTTGATATAATCTAGTGGTCCTAATGGATTGTATGATCAATGTGACTATGTTTAGGACCATTGAAACATCCAAGAGGATGTTTGGTGATGTTGACCGAATGTCCACATGGTTGGAAAGACAAGGGAATCAAAGGAAAAGCAAGGGGAAAGCCATGTTACAAGGTAGTGAACTTACCTATACTGTGTGCTTGATATGTATGCTTGCATGATGTGATTGTGTTGCCATGATGTGACTAAGCTATGATGAAATGTTTGCAAAGTTATGTTTGCAAGTTTATGTTATGTTTTGCCTTGGCAATAAGTTATGGAAGCATGAAATGCTTTAGCTTACTTTCCATAGCATTCATGTGTTAATGTTATAGCATGTCATGCATGTGCATTATGTCTTGCATGCTTATGGGTAGTGTTTGCTACTGAGATTCCCCTGAATCTCACCCCTCCCTAACCATTTAGGTCAATCAATGATGGGCAATAATGGCATGAGAAGCAGGGAGAAGTAAGCGGAGAATTATTCTTGTTAATGGATGAGACTGTTGATAAATGTATAATTCTACTATTTTGTGAACTATGTTATGGATGCCAATGATGTCATGTATTTAATTATAATATTTATGGCATGAATAAAAGTGTATGAGCATGAACGGGAAAGAGTAAGGCCATGTTATGTATGCCAAAGAAATAAAAAGAATTAAAGAGATGTTAAGGGATAAAACGTAAGTCCTGGAGTAGTGAGTTTGTAGCTCCAGTTTGACCTATCCAACGAGTGATTTAGGTCATAAGATTTGGCAACCAAAGAGATCTGATGTTTCTCTTTAAAATGAGGGGTAGTTTGCTCGATTCCGATAACCGAGCAGAAAGTTATGCCTTTCCAAAGTTAGGCAAAAATACAGTAAAATCCGAAAATGACCAAATGAACAGTAACTTTTTCAAAGGAAATTGAGCTCGAATTTCAAGGCAATCAGTTCAGAAACTATTTTTTCTCAAACTTTTATCCAAAGAGCTTTCTGTAGAACTTGGAATCACTCAATTTCAATTTTTCTATAATTAGTTATGAATTTTCGAAGTTTGTCACATTTTAAGGTGACAATGAATAGTAACCCGTAAATGAAAATTTTCAAACTTGATTTTTCATCAATTGTAGCCTTCAAAAGTGATTCCAAATGCTTCCACAAGGAAAGTTAATTGATTTAAACATAGGGTGTTACATAACTCAATTTCTTGACGATCCGAAAGCTGACAGTCCAGCCTATTGAAAAGGAATTGTTTACAATTGTCTTTGCATTGGATAAGTTTAGACCTTACCTAAAAAATTCCAAGGTGGTTGTGTTTACAGATCATGCAGCAGTAAAGTATCTCTTACACAAACCGCAATCGAAGTCAAGGCTCTTAAGGTGGATGTTGTTACTTCAAGAATTTGATATGGAAGTGAAAGATAGAGCTGATAATATCAACCATGTAGTAGATCACTTGAGTAGACTACCACTAGAGACTAGGGGAGTATTAGACTCTAATGTTATTTATGACTCATTCCTTGACCAATCTCTATGTGCATTATCTATATTTGGGATCCTTTCTCATTTAGTGAACTACCTTGCTACTGGTCTAATCCCTTCTCACTTGACTACTTTTTAGATTCAAAAGCTTAGGAGTGAAGCTTCCTACTATATTTGGGATCCACCGTATTTATGGAGATTATGTGCTGACCAAGTAATCAGACAGTGCATTCCTGAAGTAGAGGTTCGAGCTATTTTGGAAGCTTGCTATGACACCTTATGTGGGGGACACTTTAGCACTAGGGAAATGGCTAGGAAAGTTTTACATGTAGGTTTTTACTAGCCCACCCTGTTTAGAGACGCTTTCACATATTATAAGGCATGTGATAAATGCCAGAGATTTAGGGGGATGAGTAGAAGGAATGAGATACCTCAATAACCAATCCTCTTCTGTGAGATTTTTAATGCTTGGGGAATAGACTTTATGGGCCCCTTTCCACCTTCTCATGGTTACATCTACATCGTCCTAACCATAGATTACCTTTCAAGTTGGGTAGAAGCCATCCCCACATGAAAAGATGATGCACCTATAGTTTCCAAGTTCCTGAAGTCCACCATCTTTGGTAGATTTGGAATACGCAAGGTGTTAATCAGTGATCAAGGAATCCATTTCTACAACAAGTTGCTCACTAACTTATTGGCTAAATATGGGGTTTCCCACAGAGTGTCCACCCCATGCCACCCTTAAACCAGTGGTCTAGCTAAGGTGTCAAACAGAGAAATCAAGTGCATTTTGGAATGCATTGTTAAGCCATCCAACTGAGACTGGAGCTTAGGGTTGGGCAATGCTCTATGAGCCTACTGCACTGCCTACAAGATGCCAATCGGAATATCTCCGCACCGGATCATTTATGGGAAGTCCTACCACATCCCAGTGGAACTGGAGCATCGATTATATTAGGCGATCAAGAAACAGGGTGGGCTAGTAAAAACCTGCATTTAAAACTTTCCTAGCCATTTCCCTAGTGCTAAAGTGTCCCCCACATATTATAAGGCATGTGATAAATGCCAAAGATTTAGGGGGATGAGTAGAAGGAATGAGATGCCTCAATAACCAATCCTCTTCTGTGAGATTTTTGACGCTTGGGGAATAGACTTTATGGGCCCCTTTCCATCTTCTCATGGTTACATCTACATCGTCCTAACCATAGATTACCTTTCAAGTTGGGTAGAAGCCATCCCCACATGAAAAGATGATGCACCTATAGTTTCCAAGTTCCTAAAGTCCACCATCTTCAGTAGATTTGGAATACGCAAGGTGTTAATCAGTGATCAAGGAATCCATTTCTACAACAAGTTTCTCACTAACTTATTGGCTAAATATGGGGTTCCCCACAGAGTGTCCACCCTATACCACCCCCAAACTAGTGGTCTAGCTGAGGTGTCAAACAGAGAAATCAAGCGCATTTTGGAATGCATTGTTAAGCCATCCAATCGAGACTGGAGCTTAGGGTTGGACAATGCTCTATGAGCCTACTGCACTGCCTACAAGATGCCAATCGGAATATCTTTGCACCGGATCATCTATGGGAAGTCCTGCCACATCCCAGTGGAACTGGAGCATCGATCATATTGGGCGATCAAGAGCTACAACACTAATCTTGAGGAATTTGGTCTGAATAGGCTTCTTCAAATCGAAGAACTTGAAGAAATGCGATTGTATACGTACCATAGCTCCGACATCTACAAATAGAAGACTAAGCTTATTCACGATGCCATAATCTTGAGAAAGAAGTTTAAGGAGGGTGATGAGGTCTCAAAGTACTAAGCTTGGTTCAAGTTCAAGAAGTGCAAATTCAAGACGAGTTGGGATGGACCCTACACTGTGAAAGTGCATGATTTTGGGATGATAAAGCTGAAGGAGGAGTGATAGAACCAAATCTTTATATGGTTTTCTCAAGTGTTTCCTAATGTTTTGCAACAATTTTAACCTCATTATGCATGCATTTATATCCATTTGATTACATTGAGTCATGCATTGCATTTTACTATTTAAGGGGCAAAAAGGGTCATTTTTCTCTCCTCAATTTTAATTGCCTTGATCTGTAATTAGTTGGTCTTTACAAAGCTCTCTGTTGTGATTTTTAGGCAATTGGAGAAGTGAAACATCCTACCTTCAACCCCTTAGAGCATGTATTCGTAAGCGTTATGGTTCAAGCAGATCATGACACAAGCCCGTGGATTTAAAAATTCCAATTAATTACTCGGGTTACTATTCACTCTTTAAGTTCCAGATTACAAGACCAACTTCAAAAATTCATAACTAATTCCATAAGAATCGTATTGAGGTGTTCTAAAATTCTACAAAAGGATATTTTGATGCTCTTTAAGGGAAAAAAATCTAATTGGACTTATCCTTTCCCAATTTGTACAGTTTAATCAATAAATATTACTGTTCATTTCATAAAATCTGAAACTTCTAGATTCTGTGCCTCAACTTTGGAAATTTGTATCTCCTTGTGTATACATTCAATTGAGATGATCTACCTCTCATTTTAAAGCTTCGGATGTGTACTATGAGTCTGCCAAATCTCATGACTTAAATCATTCATTTGATAGGTCAAACTGGAGCTACAAACTTGCCGCTCCAGGACCTACGTTTTATCTGTTAGCATCTCTTTACTTGAATTCTTTTTATTTCTTTGGCATACATAACATGGGCTTACTCTTTCCCATTCATTCTAATTCATGCCATAAGTATTATAATTAAATACATGGCATCATATGCATCCATAACATAAATTACATAATAAGAGAATTACACATTGAGTAATAATATCATTCATTGACATCAATAATTCTCTACTTTCTTCTCCTTGCTTCTCATGCCATTATTGCCCATTGATGATTGACCTAAATGGTTGGTTAGGGAGGGGTGAGATTCGGGGGAATCTCAGTAGCAAACAATACCATATTAATCATGCTAGATGGATGCTAATGCACTACACGCAACTTGTTTATTCTCTTGTTAATTAGTGACATATTAGCATGCTTAAAGCTAACTTCTTGATGCATGGCCATGGAGACATAATCTACTAATCATGAATAGCAATTACAACAGCTTATACATGTCAGAATAACATTCAATAACATGTACACGGCAACACGCAAGCATACAACATCAAGCAATGACAATAGGTAAGTTTACTACCTTGCATCTCAAGCTTTCCTCTTGCTTTTCCTTTGACTCCCTTGACTTTCCAACCATGTAGACATTCGGTCAACATCATCAAACATCATCTTGAATGTTCCAAGGTCCTAAACATAGTTACAATGATCACACAATCTATTAGAACCACTAGATTACATAAAGTTCAAGACTAGCTCTCTTAAACCTCAATCCTTTCTCTTGCTTTTAGGGTTTTCTTTCTAGCTTCTCTAACATAAATCTCATCATTTCCCATCTTTAAGATCTATTTCTTGTCAATTAGGACCATTTTAGATGGCTTTAGATTCAAGAATATCAAATCTGAAAATTTTGATTCACGGGTACTATTTACGCAGAAAACCCAAAATTTTTGCTCAACTTTGAAAATTCATAATTAATTCTAGAAAAATAAAAATTGAGTGGTTCTAGGTCTCACTGAAAGGTCCTTAAGTTAAATTTAAAGGAAAAATAGTTTTAGGAACCAATTCTATGCTGAAAAGCACCGGAATTGTACGGAACTCGACACTCTTCCAAAAATTCAACACTGTTTCCAGATTTCAAACCCTAACTTTGAAAAATCACCATAAATCGTACACATATCCAAATGAAATGTTCTACCCATGGCTTTAAAACTTATAGAGTTTACTTTAAGCATTCCAAATTTTAGAATCAGATACGCACAGTAACTAATTCGAAATAGGCATCAAATCAGATGCTATAACCATCACATACCTTGATCTTGAAGCTTGAACTTAGGTGGACTTTCTCTCACTAGAAATAGCTCTTTCTCTCTCTAAATGCAAGAGCGGCAGAGTTTTCCCTATGATTCCTTGCTTGGCCAAAATATGAGGGGAGGGAGTGCCTATTTATAGCCAAAAATTTGGCTTGAATGGACCAAAATGCCCTTTGTGGCTAATAGAAAGGGTAAAGGCAATTTTGGAACTTCAAGTTGACTTTTACATCATCATTGCATCATCTTCTTGCATCATCCTTACCTCATCCTTCTAGAAGATGCCAAGTGTCATAAAAGTGGTGGAGGAGAAGAGAGATTAAATCCTAGCTGTTGGATCAAACTTGTTTCCCAAGCTTCCTCTAAATTTACTTAGCCCACATTTCTTCGGCTTTCTTTATGGCCTTCTGGAGCTCAGAAAATTCTTCTATTTGCTTCATAAATTTCCTTTAATTCTAGAGAAAAACACTTCCTTTAAGCCTTGCATAAAAATTCATTTACTAAAATGCCTTTTTATCGGCATAACTAGCTTTTTAATTTATTAAAGCCACTCCCCTAGTCTCTTGGTTATGGGACTAATTTTATAAATTAGTACAACCTTTCAACCATTTAATCTCATTTTTGTGTATATTTTTGAGGTCTCTTGCTATTTTAAATAATTACCTCAAACGGTATACTTTTTACCGGTCATAACCTCATAAATTCCATGTAAGCTGCCTCAAGGGTATTTTCATCTTTTCTCTTCACAGAAGAGACTTAGAATATTATTTCCTATTTTCTAGAATTTTCTTGGAATTCTCTATATACTCTTCCATTTTTACCCCTGTTGGTCATAACTTTCTGAATTTACGGTTTAGTCCCTGCTTGGACTTAACTTTGAGGTTTATAATTTAACTCTTGGCCTGTATCTAGCCTCTTTTCTCTTTCTGGGCCTTTGAGACTTTACTGGAGCCTCTAACTTTGATTACACTTTAGCCCCTTAAAACTTTTACTTTACAGTTTAGTCCCTAAAACTGCTTTGACTTCCTTTCTCATCTTTAGAACTTCTGCTCAAAAGGGGTTTGATAGCCTATCCAATTCAAGCTATTTCTAGTACTTCTAGGCTCAAAAGTTTGGATGTTACAAGAAGGACCCAAGAACCAAGATGGAGCATGGATGGAGCCAAAATGTTACAAGGACCAAAACACGAGTTTAGAGTGTTTTGCCTCATCAGGTCACGACATGGACTTCTGAGGTCGTGACCTGGATGCCCTTTTGATGAAGCTACGTGTTTTGAACCTGAGTCAAGACTTCATCTCTCTATCTTCTCAGGTCGCGACATGACACTAATGAGGTCACGACCTGACACTCCTGAGGTTGCAACCTGAGTGCATTAAGTGAAGCTCTATGTTTTGGAATAAGTTTCTGAGATTCTATACCTAAAGGGGGTAGTCACCACGAAAGGACACGCTTCCATTCTACATATTTGCACAAGGTTGAGCCACTATCATCTCCTCTTAAGTCTCAATTGATCCTACACACAAAACTTCCATTTTTCTTCATCTCTTCATCTTTTTCTGCATTTTTGGACTGATCAAACCATTCTAACACCCTTCTTCTCCATTTTCCAACTTCATTTTTAGCTTTAACTATGGATGTTCATTCCTGGAGTGATTGCGATTAGTTTAAAGGCATGAGAGGCTAAACCCGTTAGCCTCAAGAGTTTGGATGTTACAAGAAGGACCCAAGAACCAAGATGGAGCATGGATGGAGCCAAAATGTTACAAGGACCAAAACACGAGTTTAGAGTGTTTTGCCTCATCAGGTCACGACATGGACTTTTGAGGTCGTGACCTGGATGCCCTTTTGATGAAGCTACACGTTTTGGACCTGGGTCAAGACTTCATCTCTCTATCTTCTCAGGTCGCGACATGACACTAATGAGGTCACGACCTGACACTCCTGAGGTTGCAACCTGAGTGCATTAAGTGAAGCTTTGTGTTTTGGAATAAGTTTCTGAGTTTCTATACTTAAAGGGGTAGTCACCACGAAAGGACACGCTTCCATTCTACATATTTGCACAAGGTTGAGCCACTATCATCTCCTCTTAAGTCTCAATTGATCCTACACACAAAACTTTCATTTTTCTTCATCTCTTCATCTTTTTCTGCATTTTTAGACTGATCAAACCATTCTAACACCCTTCTTCTCCATTTTTCCAACTTCATTTTTAGTTTTAACTATGGATGTTCATTCCTGGAGTGATTGCGATTGGTTTAAAGGCATGAGAGGCTAAACCCGTTAGCCTCTTAGTGATGGAGAACGAAGCTTGAGCTCAAGGACTTAATCGAGGAGTTTTTCTATAGTCTAAACCTGTGCTTAATGTTTTGTTGAATATTTCTAGATTTAGGAACTTTCTGCACTTGTATCAGACTTGGTTTATGATTGTAAATCTATTGTTTGGACTATTTTATTGTATTTGGATTGGATGATATTAATATTGATTAATATATATATAATATTTCATTTTGAATCCTTGTGTTCAATTTGATTATCAGTGATTATTGTTGATTGATCTGTGTGCTTGGTATTCTGTGCTTGTCAATTGACATTTAGAGGGCATTTGCATCATCTGTTCATCTACACTCTAAGTGGTTTTCAACAGTGTCTTAAGAGATGTTAACTAACTTTGATTAAAGTGAGTTTTCATTAATTGAGACATTAGGCCCAAGTGATTTACTTAGGGTTTTCTTTAGACTTAGAGGTTTTCTAAAACTCCCAATCATTTTAAAGAGCAGTAATAGTTGAGTTTTCAACATCAAGAGGCTGTTTAACCATAATTCCCTTTTAATCCAAAACATTTCTTCATTTATTTGAAATACCAAAAAGAGTTTATTCTCTGCACTTTTCATTTATTGCACCACCTTAAACAATTGAAACCCCCTTTTCTTCACCCAAATTTATAACGCTTTTGATAACCAATCTAGACTAGGATTTCCAATAATAAGCTCCTTAAGAAGAACAACTGGTTGCACCCTATATTGCATTATTTTTTTCTGGTGCAATTCACTTTCTTGACGATACAAAAGGCGACAGTCAAGCCTCGATCAACGAGGCCACAGGCAAGATGTTCTAGTGCAACGGTCATCTCCTCAAGCTCTACGAAAAGCCCACACAGCCTTCTTAAGGCCAGATCATCCCTTTCCTTTATCTCTTACTTTTCACGTGAACTTTATTATGCCTACATTATCTTGCGTGTGACTGTTTGGGATTGTGAAAGGGATGTCCTCAGTAGAAGTAGTCTTTTTTTTTTGTAATTTCTATTGGTTTGTGTTTGTTTTGAATAATCTCTCCTAGCTTTGATTCGGATATGATTGTGATTATGCTTCTGTCACCAACACACTCTCATTTACATTCGTGAGTTTACCCATCCTTGTGCTTAGCTCTTTTCTTCCCCCTAGAAGGATGATGTGTTGTACGTCAATCTTGAATTGGATTTCACAACTTCCACCTTCATTATTTTTGTTTTTGAGCTTTGTGTTTTGGCATGTGAGTATGTGCTACAATGAGGACATTGCTTTGAGTGTGTGGGAGAGAGAGGCTTCTGTTTAAGCTTAAAAGAGGTTTTGTGATTTGGTTGTTGGGTTACTCCTTGTGAGTGTGGTTCTTGCTATAACTTGCCAAAAATTTTTTAAAATTTTTGAAATTTTAAAAGTTTTCCGAATCATCCATCACTTGTTTTTGAGTTTTGTATTGAATTGTTGAAAATCTAGTGCTGGATTGCTAAGTTGGGTTGTTTTGATAGTTATTTTGGTGAGTGGTAATGGGTCAGGAGCTTAGAATTGAGGTTTTTCAGAACTTAGAGAGTCAAAGAGTTCTCTGTGACTCCAGGTCATGACCTCACTATCTTCAAGTCACGACATAGAGGTTAGGCTAAAAAGGGAAGCTCTCGGGTTGATGAAGTCATGATCTCACTGTACCAGGTCACGGCTTAGGGAAAGAACTGGGTGAAGGCTCTCTCTAACTTGAGGTCATGACCTCGTTGTTTTTAGGTCGTGACCTAGAGCCTTTTTGAGCCCCAAAATTCTCCTCTATCTTTTGAATTCGCAACCTGAATTCCCTCAGGTCACGACCTGACAAGAAAAGTCGGAACTTTTTCTACGAATTCACCTCTCCACCCTTAATTGTTCTAACCCTATTTACCATTTTACCCCGTAAACCTACCCTGAATTTTGGCTTTATTTATTCCAAGGACCTAAAACCCTACATTTCTCGTAAATTCATAAACCCCTAAACCCTTTCTTCTTCTTATTGCTCGCAATTGTTTAGTCTCCCCCTCAGTATTGAAGTCGCAACCTTGCTCTTCCATCCTTTTATTCCCTGGCTTTTCAATAACCGTACCCCTTCAGTTTTCCTCCAAAGTTGTAATTGCTCTACTCTTTTATAATGGTTTGTCCCCTCCACTACTCCCTAATCTTCCTAAGTCCAACCTCTCTTCTGCATTTGAGAACCCCTACTTTGAAATTTCGCTACCTACTGCTCAAAATCAAGGCCCTGCTCAACTCTTGAGTGCAGTTTTTCTGTTCTTCTACTCTTTCAACGTTTCTTCTATTTTTCCTTTCATTTTCTCTTTGTCTGGTTTTGGTTTTCTGCGTTTTCTAGGGTTAGATAGTGTTCCTCTTGTTTAGGTTTTAGTTTTGAGTGAGTGGAGTACAGAATTCATGGTTGGGCTACTATTAAAATGATTTTGAAATTGCTTGGCACCGTATTTGTTGTAGAAATTTGGTTTATAAATGAACTGGTTTGAATTCTGTGTTTTCTAAAAATTCTGGAACTAGGTCGCGACCTCACTGACTTCAAGTTGCATCCTAAATACACATAGGCACTTTTAAACTTCTGAAACTACCCTTTTTGTCTACCTACTTCAATTTCTTAATGAATTCTGATTTTACCTTGAATTGGCTTTGAAGGAACCCAACTTTGAGCAAAGACTTAGTTTGAAAACTTGAATTTTGACAAGATTTTCCTACAATTTTAAGATGAAAGTTTTTTCAACTCTAAGCTTTAAGGTTTTTTGGGTGACATCCACAGGGTAATTGAGTGCGAGCTTTTCTAGGTTTAGAGTTAGGTTTTGTTTTCCTTTAGTTTTAGGTTGTTTCTTGTGGGTTTTGTGTTTACTTTGTGTTGTTTGGTGTTATGCTTAGATGTCGTGCACAAAGAACCCTGAAGTTTCCAAGAGGGCTCACCCTCACGAGGTGACCTGGCTTTCAAGGGAAAATGCAGTAAAAATGTTTGCAAACAAGGGGGTAGTACAAGGGTGGTATTTTCTAGAAACCGATGAGTATGATTTTTATAAGCTTGCTAAGGAACAAGGCTTTAGGGAGCTTATGAAGAAGTGGAATAAGGTTAATTTGACTTTAGTCAGGGAATTCTATACTTGTTCTGCCATGGATAGGCGAATAGGGATCAGCTTCAGAGGAAATGAGTGTTATTACAGACAGCTTGCTATCGAGGCTTTCTACCAGCTACTTGATGTTCCTCACTGTGAGTTCCAGCGTTTAAAGACCAGACTTGATGAAGTCCCCTGGAATAAGGTCTTTCAAACTATCAGAGTTGAGAGAGTTACTGGACTGTCAAAAAGAGTAGGCAGAACTGTTTAGAGCGTAAGAACATGAATGATAAGGCCAGGGTTTGGCTCAACTTCATGTTTTATAATGTGATGCTAGTTGCTCACATGTTTGATGTCTCTGAAGAGGGTACACTTCTACTGTATCTCCTGATAACCCAGCAGCCAGTTGACATCCCTATTATAGCCCTGGACCAGATTGGATATTGTGTCAACAATGTTCAGACTCTCTTGGTATTCCCGTACTCAGTCACTGACATGTGTGCATCAAAGGGGATACTAACACGCAAGTCTAACCTTACCTTAGAACCCGTCACTACTAGATGCTATATTACCTAAAAGACCAACAGAGCTAAAAAGAGAGGAAATAGGGTAATGGAGGAGGATCCTAAAAAGGAGGCAGTTGAGGGTAGCCCTAGCTTTACCCTCCCCTCCTTAAGTGAGTAGATTGTTGCCCTTAGTCAATAAGTGACTAATTTGATTGGGGAACTCCAAGAGTAAAGAGCCATTAATATGGCCAACGAGTGCAGAAGACAAACATTCTTGGGTCCTTTAATGTTGTAGTTGTCCAAAGCTTAAAATATTGCTTTTCCTCCGGATTACGAGCAAAGCTTTTAGCAGCATTCTATTCCTGTGACAAGCTACTTCAGTGAGGTTCCAAGACAGTCTTCTGGTGCCACTGCTGCTGCTACTGAAATGGGAGAAGAGAATGTTGAAGCAGGAGAGGATGTTGAAGCAGAAGAAGAAAGAAGAGAGAAAGATTGAGAGTTTTGCTGTTAGAAGTCTCTTATTTTATTTTTTATTTTTGTGTTCCTACGAACTTTGTACTTAAACTGAATCTTTTGATGTATTTTAAACTTTATTTTCATAAATGGCTGGTTATCTTTTCCTTATTTTTGTGGTTGCTACTGCTCTTTTTCCCTTTTCCTTTTGATTTTTGATAGTGAGGACACTACCACGTTTAAGTGTGGGGGAGGGAGTTATTTGAGATTTGTTGCATTAATCCACTGTTTGCTTCAATTTTTGAAATTTTTTTTTTGAAATCCAATCTTTCATCGTCATTCTCTAGCTTTGAATTGATTTTACATGGTGAATTGCTGTGAACTGGATCATCTTTGACTATTTTGATGCTTGCTAAGAAGGTTTTACTTGTTAAAATTGGCTAGGTTTTGAAATTTTTTTCATTTTGGTAGGTGTCTTTGTCAGGGGAAGGCTTTCTGTGTCTTCATGTTGCGACTTCACTGATTTCAGGTCCCTACCTTAACCCCCTTTCAGACTTGGTGCTCTTTGTGTCCCCAGGTCGCGACCTAGCTCCTATTTTTGTGCACCACTTTCCTTCTCTTTACTTTCTGTAATGTTATATAGAAGGAACCTTTTTAAGCTACCTTTGCATGTTTTCCAAGCAAATCATTGCCTTTTTAATCTAACCTCATTGCATCAAACAGTTTTCCTCAAAAACCATGCCTATCCTTGAACTTTTAAGAGTTTTGGATTTTGAAAATGATTTCTCTAAGACTTTATGGGTACTTTTGAGATCCAAGCATGTTCTTAATTGATTCTTTTGATCTTTTTAATCATCATCCTTTGGTTCTGTTTGGTGATAAATGTCCTAATGCCTTGCAACTATTGCATATTGATTGAAACTTTGTGTATGAGTAATTGAGATATGAAATCCTTGTTAGAAGGGAATTCTTGAGCCTTAATTTCTATATTGAGTGATTTTTCATATGGTTTACATTCTCTTGAACTTATTTTAGCTCGTAGTCAAAATTACATGTGCATTTATGATTTTGAATAAAATAGAGGCATTCTTTTCTGCACCTTTTTACCCAAACACAATCTACAAATATCTATCCATTATTCACCCCTTTCGATCCTGCACTTCCTTCATTTCATCTATCACTTCGAGTGTTTGAACTATGATTTTAATTGAGTTGATTTCATCTTGATAATCATGATTTCCTAACCTTTATGGGTCTTTAATGGAAATATTTCAGTTTTGAAAAAAAAATGAAAAGTTTAAAAAAAAAAAGAAAGAGGTACATATTTATATACTTAAGCTACAGCAACAAGATAAAGTTAAATAAAGTATTCCCTTGGTGGTAGAAGATTAGGGTCTGAACTTCTCTGTCTAAGAATAGATAACATTTGACTCACATTACTTTAATTCTTGACACTCAATTTCATCATGTTTGCATTCCATTTAGCCTTTCCATCACTACAATCTTAAAAGTCCTCTTGATTCTTTACATGAATGCTGAATAGCAGTGGAGATTTTAGAGTTATTATAAGCTTATGGTAGGATGTTTACTACTTGAATTTTGAGTGAAAAGAACCTCAACGAGGAGAGAAGAGTGAGTTAACTACTTACATGCCTTGAGCGAATCTCTATTGTTCATGCATTTAAAGTCAATTGCACTTTGCATCTAATTACTTGGCATTACTAATCATTTTTTCCCTTAAAGGATGTTGATTGATTAGCTCTAGAGATTATTTTTAAGCATACTGGTTTCCTTGATTGTACTTGTACCTTCTTTGGAATGATTCAAGTCTTTGTCTAAGAGTATAAAGGTTTAAGTATGGGGGAGTGATAGAACCCAATCTCTATATGGTTTTCTCAAGTGTTTTCTGAAGTTTTACAACACTTTTACCCTCATTATGCATGCATTTATATCCTTTTGATTATATTGCACTATGTTGTTTAAGGGGTAAAAAGGATCATTTTTCTTTCCTTAATTGTAATTACTTTGATTTGTAATCAATTAGTCTTTACAAAGCTCCTTGTTATTATTTTCAAGCAATTGAAGAAGGATCTAAGACCCACAATAGAGTATGGACGGAGCATGGACAAAGCAATAAGTCATAAGAGTCAAAACGCAAGATTATACTGTTCCGTGCCCCCAGACAGCGACATGACTTACTGAGGTCATGACCTGGATGCTCTTAAGTGAAGCTGTTCATTTTAGGGCTAGGTCATTACGTGGCCTTTGTGAGGTCACTACCTGGACTTCCCAAGTTGTGACATGAGATTATGAGGTTGTGACCTGAGTGTGTTAAGTAAAGTTATGTGTTTTGGAATAGGTTTTTCAGCTTCTACACTTAGGGGGGCAGCCACCACGAAGAAGGGGTCTCCATTCTGCAGATTTGCAAGGATAGAAGCCACCACCATTTTCTCTCAAGTCTCCATTAATCCCATACCTAAAACTTTCATTTTTCTTCACTTCTTCATAATTTCCTATGATTCTAAACTGATTAAACAACTCTCACCACCTTCTTCTCCATTTTTCCAACCCCTTTTTACCATTACTTACGGCTAATCATACTTGGAGCGATTATTACACGTTTGAAGACATGAGAGGCTAAACCATTAGCCTCTTGGTGATGGAGGACGAAGCTTGAGCTCAAGAACTTAATTGGAGAGTTTTTCTATAGTCTAAATATGTGCTTAACATTGTGCTAAACAATTCTAGATTTAGGAATTTTCTGCACTTATGTAAGACTTGATTTATATTGTAAATCTTGTGTTTAGACTACTACAATGTATTTGGATTGGATGCTGTTAATGTTGATTTATCTATATAATATTTCAGTTTGAATCCTTGTGTTTAGTTTGTTGTTAGTAATCATTGATGATTAATCCGTTTACTTGGTATTCTGGGTTGTTGGTTAACAATCTAAGGGCATTTGCATCATCCATTCATTTACACTCTAAGTGGTTTCAACAATGTTTTAAATAGTGTTACTTAACTTTGATTAAACCGAGTTTTCATTAACTAAAACATTAGACCCAAGTGATTGCTTGGGGTTTTTCATTAGACTTAGAGATTTCTAAACTCTTAAATCAATTTAAGAGCCATGATAGCTAAGCCTTTATCATCAACAATTAAAACCCTCATTTTCTCTACCCAAATCAACATGTTTTTGAAAACCAATTTAATCTAGTTTTTTTCTAATAAAGCACTCGTCGGGAGAGGTATTCACACCCTTATAAAGCATACTTTGTTTCCTTCTTTAGCTGATGTGGGATTTCACACAACAGGTCAAATCTGCTCTAAATCTCATACAGGTCCATGAATCGAGGTGTAAGCTTCTTGGCCTTAATGGATCTACCAACACTTGTGATAGGTGAAATCTTCATAAATACATGACTACCCACTTCAAATTCTACAGGTCTTCTCCGACGATCCGCATAACTTTTCTGTTGACTTTGGGCCATGAACAACTTCTTCTTGATAAACTCTGTCTTTATGGTAGTGATGTCTACTAAATCTGAACCAATAACTATTCTTTCACTTAATTCAGTGCAACAAAGTAGAGATCTACACTTTTCCTATATAAAGCCTCTTTAAAAAAAATGGTCTCCTTAATCTCATCATCATTAGGGATGCAAATTCTCTTTTGTATTTTAAGATTCCTTCTTCTCCAATTTTATAGTCTAGCACATCCTCATTTCCCAATGCCTCTTGAATACTCAATAATCGGTTATCTTTCATTTGTGCTGCCTTCAAATCCCTAAAGAATTCATAGTCACCTAAAAGCAATGGTAAAGTAACTGATGTCTCAGGCACCACCTAAAGATCTCTCAGTCCCCCCAACAGTAGTACTCCACTAAGCTCATATGGATCATGTGCATTATCTTCCTACTTAATGCATCAGTGACTGGGTGATACTTAAGTTTAAAGTCGTAATCATTAAGGAATTCCATCTATCTATGTTGTTGACGATCAACTTTTCTGGTCTACTTGATACTTTAGACTTTTATGATCACTAAAGATCTTAAATTGGGTACCCTAAGGATAGTATCTCTAAATCTTTTTAGAAAAAACATTATTAATGCAAGCTTGAGCCCTCATATCTCACAATCCAGAACAACTCCAAATATTTAACTGCTAATTCAATTTCAATTCTTTAATCAAAAGGTATAATAATTATTTCCTCTATTTATATAGTACACTAAACCCATTAGTCAACCCTAAATAATAACCACTCATAACAACTCCCAATCTTACATTTAGAACTATTAACCTCTAGCATACCAAATCCTAAAATATTCGGTCTAATAAACATAAACCAATCTTTAAACCATATTTCAAAATATCATATTACTAATCTCAATTAAAGCCCCTCTTCTAACAACAAATCCTAACTCCAAATCACCAAAAACCTAAATCACAACAAAACTAAATCGACTAAACGTTTTATATAAGCCAAGTAACTAATTTAAAATCTATTAAAATTTTTACATTCTAAGACTGCTCTAAATATTGAAAGATATAACTTTAAGTTATCGTTCTTAATATCGCTAATCCTTAGTTAACCATAATCAAGAATACTAACTCTTAATTTTCACACAAATCTGAAATTTGAAACCCCACTATATTCATTATAATTGAACCTTAAGATACTACAATGATCAGTACACAGCCTCAAGTTGTTATTTTTCTTCATCACAACAACAACAACTAAGAATTATAAGGAGTAACACTAGGTCTGATAAAGTTTTTTTTTTTTAGTAGGTCCTCAATCTCCTTTTTCAACTTTTCCAACTTGAATAGTAACATTTCATATAAAGCCTTTCAGATATACTCTATTCCTTTTCCCAATTCAATAGAGGGCTCTACCTCATGCCTCAGGAGTACACTTAGCATTTCATCTGAAATTACATATATAAATCTATTCAAAATATCCATTTGGTCACTTTTCAAATTGCGGTTGTCAATACACAATCATATGTTGTAGTCCTCTTTTCTTACTATTAGGACCAGTGAACCCTGTGATGTAACACTCAATTGAAAGAATCCTTTCACCTTAGTCTGTTCAATAATAATCTCCTTGTCCCTACTAATAGAGAAGAATGTCATATGTGATGGCAACTTTCTTAAATATACTTACACTTATTCACTTGAATAGGAAACCATAGTGTGAAACCTATAATAGAGGAAGACACCACTAGCTTACAACTAATCCATGCCCATAATCATATCGACTCCCTTAAGCGGCAAACAGAACAAATCAATCATATGTAAATTAAACTTTTAGAACACTTAACGAATAAAAAGGAATGCATAGCACTCAAATCAAACAAGATGAAGATATGATGTCCTTGGAGTAAACTGTACCTTTAGTCAGATCAGGACATACCCCAACCTCCTTTTGTGTCATCCTAAGGACATGTCTTGGAACAATGAAATGATTGCTCTGAGGGATCTGCCTAGCCTTTGGGCAGTTGCGGACGATGTGCCTTAACTTGTGGCATTGATAACACTCATAGCATTATCTTAAATAGACATTTTCACATTTTTGGCAAGATCCACTAACACTAGATTGGGACATAGCAAAATAAGGATAGGAGTTTGATCTTCCCCCAGCATGACTCTTCTTAAGCTGTTTCCTTTAAAAGTAACCCTATCATGCAGATTCTTTCCAACTCTTATGGCTCTTTTGGGTCTGCTTTCTTCGTATGTAACACTATCGTACAAGTTCTTTTTGGCTCTCACTACTATTCCTCCATGAGCTTCTTGAGTTTTGATTGACCCGCTTACCAACTCCTCTAGTAGGCCCTATCTGAGCGGAGCATCGTCCCTGAGCATCTCTCTACTCAGCCTTTTTGGTACTTACACCATCATGACTATTCCACCTCCCTGAGTTTTCAATGCTCACAATCTTGTGTCCATTTTCATTAGGGCTTCCATTATTATTATTTGCATCGTCTTCTTTCTTCCTAGCCTTGTCTTCTTCAAATTTTCTTATCCATTCATCCTTTACGGTAATCCTCATCTCTCTTATTTGTGTCAAAAGAGTCTCTCCACTTTGATGTTGAGATTGTTCAAGCGAGGGTAGTGTCTGATTTTCAGTAGGATCAATCCTTCCAAACCTTACCATCTCTCCCAGCCTAAGAATACAAGCCACCATAAAAGATAAGCATTGCAACACAAAACAAACAACTACAACTAACAAGGAAGGATATGTGTGAACCTTACATATTGCCACTATATGTAATGCAACATAGATTACAGAATCTTAAACTCTGAAGCTAAAATTGTAACAACAGTTATCTCTAACCTGTCCTTTGTTACTCATTATACATCAACTAGAACTATTATAACACATTTCCAAATGTTTTCAGGTGAAAAATTTCAGTTTCAAAATTTCACATTTTATTCTGTTCGTACACTATTCATCTGAATTTAGGCCAAATTTGAAAATTTATAACTAATTCTAGAAAAATTAAAACGGGATGGTTCTAATTTTCATACGAAGCTTGCTAAGAGTTATATAGAGAAAAAATATTCATTAGACTCAGTTCCATCCATAGCAGCACCAGAAATTTCAACAAGGTGCATTGTTCATATGGTCAATTTTCAAATTTATAGGATTTTAGCCCAACTTTAGAAGAGCATAACTCTTGGCACAAAACTTCAAATTTGATAGTTTACCACTTGATTTAAATCTAAAAATGAGATCTATTTGCCTACAAAATCTTAGGTTCAAATTCCTTCATTTGCTTATCATTTTATGCATCACAAGATAGCCTCTTTTAGGGTATTATTATCCCCTAATCCCATTCTTCTTGAATTTCTTTCCCTTTTTCCTCTTTTTCACATCTTTTTACATTGCACCATCCAATATTCTAGCACTTGAGCAAGTCATACAAATATAGTTTTCCATGTATTATCATTCATAATCCATTACAAACTCAACATAAAGTATTTTAGCAATTTACATAACTTTCCAAAATGATAAAACATTCACAAAGCCCTTTAATCCTAGCACCAATTCCATGCCTTGATCCATGGATGAGCCGCTTCCTATTGAAGACATAATTTAACATAGGAGGAATGAGATTTCATAGAAATCTCTGTAACATTTGAATTACAATTATCATACAAATCAAGCAAGTTACAATATGACATGTTATAAGACTTCCAGACATCCTGAAGTCACATAAAATCATGCTTAGTCTCATACTAGGAGAGGAATATCAACACTTCCACATTAACACAATTCAATGCATTTGGCCACAGCACAAACCAAGGTTAACCAATCAACCAAAATTACAACACAAGTTCCTTAATCCAAACAACAACAAATCACATTAAACAAGCAGGATAAACAATCAAATTACAATTCAAAGCTATCTTTTATCACTTGATTAATTTGGTCTCCTCAAGGGACAACGATCCTCCTTAACTCCTCCTTACCAAGCCTATTAAATCAAGCATAACATAGGCCAAATTAATTAGCCAAACCACTTAAACATAACATTTTATCTTTAACTTAACAATTTCCCCCTTTTTCTTGAATTTTTAACAAAATAATTCCTCCTTTAGAATCAATAACCTCATGACTCATTCCCACACAATTTTTCATGAAGAATCTAAATGTGAAATCAGATTTTTAAAAATCAAACTCCTTCCCCTTCAAGTTGAGTTGGCAGAATAGGGGGTACAATTTTCTAAAAATTCCATTTTTGATCCCAATAATTTTAAACACTTCCCAATAGTATATCCCTACACAAAAACACATTTTAAACCCATTGGAATCATCAAATCAATGAAAAACAAACTCCTCCAGTAAGAACGCCCCTTGGTCGAAATATACTTATAGGACCCTAGGTGGATTTTCTTCCAAAAACCAATCCATACACCACTTAATCATGCTTATTACACTTGGTATTTAAGGTTTCTATCCTTCCCTAAACATCACATGATCCACGAAAATTTTGGCAGCATTTTCCTTAATTTTTCAAGCCAAAAACTCTTACTAACCAAGCTTGAAACTTAAGAATAGGGATGCTTAAACATACCTTGATGTTTTCGTAATATAAACTAAATGATTCCTTACTTAAAACCTCCACAAAATCAGTCTCCCTTGGTCTGGAATGAAAATGGCAGCACCTCCCCTCTTTTTTCTAATTTTCCCAACATTTTTTTGTATTTTAGGAGGGGATATTGATAGAAAATTATAATCAGCCCCTCCCCCTCTCTTGTTGGCCAAAAATGGGACACCTCATGGGGGGTATGTGGCAGCCATTTACAGCAAAATAAATCAGAATAATCCAAGTGGAAATTCTAGACTTTTCTAAGCATTTATCCCTTAATTTTGCATTTATTTTAATTAATTCTGTGGAGTAGACAGAAAGCAATAAAATTAGGCCCTTATTGGGCTCAGTATGGGCCCCACAATTGGATTGGGCTAGCCCCAAAAGATGACCTACATCCCAAATCAAAATCCCAAAACAATTTGAAACTTCATTGGTTACTATTCGCTAGTAATATTTCATAATTCTTTTAGCCCTCCAAAAATTTATTTCTCTCCATGATAATTCACCTTTTAATATAAGAACATGATCTAAAATTTTTCAGAATTTTTTCCACCTCTAAGTATTTATTTTGAATTTTCTCTGATTAGGCCTTTATTAGTGTCACTGCAGGAAAATAAATTTTCTTAAATTAATTCCTGAGCTTCCAAGGCCTAAAACTAATTTTATAAATTTAAATAAATATTTAGATGATCTATCCATCTTTTTTCCAAATTTATTGAGGTCTCTAATCAATTAAAATAATTATTTTCCTCCTATTCTTCAATATTTTCCCGAAAAACCTCCGTTTACGGAAAATTCCATAATAATTTATTTTCACCATAATTTCACTTTTCAGGCCTCAACCGAGTTTCAAAAATCTCTATCTTATACTTTTCCCATCTTCTTGGAAATTTTCTAGAAATTTTCTTAATTGTTCCCATTTTTCCCTTCATAAACTGATAATTACAAAAATGTCAGTCAAGACCTTATCGGGGTTTCACCTCAAAAGTTGTTTTGTCTCCTCGTCTAGTTTCTACATTGGTCCTCATCCTAATTTTTAATTCTTTATGTCCAGATAAAATTTCTCGAGATGTAACATTACTAACCTTTTCAAACTCAACTTAATAATACTAACCATAGTAGAAAAGAATCTTAGTATAATTTTTGAAAAGGCTACCATGGTTATAAAAAGAAATTTGATTTGTCAGAAATGTTAATCACAGTTAATTGAATTTCACAATAGTTAGGTCTTGGGCTTTACGAAGTCCAGAGCATCACATTCAACTCCAAGCCCATAACATGATATTTTCTGAATAAAATTCTTCCAAACCAACAGTAATCAACTACTTTCAAAAGTTATTGTGGATCCACAACTTACAAACACAAGCAACCCAACAACAAAAGTAACTAAGACCAACAGTCTTAGATAAATAAGAATATGCAAAAAGAGCTATATGTGGCAATATATGATACTCATCACATGACAAAAAAGAGGCTATGCAAGATAAACTTTATAGCTAAGCCTCCGCCACCTTCCCTAACGGACTAGTTCTAGAGCTATTACTAGAAAATGTTAAACCACGGGGTGAGACAAAAACCTTAGTAATCAACAATCCTACTCATCAGGCATACAAGTAAGTGCTTGAGAGGTGTCAAGTGGAACAGTTACAAAAATCATAACATTCACAATTGTCACATGATTATATATATATATATATATGAAAATATAATATCTCACTCTCAAGTCCACCTTATTTCCTCACACCTTATATCTTCTGACTGAACCCATAGGCTAGTATTGACCCATATGACTAGTAGCTCAACATAATAAGCTCACCGATCAAGTGATATGAACAGGCCAAAATTCACAAAGTACAAGCCTGGACCATGGGTTCCCCCTCTAGTCCACTAGCGAGGTGTTATATGCCCTACAACACATGAAAGGGCCAAAGGGTGTACATCTGGCGTCCTCCTACCTTATTATCTCTATAAGATGTACAAAATTCGCCTCCTTATTCTCCCTGTAATATGTCTCCCACCAATTAACATTCACCATCCCCTCTCGTATTTATACTCATGAGATTTATAAAATAATCATTCACATATAATATAATAACTTTCACATTTACCAAAATCAAGATTTCTAAATTACAATAATCAACATCAATTCTCAAAACCATTTCTCAATAAATTCATGTCTCACATAAGAAGTTTATAAATTCATAATTTCATAACTATCTTTCAATAATATGAAGTATCTCAAGGCAATTTCAATAATAATACATTTTATTGCTCAAATCATAGCCCAATGGCATTTCAAGAATCTCATGTAATTCGAAATCACTCACAAATATCATACAATCATATATAACAAGTGGAAAGTGGTTGCCTTTCACCAAGGCTATAAAAAGAATTATCACAAAGCCAACCCCATGCTCAAACCAATAATCCAATGGTTAATCTGCACAATTAATATAACCACATATTAATTAAGCTTACATATATTAGTTAAATTTCTAATTTAATTTAACTTAATTTTTCTTATAAATTTCCACAACTCTCATAACCCAAAATTAAGTATTTTAGAACTAACTTATAAATTTTCTAACAAGCCAAATTATTTATTTACATCCTCTAAATTTTATAATCTAATAAAAAGAATTCTCCAAAATTCTCAAATATGAAGTTATTATATTTTAAATTCTAAAAATCCTATTTCAAGTTTAAATCTCAAAACCCAACCATAAAAAATTTAATAGTACCTCAAATATTTATAAATAAATAATCTAATTAAAATATGATATATCTCATAAATAACATTTTTTAACTAAAAATTAATTTAAATACTAAAAACTAACAAATAGGCAAATCTAAACTGATTAAAATTAACAATTCATTTACCTCTAAATTTTTATGGTTATCTATTATTAAAATTCAAAACTTATCCCATATATAAGTCTCAAAAGTTTCTCTAATCACTATAATAATACTGCCATTAGGAAGCTTAAAATATATAAGAAATATTTATGAAAATAGTTTGATAAAAAGAAGTAATTTTGTGTACCTAAATTATCTCTCAAACTTGCCCTTCCTTCAAAAAAACCGTTGATATACTCGTTGCTCTCTCTCCTGCACTCTTTCTCTCTTGCGCCCTCATCTTCTGTCTCCTATTCCCTCTTTTATTTTTCATTTTCCAACCACCTCTCTCTCAATTTTCTTCTTGCATTGAAGCCTCCTCCCCAAATTTCTTCTTCTTTAATGCTCCTTCCTTTTCCACTGAATTGAGTGGAAAAGGTGATTCTTTCTTTTGTTTTTTAATATATTAAAGTATTATTATTTTATTATAATAATAAAATATTATTATTTTATAGTTTTTTTCTTTTTTTTCATAAATCGTAAAATAAAATTTAGGATATTACACGGCAGTCCTCTGAGTCACGATGGATAGCTGTCAATACTTAAGTATCTTAAAGGAACTTTATCATCTGGTCTTATTCTTCATAGGCCTCAACACTTGCGTCTTGTAGCCTTTTCAGATGCAGATTAGGCTACAGATCTTAATGATGGATGCTCTATCTCTCTGGCAACTGTGTTTACTTTGGTTGAAGTATTATTTCCTAGATTGCAAAGAAGCACCATACTATTGCAAGGTGTTCCACAGAAGTTGAATTTCAAAATCTTGCTTCAGTAGTTTCAGAAGTCCCTTGGATTCAATCATTACTTACAGAACTAATCATCGCTTCTCCTCGTGAATCACCCTAGATTTTTTGTGATGATCTTAGCACAGTTCACCTTGCTTACAATCTTGATTTGCATCGTCAAATGGAGCACATAGAGCTGGACTTATTCTTTGTTCGAGAAAAGGTCCCTTGCAAAGAGCTCTATGTGCTTCATTATTCTTACAAAGCCTCTCTCTGGTTCTGCCTTAGCTTATTGTCGTGTAAAACTTAGTGTTCAATACTTTTCTGTCTCCCCACATTAAGTTTAGGAGAGGATATTAGAGATACACACCCATGTCATGTAAACCCCGTGCAAGTTGTTCATAGTGTTAGCTATAACTAGCTATAGTTAGTTGTATTTTGGTTTAGTCCGGTACATTTCCCTATGTAAACTTATAAATAGATAGTGTACAGTATACATATGTAAGCTCTTAAAATAATCAATGCAATGAGTAAATCATTTTCTCTTTCTTCCCTTCGCCTCTCTCACTTTATCTCCTTCTTTCCTTCCTCTTGTACACTAATAAACACCCATGAGGCACTTAAGGAAATAAAATAATCCTTCTTACCCTCATTAAAAGCATCACCCACATCCTTCTCCCCATTTATATTCAGCAGCGGTGTGAGGAAGTAAGGAGCCGAAGAGGAAGAAGGAGATATTTTCTCTCGCGTGCAAACAAAGTTTAGAACTTCTGATCCATATAAGTTTTTCCTCTAGTTGCTGTGTGTTCGTAAGATGATGATTGTAACATCCTGACTTTTGGACCTAGAAGTATTAGAATTAGCCTGAAATAGGTAGGCTACAGATCTTTTTTGGTAGAAGTTTTAGAGGTTCCCTAGAAGGACATAGGGATTATTAGGGATTAAATCAAAAAGAAAAACTTTTCTGAGACTGAAAAAAGAGAAAGATAGAGACTCCAATTAAGTCTTGAGGCCCAATAATAAGAAATAGAGATGAATGTAGGCCAAAGGTTATGCTAGAGGCCTTAATGATGTGAATTATGGGGTTAAGCCAAACCAAAAGTAAAATCATAATTTTGCAAAGTTTTAGGCTGAAAAGGACAGTGATAATGGAAAGTAGGCCTAAATACTTTAGAAAAAAATTTTTAAAAAAAGAATGAGGTCTAGAGGGTGGTATGAGGCTAAAAATGATGACAATACCCCTGGAAGGAATTTGTGGAATTCCAAGATTTTGGCTAATTTTGAATATTACCAAAAATTGAATTATTTAAAATACAGGGAGGCCTCAGATATTTGGACAAAAATGGGAGAAAATACTGGAGAAATTATCACAAGTTCTAAAATAATTTTGTCCCCAGAAAGCGAAGAGGTTGGCTTTAATAGAATTTAAAACATATTTATATACTATCCGGGAAAAGTCAAAATAAACTATCTAGAGGTTGACTTTTGACTCAAAAAAAATTAGAAAAGTTCCCGTGATGAATATTTTATTGGTACCTAGAGACAAATTCTCAGAGTCGTGGACTGGTAGAAAGAATTCGGTCAAGTTTTCTTCTAAGTAAATATTATTAATTATTTTAATGGAAGAACAAGGGAAGAGCATTACTTCCCCTTTAGACATGTTATATAATGCCATGTGGACTTATTTGAGAGACAAAATGGTGCCAAAACATGTCTCAGTAGTTCCGGGTAAGTTAGGGCTGAAAAAGTACCCGATACAATACAAAATAGTAAGATAGGTGGAGGAATGCTTAGGGGCTATATTTTGCACGAATTTTGCATTAATTTCCTCCCTATTTTAATGTCATAATAATGAGGGGACATGCAAGAGACACGTGTACGATTAGATTAAAAACACATGGCTTGATGATGTAAGCATGAAGTAAGCAAGATGAGGTAAGCATGATGTTATGAAGACACATGTCACAACAAGACAGAGAGGGAAAATGAATGGCCAAGATTTAATCTTGCAATTTCAAAATCAATGGCTAGAATTTGTTCATAAATTCTATAAATGCCCCTCCCCTCCCCTCATTTTTATCCTAAGCCTATGAAAACTATAAGGAAACTCTTGTAAAATGAATTCTAGAGAGAGAAAGAGGAAAGAAAAGAGAAAGACCAAGTGATCCCATGCAAGATCAAGCTCTAAAACAAGGTATGTTCATGGTTTTTGATGTAGTTTTCACTATCCTTGTTATTGTTGAGCTTGGTTATAGGGTTCAATGGCTTTTGGGAGCTTGAAACCTTGGGGGGTATGTTGCATGAAATTCCTAGGTGTAAGGGAAGATGAAATTGATGTTAGAATAATGTTTAAAAGCTTGAAAGAAACACGAATCAAGTAGTTTCATGTTGAAATTGGTTAAATTTCATGATTATGTAACTTAAGTAAGATTTCAGCCGGAGCTGGTTCTTGGGGCTAACATTGGATTTTGATTATTCCAATGTGTTTAAAATAAAAAATTGTGTGGGGTAAATGTGAGAAAACAAGTTTGGAAACGTTAGAATTGAAAATGGAAATCTTGGACCCTATGTGCATATTGTTTGGCCAACTGGAATTCAAATGAAATGAGTTAGATTTTGATAAATCGAATCCCATATTTGGATTCCTCATAAAAAATTGAGTAGGAAATATCAAAGAGAATGATTTTAAAGGCTATGAAAAAGAAAGTGAAATTTAAGGCTAAAGAGGAACAAGTTTAAGAGTTAAGATGGTTAATGGTTTTTCATGGTCTTAATAGATTGGATAGTAATGTGTATTGTGAATTTAGGACCATGAGACACAAAAAAAGAGAAATGACAAAGTTGTTCAAGCAATCTTGATGGTTGGGAAGTAAATAGAGTAAAAAGAAAGCTTAAGGATAAATGATACTGAACTTACCCTTCTTGCACTAGTACAAAATACCAATATAACTACTATTTTTTGTGTATAAGAAACAAAAGTTGTATGTTATGTAAATACTTTTCGCTTCTGGTCTGCTTCGACCTAACGCCATAAGGGTACTTATGGCTTCTGTTCAATTTTAAACAAAAGCCATAAGTATTCAAAATAATTTTATTTTGTTTTTGATATAATATAATAGCATTATGGAATAAACGACACAATATTACTTTACTTATATTTTTATTTAATTCATGCCGTTAAAAACTTTAAATTTTTTTTAATTTAAAAAATTTGGTTTTGATTGGTCTTTTAATTTTTTTTTTCCACAAAGGGAAAATTTTTATGAGAAATTTGCTTTTATAACTTATTAATTAAAAGCTTGATTTTTTTTAAAATTAAAAAAGATCAACTTACAGCATCTGGTCCATAATGGACCAGCTACCGTAGCATAGCCATAGCTACAGTGTCAGGCCCAAGTTGGGCCTGTCGCAATAGGTATTGAATTTTTCACCATAAGTCTCTTAATTAACAATTTAACATTTTAGCACCAGGCATGCCCTAGCTCTATCCCCTTCTCGCTACCGTGCTCCGTTGTCCATTCTTCTTGTTCGAAGTTCATGGATGGTCTCTATTGGTTGTCTCTGGAATCATCTTCCCTCATTCTCACCTTCCTCTTGTTCTGTCTTCTAGTTGGTTCCTGTGTCTCACCGGAATCTTTTTCCGTCAGTCTCGCCTTCCTCTTATTCTATCTTGGAGCTAATTCGTGGGTTTCCATTGGGTCTCACTGGAATTCTCTTCCCTCAGTCCCTCCTCCCTCTTGCCTTCGTATTGTTCCATTTTCAAGCTGGTCCATGGGTCTCTGATGGGTCACCCCTTCTTCTTTGTTCTACTCTCTTCCCTATCAACAGCAATTGGTTTCAAGCTTTGGGCCTGTAAGTTTTTTGCTTTTGCTAATCATTTTGGATTCTTGTTGTAACTTAAAATAGTTTATCAGTTGAGGAATATAGATTGTTCTATTGAAATTTGTTTCTTATTTTTGTTAAAATCTTGTGTTGAAGTGTGGCAAGTCACTGCCATATTTTTTGCCTCTAGTACCAATTAATTTAACAAATAACAATTTTTCAAATGAAATTATTTAAGGAAATGGAAACATGATGCAAAAATGGAGTTGCTGCAATGAAAAAATATGTATGTAACTATTGTTGTTGTTCGAATGGATGACAAGGAAAGTTGTGTGGGTGAGGTTTGAATCTAGAAGTTTCATATTTAAAGTTGAAAAGAGCAATATATTATAATTGAATTAATGATTAATTATATTAGAGCATCAAACTAAAGTGATGAAGACTAATGTATATGTGGGTGCATTGATAAACCTGCAATGAATTAAGAAAGCCACTGATCAAGATGAGTGCCTATGAATCATGGTAACTCTGTCCTTCCTCTCAATGACCATTTAGATTTTAGAGAATGAAATGACAACAAAATCACATGCTATTAATTTTTTTTAATTAAATTATTGATGATGATGATGATGATATGTGATTTTATTGACTATTTCTTCTTATTAAGTTTCCTTCCTTGACTTGAAGCCTATCAAGTTGAGCATTGAGGAGCAACCTTGGTGGCTGTGACACATTATGTTTCTTCTTATTAGGTTTCTTTCCTTGACTTAAAGCATGTATTTTATTAACTGTTTCTTCTTATTAAATTTCCTTCCTTCACTTGTAGATCCGATTGTAAATATTCTCTTTTGCTTATGTGATCTCCTGGAAATCATTGTAGGCTGGTAATTTCTGTTTGATTATGTAAATATGTTGCTTAAGTTAGATTTTCCCTTTCATATTTGATTTTGTTATCGGTTAGGTTAAATTAATACTTGGCTTCTTATGATAAATCTATTTGATTCCTTTCAAGAGTTAATATGCATATTATCTATCTGATATACTGGGATAGTCAATCATTGCAACCTAAGAATTACCATACTACTTTGTACCAGTCGACAGCAACTCTTGATTCGATATTACATTGAATATTGCTAGTTCTTGAAGTATCACATAACAGTATTCAAGCTAGCTTCTAATCTTATCATTAATTAATGATCTTTGGAATAAAAACGAGAGCTTATTCTCATTATTCTAATAGTTAGCTTCAAATCTTATCATTAATTAATGATCTCTGGAAGAAAAACCGGAAGCCTATTCTCATTATTCTAATGGTTTATTATTTTCCTTTTCTATGATGTTGAAGGATCTACTATTGTAAAACTTGAGAAATCTGCTGGGCAAGCTGAGAAGTCTTTGAAAAGGAGGAGGAAGAATCAATACAGGGGAATCTGCCAATGTCCATATGGTAAGCATTAAATAAAGGTTGGTTTTAGGCTTTACTTGTTTTGTTAGAGGAAATTTACTAGAATTTGCTTTCTAGTTGAGAGCTCTACAAATACCTGAAGGATCAAACAATTTATCGTTGTCGATACTATTGATACCATGTCAACTTTATATCTAATACTTGGTGTTTTTCCTCCCTTTTTAGTAACAATTAAGAAAAGCTTCATTGTTAAAAGATGATGCATTTGCCTTTCTGAAAGGTGACAACTGTGATGATTTTGTGACATTTTGTAGTTTCTCTGATGCACTTTGTCAGGTACTTAATTATCTTTTGATAAATGAATATCTAATATTCTTCAAGTCAAAAAAGAACAAAAATGTGGTATGCAAATATTCCAATGCGATATTGCAAGGGAAGTTGATTGGTGTGCCTCGTGGATTATGCTTCTAAGGGTTAAAGGATCTCTAGGTTGAAGCAGTGCTCTTCCCCCATGAAGTGAAGAAAAGATTGTAGCCAAATGACTATTCTCTTCAGTATATGGTGTTTTGTTAACTATTTATTTGGTTTATTTGGTTTAACTGTACGTATATGCTATGCACTTGTTTGTATTTAATATTACATAAAGCTGGTTGTATATAATAGCAGCTTCTTGAGTGGGAGGTTAATATTTTTTTTTTTTTGAAAAAAAAGGCCACCTACAGCTTCTGTTATAAATATAACAGAAGCCATAAGTGGGTACCTATGGCTTCAGTTGCTTTTAGAACAGTCATCATAAGTGCTAAAACATACGGCTTCTGTTCTTTCATAACAGAAGCCGTAGCTGATACCTTTCGCTACTATTGTTTCCACTACAGTGTATATACAGTAGCGAAAAGCTATTTTTAACAAAAGTCAACTGTGTTATTTTGTACTAGTATTGTGTGCTTAATATGCATGCTTGTGTGTTGATGTGTATTATGTTGTTTGAAATGATATGAGATGTAAGTGCTAGTAAGATGCTCTGTTTCTTTGATGTTTTCATGGCCATGCATGTTATGTGAAACTTTGAGCATGAGAATATGTTATAAGTAAGCATGAGCTAGGTTAAGTAAGCATGTCATACACTTATATCCATCTTACATGCATTGATGGTAATGTTTGCTACTGAGATTCTCCCAAATCTCACCCTCTCTTAACCAACCATAATAGGTGTAAAGAGCATGGGAGAAGAAATCAAGAAGTGAAGCAAGGAAGAGAGGAAAAGAATTTAAGAAATGTATTACATTACATTGTATAATTTGTATGTTAATATATGACATAAACATGCCACTAATGTTATGTGATGATAAATAATGATGATGGTATGTATAATTGACTATGATAATGTATGAGAATAGTTTATGGATTAATGGAATGAGATTATGCGTGGAAAAAATTAATTATGAATTGTTAATACAAGTTAGGAGAATAAATCATCCCTAAAGGAGCCACAAAATGGTGGTAGCTAGAGTGGAAAGAAAGTAAATGATCAATTCTGCCAATGAAACTTATTATGATTAAAGCACACATCTTTAGATTTAAAACAAGTGGTAGATTACTTAAAATAGATGTGTGTGCTAAAAGTTATGCTTGATCAAAATTAGGGCAGAGAAACTAGAAAGTATAGTTTTAACCAAATAAACAGTAAACTTCAACAAATAAACTGTATGAATTGGAAAGGGTTGGGTCCATTTTTATATTTTTCTCTTGTAGAGAATCCAAAGAGCTTCAAATAGAATTTTGAACTACCTTAATATGGTTTTTTATAATTAGTTATTATTTTTCAAAGTTGGACTGAAAATCTGGAAGCTAAACAGTAAACAGTAACCCGAGTACTCAAATACAAATTTTCAATCCATGGGTTTGTTTTGTGATCTACTTGAACCGTAATGCTTCCGAATGCATACTTAAGAGGGTTTAAGGAAGGATGTTTCAATGATGATGACTTAAAAGTCTGATTTTCAAGAGAGAGAAGGAGCAACATAGTGAATTACAAGTGTGTGCGCCAATGTGTGTAATAGGTTTAAATAAAAATGAAGATTTGTTGAATGTGAATTGTGAAAATTTGATCATATTAATTTTGGATCCTTTAAAGTAACTTTGACATCCCATATTAGCTTTAGAGTACTACAAAAAAAACATCAAATTAGTGACGGAATTTAATGACAAAATTTCCCTCACTAATCAAAATTAGCTACGGATTAGTGATGGATTAATGACAGAATTTAGTTAGCAACAAAAATTTTTTGTCACTAATTCCACCGTCACTAACGAAATTCAAAATTCTGTCACTAATTAGCAATGAAAATTAGTGACAAAAATTTTCCATCACTAATCCATCACCAATCCCCAATTTTTTTGTGGTGGATTACTTTTAGAATGGCATTTTTAGTAGATCGAGTTACACACATACATGTGCACGCATACTTATCAATATGATGACTTTTTTTTTTTGGTGGGAAAAATAAAGTCACATCTTTATTTCAAGCTTCACATAGATAAGCACAAACACTATATAAACGACGTATAACCATGGTTCATCAATGGACAAGGCAAAGAACCACTATGTGGGAAGAGAAAGACACTTTAAAAAAAAAAAAAGATGGTAAAAAAAATTGCTATTCTTATGATGTGATTTGGAGTTGATGAACGAAGTAATTAAGCATCAAGCAATGTATTCGAACAAAGGGTGGTCCTGATGTAATCTTATTTGTTTGATTTGACTGATCTTCTCCAAATCATTTTGTGTAAGTGACCAATCAAATATCTCTAAGTTCTGTTTCATTCTCTCTTTGTTGTAACTCTTTGCAATAAAACCCACTCCTTGCTCATGCAGCCATCTCAGAGCAACCTATATTATATCACACCAAAAGAATTGCATTTAATGGAAATAGTATAATTAAACAGTTCATTACTAATAATAAGATCAGCATCATGAAGAAAGTAAAAGCCTCAAGCAAAATTTAAAAGGGAACTTGAAATTAAAATTAAAACCTGAGCAACTGTTTTGCCATGAGATTTAGCGATTTCAACGAGTATTTCATTGCCCAGAATGCGATTGTCACCCCGTCTTGTACCTACAGCCCCAAGAGGAGAAAATGCAGCTATAAGTATATCCTTTTCTTTGCAGTATTCTCTTAGCTCCTTTTGTTGACATGTAGGATTCATTTCCACCTGTATGATAAAAAATAAAAAATATATATTAATTAAACTTCTCTATAAACATTTCCTTTTGGGAAAATTATATTCAAAATTGGGATTATGGGCTCATTGACAAATATATTTGGACAAAGGACTTGGACTTCAAAAGATGACAGAAAAGATGCGGAAAAACACAGAAGAAAATATAAGCAAAACATGAAAGATTGCCTGCAATTTGAAGGTCAAAAGTCAAACCTGTGGTGGAGCTAGTGGGGGGTTTAATTTTTCCTGAATATTATAAAGGTATTTTACATTTTAGTGCCCCTAAGAAGTAAGAAAGATATTTTAACTTCTCTTCAACATTTTCTTTTGACTTGTTAAAGTCAAAAGTCAAACCATGTGCCATTTTAAGAGTCACCACAAACGATATCATGAAAGATTACCGGAAAACTTGTACCCATCAAGTTCTAAAGATTGAAATTCTTACTTGATTGAGGCAAGGAGGAATTGACGCCACTGACAATAAACTCTGAAGTGTCCTCACAGGGAAGTTACTGACTCCAATTGATTTTGTGAGACCAAGTCTTTTACACTCTTCCATTGCTTCCCACACGCCCTTTATATCTAATTCTGCTATGTTATCTTCAGTTGGGAAATAACTGTTACTTTCAGGCTTTGAACTGATGGGCATGTGGATCAAGTACAGATCCAGATATTCCAGTTTCAGTAACCTGCATATACACACATCCCACATGTTTAAGTAAAAAACATTCAGTTAATACCATTGTTAGTTCTTATACTTTAATCAAATTTTGGTTTTAATCCTATAGTTTCATAAAAATTTGGCTTGAGTTTAACTGCTGGTGCCCATACTAACGAGTTTAGTTTTTTATTCTTATACTTAAACTTAGACGGAGTCCTTTTCAAATTAGAGGAAGCAAAACAAACTATTTGAAACTACAGGGGGCGAAGACCTAAATTGGATTAAACTGTAAGGACGAATAATAATATTAATCAAAAAACATTTAAGAGCCTATTAAAACAGCAAACAGTTTGAGCTCACCCAAGAGATTTTTGAAGAGCAGAAACAACACGATCAGGTTGGGCATCAGTGAACCACAGCTTGGAAGTGATGAAGAGTTCATCTCTTGACCCAATAAGGCCAAGTTTGAGAGCTTCTTCTATGGCTTCCCCTAGTGGCTGTTCTGTCCCATAAAGTGAAGCAGTGTCAAAGTGTCTATAACCTACTTTGATAGCCTCTATGACCGCCGTCTTGGTGATCTCGCCGGGACTTTGAAACAAGAAGGTGCCCATGCCAATCGCCGGCATATGGTGGTTGTCGGAGAGAACCAATGTTGGGATGTTGTTGTTGGACATGTTGTACTTTGACTTGAACTGGGAGTTTTGATTGATCAAGCTTGAGAAATATTGTCATTAAGGAATGCGCTTATATAGAATGTGAACAATGCTCATAGAACTTGGTGGGCAAGGCAAGCAACGTTATTCTACTGGTTGATTCATTTTAATAATGGTATTATTGACCAGTAGTGACGGCTTGAGTCTTATTCGTGAGCTTGGTCAGAACATCTTTTTTCCTAAATAAACCAATGAAGAGATATCATATTAATTAGCAGTATCTTAATTTGTACCTGAGGGAAACTGTATCCTTTTGTTTATTTTTCTGATTAGAAAAGGAAAAAAGTATTACAAAAAGACAAATTTCTATCGTTAATGCTGGTTTAACTCCCGGCCCCCATGCCTTGATAAGCTAAATATTTTTTTATGTAGTATCTTGATATCAAATATTACCAAGTCAAGTTTAAGTTTACTAGGACCCTACAAACGTCAATTTCTGTTTTTCCTTCCCCGCCCCCTGGTTATGCAGTGCTAAAAGTGGATCTCGCTTTAGGCCTCCCATGTCCTTGATATAGAGACCAAATATATATATGTATTATCTTCAGTCCTAATTGTAAGACCTCATATATAGATTATAAACGAGATCTTATAACTAGGATTAGAGGTAGCATATAGTATTGAGATCTAACATTGCCGAGCCAAATTTGAGTTTCATTTGACACCAAACCTTTCCACTTCTCTGATCATCCGCTTGCCCCTGCTTCTTCATGTACACCATTATAGTTAAGATTTAACATATTGTAAAAAGTTAAAAATATATTTGAAAAAATATTTTAATAAAAATACAAAGAGGTGATGAACTATTTAGATAAAATTTTATTAATTTAAATTTATCTATATACATGATTTGTCCGTTGATATAGAAATTGAATTTTTTTATATGATATTACATCTCAACTATTCAAAGTTGATATAAAGGTGAGAATAGAAAAGTTGACAGAAGTGTACCACAAAAGAAATGGAGATGTTCCCTTCCCCCAGGGACTGAATGTCATTTTCTGTTGGCAAAATTGCAAAAAAACAAAAAAATTTAAATAGAAAAATTATAAATAGGGACCCATGACAATATTAGTATGAGTTTTGACAACAATAATATGGGTTTTAATAATAATTTTTGTGAATGGGTCATTGTGTGTAATTTTTCTATTTTGGTGGTCTTTTTTGCGATTTTTTCTTTTTTCTTTTTTTGTTTTTAATGGAGTTCTAGAAGTGGATCTTGCTTTCGGCCACCATGTGAGATTTTTTTATAGGATTAGGTCTAATTTTACCCTTGATCTTATTTTTAAGGTATATCTAGTACTTTAATCTTTTTAGTGGTACAATTTTAGCCATAATTTTTTTAGTATAATTCCACTACTCAAAATTGCATTATTAAAAAATCAGAGTACTTTTTTGTGAATTAAGCATGGTTTCTAGAGCCAGATTGGATAGAACTGTAAATTAAATATAGCATATGAGTAAAATTGCACCCAGAAAAAAAATCATGGTAAAATTTAACTACACCACTAAAATTGCCAATTGTTTTTTTGAATTTCTTAACTCCTCTTTACTTAATTTTTTTACAAGAACGTATGAGTAATTTTCCCTTCTTACTAGTCCAGTAGCCCATTTTGATATGTAAACCAAATACGGCTCTTTTAAAAACAAAAAAAACAAAAAATCTGACGATGTTGTGGAATGCTGACTGATTTCTTGAAATCGAAACTATAAAAGAACATGTACAAATAAAACATAGTTTCGATACATGAACAAACCAATAACTTATGTAATTCGCGCAACTTGCGTTGTATGTATGACAAAAGAAAGACTCTCCCGGTCTTTAATATAAGATCCGTTTAACTAATTTGATTAGATTAAAAAAGTTAGGTAAGTTAGTTAATTATAAGAAAAGTGACACATTTTTTCTAAAACACCATAATCATCTTTCTTAATACCCCCTCTCTTTTTTCTACTTGATTATGGTTGAGAGAGTATTCATAGGAATAATTTAGAGAAAATTGATAAATATGAGAAATAAGTCTTATATTTAGAAACAAAACCAACTCAAGAATTAGGTCATATATTAAGGATCGGAGGAGTACTAATTAAATACAGTAAAAATGTTTATGTGGCCGGTAAATGTGGGGTAATATAAAAGATAGAGACGTAGGATTAAAATCCTCCTTATTATATATTTTGCAAACATTTATAATTTATAAACATAATATTACCTTCAGTTTTTAGCATAAGAACTAGATAATTAATTTAGAAAAATTAAACAAATTAGTTAGGTTGGTTAATTATAACAAATGTGTGTTAACTTCCCAAAATTACTTTTTTTAATCATATATATTGGAGCTAACTCCCATCATTAATAGGAATATTTTGGAGAAAACATTATCAATTTAAGAAACAAAGTAAATTGATGCCTCATATTTAGGACCAAATTCAAGCTCTAATTAACTCTTATATTAAGGACAAGAGGTATTTATCCAGTCCGTAATGTAGAACATAATTGGAGAGTTGACCTATTTCACATGTTTATCAATTTTTTTTCCAAATTAACCCTATTGATATTCTTCCAACAATAACAATCAAGTATAAGAGGGAAGAAATTAAAGAAGATGCTTAGAGTGTTTTATAAAAAAAAAAATATCATATTAACTAATTTAACTAATATTATTGATTTATACAAATTAATTAATTAGATATTACATTAAAGACTAGAAAAGCAATAACCTTTTTTATTGGTAAGAATAATAAAATCACATCATTATTCCTTCATAGAATCACAAAACAAGTGTACCGAAACGTTGCAGCACTCGCAACTGTACAAAATCACATCTTTATTTGAAGCTCACAATAAATATAGGTACGAACACTATTTATGGGCAACGTACAACAATGGTCTATAACCACTTTATGGCAAGATTAAGACATAAAACAGAAACAAAATGTTAAAACGAAATGGCTCTTATGATGTGACTTGGAGTTTAAGAATGATGTAAGCATCAAGCAATATATTCGAACAAAGGGTTCTCTTGATTAAATCTCATCTGTTTGATTTGATTGATCTTCTCCAAGTCATTTTGTGTAAGTGACCAATCAAATATGTCTAAGTTCTGTTTCATTCTCTCTTTGGTGAAACTCTTGGCAATAAAACCAACTCCTTGCTCATACAACCATCTCAGGGCAACCTATATTACGCCAAAATAGTTGCACTTAATTAATTGAAATAATATTATGAATCACTTCATCACTAAGAATTAAGATATATATTAATTAAAAGGTTAATGCTATTTTTAGTTCCTAAAATTTGATGCTTAAAGATTTTTGGTTCCTGAAGTAGCATTTTTGGTCCGTGAAATAAGATTTTAGAAACCAAAAATACTGGTTTTAAATTGAGGAACCAAAATCAAAATAAAATAAACATTTTATGAACTAAAAATGATATTGACTTTTAACCAAATTAACCAGAACTAGCATCATGAACAGGGTGAACACTTCAAAATTTTAAAAGGAACTTGAAATTAGAATTAAAACCTGCGGAACTGTTTTGCCATGAGATTTACCAATCCCAATGAGTACTTCATTGTCCAGGATCCGATTATTGCCCCATGCTGAACCTGGAGCCCCCAGAGGAGAATATGCTGTTATAGGTATACCCTTGCCTTTGCAATATTCTCTTAGCTCCTTTTGTTGACATGTAGGGTTCATTTCTACCTGTATCAAAGAAAAACATTTTAACTTCTCTTGAACATTTGCTTTTGGAAAAACTGGGATATTAATGGCCAATATTTGGGAAAGATTATTAGCTGCATTTATTTTTGCCCAGTAGATCCTTTCTCGAAACATGTCATTAGGTCCTTAATCCCAATTTTACCTTGCTTTTTCATTAAAGGTCAAAAATCAAGCCCACTCACGGAGCTAGTGGGGGCTTTTTAATTAATTCCTCAATATTATAAAGGTATTATACATTTCAGTGCCCTATAAGTCTATGCAATTTTAACATTAGGTAGAAAAACATGCTCAGTGATTACTGTTGATATTGGAGAAGTCAACACAAATGGAAATTTGTCAGTCAAAGGATAAATAACAAATAGACTTTCAAAATCTGCAAATTTTGACATAACCAACTGTACGAGACAAATTTTAAAAGTTCGAATTTTTGGGTACACCAATCTCATAATATTTCAATCCAAATATCAATTGATTTTTTTTTTGTCAAGAAAATCTAGCTAAAGAGTAAAATTTCTCAACAAGATTGCAAATGTCCCCATCTTAATCCCAATTTTCCAAATTAAAGATTGAAGATCTTACTTGATTGAGACAAGGAGGAATTGTAGCCACTGACAATAAACTCTCAAGTGTCCTCACAGGGAAGTTACTAACTCCACTTGATTTTGTGAGACCAAGTTTTTTGCACTCTTCCATTGCTCCCCACACTCCCTTTATGTCTAATTCTGCTATGTTCTCTTTAGATGGGAACAAACTGTTGCTCTCAGGCTTTGCACTGACGGGCATGTGGATCAAGTAAAGGTCTAGATATTCCAGCATTAGCAACCTGCATATACAGACACACACTTCACATTGTTTGTGGATAATTGCAAGTAAAAATCTCTGGGTTAGTACCATTGTTAATCCTTATGGTGTATTGAATTTTGGTTTTGGTCAATGTAGCTTGAAATCATTGGTTTTGGTCCCTATAGTTTCATAAAGATTTTGCCCAAGTTTAAAGATTGGTCCCTATATTTTTAACAGTCTTTCGTTTTGCTGATCTCTATATTTAAACTCAAACCAAATCCTTATGAAATTATAGGGACCAAAGTCAACTATTTAAAACTATAGAGACCAAAACAAAAATTAGATCTAACTGCAAGGACTAATGATGATGTTAACCTAAAAACTTTTGAGAACCTAATTAAAAAGCCAACAGTTTGAGCTCACCCAAGAGATTTTTGAAGAGCAGGAAGAACACGATCAGGATGAGCATCAGTGAGCCACAGCTTGGAAGTGATGAAGAGTTCGTCTCTTGACCCAAGAAGGCCAAGTTTGAGAGCTTCTTCTATGGCTTCACCTATTGGCTGTTCTGTCCCATAAAGTGAAGCAGTATCAAAGTGTCTGTAACCTACTTTGATAGCCTCTATGATTGCCGTCTTCACGACACCGCCGGGAATTTCGAATGCGCCGGAACCTAGGCCGATCACCGGCATACGGTCGTTGCCGGAGAGAACAAATCTCGGGATGTTGTGGGCGGGCATGTTGTTCAGTGACTTCTCAAAGGTAATTGAGGATAACTGTATTGATATTCAGGCTTTAGAATTTGATTGTGCTTACAAAGGATTGGCTATTGAGTCGTATTGATTTGACTAATGATCCTGAAACATTAATTGGATTTTAACTAATCGGATAAACTAATGTCTGATTACACAGGGGGGGAAAAAAAAAAAGAACTAATGTTTGGTGAGGAAGACAAGCAACCTTATTCTACTGGATTATTAAATAGAATAAATACAATACCCGGCAACCACGACGAATGATATTCATGTGTTTTGGTCAAAAGTCTTTTTTTGCCGCCATCGTGTTTTCGTCAAAAGTCAAACATTATAAACAAATGCGCACAAGTCACTTTAGCTCCTTTATTAAACACATATTACCGTTGACTTGGATGCTCTACATCTAATTCATTAACTAGGGCGATTCCATTAATTATTACGTTTTCAAATTTATAGTTTAATTAATTAACTCAGGCGATACAGCACCAAGTCTGCAACAAAAATCCCCTTCAATTATCTTTCAGAATCTGTATAACAGATCGGCTTTGCTAATTCTACTTAAACAAAATTACTGAGGCAAAGGGATTGCTCATGGAAAATTAATGCCTAGATTTAATTTGACAAATCCCTCTCCCCATGGTCGTTGGCACCGGATTGGAGCTACCACCAGAACCATCACGGGCAATATTGGCAAAGTAGTTTAGGCAGGGGAGTCCTCAAGTGTATGATTCAGTGATGATTCAGATTGAACATCATGATTATTAAGTATTTTGTTGTACATCTTAACATGAAGGATGTGAACAAAAGTGTTGAGTTTCTTTAGGGTGACTATCAAGTGTTCATAATGAGTCATGTAATAGTTGATCATGTTCTGGTAATGTTGAATGGCTTGAAGAATAGTTTCAAGCATAACGGAGAACATTACAGCAGGAAAAATAGTTGGAGTAGTGGTTAGAAGGTTTTGAGAAGAAATTATCGCACTTTGAAGAGAAAACTATGGTTTGAGAGGGGGTGATAATATTCTCTCTCCAGTGCTTTTTCATCTTTATTTTCTCTCCTCTTATTTTTTTCCTCTCAACTTTTCTTCTCCCACCTAGACAGAGCATTAAGCATCCTCGGCTGAATGGTGATATAGGGAGGATAATGATGAGGTCCCAAAATGTCCCAATAACAACTGAGCAACGAACTGTTGTCATTTCCTACACTACAACTCATCATTACATGCCTTTTAGTTGCTATTTGACTTCTGGGTGAGTAAATCTATTTTTTAAGACTTTATAATAGTTCCTCCTATACACACTACCAAAAAATGATTTTCAAAGGCAGTGACAATAAAAGTCGCTACTAAAAGTATGACTTTCTCTTGTGACAATTGCAATCATCACTGAAAGTCAAACTTTCAGCTGCCATAATTAAAATTGCCGCTAAAAGAAAGTGACTTTCAGCGGCAACTTTAATTGTTGTCACAAAAAGTCATACTTTTATTGAAAGTCTGAGTTTCAGTGGCGATTTTAATTGTTGCTGCTGAAAGTGTGGCTTTTTATAGCAATTTTTTTCTCACTAACAAATATAATTTTGTCGTTTAAATATAATATTTACTTCTCAAAACATTAAATGTATCATTTTATCATGAAAGAAACAAAATAAGGTAATGATATTTCATTTTCACAGGATTTATGCTTAAATCAATACTTTAATTAAAATGTCTTATACATTTACAATTATATACTATATACATATAAAAATGTTTTATTGTTTTAGTGTCTACATAAAACCAATTGTTCTACCAATTTAATAGGTAAAGTTTAATATGTTATATGTATGTATGCATGTTTGCGTTTTGCTGCTCCAATTTCTTCATTCTTGCACATAGGAAGAAGGAAAGACATCATATGAAAAAGGAAAAATTAATTATTTAATCCTTATACTTTTTAAGAATTCGCGACTCACTTCTTATAGTTTAAGTCATCACGATTCGCTCCTTACTCCGTCTTCCCCGTTCATCCCTAACTAGAATACTGAACAGTGAGTCAGTGACCAGGCGTACCACAGCAAAAATGTCACTCCTCAATTATCCCTCCTCTTCGCTTTTAGCAGCAACACATTTCTATTCATCAATACATCCAAGTCTCATATTCATTTAACTTGGAAACCCATTCTTATTCTCAAGAAATAAACATCCCACGTAGGATATGGATTTGGTTGATGCTTGCTCTTTTTTTTTTTTTGAGAGAAACAGAGTATTCAATCTTTTGCTATCACGTCGTTATCCCTCCCACGTGAGATATGAATTGGGGTGATTCTTGCACTGTTTTTCGTATAAACAAAGGCTCCAATGGCAGCGACCTGCAATATAATGCCTTGTGCGAGTGTTGAACGTCCTCTATCCCTCCCACCCACATCTCTGTGCTGCATCAAATTTGAAGAACAAAGGCCTTGCCTTTATGGGTACATGAGGGGCCTTAACCATCCTATCATTTACTAGCCAAAAGTATTTGAAATTATCTTTGGATTCTCAGAATCTTGTCTACCATATATTGCTTTGATTAATGATTTCTCCCTTACTTTTACACGTTTAAGATTTCTTTATGTCATTGTTATTTAACAATATCGTCTTTGTTCTTTGAGTTTGGTACAGCACAAAGACGTGGGGGATAAGGGCGTGATGGCAAAAGATTGAATACTCTGTTTCTCTGGGAAAGGGGGAAAAAAAACAAAGCAAGCATCACCCAAATTCATATCCCACATGGGATGTTTATTTCCTGAGAATAAGAATGGGTTTCGAATTTAAATGAATGTGAGACTTGGATGTATGGATGAATGGAAATGCGTTGGTGCTGAAAGCGAAGAAGAGGAGTGGGATAAGTGAGGAGTGACATTTTTGCTGTGGTGCGCCTGGCCAATGACTCACTGTTTAGTATTTTGGGTAGGGATGAATGGAGAAGATGGAGTAAACTATGAGGACTGAGTTCTGATAAGTTAAACTATAAAAACAAAGTCACGAAGTCAACGAAAGTATAAGGATTAAATAATTAATTTTTTCTATAAAAAATATTCTTTTACACCTCAATCCAAATATTTTTATTGATAAGATTAGAGATATAATTGGGAAAGGGTCTCCCCTCTTTCCTTTCCATTATCTTCTTTCCTATTCTTTTTCTAACTCTTGGAACAATGTTTTAAAGGTTCATATTTTAATTAAAATTATTATTAAAAGTTAAATAACAAGACTAAATAAATAATAAAATACAAATAACAAAATTAATTTCAACAATGTACAAGTGACAGAAAAAAATGACTTTGAGCAGTGATTTCAATTGTCATTGCAGAAATTAAAGTCATACTTTCAACGGTAACTTTTTAAAGTCACTCCTAAAAGTTTGAAGTTTGAGTTTCATTAGCGATTTTTATTGTCACTGTTGAAAGTCACACTTTTAGCTCTCACTAACAAGTGTAATTTTTTTTGGTTGAAATCTAATGTTTAACATCTCAAAAAATTAAATATATTATTTTATCATATAAAAATAAAATAAGGTAATGATATTCTATTTTCATAAGATTTATGATTAAATCAATACTATAATTAAAATGTATTATACATTTATAATTATATATGTATGTATGGGGGTGTTGATTTTTATATATGTGTTTGTGTGTTTTACTACTCCAATTTCTTTATTCTTACACATCAAGATTGGAAGAAGGGAAGAATATTAGGTCATATAAAATTCACTACAAAAAAATATGTATTTTTTAGCGGTTAAATTATGACATTTCTAGTGGTTTTAACCACAATGAACAACATTTGTAGCGGTTAAACAAACTGCTAGAAAATCAAGTGTAAGAAATAGTTTTCTAGTGGTTAAAGGAACCGCTACACAGTATGGTTAAAACACCAAAAACTTTCTAGTGGTTATGCTAACTGCTAGAAAAAAAAAAGCAGGCACAAATAAATAAGACGACATTTGCAATGGTTAAAAACCACTAGAAAATTTTAAAAATATTTGTAGCGGTTACAGAAACAGCTAGAAAGTTTTAGACGAAATCATATTTTGTCAAGAAACAAAATTTTCATATTGGCGCCAAAACTTTCTAGCAGTTTATAACCACTAGAAAGTTTTAGACGAAATTACATTTTGCCGGGAAATGAAATTTTCAAATTGGCACCAAAACTTTTTAGCGGTTTTTAACCGCTAGAAATTTGGCGCTAGGTGAAACCAAATATAAATCTTGCAAAAAAATTTCCTCTTTTTTTAACTTTTCTGGTGGTTTTAGAACTACTACAAAGTTCATTCCAAGCAAAGAAAATAAAATTCAAATGTTTCATTATTAAGAAATATAATATTATAAATTAAAAAATCATTAAATAGATTATATTGGAGAATTTTTGTTAATATTTATATTTACCAATGTATTACATGTTATATATTTGAATTTTGAGATCAATAATAAGTAATTAAATTATGATTGTGTCAAATGAATTGAATTGAATTTAATAAGATAGTTGAATTGGAGATAGGATAGTTTATAATATTGAACCTTAACTCTTATATTGAAAAGTGGTTAAATTAGTTGAAGAGGACATGACAAATGTGAAAAAGAAAAATTTAAAAGAAAAAAATAAATAAAAATAAATAAAAGAAATTAAGATTTATAAAATGAATACCATTTTACCATATAAAGAAGAGGAAAAAACTACCATATCAGAGAGTAAGAAGAAAAGAGAGAATTATAAAGAAGAAGAGAAGAGGAAGGAAAGGAGATGGGGTAAATGAATGAGGAGGTGATATGGTATTTATAGAGATCAGCGAGACGTTTCTAGCAGTTGTTTACTATTTGCAACAGTTTTATGCATTTTGTAATGGTTTTGCAGTTTCTAGCGGTTCTGTAACGGCTACAAATTGCAATTTTTTTCTTTTTAAAAACTGAACCAATTTGATTTTGTACATATTTATTTATGAAAAACAAATTGCAGTTTCTAGTGGTTCTGTAATAGCTATAAATTGTAATTTTTTAATTTTAAAAAACTAAACCAATTTTAATTTGTACATATTTATTTATGAAAAACAAATTGTAGTTTCTAGCGGTTCTGTAACCGCTACAAATTGCAATTTTTTAATTTTTAAAAAATTGAACCAATTTTAATTTGTACATATTTATTTATGAAAAACAAATTATTTAAATGATAAAATTTTTTGAAACTGCTAATTTTTTATCATCATCCTGCCTAAAAGGAGATATTAAAAAATTATTGTTAGAATTATAATATATTTAGAAAAAATTAGTAATCAGTAGTTAATTATTTAAATAATTTAAGAAAAGACATATACCTGATAATGGCCAAATTATCATCTCTTTGAGGAAAGAAGTTTTCAAATTCGTGGGTTGGAAGGATTTGCTGTCCTAAGTAATGTCACCATCACCCATATCATAAAGATCTTCTGGCTTGAGGTGAACGACCATATTTCAGTCTTTGTTTTTCTCATCCTTGACGTAGTAAACCTAGTGTGTCTTGGAGGCAAAAATATATGGCTCATCGTCTTCAGATTCCCCCATATGAATGAGTCTAGAGAAATTAATAGAAGTGATGCCCAAGTGGTCAATAGTGAGTCCTCGTGAAGTTTTTATATTTTCCTAGGAGCACTTGAACATAGTTATGGTGAAAAGCTAGTAACTTAACTCAACAATGTCAATTAGCTTTCCACAGTAAGTGACGCCTCCAAAGCACATATCGCGGTTACTGCTGCTAGCATAACATCTCGTTCTGAATGTCCTGCAAACTCCAGAGTTTTGTGTGAGCAATCCCTAATCACGTCTAACCGTACAAAACTTGAACACGTTCACATTATACACGGTAAACCTTCGTGCATGGTCTAACATACTGAAGGTAAAAGATTTGAATTCATTTGTGTATGGGCTGTTGTTATTACATATTCGACGTGTGAACCAACTAAGAAACTCTGTATGGACTCTTTTATCAATGTTAGCAGAACACGCATGCCCTCATAGCTACCACCTGAGGTAATTTCTAAACTCACTACAATGAAGTGTAATTTGTTAGAAGAGTCAATGAGAAAGAAATATAAAGTGTGAAAGTTAGTGAGCTTATATAATACTTACTGCATAAAGGGTTCAACTTGGCTACAATTTATCAAAACATATCTGTGTGCCTGGAGTTTCTCTGTTGGAGTGAGTCTGAAGAATTCATATCCTCCAACTGGTTTCCTGACAAGAGGAAATAAAGTTGACATGGAAGGACCAGGAGGAGAATCATCTATGTGACGCGGGCGGTTAAAAGATGTCTCAATGTCATCAAAAGACATTGAACAGAAAGTTAGGACCTCATCTCTGGAATAACCTTCTGCTATTGAGCCCTCAGGCCACGCTTTATTCCTAACATATGATTTTAATTTTCTTAAATACCTATAGGTTAATATTCCATTAATAATTGTGAGCAATTGAAATAAAAATGTCAAATTTAAAGAAACAGGGATAAAATGTAATCTAGTACCTCTCTATAGGGTACATCCATTGATATTGAATAGGGGCAACAACTTTTGCTTCTTAAACAAGGTGGATAGTTAAGTGAACCACGACAGTGAAGAATGAGGGAGGAAATGTCATTTCCAAGTGACAAAGTGTAAGAATTATTTTATTTTGCAACTGATTGAGCTTTTCTGGTATCAATAACTTCGCACACAACTTCTTGAAAAATGAACACAATTCCACCAAAACCATTAATACATCAGAAGGAAGTGTGTTTCTGAAAGCCAATGGAAGTAATTGTTGTATAAGAACATGGAAGTCATGACTTTTTAACCCAGTAACCTTTCGAGCCTACAAATCGATACACCTTGAGATGTTTGCTAGAATATCTATCAGGTACTTTTATGTTCTTCAGCATTAAAAGGAAGATATCCTTATTTTGCTTCATCAAGGTGAATTTAGCTGGTTGACACTTATCGTTTTCATCAGGCCAAGCCTCTTCACGAATATTCTAGGCCTGAAAATATTTTCTAGCTACAAGATTGTCTTTGGACTTTCCAGCTTTGTTGAGCAATGTATATAGCACATTATCGCACATATTTTTTTCAACGTGCATAACATCCAAACTGTGTCGTAGTAAATTAGATTCCCAATAAGGAAGAGTGAAAATTATGCTTCTATTTCGCTATTACATAGGTTGCGCATCAGATGTCCCATGAGACTGTCGTCCCTTTGGTTCGGGATCCACATTCTTGCCAAACTCGACATCAACATCTTCTAACTACCATAAAATATCCACACCAGACAAAGTAACAAGAGGATCTCTCTTTCCCTGTTTTCCATCAAAGTGAATCCGTTACAATCTAAATCTGTGCTTGGAATCGAGGAACCGTCAATGTCCTATTAAGCACCACTTGTGATTGTGTGAAAGGCGACATGATACGGTGTCAAAATTGCATTCAGGGTAGGCCAACCCAGTATGCACATTCCAGCAGGACAAAGTTCTCAAACTGAGAAAATCACTTATTGTCCACATCAAGACTGCACAGATATTGAATAATTGCTTATTATATGAGTTATATGTCTCAACATCATTCATTCACAGGCTGATCAATTCATGTATCAACGGTTGTAGGTACATGTCTATATCATTTCCTGGTACTTTTTTTGCCCAGAATGATCATGGAAAGCAAAAAGGAGCTATGTTTCATGCACATCCAAGGTGGGAGATTGTATGGAATTAACACCACCAGCTCGATACTATAACTTGTGCTCATATTTCCAAAGGGTTTAAAACCATCGGTTGCCAATTTCTAGGGTCACCGATAAAATTTGGAAATATCGCATCAAACATTTTTTATGCCTCTGAATCTCGTGGGTGTCTTAACCTACCATTTGGATTTTTCTCAGTCACATGCCACCTCATGTGCTTAGCTACTTTTGATGACATATATATTCTTTGCAACCACGGTTTCAAAGAAAAGTATTTAACAAAAGAATGTATTAAGAATTTCAAATATCAAATATTTAGAGACAGAACAAGTAACATATTATAATGAATTGTACCTTAGAATTTTGACTGGTTTCTTCTTTTGCTTTTTCCCTTTCCGCACCGACTTATAGTGTCACATCCTGAATTTTAGGCCTAAAAGTACTAAAATTAGCCTGAATTGGGTAGGCTACCAGACCTTTTTGGTAGAGGTCCCAGAGATTCCCTGGAAGGACAGAGGGATTCCCAGGGACTAAATTGTAAAGGGAAAGTTTTCTAGGACTAAGAAAATAGAAAGTTAGAGACTCTAGTGAAGTCTCGAGGCCCAAAAATAAGAAATAGAGATGAATGTAGGCCAATAGTTATGTTGGAGGCCTCAATAAGGTGAATTTTGAGGTTAAGCCAAACCAAGGACAAAATTGTAATTTTGCAAAGGTTCGGGCTGGCAAGGGTAAAAATGAAAATTATGCCTGAAAATCCTAGAAAAATCCCAGAAAAAGGAAAATGGTAGGTTAAGACCTAAACACTTCAGAAAAATTTCAGAAAAATAGGAATAAGGTTCAGAAGCCTATATGAGACTAAAAATGACAGAAATGCCCCTGGAAAGAATTTGTGGAATTCCTAGGGTTTTGACTCATTTTGAATATTATTGAAAATAAATTATTTAAAGTATAGGGAGGCCTTAGATAATTGGAAGAAAATGGAAAAAAATACTTGAAGAATTATTACAGGTTTTAAAAATAATTTCGTCCCCAAAAAACGAAAATGTTGGCTTTAATAGAATTTAAAGCATATTTATATACTATCCAGGAAAAGTCAAAGTCAAAGTCTAGATTTTGACTTTGGACTTAAGAAAAATTAGAGAAATTCCTTGTGATGAATGAATAGTATTGGTACCTGGAAATAGATTCTTGGAGTTGTGAACCAGTAGAAAGAATTCGGTCAAGATCACACCGAAATAAATATTATTAATTATTTTAATAGAAGAACAAGGGAAGAGCATCACTCTCTCTTTAGACATGTTATATAATACCATGTGAATTTATTGGAGGTAAGACAATAGTACCAGAACATGTCCTAGTGGTCTCGGTTAAGTCAGGACCTGAAAAAATACCCTATACGGTGCAGAATGGCAAGGTAGGTGGAGGAATGCCTAAGGGTGGTATTTTACACAAATTTTATATTAATGTCCTCCCTATTTTAATGCCTTAATGATGAAGGAATATGGAGGAGACAAGTGTATGGTTAGATGGGAAAAGAAGGTATTACGTTTACAGCTGGATACATGACACGTGTACAGTCAGATGCAAGACACGTGTATGGTTGGATTACAAGCATGTGGATTGATGATGTAAGTATGATGTCATCAAGATGATGTAATCATGATGTCATGGGACACTTATCACCACCAGATTAAAAGAGAAAATGGACGGCCTAGATTCAGTCTTGTTTTCTATAAATACCCCCTCCCCCCTCATTTTCGTCCACCCTCATAGAAACCTTGGGGAAGCTCAGGCAAAATGGTTTCTAGAGAGAGAAAGAAGGGGGAGAAAGAAAGGCCAAGTGGTCAGATGCAAGATCAAGCTCTGAAACAAGGTATGTTCATGGTTTTTGATGTAGTTTTAACTACATTTGTTGTTGTTGAGCTTAGTTATGAATTTTAATGATTTTTGGGAGCTTGAAACCCTAGGGGGTTATGCTATACGAAATTCTTAAGAACAGGAAAAGATGAAATTGATGTTAGAATAATATTCAAAGCCTTAAAAGGAGCACGAATCAAGTAGTTTTATGCTGAAATTGGTTGAATTTCTTGGTTATGTAACTTGAGTAATATTTCAGCCAAGGCTGGTTCCTGGGACTAGGATTGAATTTTGATGATTTTGATGCTTCCAATTTGTTTAAAATGAAAAATTGTGTGGGGTAAAAGTGAGAAAACAAGTTTGGAAGTATTAGAATTGAAAGCGGAATGTTAGGCCCTAAGACCCTATGTTCGGTCAAATCAAGTTGAGTAGGGAGGAGTTTGATTTTGATTATTTTGAGCTTGGAAATAGATTCTACATGTAAAATTATGTGAGAATGGCATGTGGAATTAATTTTAGAAAGGTTGGAAATCAAGCTCAAAAGTTAGAAGATAATATAGCTCAAAAAAAACAAAGTATTGATGTTGTTGATCATCAGACTCTAATGAATGAATGGAAATGATGTGTTGGTGTATTTAGGGCCGTGAGAAAGTAAGAAAAATGAATGGAAAAGGTTGAGCAAGCAACCTTAATGGTTGGAAGCAAAAGGGAGTAAGAAGAAAGTTTAAGGACACAAGGTAACAAACTTGACCTTATTCTTATATGCTTGGTATTTGCTTGCATGTATGACATGTTTCTATGTTATATGATTTTATGAACTTGTGTGTGTTGTGATTGTGAATGTGTTTGAAATATGCCATAGGCCTATGTGTTTTATGATAAATACATGATGATTTCCAAACATGTCATTATGTTATAAAGATGTTAAGTTGCAAGAATGTTATAAATGCTAAGCTTGCCATGTATGTTTGGGTGATTATTGTTTGCTACTGAGATTCTCCCGAATCTCACTCTCTTTTAACCAATCATAGTAGGTCAAATGATAAAGAGAAGGCATGCATGAAGAAGGGCAAGAAGATGGAAGCAAAGAAAGTGAAAAATTTACATGTGTTTTAATGTAATGATTGAATAGCTAATTATGTAATTAATTGTGAATATGTCAAACATGAAATGTGATGTAATGTTTGATGTATAATGTAATGGCATGCAACTCAAAGTATATAAATGAATGGGAATTCATAAGGCTAGTTGTTGCATGTTCGAATGAAGGGAGAATTAAAGTAAGAATTGTCTAATGGATAAAACGTAGGTCCTTGAGCAGTTAGTTTTTAACTTCAGTTTGACCTACCCAATGAATGAGTTAAGGCACGAAATTTGACATGATTAAAGTACACATCCTAAGCTTTAAAACAAGTAGTGGATCATTTAAAATGGATGTGTGTGCTAAGAGTTATGCTCTCCTAAAGTTGGACCTGTATTCTAGAAAAATACTCAGTGAACAGTACCCGAAAGCTCTCTATGACCTTAGGTCGCAACCTGGGAAGTTGAGCTCACGACTTAGACTGAAATTTTGGGGAAAAGCTTCAATTTGGCCACAAATTTTCAATCTATGGGCTTGTTTTGTGAATCGCTTGAACCATACCATTTCCAAACGCGTACTCTAAGGGGTTAAAGGTAGGATGTTTCATATAGCGAGATGTCTTACATCTCTCACAAATCTCCTTATTTGCATCATCTCCCACAGTACAACATACTTGTTTGGGTACACATCTATCTTCTTGTAGTTCAAGCCAAGCTTGTTAATAATCTTCTTTGCTTCATAAAAAGATGGAGGGAATTCAGCTTGAGAGAAAGCATCTTTCAGTAATTCCAATAGCATGGACATCACCTTGTCAGTCATACCACACAAGCATTTGATATGATAAAGCTTCACCAAGAATGACAACTTAGATACTTTGTGCACCCAGAATAAAGAGGCTTATCAGCTTTATTCATAAGGTCAAAAAATTCCTGGGCAGTTTTGTTTCTGAGGAACTTCGGTTGAGCCCCCTCTACAACATCATTCACAGTATCAGCTTCTTCTGCTCGAACTCCCATCCGTGAAACAATTGGAACTGATTTAGCAATCATATCTGGTCGTTACCTATGTAGTTGCCAAAATACATATTCTTGCTGGAAGGACTTAAATATCAAATGCTCTCTAACAATATCTCTTAAATGCCACTTCTTGAAATTACATTTAGGACATGGCCACTGAATCTTACTATTTATGGTGGCATTGGCGAAAGCAAAATCCAAGAAATAATTTAGACCAGCTAAGTATTGTGGAGTTGACTGGTGCAAGTTGATCTATGACTTATCCATCACTAATATTGCTCAAATTTCGTGAACATATAAGATGAAAAGCTCAAAGAGAAGTTAAAATGAATTTCAAATGAAATTTTTTAGCTTATAAAGGAAGCTGCCACAAATAGATAATGGTCAACATTTTGTAGCGGTTATAAACCACTAAAAATCTTTTGGCATTTATATACATTTTCTAGCGAGTAGAACAGCTAGAAATTTGAATTTAAAAAAATTTTCTAGCATTTGTAACCGCTAGAAATGTTCAAGTGGGAGGGAAATGTGAATTTGCCAATAGTAAGACTTTTCTAGCAGTTTATAACTGCTAGAAATGTCAAGGTGGAGGGAAATTTAAATTTTGGACTGTAACGGAAATTTCTAGCGGTTAGAATCACTAGAAATTATTAGCTAGGATTTAAAATTTCTTGCAATCTTTGTAGTGGTTTGTAACCGCTACAAATTTCATCTGCGTAAAAAAAATAAAACAGTAACAAATAAAAAAAAGGAATTAGTGACTAATAATAAAATTAAACAACTATGGTTTCTAGAGAGATGAGGAACTCTTCCACTTCACTCTTGCGCTCGCCTGATGGGACGCTGTTACTTACTCAAAGCTCCCCATAGTGTATGAAGGGCCAGCGCCACCTGAGCGGGGCAACCTACCAAGTATGGGTCCAAGACTGAGCTTGCTAACTCGGCCAGGATGCTACACTTGGCCATGGCCCAGTAAGTTAGGCAGTAGGATCCAAGGCAGACCCCTGAGACTCCCACAGTTCGGTATCGACCTGAGTAATCCACGCCTATCAAAATTAATATAAAAATATTAGTATGGAATATTTATACTGTGATATTAATATTTAATTAATTATTTACTTACTGTCATCTCTTCAACCTCATCCAATGCAGGAGACCCATCTCGAGGCTTGTATAGACTCGGCTACATCTTGCCAAAAGTGGGCGCGTATCCTCGCTCTTGCAATGTCTTTTTTCTCTGTAAATGAAATGAAAAAAATTATTAGTTACAAATTAAATACATTTACACAACATATAAATTCTTTTTATGTACTTACAATCTCATCATAGGTAATAGCAAAGCTCCTGGATCCAGCCTTATGATGCATTGTCTGCTCCCTGACGTTCCCAGTATTTCTTTAGGAAAGACCTAAAACAAAATGTATAAAAATTAAATTAATCAAACTGGATCAAAAAATAAAATTTTTTTATAATTAATGCAATAATATCATACCATCTGCTTAGCTAACATCCTGAAATACACAAAACTTGACCAGTCTTGCTCCGGGACTCCACCAGGTGTATCTGCCAATATCTCCCACAGGAGCCTTGTCCTGTCACCTTTCTTCTCCCGCCACAGGTCAGCCCTCTTGTTCTTCCATGCCACCCCAAGTCTCTTGATGGTATTCGCCTTCAACTCCTCTCCCAATATAAATTTACTGTCTAGTTAAAAATAAAAAATTATATTCAGTTCACTAATTTAAATAAAAATAATTTAAATAAATAACAAATAATCAAACAATTAAGTAATTTAAATAAAAAATATATATTCATTTAAATAATTAAAAAAATAGACAACAAATTAATTAAATAAATGAAAAATTATAATCAAACAATTAAGTGATTTAAATAAAAAAATATCTATTCATTTAACTAATTTAAAAACATTATAAATAAAAAATAAATTACATAAATAAAAAATTATAATCAAACAATTAAATAATTTAAATAAAAAATATATATTCATTTAACTAATTTAAACAAAATTCTAAATAACAAATTAACTAAATAAATAAAAAATTATAATTAAACAATTAAGTGATTTAAATAAAAAATATATTTTCATTTCACTAATTTAAAAAAATTATAAATAAAAAATTAATTGCATAAATGAAAAATTATAATCAAACATTTAAGTAATTTAAATAATATATATTCATTTAACTAATTTGAACAAAATTATAAATAACAAATTTATATTACCTTCATCACTTTCCAACCTTGCTGCTTCTTCTCTGCAGTTATTTTCTTCCAATCCTTCACATAAATAGGGAGCAAAATCCACTGCTGACCAAGAAAGTGCACATACTTATTATGTAACTAGTCACCTTTCTTAGTTTGTTGGCCCAATTCATTCAACGGCACAAGCACCCGTCCGCTCATCATCATGAACAGATCTCTAGCTATCAACCTCCTATAAGACCTATTCCCCTTAGAGTCTACAAAATTTAATTAGGAAATTAATTCTATATTAATTAAATTAAAACAATTTTTATATAAATCAAATAGTTGTCAAATTAAAAAAATCAAATAAATACTTACCCACAAACTCTACTTCAAAACCGATCTAACATCTTGGAGCAGAACACTGCTCATTATGAGGATTCTCATTCCCCTGAACCTCCTCCTCCTCCTCAACAACATCAACATGAGGTTGTTTATCCCCCGAGAAATGATTCTCCTCAGTAGGCTGGATGTCATCACACTCTATGAAGCCCAAGATATACTCCTCATTCAGATTGTAGTCATGAATGCTTGGGAATGACTCACCAGCATCATCACCCCCAGCACCATGATCCTTGCTGGGTCCTCCTCTATCAGGATTGACCGATTCCTTCCCTGGTTGATGAGTCATCATAATAATAACAAATAGCAATTGTAATGAAAAATATATTTTACAATTAATAATTATTAAAAATAAACAATTATATCAAATAATAATTATTTTTGTTAACTCTAAATAATAATATCAAATAATAATACTTGGAAAACATATATTTGTACACTTATTTGTACATTTAAATTTGCCATCAACTCGTTAAGAAAATAATTATTTCTATTAAATAAACTAGTCTATTATAAAAAAATATATTTCTATTAACTCTAACTAAACCAGTCTACTAAACTCAATATAAAAAATATAATAAAATAAATAAAATAAAAAATAAAAACAAAAATAATTTATAGATAGATTTCTATTCTTACCTGAAAATGTGGAATACTATCTGTATTTGGATATACTTTGTGAACACAACTCGGAATTTGCAGTTTTACTTCACAATTCGCCAAAAGTGTGCAACTAAGGCAAATGGGGGTATATATAGGATGCGATTTTCTAGCAGTTATATGAAAACCGCTAGAAATTTGCAGTGTTGCCAGTCCGCCGCCACCCGCATGCAGCCATGAATCAGGCCTCCTCGGGAAAAATAAAACATTTCTAGCGATTTCAATATAAACCGCTAGAAAATTAGTTGAAATTTCTAGCGGTTATGGAACCGCTAGAAAATGCAATGATGATTTGCATTATCTAACTGTTCCAGCAACAAAACCGCTAAAAATTAAATGCTGAAAATGTGTGGGTCCCGCACACTTTCTGGTCAAAACGCTGCAGATTTCTTACGGTTTGTGTTATAACAGCTAGAACTGTCTACTTTTGTAGTAGTTTTTTTTTAACCGCTAGAAATGAACTGCTGGTAATTTACTATTTTTTTTGTAGTGATTTTCATATTTTCCTATACCTCAATCAATATATTATTATTGATAAAATTAGAGATATTATTGGGAAATGTTAAGAAATTGTAATGGCTTGAATTTTGATTTTATATTTTTATGTAATATTATGATCATGATTTTATAAGACATTAAATCTCAACTGTCTTGTAATTAACATGAGGATTCAAATCCTTTTTAATACCATATTAAAATATACTATCTTGAAATATGAATATAAATATAAACATAAAATGGGATGAGACGTGGAGAAAGAAAAAGAAAAAAAAGATGAGTAAAGGATCCAAGTTTTTTTCCAATTTAACTATAATCTATAATTTAATGTAAATTTATATTTAAAAATTTAAAATAATAAAAAATGATAAGAGAATGTAAAAGTTTTTCAATAAAATTGTAAAAATTATCTAATTAACTTAAAGAAAAATAAAGTTTCAAATATGGAAATTATTAATTTTAATATATTAATTTCTAACATAATATTTATATGTTAAATTATTAATTAATATATTCAATAAATAAAAATGTAATAAAAAAAAGTAAGTTAAATCAATAGTGGCATACTAATTATATCCATATTTTAATTTTTTTTCCAAAAAGACTATTATAAATATTATACTCATTATAAATTAATCTTATATTTTTACAATTTAATATATATTGAAATAAATATAAATATATATACGTTGATATTTATATATATTAATATTATATGTATTTTATATATCATAATTAAAATATGTGTGTGTGTGTGTTTTGTTATGTTTAATATATGCACACATATATATAATTTTGTATCAAAAGGTAGCAGGTTCATTCTAGTTCACTTGGCAACAGGTTTCATATGGCAAAGAGGAGATACATGTTCGAATTTTGGAAGAGGCATTTATAAGGAGAAAATATTGCCAGGTGATGTGGTGCAATGAGGCATTAACACATGGCAACACCTTGCATGCTAGGTTATAACCATGTCGTTAATATATTTTTGACAGTGACAGTTGCTATGTTTAGCGGCAGCAAATCATACTTGTCTCTGAAAAGTATCAGCGATAATTACTATAACGACGACTTTGACTTTTTCACTTTCAGCCAATTTTTTTGTAGGGGCACAAAGTCATGTTTGGTGGATTGGGCCTTTTGTTTTCAAAGAGAAATGAAAAGGAGAGTGCTTAGGAGTGAAATTTTCATGAAAAAGTGATTTTTAAACTAAAAATGCATTTGGTAGGACAGAAGAAATGTTTTTTCTTTCAATTGCAAAATTGGTATAAAATAATATTAAAAAAGAAAATGACTTGAGTAAACGTCATAAAAACATCTTTAGAGACTTTCATAATCGGTAGACACTATTTTAATATAAATATAATGCTAATATTTTCAAGAGAAACGACATCTGAATATAATGCTAGCTTTAAAAAAAATCAAAATTGAAAAGATAGTCTAGACTTCTTACATTACAGGAAAACTTGTTATTGTATTATTTTTATTTTAATAAGAAGAATTTTTTTTCTTAACTTAAATGAAGAAGAGTAAGGAAAACATCAATTTGGTGGTAGCTTAGGTAATGTATACTATTTTATTCCTATATACAAATCACTTATAGTTGAAGAGTGTATTATTAAATTTAAGTCACTTATAGAGTAAATTAATCACCATTTTACTATTTTACTACTATTAAATACAATGAAAAACATAGGTGAGAGAAAATGTTCAACATATCTTTTTCGATATATAGCCTTTCTTTAATAGGAGCAAGTATGAAAATTTTTATTAATTTAATGTATTTCTTAATATACAAAAATATTGTACAAGTGAGTTCCATATAACAATGGAGCGGTGTGTCAATAGTTTATCAAAGTAATGAACTTTCTCTCAATCTTTTTCCCCTTGGATTGGACAATTTTCGACAGCACAATTTGAAAGCTTTCATTAAATATTTAAGGAGACAAAAAAATTTGAAAGCACGGTCGTTAAAAAGACTGATTGATTTGCACTAAATTAAAGCACAAAAAATGCATTTCCCAAGAAAAAAGTAAAGTAGAAAAGTAGAATCCATTATGGATTTTGGCTCAATTATGAGAAGTAGCAATGATCCAATTAGCACAACCCCACAACTTGCCTTCTTTTCTTGATGATATTTTTGCTCAAAACAAACGTAAAAAGCTGAACAAACGTTAGGTTGCATCGCATCTTTCCATAACAATCAATTTGCTCCTTGAGCTTAAGAAAGCTTGCCTCACACTCCTATATAAGCATATATAAATACACACACACATGTACCATTTTGAATATATTAATTTCTGAATATAAACAAAGATGTATAGTCTGGCCATGTGTGATTAGGGCAAAATTGCATCTTTACCCTTTTAAATATGATCATTTATTTAATTAAAACTAATTTAACTAATTATTTAATTCAGTCAAACAGGATTATTAAATATTTCAAATGATCAAGATTGGATCGAAAATCCAATAGCTTCGCATTTGATTAAATGTCATATATTATAACTCCAAAAGGCTTGGAATATTGATGTACAGCACAAAATGAGTCGTTCTCTACTCTCTTTGGCGAACTTCCCCAAGCTGCACGAACATGGATATCGCTCTGTTAAGGAATTGGATCTGTTAGAAAGAAGAAAAAGGAAAGTTAAGGATGGAGGAGGAGGATTTGAGGCGATGTAAATGAAGAAGCAAAGATCGTTTAGTGACACTTTGAAAGGGATTCAAAATGGACGTGAGAAGACATTGGAGGATCAAAGTGAACTGAAGACGAAGTTAAGGGAAGGGATCAAGATAATAGAGCATAAGAGAGGTAACACAACTATTCCAGAGTTTATTGTATCGCAAGATGTGATAGATCGTATTTATAAGCCTTTTGCTAGAAGTTTGATCATGATATTACTGGGCTGGAAAATTAGATTTGGAAAAATCAAAGAGAGGCTGCAAAGAATATGGACGAGAGAAGGAGTTGTGTTAGTCGTAGACTTGAGGGATGAGTTCTTTATAGTCATTTTTTTGAACAAGGAGGATTATGATCGAGCATTGACTGGAGGTCCTTGGATGATCCAGGACCATTATTTGATAGTGAGAGAATGGAAAAGGAATTTTGACCCTATGTCCAAATCTATATAGGAGGTTATTGTGCGGGTAAGGCTAATAGACTTCCCTTTAAAGCTTATGAAGAGGTCACCTTATCTGCCATTTGTGATAGGATAGGTTGTACTACTAAGGTACAATTGTCTACCTTATTTCTAAACAGAGGAAGCTTTGGAAGACAGGGGATGCAAATAAATCTAAGGAAACCTCCAAAAATTATTTATGAGAAGAAAGAATGTGTTGTTGAGTACGAAAGATTGCATGCTTTGCGTTTTGATAGGGGAGATATGGACATATTAAGAAGGAATACAAAGAAATGGGGAGAAAAGAAGTGGAAACGATTGAAGAAGTGAGGATAGAGCAAGAGGGTGGGAAGATGGAGGAAGAAAGGCCTAAATCTATGGAGAATGGATGGTAAGAAAAAAAAGGGGAGAAGGACAAGAAAAGGGGGTTTTGGAGGATCTTCTTCATGGTTTCCCTCTCCTGGCTCTTAATTTGCATCTCTAGAAGTAGACGACATAAACATGAGCATTGAGGCTAGGCAAGATAGCAAGGTGTTGCTAATCAAGTGCAACAAAGTTACCCTTAAGGAGAAAAGAGGAAGTAAGGAGGAAGGTTAGATCAGTGGATGGTAACAAGGGATTAAGAAGGGAGATAGTTTGGATGGAAAAAGAAAACAAAGATCAAAGTAGAGGGGATTTAAAAAGGTAGCTTTAGAGGAAAGAAAGACAATATTGAGAAGGCCTGAAGGTGATGTGAAGAGAAGAATTGAGAAGATAGAGTTAGCCACTCAGGAAACTAAGGATAGTAAATGGTGTCTTAAAGAATTAGATCATAATGCTCATAATAAAGAGGTGATTATCTTGAAGCAACCATTAGTTTTAAGAAGTGGCATAAGTAGTAGGCCGCTAGATGGAAGGGTTATACAGGAGGAGGGTCTAATAACAGAAGAGAGGAAATGTGTAGGGGGTGATATTTGCATAGACTTTAGACTGATTTGTTGCTATTTGAATTTTACTTGGATGATGAATCAAAATATTTTAGTGCGGAACTATTGAAGGGTAGGTAGTAAGGGTTTAAAGAGGGGACTAAGATTTCTTATTTGGGAGAAGAGACAGGGTATTGTTGTCCTTTTAGAAACCCACATTCAAAGGCCAAAGATGAAAGAAGTTTTAAGAAGATTGGGTTTTAAGGAATTTTGAATAATTCTTGGTGTGAGATTTTCAGGAGGGATCTGTGTAGCTTGGTTTGAATGGAGGGTAATGTTAGAGGAAAATGAGACCAATAGGCAATTTGGGCATTTTGATATTAAATCTAGAAATGAGGAAAGCTAGAAGATTACTTTTGCCTATGTTTGCCCAAGAAATAGAGATAGACAAGACTTTCGGGATAAAATGGCTAGTCACACTGAAAAGGAAAATGGGCATGGTTGTTAATAACTAGTGCTAAAAAGAGGGGTTGGCCTGGCCCTTAGGGGCCGCCCTTGACGGGTCACAAGCTTAAACAGGCTAGCCTGTTTAGGCCCATGTTTGAAAAAGTACCTATTTTATAAAGGCTGGCCCTTATATCGGTGAGCTCAGGTATTACACTTTACTCCTAGAATGACTTAGAGTTTATTTAGAACCATTTTAGACCATATTGGATGGTCTTAAGCTCAAAAATTTCATTTTAGGTATTACTTTTTAGAAATTTATTATTCATTTGGTAAGTTTCAAATTTCTGGTCCAACTTACAAAAAATTATAACTTAATCTAGAAAAATTGAAATGGAGGGTTCAAAATTCTGTGAAAAGCTCTTTGAATGCTTCTTCAAGAAAAAATAATCTTGTGAACCAAATCCTTATGAGAAAGTGTCAGGTTTTTAAGAAAGTGACCACTGTCATTTTGGCAAAAACCTTTTTTTTTCCCAGATTTTAAAATTTAACTTTGAAAATTTACCAAAAATCACCCAATTGTCCATTTTTAACGTGCTACTATCAAATTGAAACTCAAGATGTGATCTTTAAGCATGACAAATTTCACAGTTAAATTCATTTAGGAGTTTAATCAAAACACTGCTCCAAGTCAACGGCCTCCTTAGGGTTATAGCATCACAACAATCATACTTATACATAACCAAAATATAATTGCTTTCATGATTCACCACCATATTTACCCTTGAATTTGCAGCTTCCCTTTGGATGATTCAGGCCCCTAAAATGTTGGATTATTTTGGGAGGATGAGATTTCAATGAAATCCCAGTAGCCAGAATAATCAATCATAACATCAACATGCATCATCATTAAAACATTACAAACCTTAGGTACCATAAGAGAACTAATCCTCTTATAGATAGGCAATCTTAACATGCAAGGAGCAACCACATGATAGCAAGCATTCATACCATGATAAACAAATGTAAAGTTAACATTAGTAGTTAATTAAGTCTTACTACCTTGATTCAAAAGCATTTTGATTCTTTGATCCTCTTTCTTTCCTCCACAAATATCAAACTCTAACATCACAATCCATAACAAAGGTAGCAACATTACAACCAAACCATACAAAAATCAATAGCAAAACTCAAGTAATTTCATTATCCTTTAAAGCTTCAATCTTTGTTCTTTAATTTTAGAGTTTTGTTTCCTTAACCCTAAAAATCCTTTCTTTGTTCACTCATATATGATTTTTCATGTAGAATCCAAATATACACTTGGATTTAAGAAAAGAAATCTCCTTCCTCAATAACCAAACTAACCGAATACTTTAGGGTTCATTGTCTAAAAATCACAACTTTGATTTTAATGCTTCCAACACTTGTTCTTTAGGTTTACCCTACACCATTTTTCATTTTGAACACAATGAAAGCATTACAACTTTGAAAATCTCATCCTAGGATATGGTTTTCACTTTGGCTGAACTAAATGTCTAGTGGCTCAACCAAGAAATCTTTTCAAAAACCACTTAAAATCACTTGAAACAACCATGATCTAAGGTGTCCTAACAAGGTTTAACAACAAAACTTCCTTCCCTAACCATCAACCATTTCAGCCAGCAACCAAAAGAGGTGAAAATGGAAATTTCAACCATCAAACTTCAAGGAAAACAACTAAGAACTACTATAAAACCACTTACTAACCTTGGATCTTAACTTTATGGATCAAAGCAGCTTGCTTTTCCTTAATCACTCTTCAAGAACTCCTCTTGCTCTTCTTCCTCTCCTTTGGCCAAAATGGGAGTCTTGAAAAGGGGGGATGAGTGTGTTGATTTAAAGCCAAAATATCCCAACAACCTTCATTTAATGTTATGCCATGTGTCACCTCCCTACTTAATCTTGAACCTTTCTCTTAATTACTTAAACCTAAATGTAATTAATTTCTCAAAAGTCAAAATCCTCTTCAATCAATGCTTGACACTTGGTAACTTTAAATACTCTCTATTGGTAGCTTAACAAGTGGCAAATTGTGGGCCAAGTAAAGTGCAAGACTCTACTTCTTACTTTGTCGGTGCACTTTTATTTCAGATTTAATTTATTTTCTATAATTACAATACTCTGGCCTTGGTAATTATTGTTTGTCAGATCCATAATTTATTCTCCTCATTTTTCTCTTCCCGAAATGCTCTCTGTAGCTCAAACACAATTTCCCATTAATTATATAAAAATGAAAACTATTTTCCTTCTCATTATTGATTTTTCCACTTGTCAAAAGAATTAGAAAAGATCTTGAATATTTGAGGGTCTCCGTTTAATCCCATAATCTCTTATAATTCCTTGGGATATTATAGAAATTTTCTGGGATTTTATTCTCCTTCCAAATATTTATTTGGAATTTTCCAAATAAAAGGCCTCAAATTAGCCTAAATCACTCTTAAATTCCTTTGTAATTTTTTAAGGGCAATTTGGTCATAAAACTAATTATACATCCTCATATAATTCTCAAGGAACATTACCTTATTATTTCTTAATTTTTTGACGTTTGAAAATATTTTTTCATAATTATTTTTGACTAATTTTTCTTAATTAGTCAAACTATCATAATTGACCTGAATAATAATAATAATTTTTTCACCATAATTCTTCTATTTCTCCTTATCCTTTTTGGCCTTTAAATGTTTAAGAATATCCTTATTCCTATTTAACATGTTACTAGATGTGACATCGGGCCGGCCTGTGACCTTTCGACTGGTTTAAAATGTTTTAATTTATTTTTATATATTTTGATTTCCTTAAAAGAAAAATAATAAGCCTCATAAAATTCAGATTTCTAGTTGTTAATATTAGTAAAACGAAATGCTCAATTGTTATCCAAATTTTCAAAACTAAACCAAGTCAAGTTATTGTCCTAAACATTATACAAAATATAAACTAAAATGCTAAGTGACCATTTGGTTCAATGAATATGATGGAATGTAATAAAATGGAATGGTAGAAAAAGGAATATAATATAATGATGATTACATAACTTTGTCTGGTATGATATTAGAAAAGATAAAATAAATTTAAATTTTATGTTTAATTTAATAATAATGTAAATGAAAAGGACTAAAAGAACCACATCCTTTTCCTCTCAGGTCCAAAAAAAAAAGAAAAATCATCTTTCCTTCCTCTTCAGTCTTTACTATCATCACAATGCTATAGAGGGGACTTGGTAGAAGAAAAGGAGAGCAATAGTGGGAGATGAGTGATGCCAATGAAAGTACAAAAAGAGATAGATAGAGTTGCAACAAAATAACAAGTTAAAAGAAAGGGAGAAGAAGATTCATAGTTTTACCTCCATCATCCCATATTGCGGATCTGGTCAAGATCATCTCCAATAGATCTAGGTTCCTCTCAACGGTTGGTGATGGTGCCAGATCTCAAGGAGAGAAGAAGGTTGCTGGGTGTACCTTATCAGACGTGGTCACTAAAGACAAAAATAGGTGAGGAAGTTGGGGGATGGTGACTGTGTAAGAGTTTTGGCGTTTGGTGAGGAAGACGGTGAATAAAGTCTATAGGTAAACAAGGTCAATTTAAAAACCATAAGGGTAATAGCATCTTTTCAATTTGACTACAAGCGGTCTGCATCCTTATTCTTAGGTCCTAGTAGTGTAATCCCTATGCCACTACTTGATGTAATTAGCACTATAATATGTAATCCCTTTTATATTACATAAGTCTAATCAAACATGTAAATCTACCTTTTGAATCATGACTACATGTAATCCTGAGTCTCGTAATCTAACCAAATGGGTTATAAATAGTAGCAATATTATCAATATGATTTTTATTACTATCTTCAATATTAACAATATTTGATTTTGCTTAACTATGAGTAAGCTTTTCTTTAGTGACAGAAATATTAAGGTTTTCTTTAAATAAAATTCACTTTCAAGTTTTGTAATATAGTTATTATTTTATTTTAATTTGAGATACATTAAAGTTGAAACTCATAAATTTTTAATTCAAGTTATATCACAAGTTACATAAATATAAAGCTCTCTTATCAAATATATATAGTTGAAAATATTGATACATATAATATAAACCAAATCATCATTTAATGTCTAAATTAACTCATTTTTTAAAGTTTAATCAAACAAATCATTATCTAAAACCAAATAAATCAAACCATTTTATGAAATTCAACTAAATATTTAAAATATTATTAACAATATAAAAAAAATCATATTAACATCACATAAATATTTTTAAAAAAATAAAAAAATAAAGGGGCCCAAACGAGCCGGCCCTCAGCCTTGCAAGGCCAACTCATTTTGGCCCTCAACCCATTAGGGCTAGCCTTTTAGGCCCTTTTTTTATTTGAGGGACAAAATCACAAGCCTGACTCTCATAATTTTTGGGTTTAAACAAGCCAAAACAACAAGCTTGGCCTGTTTTTCTAACTCTATTAATAGGTGATTTGAATGACATAAGGGAAGAGGATGAGAAAAAAGGTAGAGCTCTTATTAATCAAGGGAGATGCACTAAATTTATTGAGCTCATTGATAAGTACAGGCTAATAGATGTTTAAACGTATGGCAATAGATATATGTGGAAAAGGCCGACTATAAATTGCTATGATCGAGTGTTTGAAAGACTCAATAGGGGTCTTTACAGCATAGAATGGCACAGAAGATTTCATGAGGTAGGAATTATGGTGTTGCCACGCCTTCATTGCTCAAATCACCATCCTTTGCTTTTATAGTTGAAGAAGGTAGGGGGATTAGGAGGTGAGAGATCATTTAGGTTTGAAGTAGCATGGCGTTTACATGAGAAATTCATTGAAATACTCAAAGGTAGTTGGAGGAAAAGAGGTAAAGCTAATAGAAATCTTGTTGAGCTACAAGGTAATCTTAAATAGTAGAATAAGGAGACTTTTCTAAACATGCATAAGTGTAAGAGGAGTTTATTAGTGAGACTTGATGGGATACAAATAAGTATAAGTAAATAAAAGGGAGAGTCGTTGGGCCTCTTTAAACTTCAATAGGAACTTGATGAGACTTTGAAGCAAGAAGAAGTACTATGACACTATTAATAAAGGGGATAGAAATACGAAGTTCTATCATTTAAGAACTATTAATAAAGGGACGAATAAGGTGTTGATGTTGAAAGGGGAAGATGGTAAATGGGTTGGGGACAAACGTATTTCAAAGAGTTATTTAGTGAAGAAAAGGATGATATAAAGGGAGGTGTTAACTCTCAGAAATTCATACTATTTTAGCATATGTTTCATTGCATTTGCCTATTTTTGAGACTAACTTATGCATAATCTAAACTTTCGCAAAAGAAAATTACACATAAAGAAAGTGCAGAAGATCATTGAGAATTTCACTATCTTTAAGTTGTGATTGAAGGTTCAAATGCAGTGGTTAAAAGTTTTGAGAAGATGGAAGGAAGAAAGTTAGAAGCAAATTGGAAAAGAAAACAAACTAAAGAAGACCTTTGCTATGTTATTCACTATAGCAAAGGATGTCATTTGCTATAGTTGAAGCTGTGCAATTTCAGAATGTGCTTCTGTGTCGTTCGCTATTGCAAACAAGTAAGCACTGCTGCTACGCATTTTAGTTATTGATGCAAAAATATGGTTGAATATAAAGGGAAAACATGAAGGAGGTCAACATTCTTGGTTTTCAGAGGGTTGGAACAACAGACAGAGGCTTGGAAAAGAGAAGTTTGAAGATTTTAAAGCTAGGGTTTGGTGTTTTGAAGAGATTTGGGACTCCAAACTTGGTTTTCTTTCATTTTCCTTCTCCTTTTCAGTTCTAATCTAATGTGGACCAAATTATTTACTATATTTCTAGTTTCTTTAGGATTATGAGTAGCTAAACTCTTTACTCTAGGGTTATTTCGAACTATTGTATAGATTAAAACTTGATTTCTCCTCTCTTTTAGCTATTAATGTTATATATGTGTTAATTTTATCTTGTGATTCTTGCTCTTGAATGTTCGTTCACAATTTGGGAAGTTTTGTTTATCTAAATGTGACTTGAGAAAGCTTATTTTGATAAAGAACTTGGATAAAATTGTGCTAGACTTGAAATTTGTGGTTTGAATGGATGGTTTGTTGTTAACATAGAGATATGGTTACTAACTTAGTATTGTTATGTTAAAGTTGGGTCTTAAATGGATTTTCATTGGGTGTTTCAAGAGACTAAACATTTTGGTGAGGAAAAATATTTGGTCTTGACTTGAGAAAGCTTGATCAAATATTTGCGAAGTTTAGACAAGTATATCTTTACATTAAGAAACTAATTAAAGAGGAGTTAATTAAATCTTTTGAAGTACAATGGGGAGAAGTAACTCTGGGTTCTTTCCATCTTAAAATCAAGTTTATTATCTAGTTTTCATTTAAATTGAATTTGTCTAACTTTTAATCACTTTTTCCTTTAAACACTACACTTTTCAAATATTTTCACTTAACCTAGTTGTGAACACAATTGTGATTTTTAACTTGTACAGCCTTAGACTATGAGGGAATAATACTTTTATACTACTTGTGACCTATGAGCTTGTGGTTAAGCTAAATAGCAGATAGGAGGTGATAATCAATATAATATTGTTAGCATGTTCCCCTGTTTGAATGAAGATGATTTAAGAGTAATGAAGGAGATGATAAATGTCACACCTCTCTTTATATCTCATTATACATTAATTGGAACCAATATAAGTCACTTCGTAACATTTCTAGATGCAAAATTTGAAATTCAGGATTTCACTGTTCATCTTGTCCGTATACTGTTCATCCGAAAATGGGCCAATTTTGAAAATTCGTAACTAAATCTAGAAAAATCAAAACAATGTGGTTCTAATTTTCACGTGAAACTTGCTAAGATTTATATGGAGGAAAAATAATCATTAGGTCAAATTCCATCCAGAATAATTCCAGGAAATTCGTAAAAATGTACTGTTCATTTGGTAAATTTTTGAATTTCCAGTATTTTGCCCAATTTTGGAAGGGCATATCTCTTAGCACACAAGTCCAAATTTAATGAATTACCACTTGTTTTAAAGCTAAAAATAAGATCTATTTGCCTATAAAATTTCATGCCCAAAATCAAACAATTGACTATTATTTTATGTGCCACAAGTTTGACACTTTTTAGGGAATTTCTATCCCCCAATGTCACTTTCTTTAATTTATCTCCCATTTTCCTCTTTCCTACACTCCTTTAACATTGCACCATTCATAATTTTAGCATAAGAGCATGTCATACAAACATAATTTACATCACATATCATTCATAATCCATTACATTTTCAACATAAAGCTCATTAATATATTACACAACATAACATAATAGCATCACTTTCATAATGCTCCTCTATCCAAAATCATTTCCTTGCCCTTGACATCAGATGAATCATTCCCTATTTGAGATATAATATAACATAGGGGGAATGAGATTTCAAAGAAATCCCAATAGCATATAAATTATAATGATAATGTAAATCAAGTAAGTTAAAATGTGACATATTGTATAACTTCAAGACATCCTCAAGCCATATAAATTCATATCCAATATCATACTAAGAGAGGAACATCAACACTTCCACATTAACACAATTCAATGCATTTGGCCAAAGTATAAACCAATGTCATCCAATCCACAAGGATTACAACACAAGTTCCTTAATTCATGCAACAAACATAATCACATTAAACAAGCAAGATAAACAATCAAATTATAATTCAAAGCTACCTTTATAAAGCTTGTCCAATTAATTCCTCCAAGGAGAAATGCTTCTCCTTAATTCCTCCTCTCAATGCCTATTAAACCAAACATAAACATAGGACATATTAACCACAAAATAACTTAATTCCAATACTTGAACATTAACTCAACAATTTCCCCCATTTTTTCTTGATTTTTAACAATATGATTCTTTCATTAGAATCAATCATCTCATGGCTCAATCTTAGACAATTTTTCATGATGAATCCAATGGTAAAATTAGATTTTAAAAATTCATACTCCTTCCTCATGAAGTTCACTTGGCCGAATAGAGGTTCTTAATTTCAAAAATTTCATTTTTGATTCCAATGATTTTAAACACTTTCCAACAATATATCCCTACACAAAAACATGTTTTAAAGCCATTGAAATCATCAAATCAAGCAAAATCCAATTGGTTCTGCATGAACAGTGCTAGACGAAAATTTCCCTTTGAACCCTAACCATGATTTCATCCAAAAATCAATCCATATACCACTTAATCTTTCTTATTCCACTTGATTATTAAGGTTTCTATCCTTCCCTAAGCATCACACATCTCAACCAAATTTCTTAGAATTTTCCAGTATTTTTCCAACATTTTCCCAAGCAAAAATCCTTGTTTAGTCAGTGTAAAACTTAAAGATATTGATACTTAGACATACCTTAGTGTTTCCTCAAAGTAAGTTGGATGATTTCTTGCCTAAAACTCCTCAAGAATTTTGTGCAAGATGGCTAGATAAACAGTGGCAGAGTTTCCCCTTATTTTCCCAATTTTCTAGCATTTTCTTTGTATTTTCAAGGGGTATTTATAGAAAAATTCCATATGCCCTCTTGCCCCCTAATCTGGATGAAATTAGACACCTAAGGAGGTGTATGTGGCAGCCATCAAGTGTCTCAAACCTTCATATCTCACCATGTGGCATTTCTCTAGATTTTTGCACAAAAATATCTCTTAATTTCACATTTTATTTAATAAAAATGTAGGAACCTAGAAGGTGCACGAAATTGGCTCCTTATTGGACTCAATTTGGGCCTCAAAAAAGGTTCAGACTGGCTCAAAAAGATGGCCCACAAAACAAATCACTATCTCAAACCAATGAGAAACTTTATCAGTTACTATTCACTAGTAACATTTCTTAATTTCTCTCCATGATAATTCGCCTTTTAATATGGGAGTATGATCTGAAAATTTTCAGAATTTTTCATCACATCTAGGTATTTATCTTGAATTTTCTCCAATTAGGCCTTTATCGGTAAATCTGAGGAAAAATAAATTCCCTAAAATTAATTCTTGAGCTTCCAAGGCCTAAAATTAATTTTATAAATTTAAATAAAAATTTAGATGAATTTTTCATCAATCTTCCAAATTTATTGAGGCCTCTAACTCATTAAAATAATTATTTTCCTTCATTTTCCTAATAATTTTCTGAAAAACCTCTATTTGCGGGAAATTCCATAATAAATCATTTTCACCGAAATTCTACCTTTCAAGCCTCAATCGAGTTTCCAAAACCTCTACTCTACACTTTTCTCATTTTTCAGGGATTTTCTGAAATTTTTCTCAAATTTTCCTGTTTTGCCTTTCCTAGACCGATAGTTATGAAAATACCAATCCGGACCTTTTCGGGCTTTCATATCAAAAGTTGTTTCATCTCCCTGTCTAGTTTCTACATTGACCCTCATCCCAATTTTTGATCCAGTATCGCCAGATGAAAATTTTTGGGATGTGACAATAACAAGAGAAGAAGTAAGGAAAGCTATGTTTAGCATTGGGGCCTTTAAAAGTGCTTGAAATTGATGGATTTGCTACAATCTTATTTCAAAAAAGGTAGGAAATTATTGGGGAGGGGGTTTTGGAGAATGGTTGAGAGTATATGGAAAGGGGAGAAGAACATAAATGATATCAATTGAAACCTCTAATAGGGTTAGTTCCAAAAGTAAGTGGACCTGAAAATTTAAAATAGACACAGCCAACAACACTTTGTAATGTTGCTTATAAGTAGATCCCAAAAATTATTCTTAGAAGAATAAGAGGATGGTTGGGAAAGGTAATTGCTCCAAATTAGGCTAGCTTTATACCGAGGAGGCTTATATAAGATAATATAGTTATGGCTTAAGAGCTGGTGCATTCTATGAAAATGATGAGAGGAAGAAATGTATTCTTTGCTGTGATATGTTGAGATAGAAATTTATTAATGAAGTTTTAGAGGAATTGGGGGTGGAAGTGAGCTTGAGAAATTTAATTATGAGGTGTACTAAATCAACTGGCATACAAGTACTCTAGAATAGAGAAAAGACTAAGACTTTTCTACCTGAGAGAGGGATCAAGCAAGGAGATCCTTTGTCCCTGTATATCTTTGATCTTGGTATAGAAAAATTGCTCATTTAATTAATGATGCCAAGAATTTGGGAAGTTGGAAGATGATTCAAGTAGGAAGGGCTGAAAGTGACACATTTGATGTTTGTTGATGATTTAATATTGTTTGGAGAAACTTTTGATGTTCAAATGCATTGTAAAGTAGAATGCTTAGAGAAATTTTGTAGAATACTGGGTTAGAAAGTAAATTATTGGAAATCTGCAATCTTATTCTCTCAAAATGTGAGTGGGGATGATATGAGAAGACTAGCAGAAAAGGAAGGTGTATATGTACAGCTGGTGAATGATCTTGGGAAGTATTTGGGTATCTCTATTTCCTATGGGAAATCCCAAAATAAAAGTATTGGGTTCATCCTTGAGAAGGTTAAAAAGAGATTAGTAGGGTGGAAATCCCATTGTTTGAGTATGGCATTACGACATAAAAGAGATTTCACGATTATAATTTATAGTGGCTATCAGGAAATGGCAGTGGCATTTTTGTAATTATATGAGAGTAGATTTTACTTTTGATGGCGACTATCTTACTTTTAACAAAGATTATCTAGAAAGTTACCATGAAAAGTTCTTTTTATGATGGTTTCTAAAAACATTGCCATGAAAAGTCTTTTTCACAGAAGTTTTTTAAAGAAATACCTTAAAAAGTTTATCAAAATATTAAAATCCTATCCATTATGGGATAGTTTTTAATTTTTAACAGTTAGAGCTTGTGGTTTGTTACTGTCATCCCTACTCGGTTTTCTCCCTCATCCCACCTTTACTAGTATTTATCCCTTGCTTCTGTCATCTTTGTCATGTTCTTCCATTACTGTTATTGTCGCGTCACCTTCTTCATCCTTATTAGTGAGTTTTTCACCCTTTCTCCTCTATTCTTTTCGTAGGTTTCATAGTTTTTGTGGTTTGATTATTTGGAAAGATGTGAGTAGTGTTTTGTTTGATTAAAAATATAATCTTTGTTCTAAGTTTGAAGGGATCTGATTTTTGTTCCTCTTGTTGCTTAAAAATACTTTGATATTTGAAAGCTTGAATAGATATAAATTTTATTCCCTTTATTTTGTAGATCTAATTTTGACAGTGTAAAATTCATAAATTTTATCAGATGTTGGTCTTTGATTTTACCTTCATCAAATCTTAACAGCTTTAATTTGGTAATTGAAGGCAAAGCTAAGTGGCTCTATTATGGTGGGAGAAGGGTCTACTTCTGCTCCATTAGAATGCATTTGTTGGCAGTTTATTAGTTGATTGATTCTTAAATCCTTTTTCTTGGGGATTTGTTCCCTCATTCCATCCTGGTCGATAGGATGAGAGGGTTGCTAAAAGAAAATAAACTTTTCATAGTATTTATTCATATAAACACTATGAAAAGTCACATATCACAATGGTTCTTAAATTGTCATGAAATCATCTACTTTTTTATGTCGATGTCATAGACATCACTCTCAAAATCATTGTGAAAAGCTCATTTTAACTATTGTAAAATGGCTTTTTGTAATAGTATTGGGGGGTAGAGTGACGCTTGCTTATCTATTCTAGGGGCTATTCCCCTATATCCTTTGATGGTTTTAAAACTTCATAAGGCCTTAATAGAGGATGTTGAGAAAACGCAGAGATGTTTATTTAGGGGCACAGGAAGAAGGAGTGCAAAACACTAGGATGAAACAATCTCAGAGACACCGTAAGTGTGAAGGTTTGGGTGCCTTAAATTTGAATCAGATGAATAGAGCTTGTACAATGAAGATGGTGTGGAAGTTAAGAACAGATGAAGAAGGGCTATGGAGAGATGTCCTTATGGATAAATATAATAATGGGAAAGAGCTACCTTCAATCCTAAATGTGAACCCTTTTGCCTCTCATTTGTGGAAGGATGTAGGAGGAGTTTGGGATGACATTGGTAAGTTGAGTTGGAAAGGAGTAGTGAATGGTAGAAATACGAGCTTCTGGAATGATGCTTAGATTGATAGTGAGACAACACTTGTTGATATAAGAGTGGGTGAAATTGATCAAGTGGAAGATTTGGGTTGTTGCAAATGTAGTGAATGAGGAAGGTAATTGGAACTAGGATATGTTATATAATGTTATGCTAGAAGTCCAGTAGAGAATGCAAGCTAAAGTGCCGCTAGCTAAATAGGAAGGAAAGGACAAGATCTTATAGAAAGGGAGGAAGAGTAGAACCTTTTCTATTAAGACTTCTTATAGGCTGCTGAATCAAGATGATTTATAGTTTAAAGATCGGATCTAGGAGGTGATCTGGAGGTGGAAAGGCCTAAAGAGGATCAAAATCTTTCTATGGCTTTTAACTAATGACATGCTTCATACTAACTATCTGAGATAAAAAAGATGGGGAGCACAAGGAGAATGTGGTTTGTGTTGAATAGAGGAGTCTATAGCACGTGTCCTAAGGGATTGTGTAGAGGCTTAGAAAGTGTGATTGGAGATGGGAGTTGTTAGGGATTTATTTATTAACTAGACAATGGTAGATTGGCTTAAAATCAATCTTTAAGTAGATAAAAGAAGAAGGCATGTATGTTAGAGCATTCTTTTTGGGATCACCTACTGGTTCTTGTGGAAAATGAGAAATTTAAGGATTTTTAAACCTAGAGGCTGTGAATCTACTACCAAACGAGATATTTAGAATGCTGCATTCTAATTATGAAGTAGCAAAAGCTAAAAGAGTGAAGAATGTTGTGCTGATAAGAATCATTTAAGAGATAAAGGAGTCAAGGAGTTGGTGTGTCCCATCCAAGGGATGATACAAATTGAATGTTGATAGAGCCTGTAGAGGAGATCTTGGAGTTGCTGGCTGTGGAGGGGTAATAAGGGATAGTAAAGGGAGGGGGATCGTTGGGTTCTCCTAATTTATCCCTATTTTATAATATATTTTTATATACAATTAAGAGATTTTATAATGTTTAAAGCACTTAAAATGCAAAAAAAAAAATCCTATTTTAAATTAAAAAAATTATATAAATTAATTGCTTAAGAGTGCATTTTTATTATATTTTTATAATTTTTCTCTTGAAAGGTATCTTTGCTTTGATTCTAGAGAATATTTTGTCAAGCAAAACATGAACCTTATGGAAACTGCATTTGTGGCAGCCACTTGGTATTAAAAGAGAATTTTTTAATTATGTAATTAAAAATTATCCAAAATATCTCTTACATTCCACCATAAATTAAAGAGTTTGAATAATTAATTTCTTTTATGGATAATTCTTTTATCATATTTTGAATTTGAAGAAATATTTTATTCATATTTTTCATTAAATTTCGTGCCGTATCCATCATATATCTGTTATCCATTTAATTTTCCAAATATTCACATTACCATCTTTATCCCCTAACTTCCGTTCATCCGACCACCATATCTTTATTCAAATTTGAAATGTTATCCTTTATCTATTATCATTTAAATAAAAAAAACTCTTTTTTTAGTTGTCATGAAGATCGCACCAAATCAAAAGAATTCAAATTCAAGTTCTATCTTTTGAATTGAAAATAAAATCCTTTTCTTCAAAGGCAAGAGACAAGCAAGATTATATGATAAAAAAGCTTTAAAAAATCAAGTTAGAAGTTTCAAAGGTTTCCTCATTCAAACTAGGATAGGTTCAAGAGTTATAAAAGGAGATCAAGGGAGCCTTGAAAAAGAATGAAGCCATCTACATCACACAAGCACAAGCATATATTTGGCTTCCTCTTGTGTCTAGTTGTTTCATTGTCTTCTTCTTATTATTTTCTTTTTATTATTATGGTGTCATCTAGCCATATATGTGGCTAGTCCTCTTTGTTCCTAAGAACAAGATGATGTAGCTTGAATTCCTATTTATATTAGGGAGTTTGTTAGTTTCCATATTTCAATTCATGAGTACGTTGTTTTCATGAATTTCCTATGTTAAGATTTCTATCTTTATGGATTGTTATTAAATTTGTATTTCAGATGAACAATTATGTTTTGAAGTTTTCAATAAATATATTTTTAATTTTCTTATGATTATATGAGTGTCTATCTTTATGGATTTCTATTTTGATTTGCATAAGTAGTTTATGTTTTAGGGTTTTTGATATATTACTCTTTTTAAGGGATATGATATAATTGTTTAATTGAATTCACTAGCTAAGTGGTTTTCAAATGATTAATTAAAAGATGATTATATGTTGGCTTTCTAGGTATAATTATTAATTAATCATAACTTAGATGTTATCTAATATTTTTTTCTTTTGACTTAGTAATTGTTTTTGTACAAACTCCTCATCCTTTTGAAATTTGAACCATGATAGCCACTCATCAACGTCCTCGGGAAATGCATCTTTTTAGTAAAATCTTCATTCCTTTTGTTTTCTTTTAATTATTGTTATTTCTTTTTTTATTTTTCTCAATTTATTTTCTTAAACAATCAATCATTTTTCTTTTCTACTTCTTCCTTCTCGACATCACATTTTTCTTAGTTAAAAGGGTTTTCAAAATTTTAATGAAACTCCTCATAGAGAAAGACGACCTAAGTTGACCTCTATATTATATAAGGTTAATTTAGTTAATTAATTTAAGAGCTTACATGACAGGGTGATCATCTCCTCAAAGATTGGGCAATGTATTCTATTTGAAAGGGGGGGGGTTCCGGAAAGGTTTGAAAGTGGGGATGGGATTTGGGAGTGAGGGTGGTTATTGTAGAAATTGACTCAAAAAGTTGCTCTGAGGTTAAAAGGGAAGGATAAAGTCGGGACCTTTGCTTATGGTCTTTGCTCTTGGATATTTGAATTGATGGACAAAAACTGGAGAATTCGAGTTAGGAAGATGAGCAGAATTGCAAATGGAAGTGCTGATATTTTGGCAAGGATGAGCTTTAGTCTCTCCTTGGAGTTGCAGATCTAGTGTTGCTTAATCAATCAACACAAGGAGTCTGAGGATGTGGGCAGAACTGCAGGCAAGTGCCAGTTAATTAGGTTTTCTTGCTCTAGGCTTGGGCCTTCTTTGTTTACCACCAAAAAAAAAAGTCATATATTATGTGTGATAAGTTTTCTTTTCAAATCCAGGTATCTCTTACCAGCGCACGTTGGCACGACTGGTAAGGGAGTCGTGTTCCCTTAACCATCGCTTTTGGGGTTCGATTTTTGGAGGGATGGGAATGGAGCAAGCGTGTCTGGGAGGGTCATCCCCATCATGGGCCCAACAGTACCCGAGGGATTAATCATTGGGCTCGCTCCGATGGATACCCTGGTGCATACCAAAAAAAAATCCAGGTATCTCTTCCATCACGTGTTTCACATTGTTCCATACCTGCCCACATAGACATTTCACCAGCCCCTTTTAAACGCATTGGTTGCCGCGCGCTCTTTCACCTGCTTCTTCCCCTTTCTCTTTCTCTGCCACTGAAAGCTAATGCCAACAAGGACTTTAAACTATCCTCTGTTTTTTTTTTTTTTTTAATTTGTAGCTTAAAAAAAGCTTCATATGTAGGAGAAGTGAATTATTGTTAACAATTAATTGTTATATAGTAGGTACTTAACATTATTGTATATATGTGCACCTTTTGAGATCTTTAGATTTGATTAACTAATGAGGACGACGAAAATGTTCGAATATTACAAATAAAAAATAATAGTATATGCAAATAAATTATGAACGTGCAACTGTTTAAATATATATGAAACCTAGGGAAAATAATATTGAAACTATATTAATAATTGTTGCTCTTGCTACTACTATAGATATAAGAGATACTAGAAGGGTTTATTTTGACCTTAAATATAAAATCTTAATTTACTTTCTCTTCCAAATTTATAACTATTTTTTTAGACACTCCCTCTTGAAGTAGTTTCTTATATATACAATTATTAGAGAAGATACTTTAGGAAAATCAATGCACATTTCTTAAAAAAATGACCTTAAATAATTTTTTTTAGTGTTTACAAATTAGTTATCTAATTTTTATGTCTAACCTATTTAGAACCGAAAGGAATATTTTTTAACTTATGATATTAAGATATGTTTCATTATACACACAGATATACATTAGAATATCAATTAAAAATACTTAATTTGGATTTATCATCTCCATTATTATTATTTACGTTGTCATGTCGGCTTGAGATGATTAATGAATACATGAATCACTACTTTAAAAAAAAAAAAAAGTCATTAGTATATAAAGACGGAAAGAGAAAGGGGAAGAAGTATGTGAAAGTGCACGTGGCAACCAACATGCTTGAAGGGGGCTGATGAAGCGTCCACGTTGGTGAGTTGTGGACTCCCTTTAATTTATCAACATGCGTTTCATCAGCCCCCATCAAATGTGTCGGTTGTCAAACTCAACTCTCTCTCGTTCTTTTCCCCCCTTGACAACTCAACACCACAATTTCACAGCTAGCTTACATCAAAGTATGAAGATATATTTAAAAATAAAAAGGGAAAATTACAAATAAAGACCCCTCAATATATAAAATGGCAATCAGGGACCCTAAATTTGAGAAATTGCTCACAAGGACCCGGTCCCAATTTGCAATTATGAAATCATGGTCAAATTACCAAAATACCCCTCTTTAATTTTTTTTTTTAAAAAAAGAACACCACTGCCTCGCCGGAATCCGGCCGCCGGCGTCGGAGTTCCGGCCGCTGGAGCTTCGCCACCTCAGCTCGCCGGAGCTCCGATGCCGGCGGCCGGATTCCGGCGGCCTTCCTTTATTTTTTTTTTGAAACTGTATTTTTTTTTAAAATTGGGGGGAAGTGAGGTTGGGGGGATTTGATCCCCCAACCTCATGCTTCCCAAAATTAGGAATGACCATTGAGCCAACAAATTTTTGCTAACATTATAATACAAAAAAAAATATAAGTTAACTCATTTACTCTTGTTCCAGGTGATAACAAGAATACATTTGAAAATAACAAGTTCTGATTATAAAATAACAAATCTGGGATTAAAATTAAACAACACGTTTTTTTTATAACAACACACTCTGTTGCAGGTGATAACAAGAATACATTTGAAAATAACAAGTTCTGATTATAAAATAACAAGTCTGGGATTAAAATTTAACAACACGTTTTTTTTATAACAACACACTCTGTTTCAGGTGATAACAACAATACATTTGGAAATAACAAGTTCTGATTATAAAATAACAAGTCTGGGATTAAAATTTAACAACACGTTTTTTTTATAACAACACACTCTGTTGCAGGTGATAACAACAATACATTTGAAAATAACAAGTTCTGATTATAAAATAACAAGTCTGGGATTAAAATTTAACAACACGTTTTTTTATAACCACACTCTTTTTCAGGTGATAACAACAATACATTTGGAAATAACAGGTTCTGATTATAAAATAACAAGTCTGGAATTAAAATTTAAGAGCACCTTTTTTTTTATATAACAACACATTTTATTCCAAGTGATAACAACAATACATTTGAAAATAACAAGTTCTGATTATAAAATAAGAAATCTAAAATTAAAATTTAACAACACATTTTTTTATAACAATTAATTATTTTATACTTTTGAAAAATAAATTATTTATAACTTATCAAAAGTATTTTAAATCTATTTAATTTGCTAAAAAAATAATTTTTATCTCCAATTTATAATCAAAACTTGAAGTGTAATTTATTATAGATTAAAAATACTTTTTTATTGTTCAAATTTATAAATAAAATTTAGGGAAAATGACAACACACTTTTTTAATTTTTTTTTAAAATTTTTTAATCTATATATCTATACTATAAATAATTTATTTTTCAAAAGTATAAAATAATTAATTGTTATAAAAAAATGTGTTGTTAAATTTTAATTTTAGATTTCTTATTTTATAATCAGAACTTGTTATTTTCAAATGTATTGCTGTTATCACTTGGAATAAAATGTGTTGTTATATAAAAAAAAACGTGCTCTTAAATTTTAATCCCAGACTTGTTATTTTATAATCAGAACCTGTTATTTCCAAATGTATTGTTGTTATCACCTGAAAAAGAGTGTGGTTATAAAAAAAACGTGTTGTTAAATTTTAATCCCAGACTTGTTATTTTATAATCAGAACTTGTTATTTTCAAATGTATTGTTGTTATCACCTGCAACAGAGTGTGTTGTTATAAAAAAAAACGTGTTGTTAAATTTTAATCCCAGACTTGTTATTTTATAATCAGAACTTGTTATTTCCAAATGTATTGTTGTTATCACCTGAAACAGAGTGTGTTGTTATAAAAAAAACGTGTTATTAAATTTTAATCCCAGACTTGTTATTTTATAATCAGAACTTGTTATTTTCAAATGTATTCTTGTTATCACCTGGAACAAGAATAAATGAGTTAACTTATTTTTTTTTTTGTATTATAATGTTAGTAAAAATTTGTTGGCTCAATGGTCATTCCTAATTTTGAGAAGCATGAGGTTGGGGATCAAATCCCCCCAACCTCACTTCCCCCCAATTTTAAAAAAAAATAGTTTCAAAAAAAAAAAAGGAAGGCCGCCGGCATCGGAGCTCCGGCGGCCGGATTCCGGTGAGGCAGTGGTGTTCTTTTTTGGAAAAAAAAATTAAAGAGGGGTATTTTGGTAATTTGACCATGATTTCATAATTGCAAATTGAGACCAGGTCCTTGTGAGCAATTTCTCAAATTTAGGGTCCCTGATTTGCTATGTTATATATTGAGGGGTCTTCATTTACAATTTTCCCAAATAAAAATATATTTCTAATTTATTTATTATTTTTACTAATTTTAACTAATTATTTACTATTTATAAATTAGTTATTTAAAATTTATAATAAAAATTTCTGGTATAATTAGAGGCACAGTCATTGAGACGAATGATTTGTTTGCGCTGAATTAAAGCATCCAAAAATCGCGTTTCCCAAGAAAAAAGTAAAGTAGAAAAGTAGAATGCACTATTAATTTTGCCTCAATTATGAGACGCGTCAATTATCCAACCAAGTATTAGCACGGCCCCACAACTTTCGTTCTTTACCCGGTGATATTTCTGCTCAGGACAAACGTAAAAAGCTGAAGGAACATTGTGTCGATCGCCTCTTTCCACAACAATTTGCTCCTTTGTTATAAAAGCATATATATTTACATACCACATTGAATTTATCAATTTCTGAATATAAACAAAGATGAATAGTAGTCTGGCCACGTGTGCAGCAAGTATCCCTCATCTAGCGCTCTCCGGCAACCGCAGCATGCCGGTGATTGGCCTTGGCACGGCGGCTGATTCACCGGGGAAGGAAACCACCAAAGGGGCAGTGATAGAGGCTATAAAACTCGGGTACAGACACTTTGACACAGCCTCAGTGTATGGATCAGAAGAGTTTGTCGGAGAAGGCATAGCTGAAGCATTTCATCTTGGCCTTGTCAAGTCACGAGACGAACTATTCGTCACTTCTAAGCTCTGGTGTAGCGATAATCATCCTGGCCATGTCATTCCTGCTTTACGGAGATCACTTGGGTAAGAAAATTAATTACTATGCTTGTTTAAGTTACTGCTGAATATTACTCCCTCCCGTTCTTGTGACGAGGACTTTTAACCTAACATGACACGTTCTGTTTAAAGTAATAATTTTTTCTTAACCACTGGCTTTTATTGAGGATAATTTTGACATTTTACCGGCTAGAAATAACTAATTTTAATTGTCCATCCTAATTGACATGAAGTTGTTAATTGGTGCTTATAAATAGGAGTGGAGGGAGTATTATTGAAACAAGTTTGGCCTTGTGGTCATAACCTGCTGATTTTAATAACTGATGCGTGCAGGTATCTGAGATTAGAATATGTAGATCTTTATTTGATCCATTTTCCCCTCAGTGCCAAACCTTGGAATATGAAATTCCCATTTGACAAAAACGAGGTGGTACCATTTGATATGAAGGGAGTGTGGGCAGAAATGGAAGAATGCAAGAAGATGGGACTCACAAAATCCATTGGAGTCAGCAATTTCTCCACCAAGAAGCTTCAAAATCTTCTTTCCTTCACTACCATTCCTCCTTCTGTCAATCAAGTATTTGTTCACTGCTTCACTTTGATTCTTCAGCACAGTAATTATATTAAGAAGTACATAAATAGCTTCTGGTAATGATTATATAAGTACGTACAAAACTGATCATACAGGTAGAGATGAATCCTTGTTGGCAACAGAACAAGCTAAGAGAATACTGCAAAGAAAAGGGTATAATCGTAACTGCATATTCTCCTTTGGGAGCCCAGGGAGCCAGTTGGGGCACAAATAATGTTATGGACAATGAATTGCTTAATGAGATAGCTGAGGCCAATGGAAAATCTGTTGCCCAGGTGCTCCTAATCCTTATGATTTCTAGTTTTCTTCGGAATTCGAATGGTATCTCTGTCATCAAAAGTAAATCCTTTCAGATTTTTGTTTTCTCATTTTATCTCAGAATCTCAATTTCCGCTCTTATATAAAAAAAATGAATGGTTTACATTTAATATTTTATACAAGTATTGTCATGATATTTTATAAATTATTTTTTTGTTTTTTTATATAATATAATTGTAAGCTGTTCAAATCAAATGTTAACAATTTAAAATTGTATGTAATATTACAATAACATATTATAAAACATTAAGTTTGATCCATCTAATTTTTAATCTAAGGGTGGGGATGTGAATCTGAGAGGAAAAAGAAGAGAAAAGAATTATGAGAAGATCCGAAACCCTGCTGTGATTAATTTTCTTTGTCTTTTTTTCTTTTTGTTGGGTTGAATAGGTATGTCTGAGATGGTTGTATGAGAAAGGAGTGAGTTTTGTGGTGAAGAGCTACAACAAAGAGAGGATGAAGAAGAACTTAGAAATATTTGATTGGTCACTCAATGAAAGTGACTTGGAGAAGATAGCTCAAGTGAAGCAGCACCGTATGAACCTCGGACCTACTACTGGTCTTGAAGATTTATTTGATGGTGAAACCTAATTAATTATGATTGTATACAGAGCTGATGTTTCATGATTCTCTTCTTATTCAAATTGTAAGAGTTAGTATGAGGGTTTATTTTTATCTTAAATAAAAAATCTCAATCTGCTGTCTCTGAAATTTATACTAGTTTTTTTTTTGGCAAATTATATCTATTAATTGCACTTATTAAAAGAGTTTTCATTCACAGTATTTTTCAGTGCAAATGATTAAAAGATTATTTTAGAAAAACTAAATATTTCTTACAAAGTAACTAAGTTTACTCACTAATTCTTTAATCTCTATAAATTAATTATTTAGCTCCTGCATTTAGAGGTAGACCGAGGGAATAACTATATTCCTTAGAATTTGTTCGTATACTTCCAAGAGAATGCCATACCTGGGTTTGATTACATTGTATTTGATTGTGTTTTGTAATTTTCCTGTGACAATTGCCTTTTCCCGTGGTGGTTGCCATGACTTCCGGTAATGGTTATTGACAATGTGTAATGATCTCAATTCCAAAATACCTCAACAGAATGGAATCATCAGCATATATTTAATATTCAATCCAGTTATAGTTATAGGCATATGAAAATACTTCAAATAGTATTGCAAACAAATTGATAGAAACTGAGGAAAGATACAGAAAGAAGGGAAAGAGACAGAAGCTATAGAGAGAGGATTCCAAGAGTGGGACCAGAGAGAGAAGATCATCCACACCCCTCCCATAACCTTTTTTTTTTTTTTGGTAAAAGAGAGGACAAAAATGTCCAAAACAAAAAAAGATCAACTCATGGGGGAATCAGATCCCACTCTTTCGCTAGCCACTAAATCTAGTAAATTCGATGGACAAGAACCAAAAAATGAAGATCTAGAAAGACCCTCTTTGGCAAGTGCATCCGCAAGCTGGTTATGCTCCCTTGGAATAGCTTTCAACTCTAAACTCCAATCCAGTCTCATAAGATTTGAAATCTGCATAGTAAGAAGACTGCCTCTTGAAGTAATCGTGTTGTTCTTTGAGAGATCCACAATATTTCTAGCATCTGACTCAATGATTATTTTCTTGAATCCACAGTCCCAAGCAAGTTGGAGACCTCTATAGATAGCCCACTCCTCAGCCTCTTGTGCCGAACTTGTGCCAAGATAACGAGAAAAACCAACCACCCAATTGCCCATGTTATATCTAACCACTCCACCACACCCTGCCATTTTCTTTGACATAGCCATTGCACCGTCTACATTCAATTTAAACCACCCAATAGGAGGTGGTTGCCAAGCTGGAACTTGTCCCCGTGATTGGTTTAGGGCCGAATTCATCTCTTGTACTTGCACAAAGTGTCGCCAAGTCTGCATAATTACAGCTGTTGGATTTGAAGGTTTTATAAAATCATCATTAAAGATACTATTGTTTCTCCACAACCAAAGCTTCCAAATACTCACTCCCCATAACAAGTTCCAGTTACCATTAGAAATATAACCGAGGTCCCTCTTAAAGTTCAGAGCAAACCAGTCACGCAGGTGTGCAGCAAAAAAAGCAGAATGATACTTGGGATGAACTAAATGTTTCCACAAGCCACTAGCATATTCACAATCTCTTAAGATGTGTAACACATCTTCTGACCCAGAGTTACAGCAAGGACAAATATCCTGTGTTGCAGACCATTTACTTTGCCAGCCGTTTGTGGGTAGTCTATTATTGAAGGCAATTCACATAAAAACGCGTATGCGCTCAGCTCCCCTCCATTTCCATATAGCCTTGTAAACAGAACTATAAGTATTTGGAGGATTTTTTTCAACCATGTAATAAGCACTTTTTAGAGTAAATGCCACGTCAACAGTAGCATTCCAGGATAGAATATCATCCCCTGCCCCTTCCAAAGGAGGTAACGTTGTAATAAGGCGTTGAAACACACAGTTTGGAACTAGATTTGATAATCTCTGAAAATCCCAGGCTCCATAAGATACTCAAACTGCAACTTTGCTATTATTTTCTTCTTCCGTTAAAGGACGAAGGCACAGATCCTTAACTTTTCTGTCAGGAAAAAGCCAGCAATCATTAAAGAAATTCACAGAATGGCCATTTCGAATACTCCACTTCATACCCATATCAACAATATGACGCTGCTGTGCTATAAATTTCCACAAACAAGAGTCACTCGGATGAACCTCTAAGAGATTATCCTCACTGCGTAACATGTACTTATGAAGCAAAATCTCAGCCCAAAGACCTTTTGCACTTGTCACCAGCTTCCATGCTATTTGGCCCCGTAAACTTGATTAACAGTAGTCAATCACTTGAAACCCAGTCCTCCATAGAGTTTTGGCAACACCATTTGATCCCATCTAATAGGATGAAAACCATGAAGGCTCTGACTATGTCCCCATATAAAATTCCTTTGCAATCTTTCCACATCATGACATACAGCTATAGGAATTTTTGACACTTGTATAGGGTATAAAGAAATAGCACTGAGTACTGACTTGGCAAGAGTGATGCATCCAGCCATCGAAAGGCAATTTTCTTTCCAACCAGCAAGTTTTGACTTCACTCTATCAATAATATACTGAAAAGTATCTATCGGTTTCCTCAATCTAGTGATTGGAAACCCCAGATATTTTCCAATTTTAGTAGAAATATTCATCCCAGTAATCTCTTTAATTCTCTGCTTAGTCCTAGCTAGAACTCTTGGCGAGAAAAAAATAGTAGACTTACTTTTGCTAATTTTCTCCCCGAAAGCCAAGCAAAATTTATTCAAACAACTCATCATACATAAAGCTTGTTCCGTTGCAGCTCCAAAAAGCAAAATATCATCGGCGAACATTAAATGAGAAATAGACGGTCCATCTTTTGCCACTCTCACTGGTTTCCAACTACCATCTTTAACTGCATCATAGATCAAGTGCGAGAGCTTGTCTATGCACAAAACAAACAGTAAGGGAGAAATAGGGTCCCCTTACCGGAGTCCCCTCATTGGAGAAAAGTACTCAGTTTGAGATCCATTCCATAGCACATTATAAGTAACAGAAGAGACACAGGCTTTAATTAAATTAACAAAGCCATCATCAAATCCGACTTCTAATAAAACTTGCTGCAAGAAACCCCATCTAATCCTATCATATGCCTTCTCTAAATCAATCTTCAAAGCCATCAAACCTTTTTTTCCCTTTGATTTCTTCATGATATGCATAATCTCTTGCCCCACAATGATGTTATCTTGAATATTTCTCCCTTTAATAAAACTAGTTTGATAAGGAGAAATAATGTTATCCATGACAGACTCAATCTAATAGCAATAATCTTTGTTATGCATTTATAGTGCATCGTACAAAGGGAAATAGATCTGAAATGACCCACTAACTGAGGATTCTCATTCTTAGGAATCAAAGAAATAAGCGTTCTATTATCTTCCACCTCCACATTCTTGGTAAGAAAAGCTTCTCTAACAAAATCGCATAGCTTTGCTCCTACAATACTCTAGTTGGACTGATAAAAGATAGGAGCGAAGCCATCTACTCCTGGTGCTTTATAAGGGCCCATGGAAAATAACGCACTTTTGACTTCCTCAACAGAAGGTGCTCTGCTCATATCAGACAAGGTGGATCTGTCTATCAAGGAGAAACTAGTCCTCATAAATAGAACATAAGAAGACTGTTCCTCACAAATATAAAGATTTTTAAAATAATTAAGAACCAGAGCCTTAACTTCAACTTCATCTTCAATCCACCGATTATGGTCATCCTTCAAGGTCATGATCTTGCTCCTCCTTCTTCTTAACTTAGTCCTGAGATGGTAGTATCTAGTGTTCTTATCACCTCTTGTAATCCACTCGGTCCTGGCTTTTTGAAACCATTTGATCTCTTCCGCTTTCAATAATTGTTTAAAATCAGACTGTAACTCTTTTTCCAGGTTACATAGAAAGAGAGAAAAAGGATAGGCCAAGGAGTTCTGGATTCCTTTCAACCTACTCAAAATTGTTCTCTTCCTCTGTTCAACAAAACCAAAAGTGCTTCTATTCCAATCCAAAAGATCATTCTTTAAATTAGCTAACGACTTAGAGATAGTACCATTATTTTTCTAGGCTTCATACAGAAAATCTTTAAAGTTCTCGTGTTGAAGCCACATTGCTTCAAAATGAAAAGGCTTTATCCCTCTATTAACGTTACTTTGAGCAGGAAGACATAAAACCAAAGGATTATGATCCGAGAAGAGAGTTCTAGGAAGAACCTTTAAACTACCTTTTGTAATTCAAAGCAGAAACTCATCATTAACAAAAGCTCTGTCAAGACGTTCGTATAGATGAGAACACCCAGAAATCTTCGATCCTTTCCAAGTAAAACGCGGTCCATTGAACCCCAAATCAGATAACCCACATTCTCGAACTCTATCTTGAAACCAATTAATTCGACTAAAGTTGCACCCACTCCCTCCAATCCGTTCTGAAGCATGCAAAATATCATTAAAGTCACCATAAACCACCCAAGGCTTTGAGATTGCTGAAGAAAAATGCCTTAAGGAATTTTAGAGTAGCTGTCTATTATTTGAATGAGGAATGGCGTAGATGGAAGTGAGGAAAAAAGAAGATTTACTTGGTATCTCACAATCCAAATGGAAAAATTGTTGATTCTCAACCAAAACATTAATCTAAATATTGTTACTCTTCCAGGCTGCTACAATTCCCCCAGATCTTCCAATACTTGGAATCACTTTGATCGAATCAAATCCAAGAGCATGAAGGGGGTGAAATTTTGTTTGATCTTCACACCTTGTTTCTGCCAAAATAATTAAAATGGGCTTGGGCCCTTCACACACAGCTTTAAGATTTCTGAGGAGCCCCTTACTACAGGCTCCCCTTGTGTTCCAATATAGGAGACTATCCATATAAAACAAATGAATAGTTTGAAATAATGCAGACCAATTAAAACCCATTAGAGAATTGGGTCTCAGGTACCATCGTACTCTCAACATAGTCATCCTCTTGCATCAAGCTTGTTGGATTGTTAAAAGGAGGCCTAATACTAGGATCACCTGGGTCTACCTCCTCAATCCTAATCCTATCCAAATTAGTGAAGGACTTTGGACATTGGGCTTTGTCTCTTGGGCCCAAATCCGTTATGTTCTCAACCTCACGTTCCACTAACTCACCCTCCGGTATATTCTCTCCCTCATTTGTCTTTTCGTTACATTCCTCCATAGTGATCATCAGAATTTCATTGCTTCCCATTTCACGCCCTAACATCTCCCTTGTCCTCTTCTCACATTTTCTACTTACCTCCATCTCCTTTAATTTCTCATTTGTCTCCCTCGAAATCACTTGCTCCTCTAACTTCTCGTTTGCTTCCCATGTTATAGCTCCCTCAATATTTTCTCTTTCCTGCTGTCTTTTGCCTGTGCTTTTTTTCTTTCCATTTGAAGCTCATACAACATTAGTGCGTTGTGTCCATTTTTGTGTCTCAGGTACGGAATACACAACCTCATCCCGTACGTTCTCATTATGCTCTGCCTCATGCGATTGCTCTTCCACGTCAGCCAGAACGCCGAATCAAGAACCCCACTTTTCTAACTGGTTAGCTTCTCCCCTGTTCTCTTTCACTCTTCTTTGCTGGCGAGGTTTCTGAACCACCCGCCACTAATCTTGAGAAATTATGCTTTCGTGAATAACCACACCTTTATACTCTTTTGGATTAGTTTGTGTTGCCCTTGGATTTGGATTTACTTCAGCTCTCTATTCTTTCTCTCTTTTTGGACAAACTTCACTTCTATGCCCATAAATACCACAATTTGAGCAGAGCATATGGAGCCCCTCATACTCAAGGTAATACTCCTCTCCATCTAATGAAAATCCCGACATTAACTGCTTCCCCAAATCAACTAGAACACAAATACAAGCATAATGACCTCTTAGCTGACAAGAGGTATTCATATCCACTTTAATAGTTTCTCCAATCTGATTACCAATAATTGTTAAGGCCTACTCATCATAGTATTCTAAGAACACCCTTGGCATCCTGACCCAGACTGCTACCTTGTCTATGGTTGCTCTAGCTGGTTGGAACCTTGGTTCCCATGGTCTCACAGTTAGGTAATGATCATAGATCATCCAAGGGCCTCCTATAAGTACATTAAAATAATCTTTTCGATTTGATAACTTCACAAAAAAGAAGCCATAACCAATTATAATGAGGTTAATGACACCTTTTTTTGCCCACAAGGATTGCAGACGTGACTGGAGAGCTTTATAACCAATAGACCTGTCTAAGAGCTTAACTATCACCGCCTTCCTCCAAGCTCTGTACAACTTTTTCTTCATTTTCCCAAAAAAAGAAAACGTAGGGAAATTCTTGTTAGGATCCTCTATTGTTTTGCATAATGGTTCATCCTTCTCCTATTCCATAGCTTGGTGAGATCCTTCAAACATAGAATCTTCTGAATCTTCCTCGTCCGCATTCTCAATGTCATCATCAGAATGATCATTGTTTCTATCTACACCTTTCAGCTTTTCTGCAAACGAGGGCCCTCCAATATTATATTCAGAACTCTTCAACCCCACCTTTGGCCAATGGCCCCTGAGGATATTGTCACTATTATCTCTGGGCCCATTCTTGATCTTCTTTGAACTTCGCACCAGCAAGTCATCCTCTTCCTGAGACGGTGGAATCAACAGTGTTTTCCCAGCAAGCACGAGTGCCATAACCAATTTTGTCCCTATTGTACTGCCTCCATCTTAGAATATTCATGCTTTCCATCTCCTCCTCAGGCTGTACAAGCATATGCCATTTGGGCTCACTTTTTGGGTCATTTTCTTAGCCCATTCATTTGGAATCATGACACAATGGCTTTGATATTTTGGCTGGGGTTAGTATTTTATGTCTAGATAAGGGCATATATTATAAATACAAAACATTAAATTAAAATAATGCTACAATTCCATCAACATACAAAACATGTTTTTAAATCCAGTTTTATTATTTTTGCTTCCACTTCCATCAAAATTTCCTTCTCGTACGGAACCTAACATTAGATTCTCATCTTGTATAAGAAAAGGGTAGGTTTTATTGGTGGATGATCCTCTTCACTTTATGCATGGAAAGACTAAATCATTTAATTCTAGATGCTATTGAAGACACATACTAGGCCCCAATCAAGCTTAATCCAGGAGGTCTTAAGATTTCACACTTATTCTTTGCGGATGACTTATTTCTCTTTGGGGAAGCTTCTAACTTTCACAATGAAGCAATGATGGACTACATGAATAGATTTTGTGATGTGTCTGGACAGAAAATGAACAAGGTAAAAACAAAGATTATCTTCTCCAAGAATGTGCATTCTTCTAGAGCTATAGAACTCAGTCAAAAGATGGATGTTGGGCTTATAGGGGATCTTGGTAAATACTTGGGAATCCCTCTTATTAGTGGAAGAGCTTCTTAGATCCATTTTGCCCCCTTGCTGGAAAAGACGCAGAGGAGACTCACAGGTTGGAAAAGGAATTGTCTCAATTTATCAAAACGGATAGTTCTCATAAGAGCAGTCCTTTCGGCTCTTCCATCCTACTATATGCAGACTAGACTTCTCCCTAAGAAACTCATTGGACAACTTGAGAGAACTAGTAGGAGCTTCTTATGGGGAGAAAATGAAAATGCAAGAAAGATGAACTTGATATCCTAGAGTCAAATTCACTGTGATAAGGAAGCAGGAGGATTGGGCATCAAAGATTTGAGAAAACAAAATGAAGCATGCATCATGAAGCTGTGTTGGAATCTTCTTGTTAAGAAGGAGGCTCTCTGGATCAAGGTCTTGAGATCCAAATACCGATGTGGTAATTCGAGTATGCTTGATGTTACACGCCAAGCTCAATTGGCAGATATATCCCAACTTAACCCTTTAGGCACTGAGGAGATTTCTTATCACATAAAATATTGACAAAGTATATATGAAAGAGAGATTTGCTATGAATTAATTAAGTAGTTATTAATTAGAAAAAAATATCCATAGTGCCATAAAAAAATTAAATACAAATACATTCTCCAAATTTAATTTAATATTAACATGTCCTAAGGTATTTAATATTTACAAGTCAAATTTTCATATATACGTACAACAAATCGAGTAGCATCATCCGCAAGTCAAACTTGTAAATACTCCTTCTAAAATTCTTTTGGTTTGTTTATAAGAAACAACATTTTGTATGGAGCATTTATTAGTATAAAAGAAATTTATGCTCTCTCAAAGAAGAGTATTTATTAATGAGATCAATTATTAAAAGCCACCAACCAACTACTAAATGAGAGTATTTTTTAAAAGAAATTTGAATATTTAACATACTTATTAATCCAACTAATTTCACCAACATGTTTGGATCCTTGAGAATTAGTTATTCATCTCTTATAAAAGGAACTGAAAGGAGAAATAAATTCTTTCATATTGTTAATATTAAATAAAATTCAAGGGCCTATCATGTATTTAATTTTGGGATAATTACAATTAGGTCCCAAAAAAGGGATTTAATTACCTTAAAGTCCATTAACAAGTGAAGAGTAAGCAATGACAAGTTTTAGAGTTGGGCATGACAACAAGGTCATATTGGTCACTTGTCATTGGGACATTTTGATAATTAAATTTCTTCTTTAGGGCCTCTTGGTAATTCACTCTTTGGTTTTCTTACCTAAGACCTATGAGTAATTTTTCTCATTAATTAATTCATAATTTGATTAAATATGCAGCATCATTTAGCCACCAATTTGAATATCCTATTCTTCTAATTTATTTGATTGTTATAGTTAGTCTTAATGGAAGGGATTTTGACTATTTAAGCATGGCATTTTGAGTTTAAATAGTTAAAATATTAAATCAAAATCAATGACAAGCTAAGCCGTTTTTGTATTCACTGTCGGCTCATCTCTCATTTTACTATTCCATGTATAGTAACGGCTTGTGAATAGCTGTTGGCTTATTTGTGTGACTAAATGCATTTATTTTGGTCTGAGTCATCACCGATTATCATATATGTGATGCCGGTTATTTTAAGATCCACCTGCGTATGGTAGTTCATAGTATCCATAAAGTTAGTTTCTTTATAAGAGGTGGTTTATAGGTAGCGAAACTGAAGATGTTTGAGTTCATTCATAACTATATTCAATATTCAGGATAGGTTTTTTTGGCTGAGGTATTCACTCTCTTCCTTGCACATGTGTACTTTGGTATATCATTATTAGTACTTTCTGGTTTATTCACTTTCTTTCCTTTTCCTATTTTAGGCTTTTTATTTCTTCAGCATTAATTGTTTTTGTTGGTTGGTGAGTCATTTATTTCTCTTTAATTCTCCATAAAGCAAGTTACATTCTACCGGATAGCATTTTGGTGAGTGAAGAGTTATTATATGGGTAGGTAGACGCAAGTATATTTGTTCTCTCTGTTCATATAAATATATATTGTGATTTTGGATTCTCAATCGTTTCTTTTGCACTGGTTTTCTTCATAGGCATTACCAAAGGTGCTTGCTCTTCATAGATCTGTTCCTCTGATCCTAGCGATGGCCAAAAACTATGAGAGTCTTAACAAAATTTCACCTTCAATCTATATATGGAGAGTCATAGTAAGGATGGATAGAGTATTCATGAGAACTGATTTTGATCTCTACGATAACGACTGTGGATATCTGAAGAAGTTGCTTTCATTAGACATGATAGTCTTTGATGAAGATGTAAGTAAAGAGATTTTTTCCATAAAATTATGTTGCTCGACTTTTGTCGACCATGGTTTTTTAATCTTTTTTTTTGTCCCTCAAATAGTATCTTCTGTTTACACCTAACTGAATGCAGCTCTCTTTCCATGAGTAACCTATTAGACATAATGATTTTTGCTCAACATGTATTCAGAGTACTAACATGTTGCTGTGATTGGATGGTATGAAATGATTGATCAGTTTTGTAATATGCTCAAGCTAGGAAAATTTTATTTTATACAGAATTTTTTTGTCATATATGGAAGTGAAGAGTGCACCTTATGTATCACATCATTTTAATGGGAGATAAAAAGGTCGAGTAGTATTCTCATTGGTTGCATCGCGTCAATTTCAAGTTCACTATTGTTCGGGCCATAAAGCTTGATGGGTTGTCAGAAAACAGAGTCAAAGGTATCATTGCACATGAATCCATGAATGTTATGTTTACTTTTATTTCCATTGATCTCTTTAAATTCTTTGAACATAGATATGTTATCTATTAAAATTTTTAATGTGCTTTATAGATATATGCGATCTTTTGATTAGTGTGGAGGAACTAAAAATCACTAGATATAGGGGAGCACACACTTATGTGTTTAGTTTTGTTTTACAGGATGTAGAGTTGAGTTTTGTTTTATATTATTAAGTGTATTTCATTGTGTCTGCCTAAGGTGTGAATATTGATTGTATATGTAAAGAAATAAGCTTGTGTTATATTACTACAACAAGAAAAGAATCACATGTAATATTTTTTAGTGATCTTGCTTAGAAGGACTTTGAAGTAGTGAAGGGAATGACTAAGCTGGTGTGCATTGTCCAATATGCTGTTGTGAATAGGGTTCAAGGTAAATGGTGTCTGCATTAATTTGATTTGATATTTGAATGGAATTTCTGGAATAAGGATTGAATGAATGTTACTATTTTTTTTTTAGGGGATTCATCTCTCATGAACTATGCCAATGAAACAAAGGTTTTTTGGAATCCAACCTTGTATGAAGTTCAATATATGCGGAGGGAGCTATTGAAGGGACGTGAGAAGAAATAGATATTTATGCCATTTATAAGTGTAATTTGGGACCCTAATGTCTAGGTTTCATGTTTTGGATGTTTTAGTATCCTTTTGTGGAGAAGTGTTAAGTTTCTAGTCATTCTGTTTTGCTGGTAGGGACCGAATGATCGTGATGTAATATAATTATGCTTTTCATTATAGCTTAATAGCTAATGGCTGAAACTTATTAAAATGACATGTTTGCTAATTAGTTGTCACTATTTTATAGTGAAAATCCCAAGAAGGGTTCAAACCAGAGTGGATCTCTATAGAACTATGTTTATTATTATACCACAACTTAGGTAGATATTGTTTGTTAATGACAATAATTTTATGTAGCTATGTGATCAAACCTAATTTTTTTTGTATATAGTCCCTTATTTTCTGTATGATGCGGATTAGTAAATGAATTCTTATGTAAAAGTAGCGCATATACTTATTTTCAAATGAGGATTTTAGATGATGATAATGGGAGACTTATTTGGTTTAGAATGGCTAACATTCTTGTTTCATATCCATACTGAAAGAGAGCCTTTCTGTCGTTCGCCTTGGGGTTCTCAATCAAAAATAAATCCAAGCTATGCAGTATAGTGCAAACTCAGGTCGTTTCACTTTTGGGAGCCTTTATTAATTACCTAAGCTAGACTAAATGCCATGCAATGCAATGAAATGGGATTTTGGGTTTTTAAGATTTAAATGAATTGATCCAAAACTGAATGCAATGAAAACAAACCTAAGATACTATATTTTTGGTGTTTTAAGATAATAATGATGTAATGGAAATGATTGATAGGAAATCTCTTGAAAATGGTTTTGATGGCAATCATAGTTCACTTAAATATTGGGAGTTTCACAAATCCATTAGGTTTTCTTAATAAGAACCTCATTAACTCAATGAGTCCAAAGCTTACATTAATGAACTCATTAATGTAAACTTTGTTTAGCTTCCCTAATGTGTAAATTGGAATGATCATGCAAATGGCTTAATGAAACACACAATCAACTCAATACCCAAACACAACTAGGCAAGATAAGAGAGAATCATGAGAGAGACATTAAGCATACATGCAACTACATATATTTAAGCTCAAAGTTCAACATCAATCAATCCAATATACAAAAGATAATCAGTAACCACTGATTACAGAATTAATCAAAGTATCTAACTAAGAGTTTACAATTCCTAGACCTAGGAAATCATAAATGCCTAGCTAAAAACTGAAGATTAAAACTAAAACTCCCCTTTGAAGCTTAGGAACTCATGCTACTCCACCATCTTCAAGAGTTGATAAACCCTAGCCCTCCATAGCTTCAAGAAAAGCTCCAACTGAAGTGAATCCGTCGGCCATGGTAGCTGGGAGTGGAAGGAAATGAGATGGAGTGAAGGAAAGATGAAGGAAATGGATGGGGAAGAAGATGGAGATGGAGAGGCAAGAGGATGGGAGAATAGAGGTGTTGGAGGTGATGGAATGGAGTGTTGGGTCGAAAATAGGGTTTCTAAGGGCTTTTAGGGTCAATTTGGGTCGGATCATATGAGTAGAGGGTCTATTTTTGCATTCTGGATCCGAATCTGACGTTACTGATACGAAGAGGTTCGCCGCGGCGAACTCAAAAGTTGGCCGCGGCGAACTATTCCAGAGAGGAAATGTAGTGAGATTTTGAGAGTTTGCCCCGGTGAACCAAAAAGTTTGCCCCGGCGAACTATTCCAGAATAGCCATTGATGCACATTTTTAGACTTTTTGCCACAGCACAACATTTTCTTGGAAACTCTCATGTTGTGTAATGCTTTGGTCTTCAATCTTGGCTCTAATTCTCAAGTGTCCTACAATAAAAAGCAACAATTTGAAGCATCAATTGTCCTAGAAATCAATTGAATACAATTAATAACCAATTATGACAATTTTACCCTCAAAAAGACACTAACTCAAAGTAAGGACTCTTAATCTAAATTAAGCACAATTATCATTAAAAGGAGCCAAAACCTATGATAAAAACCCTTAAAATGATATGAAATAACATAGACCAATTGGGTTCAATCACATACTGATATACAATTGAGCATTATGGTATAAATAATGTAGTGCATATATGATAATTAATTGTTATTGTTTTACAGCGAAGAGTCCCAAGAAGGGTTCAAACAAGAGTAGATCTATATGTAACTATGTTTGTTATTATACTGGTTGAATTACATGGAATTAGTTGAATCATTAAAATTATTTTTCAAGTATGCAAGTATTCACCATCAACCCCACAATGACTGAAAGTTTACAAATATTGATGCTCCAAAATGAAAATATGCACATTATAGTTGAACTCTGACATGAAATGATTTTTGTAGCTCAAATGAAACAAAATTGATGATTTAGATAAATATTTTGGAAATTATCTTATTTAATAACATATACTGATCACAATACCTCTTCGCTTGAATGTAAAACATCATAACTTCAAACACTACATATGTGAATACTAAAAATTAGATGTGAATGCTATAGGGTACTAACCGAAGTTAGATTTTGTGTTTCTTAAGTTTGCTTTTGTTTATGTGAGATGCAGTAAAATGTTCAGACTTCATTTGTTGGTGGCTCTATGTCTCTTAATGCTTTGTGTAAACAGTAATTGATATAAAGTCCTCATTTCTAGACTTAAAATTTGTTAAATACATCATTTCTTCTCACACTATATATATAGAGAAGCTTACTAAAACTGAAATAAAGAAATGGGTAACATTCTGATAAAAAAATATGTGAACTTATTAAAATTAACAAATACAGATCTAGAAAATATAGTATCATAGGTTAGAGAATCAAAACCATTATTGGATAAGGTGGTCAAATTTCAACTATTGAGATTAGCACCAAGGCCTATTTGTTTGTTTTAATAAGTTTATAGTAGTTATTGATGTTATGCAGCTAGTCAACTTTGTGAGAAGTGCCAGGGCATTGCTTAGAGTTAGGATTCTTCTGTTCATTATACTTCCATTTCACTTTTTAAGATGCAGCAAAGGTATCAAGTTAAATATTTTGGTTTAGGCTATTATTTCTTTAAACATGCATATAAGTTTGTATGTAAAGTTAATGGGAAAGTACCTTTCTTGTGTAAAGTTGGTTTTAGTTATGCTAATACACTTTTATTGAATTTTTTATCCTTAGGTTAACCATTTGATGAAAGTTAGACTTTTTCCTCTTTATTTTGAAAGCTACAGTAAAAGTACATGTGTGTGAACAGAAGCTTCATAAAATACATAGAGAGACTTTTTGGTGGCAAGACATATTTATGAAATAAAGAATAGGTGTGTCCAGATTCCAGGTAGAGTAGTTGGTGCAGCAACTTTGTTTTTTTAATGTAATTTTAGTTCTAGTTGCTGCGGTACACATGTTTTTTGTGTTGGGTTTAAAAATATAGTTTACTGTGCGGAGATCCCCACTTTGGTGTGAAATGTCAATGTGTAAGATACAGGTTTATGATTTTTGGATCATGGAGACGTAGCTGAGAAAGATCACATGTGTGTCGACTTATATAGTAGGGATTTAGACTGCACATTCATGTTTCTTTTAGGTTATGCTTTAGGTTTTTGATAACCAATGATGACTTAGACTAAAATAAATACACGCAGCCAAACAAATAAGCCTACTACTGTTCACAAGTTGTTACTATACATGGAATAGTAAAATGAGAGATGAGCCAGTGGTGAATACAAAAACGGCTCAGCTTGTTATGCTTTAGTGAGCAGTTGTGAACATAGATGAGTAAACAAATCTGTAGTTTGTTTTATGGAGTTTATAAACAAAATGGACTAAATTGAAACCTTGTCTTTCTTATAATAATCTTATAATAGTGTTAAAATTAAGTAATTCAAATTAGCCTTCACTTAGCACACAATAAATTATTTGTAACAAATTCCTCTAAATAGCGTAAGTTATAAGAGAATGCTTGGAAGTGAGAGATAAATACAATTACACAACACTCACACATTCTAGTGTTTTTTGAGTCACGAGAAGTAATGATAACACATATGGACATGTTGTCAAGGAATGGTGTTTGTAATGGGTGGAGACTAACAAAGATGTGTATCTCAGTTAAGGATTGATAATTTTTTTGTCTCAGGTAAATGTAATCTTTTAAGTATTGTATTAACGGGAGTATCTCTGGTTTATGCGAATTCCCATGGCAACGATAAGACGTGATGGAGTGATATGTTCATGGATAATCATTACACTAAACTAAAATCTAGAAGTAATTTTCTTTAGTGTATTAGAATGGGAATAATTATTTTAGTTAGTAAATCAGTGTTAGATCTTAGATGTTAGATATTAGCTAACCTCTCATATCCTTTATCAAACCTTGTCATTCAATTAAAGTCTGATCTAGTATAAATTGATGCCAAGACAATTATCATTTCATCCATCTACATAACTTGAAGCTTTATAATAGCTAAATATATGTTTCTTCAAGTCTCTCTAAGAAGGTCATGACAATGGCAAAAGATCCATTACTAGCCAAAAATTGTTATGAGAGTAGTAATCTTGGTGGTTTGCCTCTATTATGAATATCTTAGATTGCTAACCATAGTTTGGTATGTGTTCTTATAGTTATATCTAATTATATTCCTTATAGATTTAGGTTTATTTTTTAATACATGGTTATGTATATATTATTATTTGGTAGGGTGATCACTTTTTTATTAAGTGTGCTATTGTCAAAGTGGAGTTAACAAAAGGATGGAAGTATGAAGTATGTAGAAGGTGTGGCAAGAAGCCAAGATATGTAGGTGGCAAGCTATCACATCCTGCAAAAATTAACCCTGACAATAGATATAAAAAATTAAGTTAAGGGCCAATATGGAAGATGGACTGGCTGATAAAGCCAGACATGACATAAAATCCGAGTAGGATTTGCACTGATATTTTTAAAATTATCAGTTTAGAAAGGGTAAAATGAAAAATTTTAGAAAAAATGCCAAAAAATTCTTGAAAAATAGTAAAAAGGTGAATTAGAGGTTTTAGAACCTCAATTGAGACCCTGAAGGTGAAAATGGTGTGGAAATAACTATTTACAGAATTTCCTAAAAACAAAGGTTTTTCGGGAAATAGTAAAAATTGAGTGGAAATAATTATTTTAAATATTTAGAGGTCTCAACAATTTTAGAAAAAATATGGAATAATTATTTAAATATTTATTAGAATTTATAAAATTGATTTTAAGCCCTGGAAGTATAGGAATTAATTTTTTTATTTTCAAAAGTCTTACCGATAAAGCCCTATTCAGAGAAAATTTAAAATAAATAGTTAAAGGTGGAAAAAAATTCTAAAGCTTTTGAGATCATATTCTTATATTAAAAGAGAATTTTTTTATGGAGAAAATATGATTTTAGAGGCCTAGAAAAATTATGAAAAGTTACAAGTAAATAGTAACTCATAAGCTTCAATATTGTTCTGAATTGGTATTTAAATTGTAGGCCATATTTTTGGGCCATTCCACATCAAAAGTGGTCCCCATATTGGGCTAAGAAGGGCCCAAAAATTCGTGCAAACTTGGCCCAATAATTAAAATGGATTTAAGCCCAATTTTCACATAAAAATCAATAGAATATGGACACATGGCATGATCTGAAAAATTAGAGGGCTGGATGGCAGCCACGTGACCATTTTTGCTAGCCAGATTTTGGCCACTGATGAGGGGAGGAGATTAGATTTTTTTTTTGTCTATAAATACCCCTCACTTTACACATAATTCGGCTAATTGGGAAAATTAAGGGAAAATTTTGTCAGAATCAAAACTGACCTCCAAATGGCCTCCAAATCTAAGAAAAACTGTCAAGCTTCAAGTTGTGACCCATTAAAGTATGCCTAAACTTGATTTTGGTAGGATTTAAGAGTTATTTTCATTGATATTTCATGAAAACTCTATGGTGTGATGCTGCTGCAATTTGGCTAGACCAATAATAATTTAGGAAAGGATAGGAACCATGGTTATGAGTTTAAAATTACATGTTTAGTTGATGTTTGGATTGATTTTTGGAAGAAATCAAAGTTAGGATATTATAGCATTCAATTCGGCCAACATGTGTTCTTGGTGTAGGAGTTTGTTTTGCTATGATTTGATGATTCCAATGAGTTTAAAAGGTGTTTTTGTGTAGGGAAATACCAAGACAAAGTGTTTAAAATCATTGGAGTCAAAAATAAAATTTTTGAAAAATATGCTACCCCTATTCGACCAATGTAAGATGGAAGGGAAGGAGTGTGATTTTCAAAAATCTAATTTAATATTTGGATTTTACATAAAAAATTATATAGGAATGAGCTAAGAGATTGATGGAATTAAAAGAGGAATAATTATGTTAAAAATCAAAGAAAAGGGGGAATTAAAAAGGTTTAAGGTTAAGTGTTTGTGTTCAAGCTTGAATGATTATTAATATGACTTGTAATTACACTTGAATTGATAGGTTTTGTGGAGAAGAATCAAGGAAAGCATAAACCCCTTGAGAAGGTCGAATTGGTTCAAGTGTAAGAGGTAACATTGAATCTAATTTGATTATTTTTCTTGGTTATTTAATGGGTATGTGTTGCTTGCTTTGTTTTGCTATGAAATGATTGATTTATATTATGGTATAGAATATCCTTTGATGTTTGACATGCTTTGGCCAAATGCATATTGATATAAAATGTGAATATGTATTAATTTCCTTGATGGAATAATATGCTATTCATGAAATTGGAATTGATTATTATGCATTGTAACATGTCACATTTTGTAAAGTATAATTATAGTTCATTGCCACTGATATTTCTATGAAATCTCACTCCCCTCAATGTATAAACAATTGATAGGACCTCAAGTGGTGTTACCAAAGGCAAGGGGAAAGGAAAGAGATTCACTTGGAGGATGATGGAGTTTATTGTTATTGAAATGATGTTTTTGTATTTATATACAATGGTATGTATAATTGTGAACTATGTTAGAATATTGTATCAATGATCAAGGATGCTCTACCTATGAGCAATTGACTAAGGACTTATGTTTAAGGATGTGTTATATAATTGGAAAGGTTATATGAAAGGAAAGGAAAAAGAGAAACCAATAATCTCATGAAAAAGGGATAAAAGTTGACTTTTTAAGAATCAAGTTTGACCAACATGATTTTGAGCAATTGGATGAGTCTTGAGTTGAAATTTGGCATGCTTATAGATGTCATTTTTAGTTTTAAAACAAGTGGTAATTCAAGAAATCAGAAGTTTTATATAAAAAGTTATGCCCTTCGAAAGTTGGGCATAAATCTTAAAAAATTAAAAAATAACCAAATGAACAGTACCACTTTGAATGAAATCTGGGATTGATGCATGAGTTTTGGATACCAAGGAGTATTTTTCCTTTAAACAACATGTTAAAAGCTTTTCATAGAACTTAGAACCATCTCATTTTGATTTTTCTAAAATTAATTATGAATTTTCAAAATTTGGCCTTTGTAAGGGTTATAATGAATAATAGCCCAAATTTAAGAAATTTTAAAGTTCAATTTTTTCCAACTTAAAGCCATAACAAATGATGTAAAAGTAAGGTGTGACACAAGCTGACTTGCATGAATCATGCTTGCAAGAGGAAGCCTTCAGTATTTGAGCTGAAGTAATTTTCCAAAGAGTGGTTCAAACTGATTTTATGTTATAATAATATTAGTGTATTTATTGTAATATTTTTTATGATTTATGATACTTATACGTCTAAAATGCATTACACAGTATGTGATAATTCAGGCTGGATAAATGTTGTGTTCTTGGACGAAGTTGCTTATCAATTGGTGGGGAAATTTGCAGCTCAGCTTTAGCATTCTCTAGTCTGCATAATGAGTTCCTTGTAAAAAATTCAATATCCTCAGGTATTGAACAAATTAAAATGTTTAACTTTTTTTTGTGTATGCAGGAGGTTCATGGGTTTAGTTACCCAATTGAATTAGAAGAATTGATTGGCAGGACTGTGCTTCTCAAGTTGAAAATCATCCTATATAATAATAGATTTTCTATCTGTATTTACATTTATTCAAGTAGTTGGCATGATACCTTGATAATTATAGTCAAAATATATGTAGTTTCTAATATTTAGGCCACCTTACTTTTGATGTTATTTACTTTTCAAAAGGATGGTGAGGCAAGCAACAAAGTTACATTAGAGGTTGTTAAAGGCAGTGTTATTCCTAGAAATTTTCCTTCTATTTGTAAGGTTAAACATGTGATGAATGCTGCAGCTGAATGTAAGGCTAGTTCTATTATGGTCCCTTCTTCAAAGTGTAGATTGAAAAGGAAGATTCCACAAAAGAAATATGGTATGGTCAAGAAGAAGTATCTGCATGAGGTCATCGCTTCAATTGTGAAAAGTGATGTGTTGCTGATGAAGTCTATGAATTATGAAATTTTATGAGAAGTGTCATGAAATATTGATTGGGCTACCCTCAAGTATGTCCAATGTAGTTAGTTTTTAGGAATGAATAGTATTTGTGAAGTCTATTTACTAAGTATTTTGGGATATATGATAGTTTGTAAGATTTGTACTATGAAATGGTGTGTTTTGCGGGTGACTTCTATATGGTACTTTTTAGCGTATGTATTATTTTGGATTTGTTGAATGGCAAAGCAATAGTCAATGTATGGTTTTTCTAAGGTTTAATTTGTTAAGTAAAGGAAAGCTTTGTTTTAATAGTATATTGTGAAATGATTTAGTAACTATCATGATTGTTCTAAAAGGATCTTGGTGCAAAGTAGTTTTGGGAAAGATAGTAAGAAAGTATAAATTTCATTAGTCTAGGTATTAATTTTTGAAACAGTGGCAAAGAAGTTTGTAATTAAATTTGTCTAATATCAAGTTGAATTATTTAATTTTTAATGTTTAGTCACCATGTTTTATATGGTTCATCCATTCAAGTGAAAGGTCAGGAAATTATATATCGTACCACTTAAAAATAAAAAGTTTATGAAGTTTAATACGTATAGGTATTAATTTTTGAACCAGTGGCAAAGAAGTTTGTAATTAAAATCTATTCAATGTTAAGTTGATTTACTTGATCTTTAATATAAAGTCAGCATGTTTCATGTGGTCTATCTATTCCACTGAAGGCTCAGTAAATTATAACTCCTATCACTTAAAAATCAAAGAATTCATAAATGTTTAAAATTTAAAGATTAGTTGGTTTTATATTCTTAAAAAACTATGGTATGGTAAACTATGTAATTAAAAATATCTTTGACTTCCAGCCTGAGGTCATTTTTCAAAGATTTATGCCTGTTGATCCCACGCATAAGATGTTAGAGTTTGAGCCATCATGGTAACCATGCCTCCATACTGCTCAAAGTAGAAAAAATGGCATAGGCATCAAAGAGAACGCAGTATGGTCTCACATAACAATATTTATTATATCCCAGGCATCTCTCAAACTATTAAGACATTAACAATATAGAGTTGGTCATTGACTTGAGGTTGTAGATCATTAGATTAGAATGGCTAGAGCATACTTTATATATCTATATATGAAATGTTTTAAATTAATGTACTATGTAAGGTCTCTAAGCTAGAAGCATTTATGTCATCTCTCTATCTTCTTTATTTTTAAATTAATCAGTCAATATGAGTGATCTAGCTTCACCCTTTATTTCAATATACAATAACATTTGAATTGATAATACTTTTCAAATATGTATTTAATTATCATAATTTGGTGTAAGTTGCAAGATTATTCAAATTAAATAATGATATATTTAGTAGTAGCAAGTAATTTTGGTATGGAATGATATAATTGAATTATGTTAATAAAGTAAATCTTATTGAAGTGTTTTCAACATACTGAATGTTTCTTTACAAAACATATTACACATTATCCATGTGAAAAGACTAAACATGGAGCAGGTTTCTGATTAGAAAATAACATATTTAGAGGTTTATACTGTCACAAGAAAAGTGTTTTATAGAATATTGAGAAGATAATATTTAGTCAACTTTAAAGATATTGTTGAAGCACAATATCATGAATTTACTAAAACACGCATGTAAGAGCCATATTGAGTACTAAGCCTCAATACTCCAAAAATCTTTGTTTCTGGTGCCTTTTAGATTTTAGATTTATTGCACACGGTAGTCTACATCATCACAGTCAAATATATAACTTTGAATATGTGTTTAGCTACAGTTGACTAAAAAGTATCATTGACCATCTATCCTCGAATCTATGCAAACTCCAATAAAGTGCAGTAAATTGAAGTTAACTTTATCTCTCGTTCTAACATAACAAGTTACACATTGTTCTTGTATAATATGTTTTAATGTTAATGTCATGTTAATCATGTTTGTGAAGTTTGATAAACTAAATAATATCAATCAATTGGCTGATACGTGAGGTTAGAAAAAAAATTTCTGATTCTGATATTAATTGTATTAAGCTTTAGAGTTATCAGTATGGTAGTTTCATTGAATTTTTATCAATCTTATATTTCCAAGCAAAGATTTGTATAAATTGTAGTCCATGGTTGCTTACTTCTAATTTGTGGGAGGAAGCTTAAAGTATCAATTATAGAATTGGTCAATCACGATGTCTTCAGCACAGATAGCAATGATCAGAGAACTTAATGACAACCAATAGATGGATGATTTTTGCTTGTGTTATTAGGAGATGGAATTTGTATCATAAAGACTCCAACTCTAAACTTTCTGTATTTCATTTCTTTTGGTTGATAAGGAGGTATGTGCAATCAGCAATAATATGTTTTTAATTGTCTCCATCTACTTGAATTATTGATAATTGATTTTCCTGAGCAGGGAACAAGAATCCAAGCTTCTATTATGAACAAGAATTTGTTCACCTGTATGAAGACAAGCCTTTGGAGGGGAGAATATATTTCTCTGCTAACTTCTCTATATTGGGTAACACTAAGGAATATAGGGCCACAAGCCATCCATGTAAGATTACTATGGGTGGGCAGACATATGTTCAGTAAAGAGAAGCTAATATTCCTAAATACTCATACAATTTCTTTCCTATTTCTAAAATCATTGAGTTGACTAAGGAATCAGACATACTATCTGTTTGGTGGATGGTTTAGATTTTTTTTTTTTAATGATTTATACACTTAAAACCACTATTACATGTGGTTTTTCTTAACATACCTCATCTAATATTTTTCTTGTACACTCAGATGTTATTAGATTTGTTACCTCTATTGGTGCACTTGGAGAATAGCGTTTTAAGTCAAAGATAACAAACAAGATTCATTTAACATTGATTGATAATGTATATGATTATGTTGATATGGATTTGTTCAAGCTTTTTATTCATTTGATTGTTATGCACTTGTAGTCTGCATATCTAACCTATATAGTAAATATTTTAGGAAAAATTCTGTATCTTGTGTTTTGTATGATGAATGTGCAACAACTGTATGCAAGACTAATTTCACTAAGTTAGATGCCCCTCTCATTGTTATTCAGCTTACAAGGATCGGTTTTGATGAGAAAGGTGATGGTTTAAGTCATATTAAATACATAGCCCACATATATTTCCTTATGACTTTAACTATAAATTATTATCAATCTAAGGAAACTAAAGGTATATAGTTCTTATCATGTAACAAAAGTTTCTTTTAATGTAAATTCTTCAGAGGTCAAGCATTTTATTGAAAGGTATAAGTGTCTGCTCATTTTGTGATGTCTTAGTTTTTTAAAGTTTCTTTTCTATTGTCTTTCTTCTTAACAAATTTGGTTAATTTTGGTAATACTAGTGCAAAAACCTTTCCATCTCCATCATTCAGTACCATATCATTAAATGTTCCATCTCAAACTTCAAATGATATTGAAAGCACACTTTTACATAATTTTTCTTTGATTCCCATTGTGGAAATGCCAATTCAACCTGTGGTACATTTGAAAGCTGGCTTTTTACTTATTCATTTGTATTGCTAATAATAATAAATAATAAATTAGTTAATTAATAATGAAGGGTGCATTACACAATAATGGATAAGACAGGAAAGGTGGTTGTTGTGTTTTTTGACAACCTGGCATTGCAATTCATTGAGAAATAAGTTAACACCTTATAGAGAAGGAGCTTATGAAGGTTGTAAATTATTTGTGATCTTTTTTTTTTAGTTTAATGAAACAAGTTTTTTTTTTTTGAGCTGAGTTTAAGGAAACAAGTTAACACCTTGTTTATCTACTCAGAAGAATCTTTACTATGATGTCCCTGAAGACCTAGACATTCTAGTTGGTAAGACATTGTTGCTCAAATTAAAGCTCAACAAGCATAACATTGACTTCCCCCATTCTAGCATTTCTATTTTTGACTATACCCAGATTGCAAACCTTATGAATGAATTTAACCAAGTAAGCATATGGAAAGCACCGTGTCATTTTTGTTTTAAATGGACTTTTAAGAGTTATAATATAATACAATAATTCTTATTATTCCTTTTATTTTGCAAAGGGTAGTGAGACAGCCAAAGCAGCTAGATATGAGGTATACTTAATTATCAATCTTCACTTGAAAATGATCAGTTTCATGTGCTAGGTGATATCTAATTTAACATTAATGGACTTTTAGGATTCTAAATATGAGATGGTTAATGAAGAATTGAATGTAGGTAGTAGTGTCCATCATTCTGTTCCAATAATAAATGAGAATAGTAGTGTCCCTAATTCTGTGCCATGTTAGATCGAGGAGAGGCAAGGCACAAGTGTCACTTATTTTGTTCTAAACATGCCTGAGGAAATTAATGTGCCAGTTACTTTAGATAAGATACCTATTTCTCAGATCATGCTATTTGCCACTTATAAAGGACAACAAAAATTGGTTGCCAAAAAGAGTGGTGGACTCAAAACCTTTGGCTAGACCAAATATTAATGTGTCATATGTGAAGACTATTAGGAAGCCATTGAAGACCATTAAGTAGGAAAAGAACTAAGCGTTTCATGCTATCTGTTGTCCTTTAGATATGAATGTTAGTAGTTGTGTTTTGTGAACTTTTGTTAAGCACCAAGTCGTAGGAACTATGTAAGGTTATGTTTGTTTTAATGCTTTTGGCCTTTACTAGCACTATCTTTGAAGTCAAGTTGTGTTATCAGTCACAATCATGGAATGAGGACCTTCTTTTACAATGTAGTGTACTTTGTTCAATTATGGAATCTATGCAGTAATGTTATGTTAATTCTTTACTTGGCCAATTTTAATGTTTTATTTTTTAGAAGGAAAATAGATTATTTCATACTCTAACTTATCTTAATCAAACAAAATATGAATCTAAGTGACCGAAAAAGAGTATTAATTATATTAACAATTTCAACTACATTTAACTCATTCTGTGTTTTAACACTTAATTTGACATGTCTGTCTTTCAAGCTTGAGTTCTAGAAACATGTTTGATAATATACACTATACAAGGACATAGGAACTTGTAGGAAGTTGAAATATCCTTGGAACCATTTTGGGTTTACTCTAAGTAGAAAAATTAAAGTGTTCTTCTAATTATCAGCAATCCTGAAAACAAGACTCAAATTTTATTCTTTAAAATCTTAAATTTATAGAAATGCTATGTATAGCAAGTTTAATTTGCAAACTTATTCTTTGCCTTGAAGTATATTTCAACACTACTTGTATTGTAACAAAACAAATTGGAATATGCAAGAGACCCTGTTGCTAGATTAAAATGCACTATCTTTCAAGCTTAAGTTCTGGAGACATGTTAGATAACTATCCAATTAAGTGGTCTTTGAATTTCATTGGTTATAGTGGAAATCTATTTTATAGTTAGATTTACATATTGAGGAACACATATTTGAGTTGTTTGATATTAGCCACCAAGAATTTTTGTTAATATATATAGCATATGCACATTTAATATTTATTTTTGGATACAAACAATATTAATATTTGGATTTTAATTATGTTAGGCATTAGTGAAGAATTTAACTAGCAAAGTGTTGTTTTCTTATACTCATGATGAGGTCAGTGAAGTGACTGATGTTTTTGTGCAATAAGGAATGGATGAGGTTGTTAACCTACCTTGGAATTTTTGTTGTGCTAAAGATTTTTTTACCGTTATTGTATCATTAAGGTAATCAAATTGATTGAAAAATTGCAATGATAGACATGTTGAGCTTATTTGCTGACTTTTTACAGGTACAACATTACACGGTATTAGCTTATTTGCTGATATCATGTAGGTATGTTGGTAAAAACTATGGAGTCAAATCAGTTTGCATAACGTAAATAATGGTAAGCTGAAATCTATATTTCTGTCTTTTAGTTACTCTTAAGGCTGGGTTAAAGGTCTGTTGTTATATTTTGATATTTGTCACATTTCGAATTTTGAGCCCAAAAGTACTGAAATTAGCATGAATTGGGTAGGCTACTAGACCTTTTTCGGCATAGGTCTCAGAGATTCCTTAGAAGGACGGAGAGATTCCTAGGGACTAAATCGCAAAGGGAAAGTTTTTTAGGACTGAGAAAAGAGGAAGTTAGAGACTTAGAAGAAGTCTCGGAATCCAGGAATGAGAAATAGAGATAAATGTAAGCCAAAGATTATGTTGGAGGCCTCAATGAGGTGAATTTTGAGGTTAAGCCAAACCAGGGGCAAAATTATAATTTTGCAAAATTTCATACTGGTAAGGGCAAAAATAGAAATTATGCTCGAAAATCCCAGAAAATGGAAAATTGTGGGTTAAGGCCTAAACACTTTAAAAAAATTCCAGAAAAATAGGAATAAGACTCAGAAGCCTATATAAGGCTAAAAGTGATGAAAATGCCTTTAAAAGGAATTTGTGGAATTTCCAGGGTTTTGATTGATTTTAAATATTATTAAAAATGAATTATTTAAAATATAGAGAGGCCTTAGATAATTGGAAGAAAATGCAAAAAAATACTTAAAAAATTATCACAAGTTTTAAAAATAATTTTGTCCCCAGAAAGCGAAGAGGTTGGCTTTAATGGAATTTAAAACCTATTTATATACTATTCAGGGAAAGTCAAAGTCAAATATCTAGAGGTTGACTTTTAACTTAAGAAAAATTAAAGGAATTCCCTATGATGAATAAATAGTATTGGTACCTGGAGACAGATTCTCGAAGTCATAGATCGATAGAAAGAATTCGATCAAGTTCACTCTGAAATAAATATGATTAATTATTTTAATAGAAGAACAAAGGAAGAGCATCACTCCCTCTTTATGCATGATATATAATGCCATATGGATTTATTTGAGGTGAGAAAATGACACCAGAACATATACTAGTGGTCCCGGGTAAGTCAGGACCCAAAAAAATACCCTATACAATGCAGAATGGTAAGATAGGTCCAGGAATACCTAAGAGTTGTATTTTGCACGAATTTTATATTAATTTCCTCCCTATTTTAATGCCAAAATGATGAAGGAATATGGAGGAGACAAGTGTACAGTTAGATGGGAACAGAAGGTATTATGTTTTCGGCTAGATGCAAGACACGTGTACGGTCGGATGCAAGATACATGTACGGTTGGATTAAAGGCATGTGGCTTGATGATGTAAGCATGACGTCATCAAGATGATGTAAGCATGATGTTATAGGACACATGTCATCTCAAGATAAAAAGAGAAAATGGACGATCCAGATCAAGCTACATATTTTTAAGATCAATAGCCTAGATTCAATCTTGTTTTCTATAAATACCCCTTCCTCTCCCTCATTTTCATCCAACCTAGAGGGAAGCTTAGGGAAGCTCTAGCAAAATGGTTTCTAGAGAGAGAAAGAAGAGGGAGAAAGAAAGGTTAAGTGGTCATATACAAGATCAAGCTCTAAAACAAGGTATGTTCATGGTTTTTAATGTAATTTTCACTACCTTTGTTGTTATTGAGCTTGGTTATGGATTTTAATGATTTTTGGGAGCTTGGAACCCTTGGGGAGGTGCTGCACGAAATTCTTAAGAATAGGGGAAGATGAAATTGATATTAGAATAATATTTAAAGGCTTAAAAGGAACAAAAATCAAGTGGTTTTATGTTGAAATTGGTTGAATTTCAAAACTATGTAACTTGAGTTATATTTCAGTCAAGGCTAGTTCATAAGGAAGGAGTTTTATTTTGATTATTTTGAGTGTGGAAATGGATTCTACATGTAAAATTGTGTGGGAATAATATGTGAAATTAATTTTAGAGAGGTTGGAAATCAAGCTTAAAAGTCAGAAGTCAATATAGCTCAAAGAAAACTAAGTGTTGATGTTGTTGATTACCATGGCTCTAATGAATGGATGGAAATGATGTGTTGATGCATTTAGGGTCATGAGACATTGAGGAAGATGAATGGAAAAGGTTGAGTAAGTAACCTTAATGGTTGATAGCGAAAAGGGAGCAAGAGGAAGTAAAGAGAAAGTTTAAAGACACAAGGTAACAAACTTTGCCCTACTCTTATGTGCTTGGTATTTGCTTGCAAGTATGACATGTTCTGTGTTATATGGTTTTATAAACTCATGCATTGTGATTGTGAATATGTTTGAAATGTGTCATAGGCCTATGTGTTTTATTGTTAATGCATGATGATTTCCAAACATGTCACTATGTTATAGAAATGTTAAGTTGCAAGCATGTTATGAATGTCAAGCTTGCTCTGTATGTTTTGGTGGTTATTGTTTGCTATTGAGATTCTCTTGAATTTCACCCCTTCCTAACCAGCCATTTAGGTCAATCAATGATACATAATGATGCCTGTAAGGGTTGGGTCCGACTGGTCGTAAACGGGAACGCAAGGCGCCTTCCCTACCATGTCATGGGCTCGATACCTGCGAGTGCACCTGAGATTAGTCTGGCCGGTTGTGTTGGGATACCCTGAGGCAGCAATACCATCCTACTCAAAAAAAAAAATGATGCATAATGATTGAATGAAGGAGAGCATGAGAAGGAAGGAGAAGGAAGTGGAAAATTATTGATGTTAATGATTGGTTAAGGATTTATGTATAATTCTCCTATTATGTAAATTATGTATATGAATGCAAATGATGCCATTTATTTGTTTAGAATGTTATGGAATGAATGGAAATGTGTGAGAATGAATAGGGAAGGATGAGACCAAGTTATGCATGCCAAAACAATAAAAAGAATTAAAGCAGGAATTGTCTAATGGATAAAACGTAGGTCTTAAAGCAGTCAACTTTCAAATCTAGTTTGACCTATCAAATGTATGAGTTAAGCCATGAAACTTGGCAAACTTATTATACACATCCCAAGCTTAAAAATGATGGGTAGATCACCTCAATCAGATGTGTACACAAGGAGATATAAATTTCTAAAATTGAGGCAAGAAATCTGAAAGATCCAGAATTGACCAAATGAATAGTGATCTTCATGGATTAAACTATATGAATTGGACAAGGATAAGTCCAATTTCATATTTTTCTACTCTAGAGAATTGAAATATCTTCAAGTAGAAGTTTGGAGCACCTCAATATGATTTTTATAGAATTAGTTATGATTTTTCAAAATTGAACTTGTAATCCAAAATTTAAATAGTAAATGGTAACCCGAGAACCAATTGAAAAATTTTCAATCAACGGGCTTCTTTCTTGATCCTCTTCAACCATAATACTTCTAAATGCATACTGTGAGGGGTTAAAGAAAGAATATTTCAATATTCATCATGATAATTCTGTTACATTATACAATATTCACATTCAAACTTTAATCATCATATTAGCTTCATTTATTTTTGAGAGTATTAGTAACACTATATAATAGTTGGCTACTTTGGTGACTATTAAATGTTTATTAACTATCTGAATCTTAGGAACAAATTGCTTGGGCAAATATTAAAAAAAAAAAAAAGCTAAGATCACAAGATTCATTTAAGGGTTCATGTCAAACTCTAGGCATGTAGAGAGCTTATTCTATTTTGCAAAATGCCATTGTGTTTTTAAACTGTATATTATAATAAATTCATTCATGATAACTGATGATGTCTCTATCATTAAAGCACTCAATTAAACTAAGTCCTAATTAATTTGTAGTTTAGGATCAACCTAAATCATTACTTCTAAGGAGCAAGTTATGGGTTTCTTTAGGTAAAAATTTAGGTGATGAAAAATGCAATAAATGGGACCTAAACTAAAAGGCAAAATTCTAATTCTAAATGCAAGATGCAAATGTCATAAAATCTATATGAAAATTAAATTAAATTAAATTAAATGAATGCAAATGCAACTTTTTGGGGGGATTTTTTTAGAAGGAAAAATTAAAATGATAAATAAAGAAAATTAACTAGAGCACAAGAAAAATTAACAAGTAATGCTGAGAGGTTTCTCTTCAGGTTTAGCAGAGGGAACAACTTATGATTCATATGGATTTAACTTTCATAACCTAAATCAATTAACCAGACCAAAAGGAAGTGATAAGAGAGTGAAATTAATCAATTTAATGGCCTAATTGAAACAAAAGGAACCCTCAATTTCAAAAATCCTTAAACCATTAGAGAACTCATAAGGGTATAGGATTGGTTAATTAAACTTATTGAAACCAATGAAAAATAATTCAAATTAATTATGGAAATTATGCTTAAAATTATCCAATTAAACAATCAGACAATTAGCCAACTTAATTAAACAATCAAGAGGTAAAAGAACTCAAATTTGCAATTCAAACCACATTGATAATTAAATCCATAATGAAAACTCAATTATGAATTCAATTAACAATGCAAAGGTTCATAAACATAAATTCCAGCAAGTATCTCAGCACAAATAAAATCTAAATATCAATCCAATACAAGAATAAAAATAACAATTTAGAACTATATTGTATCACAAAAATGTAACTCAAAATTATTCAAAACTAAATAATCTCAAGTCTTTGAATTAAAAAGATAAATGAAATATCACTCCCTTATGGTCTTCAAATGCTAGCTCAAGGCTTAAGCCTCCTCCATGCTTCTCCCAAGTTGCCTCCCAAGCAAGCTCAAGCTGCCATCAAAATGCCTCCCTCTCCAAAGTTGTTAGATGCCATGGCTATGAATTGATTGAAGGTGATGATGAGGTGTGGATAGGAAGTTATGTGTGCAGTGTAACACTTCTTGTATTACCCCATTATATGTCAATTAGAACCATTATAGCGCATTTCCAAACGTTTGCGGGTGAAAATTTTCAGTTTCAAAATTTCACGCTTAATTCTGTCTATACACTGTTCATCCAAATTTGAGCCAATTTTGAAAATTCATAACTAATTTTAAAAAAATCGAAACGAGATGGTTCCAATTTTCATGCAAAGCTTGCTAAGATTTCTATAGAGAGAAAAAATACTCATTGGACTTAATTCCATCCAAAATAGTATCAGAAAATTTGACAAGATGTACTGTTTATATGGTCAATTTTGAATTTTCAGGATTTTAGCTCAATTTTGAAAGAGCATAACTTTTAGAACACAACTCCAAATTTCATGGTTTACCACTTGATTTAAAGCTAAAAATGAGATCTATTTGCCTATAAAATCTCAGGTCTAGATTCCATCATTTGCTTATTATTTTGTGTGTAATAAGTTTAACCTCTAACTTAGGCAATTTTATCTCTTAATTACCTCTTTCTTAAATTTTATTTCCCTTTTTCCTTTTCCTCATCCTTTTACACTGTACCATCCAATATTCCAGCACTTGAGCTAGTTATACAAATATAGTTTACTACACATTACCATTCATAATTCATTATAAACTCAACATAAAGTTTGATAACACATTACATAATAGTCCAAGTCAACGCAATATTCACAATACTCCTTCATCCTAGCACCAATTCCTTGCCTTAATCTATGGATGAGCTATTCCCTATTTGAGACATAATTTAACATAGGAGGTGTGAGATTTCAAAGAAATCTCGATAGCAATTGAATTACAATTGTCATGCAAATCAAGCAAATTACAATGTGACATGTTATAGAACTTCAAGACATCTTCAAGTCACATAAAATCATGCTTAGTCTCATGCTAGGAAGGAACATCAACACTTCCACATTAACACGATTCAATGCATTTGGCCAAAGCATCAATCAAGGTTATTCAACCAACCAAAATCATCACACAAGTTTCTCAATCCAAGCAACAACAAATCACATTAAACAAGCAAGATAAACAATCAAATTATACTTCAAAGCTACCTTTTATCCCTTGATTAACTTTGTCTCCTTAAGGGATAATGATTCTCCTTGATTCCTCCTCACAAAACTTATTAAATCAAGCATAAATATAGGCTATATTAATAACCAAACAACTTAAATAGGATCCTTTAACTTTAACTTAATAATTTTTCCCATTTTTCTTGAATTTTTAACAAAATAATTCTTCCTTTAGAATCAATAACCTCATGACTCATTCCTACACAATTTTTCATGAGGAATTCAAATATAGAATCATATTTTTGAAAATCAAACTCCTTCCCCTTGAAATCACCATGGCCGAATAGGGGTACATAACTTTCAAGAATTTCGTGTTTGATTCTAATAATTTTAAACATTTCCCAACAACATATTCCTACACAAAAATGCATTCTAAACTCATTAGAATCATCAAATCAAGCCAAAACAATTTGCTTTTGTATGAACAGTGCTAGGCCGAAATGAACCCCAAAACCCTAACTTGGTTTTCTTCCAAAAATCAATCCATACACCACTTATACATACTTATTTCACTTAATATTTAAGGTTTCTATTCTTCTTTAAACCTTCCATGGTCCACCAAAATTTTGGCATCATTTTCCTTAATTTTTTTATGACCAAAACTCAACCAAAACTACCTTAAAGCTTCGAGAGAAGACGGTTTTAGCATATCTTAATGTTTCCTTAAGCGTAAGTTGGATGATTCCTTGCCTAAAACACTTGAGAATTTTGGCCAAATGAAGCTAGGGCTACAATGGCAGAATCTCCCCTTGTTTTTCCAATTTTTCAATTTTTTTTGTATTTTAGGAGGGGGTATTTGTAGAAAATTAGAATCAGCCCCTCCCCTCTCTTGTTGGCCAAAAATAGGACACCTCAAGGGGGTTATGTGGCAGCCAGTTAGTGCAAAATAAATCAGATTAATCCAAGTGGAAATATTCCACATAATTATCCCTTAATTTTATATTTTATTTAATTAATTATGTGGAGTGGCCAGCAAGCAACGAAATTGGGCCCTTATTGGGCTCAATGTGGGCCCCAAAAATGATTTGGGCTGGTCCAAAAAAGATGGCCTACAATCCAAAATAAAATCCCAAACTAATTTGAATCTTTATCAGCTACTATTCACTAGTAACATTTCATAATTTTTTCAAATGACCAAAAATTCATTTCTATCCATGATAATTCACCTTTTAATATGAGAACATGACCTGAAAATGTTCATAATTGTTTATCACCTCTAGGTATTTATTTTAAATTTTCTCCGATTACACCTTTATCAGTGTCACTACGGGAAAATAAATTTTCTAAAATTTATTCCTGAGCTTTCAAGGTCTAAAAATAATTTTATAAATTCAAATAAATATTTATATGATTTATCCTCTTTTTTTCAAATTTATTGAGGCTCTAAGTAATTAAAATAATTATTTTCCTCCTATTTTTCAATATTTTCCCAAAAAGCCTTTGTTTACGAGAAATTTCGTAATAATTTATTTTTACAATAACTTCACTTTTCGGGCCTTAATTAAGTTTTTAAAACCTCTAATTTACAATTTTTTATTTTTTTGGAAATTGTTTAGTATTTTTCTTAAATTTTCCCATTTTACTCTTCTTAGACCGATTATTACGAAAATACCAACCCAGATCTTATCGAGATTTCACATTAAAAGTTGTCTCATCTCTCCGTTTAGTTCCTACATTGATCTTCATCCTAATTTTTAATTCTCTATATCCATGTAAAATTTTTCAAGACATGACATGTAGTGAGAAGGGAAAAGATGTGAATTGATGATGATGAGAGAGGATGTTGTTTTTTGTGACTATGAAAGAAATATATGAGACGACGTGTGAGCCTAGCTAGAGGAATAGTGGTGAAGGAAAAGACTTTACATTCAATGGTGAGAAGAATGAAAGGAATATTTTAATGGGAGAAAAAGGAAATTCTTTTGGATTCAAAGCTTAAACCCATTAACAATTAATTTACCCACTTGATATTAATCATTGGATTGTGCTTAAATTCTAAGAAATAACCTTGGACCATTGGATTTCCTATATGCTCTTTTTTGACCTATAAGTACGTGCATCCATTAATGTAGATTATATCCAAATATAATATAATCTATATCAAAATTAAATGTTAGATATGCGCAAAAATTAGGCAAGAAATTGCAAAACTTTCTAAAAATAATCTTTCTAAAAATATGAGACTTGTTCCCAAAGAAATAGGAAATATTAATTCCAAGTTCAAAATAGAAAATCACAAAATATTTATATTGTAAATTCAAAATCTCAATTTTTATGCATAAAAATTAATCCAATAATGCATAAAAATTCACTTAAACTCAAAATCATCATTTAAATCCTAGATTAATATGGGATAAAATGTATAAAAATTGGGCTTTATCAATAATACTTATTTGGTTAAGTTTTTAGCTGGGAATAATTATCATGATCGTGGCAAGTTTAGCAGCATGGAAGGAAATGAGAACATATATTTTGAAACGCAAAATTCAATAAAGAACTCTCGGCCAAACTCTGTACTAACCATTAGTAGATCTGCACCATGTAAACATAGAGGAAGAGCAATTGCTTTGGGAGATATAACTAATTTGTCATCCAATCTAAATTCAAAGTTTGACAACACACTGAAACTGGTAATTTCCATGTGAATTACTTACTTTGATGCTTTTGTCATTTTTACCATATAAGTTCTAATGGCAGCTCATTTATATATGTGTCGCCAGGTTATATTCAATTGAAGGAGAATGCTTTTAATAAGAGGAATAGAACAGATTGCTTATATGACTGTTATTATGAACAAATTCAACACTAAGCTACACAGTTAAATGATGGAGAGAATGTTATGAGTCCCAGTCTGGTGCAATAATTTCTTCAGTTTCAAACAAGCATTAGTCTTTTGATGAATCAGCTAGGGTTGCAAAAAGTAGTCCAGGTAATATCTTAATTGTAGACATAAAATTTTGTATTTAAGGAGTTTTTAAAATATTTTTAGGATGTCTTCAATATTTTTGATATCAAATTGGTTATGCTTTTAAAGGTGCCAGTAGAAGAAGCATTAGAGGGTTATTTTTTTCTGCACCATAATTGATGCAGAACTTGAATGAAACAGAACCACTCCCACCCTCACATACTAGCAGCATAAATTCATCAACAATTCAAGGTCTGTTGCTATTTGTCTTCGTTAAAGTGACATTTGTCATCGAAATCATAATGAGATACATAACATCTATATATTTCTATAAAAAGTGTGTATTGATTTGTAAGGAAGTAAATTACACAGGTTAGATTGTTTTTTAGGGCATATAAAACAATTAACAACATCAGATGGTTTAGATATAAGATAATTACTGATACTGATTCATTTTCTGTTTTAGCATAGCACAGTGTGCATAAAATTTGTGTAAAAAAAAAATCAGATGCGGAATATAATATTGTGAATAGAACTAAGTAATTGATATTCATTTTGTTATCTTTTCAATTAGTATGTGTTCTTAGTAAATAAATTTTTGGTATGTTGGGATATTTTAAACGGATGAAAAAATTACTTTTAAGGGAAATAGAATCTACTTTCTGTTTGTAAATGGCTGGTGTACATTGTTTGGTTTTGGAAAAAAAGAGGTCAAAGCAGTTGGAATACATTTTTTGCTGTTTTGTTTTCTATTTATTGATTATTGACTAATGGTTAATAGTTGTTTCGAAGACATAATAATATTTATTATTCATTAAAAGTATGGTCAAAGTCATGCATTTTGTAGGCTGTTCTCATATGAATATATGTGAGGCTTGTAATTTTTTATTGATACGGACTAAAGTAACGAAGATGTAGCTAATACTCCTCCGGTCCTTAATATAGGACCTAATTCTTAAGTTGGTTTTAGTTCTAAATATAAGATCCATTTCTCATATTTATCATTTTTTTTCTAAATTATCCCTATAGATACTTCCTCAACCATAATCAAGTAGAAGAGAGAGATGAGGTATTAAGAAAGATGATTATGGTTTTTTAAGAAAAATAGGTCACTTTTCTTATAATTAACTATCTTATCTAACTTTCTTAATCTAATCAAATTAGTTAAATGAGTCTTATATTAAGGATCGGAGGAGTAGTATTTTTTTTACATATTTACTGGGCCTTCAAGTTAAACCAAAATGATCCATAGGCTGATTTATATTAAGATCGAATCCAAGTTTTAATGTTGGATATATTAGAGTTAGAATATTAATATACATTAGGCTGTAATCTAAACACACTTAATGCATAGTGCGATCTCTTTTAATGGGAAGGATATAAATCATGGGATCTTCACGGTAGTTTCATTATTTTTTTGGGAGCTTCAAATTATTATAAGAACTAGGTTATGTAAATGAATGATGTTTCATGTCTTTATGTCATCAAATATTGGGCCTAAAATGTAGCCAAATAATACATACTGGATTGAGTCATTCTCGTGTTAAATGCAAATGAAATAAGGTAAATCAGTTCTGCACATAAGGTGTAAAAGAATCCGTGGTATTATGTGGGTGGAAATATTTTTGTTCAATACCATAATATATAGCACTTGAATTTTATTATGTGTGAAATTTTAATTGTGTTTTTTTATATATTAGTCCCTGCAGATGTTTGGTACAAAGATATTAATTTTTCTTTCAATGTAAACATTTGTTCAGATAGTGATGACTTTGGCAATGAAACCGATTGCTCCGGAGGTAAATTAATTAATAAAAATGTGACTATGGTGTATGACCATATTCTGTCACATCCCACCAAATTTGACCCTAGGAATATGAATAATAAGTTAGATAGAGGGTCAAGTGGTAAAGTAGACTCAGAGGTGAAACAACTTTTGAGTTGAAACCTGTTGTCTGAATTGATATTTTTGAAATTATCGGTCCAAGAAAGGCAAAATGAAAAAATTGGAGGAAAAATACAAAAAATTCCCAGAAAATAGTAAAAAAGTAAAGTAGAGGTTTTGGAACCCTATTTGAGACCCTAAAGGTAAAAATGGCATAAAAATAAATTATTACTAAATTTTGTGTAAATAGAGGTTTTTCGAGAAAAACAACAAAAAAAAATAGCCTGAAATAATTATTTTAAATGTATGGAGACCTCAGTAATTCAAGAAAAATATGAGAAAATTATTTGAGGATTTATATGAGTTTATAAAATTATTTGAGGCCCTAGAAGTGAAAGGATTAATTTTAGAATATTTATTACCGAAATCTTACCCGTAAAGTTTGATTTCAGAGAAAATTCAAAATAAATAGTTAAAGGTTGAGATAAATTTTGAAAAAATTCAGCAGACCTTCCTATAATAAAATATGATTCTTTTATCTGAATAAATAAATTTTTGGAGATCCAAAAGTATTATTGAAAATTAGAAAGAAATTTTAGTTGATGTGGCAAAATTAAGTAGAAATATGTTTGGAAATGAATGATGATACTTCTTTCTTCTTTTTCAGCCCATTGGATATTATTTTGGGTCAGGAATGAACAGTAAATTTCTGGCCTAAGTGCTGCACATGGTTATAGAATAAGATAATGCAAAATATAACATGATATTATTCTAAACATTATCTCTTAAGGGACATTTGTATACTCTCATATTTATACAGCTTCTTAAGGTGTCCACATGTCCCCAAAACTTCATATTTTTAAGAGACACTTGGAAGGAAGAGGAGGTCACTTTGAGATCTATATATACCCCCTCACAAGCCTCCAATTTTGGTTACTTTGAGCACCAAAAGGGTGGGAGGTTTTGCTGCAGAAAAACTGATCTTCTATGCCAAGAAAACACAAGAAATAATCAAGGAATTATCAAGCAAGAATCAAGGATCAGTCAAGGTATATTTAAGCTTTAATTTGACTATATTTCTAGCTTGTTTTAAGTGGAACTTGGTGACAAAATTCCAATGGTATCTTGATGTCCAAAATTTGAGTTGATAAAGAATGACTAGAGGAGGATAGAAGCCATGATTTAAAGCTTGGAATAGCTTGTATGATTGATGTTTGGATTGATTTTTGGAAGAAATTCCAAATTCCCTAATTATGTGACATTTTGGCCAAGCATAGTTCATCGGTTAGAAGTTATTTCAGTTTAATTTGATAATTCCAATGAGTTTAGAATGTGTTTTTGTGTGGGAATATGGCAAGAAAAAGTGTTTAAAAGTATTGGAATCAAAAATCAAAATTCTAACACTAAGTTATACCCTATTCGGCCAAACTAAGTTGAAGGAGAAGGAGTTTGATTTTGTTAAATCTAATTTGATATTTGGATTTTACATGAAAAATTATGTAAGAATGGCCCAAGAGATTGATTGAAACAAAGATAGAAATTAATGTCAAAAAGTCAAAGAAAAGAGGGTTATAGAGTTATATTGATATCTAATAGTATTTTATGTGTTATGGTTGATAATATGACATATATTTATATATGGATTGATAGACATTGAGTAAGAAAACAAGAAGAAACACAAGGAGATCAAAGAGGTCAAAAATCTTGGATAAAAGAGGTAGCATAGAATTTACAATTTAATGTTAACTTGCTTGGTTATTACATGATATGATCCTTTGAATATATGCCACATGGTATTTGAAATTGTTTAATGGTAATGTGGTTGATTTGTTTCCATGATATGCCTTGACATAATGCATTAATTTATTGAGTTGGAATGATTTGATATGGTTTTTATATGGCAAAGAGGAAGAGAATTGTTTTATGAAATTCATTATAATATATCTTGCATGTTTAATATTATTATTGTAATCTCTTTGCTATTGAGATTTTTATGAAATCTCATTCTTCTCTTTGTTCAAATAACACCAATAGGGTAAGCAAGTAATGTGGATAAGAGCAAGGAAGTGTTGCCACCATGAAGAAGGATGTTATGAATATTACTAGAAATTATGTTGAACTTTGTGTACAAGTTTATAATATATATGGATGTGTATGGATAACTTTTAAGGTTTATAAATTATGTTAATGACTTATTATATGCTGTGAAATGAGACTAAATCATGTTGGAATGGCTGTGGCTTTATTTGAACAAGCATTGCTTGAAAAAAGATAAAAGTTGACTTTTTAAGGGCAAAATTGACCATGTGAAATTTTCAGCAAATGATGGAGTTTGGATATAAAACTTAACAGTCCAATAGATCATATTTTTAGCTTTAAAATGAGTGATATTTCATAAAATTTGGAGTTTTGTACAAAAGTTATGCATTTCCAAAGTTAGATATAAATTCTTAAAAATTGGAAAAATGACCAAGTGAACAATACATCTTAACGTGAAAACTAGGCATACATGAGCTGAATTTGTACTATGATTATATTTTTTCCTTAAAGAGCTCATTATAAGGTTCAAGGAGGACCTGGAACCATATCATTTTTATTTTTCTAGAATTAGTTATGATTATTTAAAATTTGAAAAAGATTAAGGATTTTCATGAATAGTAATCTAAGAAGAAAATTTTAAAAGTTCAAAATTTTCTAACTTAAGGACTTCAAAAATGGTTCCGGTTACTCCCACTTGATATAAAATTAGGTATTAAAGTAAGGTGTGACATGTTTAATTATTAACATAGGTTGGTTCTACATCGTAGGTAATGAGATGTGTAGGGAAAGGGCAACATATAATCATGTGCAAGAGGTAGAGGCATATAGATTTCATATGTTATATTCCTCCATGGGTAAGAGGCAAAGTAACTAACCTTATTTTATATTTACCTCATTCTCAATAGGCAATATTAACATTTATGTATTATTTTCAAATTATATAGATGAAGGAGATCCTACTTATAAGTGTGAATTATGCGGCACAATGATGTGATTCAATGAAAAGCTTGGGAATAATAAATCTACAACCACTCCTAAATTTTCAATGTGTTGCTTGAAGGGGAAAGTCCAACTTTCACTTATGATTATACCTCCTAAAATTTTGCATAATTTGTTCTTTGATAAGAAGTCTTCTACTTCAAAGAATTATCATTCCAAGATAAGGTCATTTAATATGTTTTCTTTCACTTCCATGGGTGGAAGGATTGATCATTCAAAGAATTCTGGAGGTGTGCCATATACATTCATTATATCTAGGATGAATCATCACAAAAATTGGTAGTTTATCAACACCACAAGGATCGAAGCCTTTACATTCACAGCTATATATCTATGACACTAAGAATGAAGTATCTAATCATATAGATGCTTCAAGGTTAGTTTTAAATATAGTTCTATTTATTTTTTTACTTTATGCATATTTATTTTATTGTTCATGTTTATACCAAGTTGTTTCAAAAACTATTCAAATTGCTAATGTGAGTTTGACATATGGTTTGGACAGTAAACATTTAAAGGACTGTACAATTAATCCAACAATAGTCGAGGAAATAAAGAAGGTGCTTGATGAGGTTAATCCATTTGTTAAGCAGTAACGTTTGGTTTCATCAATGATAAAATGTGGCCAACACTTGGAGCTTAAGTTATGCTTAATTAGTAATAGACATCAAGATTATTGTAATTATAACTTGCCATTGCATCTGAGGTGGCTACCCTTATTGTTGGTGATATTGATATAATTTTAGTAGAAGAGATGTCATAGTTCATAAGTTATTAGGCTCTCCTCAAAGGATTGATGAGTTACATGCATCATTATCTAATTTTGTTTCCTAAAGGTGAAGATGTTTATAGAGATGATATTCCACACCATGAAGAGACTCTTTCTACAACAAAGACGAAGATGATTAGTACGAGAGAATTTTTTGCATATAGATTAATATTAAGAGAGAATGAAATATCAACATTTTTACATACTGGAAAATTATTCTAACAATTCATAGTTGATAGTTACACAATTATTAAATCCCAGCGATTGCTATGGGATTGAACACACCAAAAAGAACTTAGAGTTGATTTGTATCAGGGTTTAACAAATACTTTATTAAGTGGTGAAAGAAATGCTTCATTAGTTAAGAAGCGTGTTATTTTGCTTTCTTTATTTACAGATGGTGCATGCTATGTCCTTGAAAATTATTAGGATGTAATGGCTCTTTGCAGATATTTTGGCTATCCAAGCATAGTCATAACCTTTACATGTAATCCAACTTGGCATGAGATTACAAGATTTTGTGATAGTGATTCATTATTATTATCAAATAGGCCATACATTCTCTCCAGCGTATTCCATATGAAGCTTAATGCTTTGATGTCACTGATTAAGAAGAAAAAAGCTTTTGGTAAAGTACATGCAGGTATGAGATTTTAAGATTAAGCATTTTTTGGGTTTTTAAAAATCAAATATTACATAATTTTTCTTCTTCAGATGTTTACACTATAGAGTTTCAAAAGCAAGGGTTACCATATGCACACATTTTGTTATTCCTTGATAGACAGGATCAATTGAAAGATGTAGGTGATGTAATTTTTGTTGAGATACCATATAGGCAATTAAATCCTGATTTGTATGAGTTGGTAAAGAAGTTTATGGTTCATGGCCCATGTGGTCGTTTAAATAAGAAGTCACCTTGCATGAAGGATGACAAGTGTAGCAAGTATTTCCCAAAGAAGTTTGTTGACATCACTACAATTGCTGATGATGGGTTTCCTACATATAGAAGGAGAGATGATAGAAGGACTGTAGAGATAAAAGGTATTTGATTAGATAATCATTTTGTTGTGCCATACAATCTTTTGATGTTGATAATGTTTCAATCTCATATCAATGTTGAGAAGTGTAACCATTCATCTGCTATTAAATACTTAAATATATTAGTAAGGGTAGCAATAGGGTGGTTGCTTCCATTTATGATAATAATCATGATGGAAATGGGAAAATGATTATTGATGAAATTCGTCAGCATTACAATTTTAGGTACATTTCAGCATGGGAAGCTGCATGGAAAATTTTTCTTTTGATATCCATCATAGATATCCTATTGTTGAAAGATTACGCTTCTATCTCCCTAATTAGCAATATGCGGTGTATTCCAATACCGATGATGTTTCTCAACATTATGTTTATCAAAGAAATAAATGAACTTAGAAATGAAGAGTAAAGGGATTTGCAATTGGCATAATTACTTATACTTCACCTTTATCAGGTGAACTTTATTGTCTACATATTTTTATTACAAAGGTTAGGAGTCCCATATCATTTGAAGATATTAGGACAGTAAATGGTGTTGTTTACCCAAGTTTCAAATCAACATGTCATGCTTAGAGATTACTTGATGATGTAATGAATGCACAAGTGGTATTAAAGAGGCATCATTATGGGCATCTAGTACAGCATTGAGGAAGATGTTTGTTAGTATGTTACTTTATTCTTCATTAAGTCGGCCTAATTATGTTTGGGAGGAGACTTCTAAAATTCTATCTGAGGATATGTTACATATACCACGTAATGATCTACTGCCATCAAGTAAGTTTTCATAAAACTTCATTATTTTGATTCTTAATGTAATTTGATATTACTACTTGTCTTTGTTATTTGTTTACATTTCTATCAAATGTGATTGTAGATTTATTTATTATATTTGCAATAGTAGTTATATCAGATAATGAGAAAAAAAATCAACTCTAAAAGCAATTAAGTTAATGAAATGGCAAGAGTCATAAAGACTTCCCTCCCCTTCCGTCTGTACCAGCATGTCCCAATATTAAAGTACAAAATCATATGGTGTTACAAGAATTAAATTATGATCATGTTGCTTTGCAAAGAGAGGTAGAGAAACTGACCAGTGCTTTAGATAAGGAACAAAAAAAATATTTGTGATATTGTGATGTCCTCATTTAACTCTTTTGTTGGTGCTTTCTTCTTTATATGGATATGGAGGTACAGGGAAGATATTTTTATGGAATGTATTGACATCAACACTTTGAACTCAAGGTGATATTGTTCTAACAGTAGTTTCAAGTGGGATTGTTGCAACATTTTTGTCCTCTGGAAGAACCGCTCACTTAAGATTTGCTATTCCTATTCAAGTGAATGAAGACTCTGTTTGCAACTTTAAGCAAAATTCTCCTTCGAGTAATTTAATCTAATCAACAAGATTGATAACATGGGAATAAGCTCTAATGGTTCAATGGTTCTGTACTAAAGCATTTGATCAGACGTGTAAGGATCTTATGTATTGTAATCATCCATTTGGTGGCAAATATGCTTTGATGGGTGGTGATTTTTGTCAAATTCTTCCTATAATTTCTAAAGGTACGAGAACATGGGTTAACTTGCCACACTTATGGGATCATTGCACTATATTTCAATTGACAAAGAACATGCGTCTATCATCATCTTCATCTGGTGTAAATTGTAGTCACTTGGAGAAATTCTCTCAATGCCTTTTAGATATTGGTGATGGTAATTTGGATTTGCCTCATGATGGAGTTGCAAAAATTGAGATACCTTCAGAATTATTAGTAAATGATTATGAGGATTTGATTAGTGCAATTGTGTCTTCCACATATTCAAATCTTATAGAAAATATAGATAGCAGTTCTTACTTTAATGATAGGGTTATATTAGCACCCATAATTGATGTTGTTAATCAAGTTAATGAGTATATGTGTTCACTGCTGCCAGGTGAACTTGTTGACTACTTCAGGTATGACTCAATTTGCAAATCATTATGGGATGATGATGGCATTGATGATCTATACACAACTGAATTTTTGAACACATTTAACAGTTCTGGGTTGCCTTCACACAAGTTGACATTAAAGGTTGGATCTCTAATCATGCTATTAAGAAACATTAATCAAGCATATGGATTGTGCAGTGGCACAAGGTTACGTGTTACTCATTTAGGCAAGTTTGTGATTGAAGCAATAACGTTGAGTAGATCACATTCTAACCAAAAGGTTGTAATTCACTGCACGGACATGGATCCATCTAATAGTTGGTTGTCCTTTATGATGTAAAGAAGACAGTTTTTAATATCTTTGTCATTTGCAATGACAATCAATAAAAGTCAAGAGCAATCATTACGTGTGGGCTTATACCTACCCAAGTCAGTGTTTAGTTATGGCCAACAATATGTTGCATTGTCTAGAGTTAAATTCATTGATGGTTTGAAGATTTTCTTGGTTGAAGTTGAGATTGGGAGAAAGAATACTACTACCAATGTTGTCTACAGTGAAGTTTTTCAGAATATTAACATTTCTGATTAATGTATATCATTTTTCTATTCTTTTTGTGGGTGCACGTGACATCACGAAGGACTTTGTTTTCACTTTTAATTATTATAATTTATGATTGAAGTTAATGCACGGGGGGCACACTAGTATATATGAATACAAAAATGCTTTTAAGAAAGCTAGTCCCATTCAGATCTGACAATACTTGAATCCAACTTAATTAAACAGCCACAGTGCCCCACACACACATATATAATAATAATAAGAATAAGAGGCCGAGCAGTATCCTATAGACTTTTGATTTGAGCCTATTTCTGGCTGCGTGAATCTTGTTAAAAGTTTCTTGGCTTCCTTCAAATAAATGGCCATTAATTAATATGCTGCAGTTTTCCTCATCTAAATTTTACTTAGTTAGTTTGGTCAAGCGGTCCACCTTCAATTCAAGAAGGTTGAAACAATTTGGGAAAGCATTGAATTCTAATACTATTATTGATGTAAGCATTTTATTTAATATGTAATTTGTGAGAAAATAATTAATGAAAAATAAATATTAAAAACAATAAAAAGGGCATCAAATTAAATTTTGTAACAGTTAATTATATCATCTATATTTTTCAAATTTTATTAAAATTATAACAATTTGTATTTATTTTAAAATATAGAAAATTTTTAAACATTGTATTATATAAATTTTTTGTATTTCAAAAATAAAAGTAATATTTGCATGGTGGATCATCCTAACAAAATTTTATAAATCTATATAATTAAATATTTAATTGAAGAAAATTTTTATATTTTTACAAAATAAAGTATATTCCAAAGGACAATACTTATCTCAATAATTTCTTACAACTATTATGTCAAATTCTTTAATCACACATAGTCATGTATTCTATTTTTGAAATATTAATATTTAACATCATTTAATTATAAAACCACATGTAAAAAAACACGACCATATATGATTGGAGAAATTGACATAATAAATATAAATAATTTTACCTAAGTATTTTCCTATGCTAAATTAATATATCAATACTCATGTAGTACCAGTACAAGTCACCCTTTTCATAAATCACAAGTAATAAATAATATAACTTATTTTAGAATTTATTATATGATTGTACATATAAAAAATACTTGTATCTAATTGAAAAAAACCCCCGAAAAACATCTAATACTTGAGCATTAAACATGGTTGGAATTAATAGCTCAGATATGAGACGACTTTTTATCGAAGCACGTTTGCATCATTTTCCTTCCTCGGCAAATTTGGAAGTTAATTAGTCTAAGAAAATTAATTCACGCTTCCATTCTAATTTAAGCCCCTTTGTTTTTATTTACAATCGGACCAATTACCAAACTAAGTTTAACTATGAAGGTTTTAAAAAAAAACAAGAAGAAGAAATAATTATAATACTCCTCCAGGCCCGTTCTTAATGTAATGGCCAATTAGGTTATTAGATTTAGTCTTAAATATAATATTTTAATCTACTTTGTATAATCCCATAATATAAACCCTGTTGCTCACTATTTACCACTTTCACTTTGCTATTTATCACTTGCTTTGGAAATTCAAAAAAAAAGAAAAAGAAAAATACATTTGGTGACTATTTACTATATTTAGTTTGCTATTTATATATTTTGATTTTATTATTTATTACTCTTATTTTTCGAATTCGAAAAATGTATTAAGAACTTTACCCGGGGCCAACAGGGATAATTAGAGCCCCGGTGGCCATTTACCAATAAGCGGTGCTTAGGAGGCACTTAAAAGAAAGAGTGAGAGGTGGTGGTGTCTTTTACACGACGTTTCAAAATTCCAAATCAATCAAGCTGACTAATGTGAAATTATTGAAATTTGAATTTCTGATTTGAAAGTTTGATATTTTAAAGGTAAGCCCCTATGTTTCTTCATTTTGCAACGGGACCACTTAACACTTATAACCAAACCAAGTTTTATTGTCAATGAAAAATGGAGTTATAGTAATTAATTAAGTCAATATCATTTTCTACGGCATATCGTTGCTCCACGTCATATAAACTAATTAAGCACCATTAGTGCCTAACAAGCTACACGTACAAGTGTCATTGGAAGGCTTAGCAGAACAAGGGACCATACGCACCCCATGAGCCTTCTTGCATGAACCCTGCTAAAGACACACACACACACACACACACACACACACTAACTAATATGATAGGTAAATTACGTGGGATACGTGTAGAGTGTGCATAGAGAGGCTTATAAATAGAGAGTTAGGAAGAGCAAAAAAGGACACATGAGAAGCCAGCATATTGGATCAATTGACGTCAATTTTGAGGGGAGAGGTATATGTTATGGACTATTACCTTCATAATGTGCTCCTAGTCCTGTTTGCTTTGGCGTTGCTTCCTACAACTTCACTGGCTTGACAAGGAAGCGGCGGAGGTTGTGGCGGGATGCACGGCAGCCGAAAGTTCCGTGCCGGGCCACCCAATGGGAACGCGAGTGCTCAGTTGGTATGTGTTAACAACACTAAGGAAGGATCATCACATTGGAAGATGAATGCCAACGTTAGTGATAATGTTGTCCATGTCCTTCAAAGTATATTAAGAATGGAAACAATTGCCGTTACAATAATATGGTGGCAGTTATTATATTTAGTAACATTGAGAATACTAATTATTATGAATAAGTGGATTGTCCGTGTATTGTGTCAAAGCATGCCCATGCCGCCTTACCAGTGTTGCAAAAGAATGCCTATGTTTTAAAATATCCTCGTTGCTATTCTCTCCTGGCCTCATGCTACTTTCTGTGATATCCTTTCATGTATTGTAATGCTTCTTTCCATTGTGACATTATGAAGCCATGACATTAAATCTGAATCGTTTAAATTAGATCTAGATAATTAAGATCTGATGAGTTTAGAGTGTTCATCAAGATGATGAGTATTGAAACTGGTTCTGTGATGCCACTAGGTTTTCTCTCTTCTTTTGCAAACACGTTAAGAGTAGCTATACAGTTGACAGAAATCAGAGTTTTGCTTTATTTTAGAAGGTTTATGTGTACTTTTGGATTTAAGTAGACTCTATGATCTAGATGAAGATGGGGGAATACTTCATGGGTAATTTTGAACTTTAATTCTTTTTTAAACATGTACCAAATATAATTACTGATAATGAAACCGGTGCCATGCACAGCGTTCACACTCCAAGCGGCCATGTCCACAATTAAGTGACATATTAGGGGCACCATTTTGATAAATCAATCATGTATTGGAAAGATAGAAAAGAAAAGAACGGGAAATGAGGCGGCTAGAGAAGGGGCAGCTCCGGGACCCAGGAAGCACCGCCATTGCATCATGGAGAAGGTCCCATAGTAGCGAATGGGATCGCTAAAACCGAAAATACTATGCAACACATATGGAGAGTATTCGCTAAACAATTAACATTAGTTGACTAAATAGTTGTGACAATTTTACATCATTTTGGAACATTTTCGTGTACTTCTACAGCATTTTTTTTGACTTAACATATTTGTTAAACAATCAATATAATGTTGGTTGACTTAACAGCTATAACATTTTTGCTTCATGATGAAACCTTCGTATATATTTTTGCACCAAAAAAATTTTCATGATATCAAATATGCATGACAGAATACTTCATAATAAGTAGATATATACACCTTAACCCCTATTACTTATCTCTCCATGGAAAATGTTATGCCCAACTAATAACTATCTCAATTAATTTTAGCCGCTGAGTCATAACTCGAAGACATCGCAATAATTATCCAAGTCTATCTCTGTCATAGATTAATTATATATTTCCTTTTCTACACCTAGAATTAGATTTCAGCTATCAATATCGGGGATCATCGGCTATCCTTTAGATCATGGCCAAATTTTTATAGACTTTTAATTCCTTTACATGTGCTGTATAATCTAATTTGCCTAACATTTTCATCTATTTACTTATTTATTTCTCTATAAAGCTTATGCTTAATTTTCAATAATCCCTCCAATCCCCTATACAAGCTACATTCTCTGAGATAGGAATGAGAATACATATAAGTTACCCTTTTTGTCTAAAATTTTAATCTACTCAATTTTTCTATTTTTATCCCTGTTAGATATATGATTGTACATTAATTAGCACACATCTTTTCAATTTTTTTCCCACCCATTCTCCCTCACTTACTCCCTCCAAATATAATAGTAAGGCTAAGATGCATCCATCACTCTAAAATATGTAATTAAGTACGTCCAGCATTTTAAAGTATTTTACACTGTGTCTAAATCTTGAAGTATTTTTTCAAATACATCAACACTCCAAAGCATTTTCTAGTTTATGTAGCACTCTAAAATATTTAAAAATTTCTAGTATCCTAAAATATTTTTTCAAATACATCCAATATCATAAATTATTTTATTATTCATCCAACACCTTAAAGTATTTTTTCAAGATGCGTCTAACACCCTTAAAAATACTGAAAAAAATATTTTATGATACTTGATATACATTAATTAAATGGACCTTTTGAGGAGTAGTTAGTGACCAAGTTAAAATTGCTTATAAAATAATACCTTAAAAGCACAATTGTTTCTAAACAACTTAATACTTCAAAAACAAAATTACACTACAAAATATTTTAGGGTACCGGATGCACCTAACAAAATATTTTAGGGTGCTATTACATCTCTTACACATTTATTACTTTTAACTAAGTTTAGCTAATATTTTAATCAAAGTAATTTGATTAGTTGTAATTTATATACAAGAACAGTGCGGGAGGGAGGATAGCACGGTGCTTGCATGCCTTGTGGTGTGCTTTATGGCACAAATCATTTAATTCAATTGAAGTGATAATAGTTAAAAAAAGGGTCCGAAAGAAGTTTCTTTCAGGGGAGGAAGAGAGGCAAACTACTTCCCAAATGGAGATTTTTTATTTCAATGAAAGCAGAGGAAGGCGGGCTTCTTGGCTTTGGTCTAGCATTGTAAAAGGGAGGGAAGTGCTAAAAGGGAATTTATGCGGAAAGCATTAATTTGAGATGAAAGAAACTATTGTGCACGGCAAGATCCGTGGATTCCTGATCCACGTAGACAGTTGATTCAACAGTATTGGGATGCAAAAGGTTGGTTGCTTACTCGAATGAAGTTTCTTTTGGATGGGAAAAAAAGAAAGAAAAAACAGCATAAGCATTGAAAATGAACAAATTATTGAGCCACTTGAAGTCAGAAGTATATGCATATATAGTCTGTTGTGGCATCTCTGACAATACTAATAGCATGCTGCTCAAAAACTGGAAAGATTGAGCTTTACCTGGTCCCATATCAGAAATGGATAACACCTACCTGTCATATAAAAACAATATATCCCCAAACACATAAAACCCACAAACCCCTGCATAGATCACCAATAAAAATTTGGAACCAAAAGGCCCCAACAAAAGGGCATGACAGAAAAGTCAAGGTTTTCAGTTGCACTTGCAGCTGCAGTGAGAAAATCCTGCCCAGTAAGGACAAACATGACATCTTGTTTCTTTTTCTTCATTACTTTAAGGAGGGATTTACAGCAATAGACATGCAAGTGTCTATTCTCTTAAAATGTTTGTCTTCATGAAGGACATAGACATATAAACAACCCAAAAGAACAAAGCTTACAGACAAGGAAGGATGTGATTTAAACTATGAGTGTTCGAAAGACTTTCATATGAAGATGTAACTACCTGGATGCTACTTGGCTGAGACTGAACATGCGCCACTGTTGAATTTCCTATGTACATGGCCTTGTTAGGTGGGAAAACGAGAGGTTTACTCAATGTAAAATTATGGACATGGGCAAAACAATGTTCAAGAGCATTGGACATTTCACTAAGAGAAAAGCAGATGCGAATTCCTACACATGTTCATGAAGCCATACTCCTCCTTTTATTATTCATCCTGTTCATGACTCGGGACGCATCATTTAGTTTATTTGCTCTTTCATAAATGCTGGCAACAACAAGATGCAATTCCTTCTTGTTGATATTGGGATTGGAATCCAGCTTCTCAAACAGTGACTCTACGTTCATAAAATCTCTTCTTGCCCCATACAGACTAAGCATCTGGAAGTGCACTTCATCTGGAAAAACACAACCTTCATCTTGCATCTGTACATATAAAACATCTGCTTTCTCAAATTCACGCAGCTTTCCAAAAGCATTCAGCACAAGAGCAATAACATTTGAATCAGGAAAGTATCCCTTCTCTCTCATCTTCTCAAACACTTCGATGACATTTGTATACTTCTTGTTCCTTGAGAAAAGATTAATCATTAAACCAAATACAGATATATCTTTTATTTCTCCAGCATCAAAAGCCTGGCGAAAAACCCATGTAGCCTCTTCAATTCTACCAGCTCTAGCAAGAATCATGATTGCGGTCTCTCTTGGAATATTGTCTGTTTGTCTGAGCTCAAGAAGCAGACGCTTAGCATGAGCAACTAAGCCTATCCTTTCGTAAGCTACAATCATTGTTTGGTAGAGAATCTGGTCAATCTCAACCCCTGAACTCCTTAATTTTTGAAACAACATCGCTGCCCTGTCCAATTTCCCTGCCTTACCCCAGATAGATATTATTGTTGAATAAGTAATAGCATTTGGTTCAATACCTCTACTCTGCATTTCTTGGATAAGATTTGTTGCCTTCTCATGCTCAAGAGACTTCCCATAAATCTTAATCATAGTATTGTAGGTGACAACATTCTGTTCAACACCCTTCCTTTGCATCAAACGAAACAGATGGATGGCTTCTCCAAATAACTCTGCCTCTCCATAGACCCTTAAAAGAGTATTGTAGCTAACCACATTGGGCTCAATCCCCATTTTCCTCATGCTCCAAAACAGCCTATCAGCTTCTTTCACCATGTCAAGCTGGCCATAAACATCAATCATGACATTGCACGTTGTAAGATCAAGGGGGCATTTTACCTCATTCATCTCTGAGAAAATAGAAAGTGCTTCCACGAACTTTTGATTTTCCACATAGATAGTGAGAAGCGTTGAGTAGCTTACTGTATCAGGGCGAACCCCAGCTTCCCCCATCTCTTTTAGGAGAAGACGAGCTTCTTGGAAGAGCTTAGCTTTCCCAAACACATTGATCATTGAGTTATAGGCAACAATGTCTGGAGTAATACCAGACCTTTTTAATCTCGTGAAGATAGATATCGCCTTGGAATAGTCACATAACTTACGTGAGAGCTCAATCAAATTACTATACAAGACAAGGTCACCAGAAACTTTGCCTTGCTCCATCTGCTGGAGCCAAAACAAAGCTGAATCAAACATACCTTCTTTCCCAAAACAAGTTATAAGTGTAGAATAAGTGTACCTGTCAGGGGCCAGCCCTTTCTGACGCATCTCATTAAACAAGCCATGTGCAAGCCCCCACTGCTTTGCTCGAAGCACATTACGCAGCACAACATTGTAAGCAAACACAGAAGGAGTGTAAAGAGCCTTCTCATTAATCCAATCCAAAATAGCAAGCGAGCGTTGCCAATCAGGCTCCCGTGAGAGGAGAGAAACCATAAACCGAATTGAAAGTTGCCTCCCATTATAAGGTGACAATAAAGAATAGAGTTCTTGCTCATTTTCAGTCTGCCCAATGGATGCCAGCAGCTCATCCATGTCCACGCTATGGTCCAAATAAGCAGGTTCCGGGTTTCTAGTGCGATATGGTTTGCCAGATGAGGAGGAAGAAGAAGAAGGTGATGATCTCTTCCAGACATCTCTGGCTATCAAAGAAGCTGCTGCTACAGCTACATTTGCAAGCCTCTGTGCTTTGTGTCTTTTTCTCTGATTTCTCTTGGACAATAAAGTAGAAGCATCGCAATTATTTGTGGATTTGAAAATTGAAGAGCATATAGAAGATGGGCAAAAACCCAGAATGAATGAAGTGTCAGAGAATGAGAGTGTGCACATAACTTGAAGGATTTATTACAAACAAAAGGAGTTGTGGTTATTGATAAGTAAATTCCTTTCCTATCTGCTGGTCCCTCTGCACTGCATCTGCAATGAAGGAGAATCTATTACTAGCTCAAATAGTTTGATTCTATTGCATATATACAAGAGAAGTAAAGTGAGCATGAAATTCTCCAATTGAAACAAACCCAACTAAAAGAATTAAAAAAAAAAAAAATGCACATAACAATAATAGAGACAATGCCATATCATACTTGACTTCCCATGCAAGCATCCAGCCTTTCAACTCCAGATTTGACTTTACTTTTTTCTAGAACTGAGTCATAACCCAAAGATGTACTAGTGTATTTGACTTGAACCTCAGCATACCATATGAACAGCATCCTAATGAAACTAAAGCAGGATATACTGCCAATGTCACTAAAGTGAGGGATAATGGTCCATTTGGTACACTTTCTTCGGTAAAAGAAAAAAGATGTGATGGAAAGTATTCATTGTATTTGGTAATTATCAAGATGAATTTTTCGTAGAGATAGATTCCCATATTTATAGGAGAGAACTTTCCCATTCTCATTCCCTTAACCATTTCCAATTTGCATACAGCCACCATACATATTCGGTCAATCATAGAATAACAGGGAAAGCAGAAAGCTGCATTTATAGATATCTGGCTACAAAATTTTTACTTCAACCTCTCTTTTAAGCATTCCCTCGAACACTTGCAGGGCAACCTTGAGGGAATGCACAAGGTGCGATATTTTCGCTCTTTACCCATGCAAACCAATTGCAAGATTTCTAGCACTAGTAGTATGACACATAAATCAGCACACAAGTGTCAAGTTTAAAGTAGTTCTGGTCACAAGCAGAAGATTATAAAGTTTTCCGTAACAATGGAAACCAAAACCATATACACAAATGTACAGGTCGAGAACGAAAAACTCTTAGGTAATTGTGAACGGAAAAGAACACTCGGAGCCTACCAGAAACAGAACTACCAGTGGGAATGGCTTTTGAAGAAACAGACGAGGCCGCTCCATGGATTTCCTTCCTACTCCTTCCTTCTGCTCAACCTCTTTCTCTCTCTCTCAAATGCTTCCCCTCAGTCCCGCCTTCCTCCTTCAATCTCCTCCCAATCGATCCTCTATTCGGTTTTGGCTCCTATATATATAAGCACGCTCTGAGAACAAAAGAAAATCACAGGTGGTACACGAAAATCTTCTGAAAAATCACAAAAATATCTTCCTGTCTCTTCCTGATCAACAAATTTCAACCAAAAAAAATATTTAAATAAAATATTTTTGAGTAAAGTTAAATTATTTTCAACTTCGGCTCAGAATGATATAATTTCTTATTGAAATTTTAATAAAAAAATAACACTCTTTAGTAAAATTAAGCTTTTTCCCCCTTAAGAACAGTGTTATAAATATGTATATTAAGATTTTCATTCTGATTCTAAACTTTAAATTATTTTGGATATTGTATGACAATACATAATTATTGAACTGTGAAATTTCTTTTCTCTTTTCATAGTACTCTTCTGCTTCTTAATATAAGACTTATTTAACTAATTTGATTAGATTAATGTGACATGTTTTTCTTAAAATACCATAATCATCTTTCTTAATACCCCATCTTCCTCTTCTACGTGATTATGGTTGAGGGAATATCCATAGAGGTAATTTAGAGAAAATTGATAAATATAAGAAATGGGTCTTATATTTAAGACCAAAACCAACTTAACAATTAGGCCCTATATTAAGGATCAGAGGAGTATAATTTTTCCCAATTACTTTTCAAATTGTAATCTTTACCTTTAGTAGATGCCCAATTTGCAAGAAAATAAAATGCAAGGAAAATTTATCAAATTAGAATATTTTTTATATGTCATGATTTCTCTTATGATCTGTAAAATATATATATATATATATATATATATAGATATATGGACTTGAGTATTTTTATCCATACATCTAAGTAGCGATTAATAACCTTTTTGGTTATTTGAATATTTCCCTATGTTGTACTTTATAGTACTTTTTATCATTAAGATATGATTAGATTCATAATTTTAAAAAAAAAGAGCTAATGTATAAATTTATGTCACAAGTTTTTACTAATAAACAATGTTCCAAAAAATTTTTGGGTTTAAAGTTGTTTGGAAGTATTAAAATAGAACAATATTACTTTTATCATTAAAAATTAATCAACATTAAATTTTTTAATGGTCAACGTTAAGTTTTTAACGGGATGTGGTAACATTGCAGCATTTTGAACTTTCAAAGCTACATTGAGTCCAAACAAACTTTTGAGGTAACATTGCTCATGAACAAAAACTTTCAAACCAAATGAGTTTTGCTTTTAATCTATGTACTTTTAATGAGTTTTGCTTTTAGTCCATATACTTAACTCAAACCAAGTATTTACAAAACTATAAATATCAAAAACTAGGATTTAAAATTATAAAAACCAAAATTAAAATTCGATCAAACTGTATAAGTACAAACAATAATGCTGAAGAAAAGTAAATTAATTTGGACCAGCTAGCTTGTTGTGTACAGACATGGATGGAGATATTTCTCCTCATTTTTTGAAAACTTTCTCCCATAAATATTTTTGGAGTTAACAATAACAATGACAAACATGTAATTTGCTTCGAATCTTGCATTCGCCTCCTCTGCAGCTCTTTTGGCATCTTTTGTTGCAAACAGTGTCTTTGCAATACGGATAATGATAGTCCCAACAACATTTCTCTCCCTTCACCTCCACGTAACAACCTGCAGCAATTATCATTATTATTCACTCAAAAACCAAAATTCATAATTAAAAAATGTCTCCAGACATATTTAAACAAGATAAAACATATGACTCCTTATCCATAAATAAATACCGCTTGTATTAATATAAAAGGTGGTTTGATTTTTAATTTGATCCTAAACATAAGACCTTAATCCACTTAGTCTTCAATACTCCTCCGATCCTTAATATAAAAGCTAGTTGACTAATTTGAGTAAATTAAGAAAACTAATTAAGTTAATTATTTGTAATAAATAAGTATTTTCTTTCCTCAAATATCCTTAATAATCAAATGTATTAGCTAGAACTATCATTATTACAAAAACTACATTGAAAAATAGATAAATATGAGAGATAAAATATATTAAGGTCTTATATTTAAGACCAAAATAAAAGTAAAATGAGCTTTTATATTAAGGACTGGAGGTAATATTTATTTATTTTTTCTCAAGTAATTCTTATAACAGTTGAATATGTAAAGGAATTAGCATCAATAGATAATTCAAACATACATGACTAATAAGGGTATTTTAGGGAAGACATTTATTTACTACAAATAAATAACTTAATTAGCTTTCTTAATCTTTTCAAATTAGTTAATTAGGTCCTATATTAAGTATCAGAAATAGTAATAAAGATGTAGAGAGGAAGCACCAAAACTTATAACGTATATTAAAATTCATGTAAGAAATTTTTTGAGACAAAAAATCAGACATCTTACTAAATTGGTTGAGATATTGGTTTAAGAGTCAATGATCAAATCATGGTTGAATTGAGGTCAACGTATTCAATCATAATTAAAATAAATTTTTTGAAATACGCTAAAAATCGAATCAATTGTTGAAGTGGTTAATAGTCTTAAAAGTATTTCTCTTGCTCCCTTCACTTTTATATTAGGAAGAATTATAATGAGGTCTCAAATAAGGAAAACAATTAAAAAAACAAGTCCTAAAAGTTGTCATTATCACTATAGGATTTGTCATTATAGGCTGTTGAGGTTGTTATTGGGACTTTTTTATAATTATTTTTCTTCTGTGAGACTTGATTGTAATTCTCCCTTTATATTATATCATATTTACTCAACCACATAAAAATTCATAACAAAAGTCTCCCAACACATCTAAACAAGAGATATAACACCTCCACTCCTTATACATACGAAATATTTATGCTACAAAGGAGGCCTGATACAATAATGAAGTCACCCTCATAGCACACAAGCAATATCATCGATGAAAAACTCCATTTAATAATATATGTGATCAATATGAATAGTCTAAAAAAATTATATATAGTTAAGAAGATAAAAAATATGTAAACTGCTCAACTAATTTCTACGTTTAGAATCCGCAGGAGAGCAATAACTTTTTTCTGGAAAAAAAAGTAAATAAAAAGTCCTTGAGAAACATACATAAAATGAAAAAGAAAAGTAAACCTGCTTGGAACATGATCAAAATGATCAACAGAGAGACAAAAACTCTTTCTTTAGTCATAAATCTTCGAATCGAACAAGAGAATGCTAGGAACGTACAAACTTGTGTTGATGTTTCTTGGCAGGAAGTAGGATATGTTGTTTGTGTATATGTGCGCGCGCGCACACATTCACCGACCCGGACGCAGACTTAAGCTACATTGTCTTTAATTTACTGGCATATCTGGATAAATCTTCAGGATATTTCAATTCTGTTTACTTAAAATTATAGACTTTCCTTTTCTGCTCCTGAAAAGAGTTGGTTTTATTAATGGTTCAAGATAACCATATCAGTAAAAATTAAATACAGAATATTTTTCATATAATTAATTGACCAATGTCATTTTAAATTTTTTTCCTTAAATATTTTATTAATGCCGAAGTCAAATATGACTATGGTAATAATTTTTTTTTCAAAAAAGAAAAAAAAAACCCACGTCTCATGAGGATTCCATATTATTTTTCAGTTATTATGTTTTCTTGTATAAATTACTGTCATAATATGCAAATCTCGTTGTGTTCAATTCAAAATCTTTATATATGATATAGTAGCTCGGCTTAATCGATTTTCCTTCAAAAACTTACCATGATACTTTTTTGGGAAAATTAATTCATCACCCGTTATAGTTTGACTTGATTTTTAAATAGCACCTATAGCTCCCCCCCCCCTTTTTATTGTTGCTTACAGTATCTTCAATTATATAACCATTAGATTTAGTCCCCATGCTCATATCTATTTAATCAGGGCTGATATGAATTCCAACCAATCGCCACAAAATTAAAAATATTAAAAAAAAAAAGAGGTTCTTAAAAATAAAATGATGGAATAAAATTGATCTATCATCAACATAAAAATAAAAAGTTATGGTGCTCTCTCCATACATTTATATAATACGTAACTTGATTAATTTTGATTTTATATTTATGTTGCAAAATTAATTCAAATGTATGTTGAGTGAGAGCCATGTCATCAGCTATTAACATCATCTCTTTTAAAAATTGAGGAAACTACAAAGATCTAATAAAAGGTAAAAAAGATTACAAGGACTCAATTGAAAATGAGTTGAAATCATGAAGGACTTCCATATTAATTTTTTTTTATATTTTTTACCAATTCAGATAGAAAAACAGTAAAATATTGTGTGAATGTTCAAGAGTGATCAGAAAGGTGTACCTTGCCATTACGTTATATAACAAACCCCAATATGGGTGAAAGGATGTTAATATCAAGACCTTGCAAGTGTACAAAGGATAAAATATAATGATAATAATATCTACAATTTAACTATATTTTCTAACATTCCCCCTCAAATGCTCGAGTTTGTCTCTAAGATGGAGGAACTTAGTGAAAAGACCCACAATTATACCATAATTATAAATCTTTTATAATAAGTTAAATTTATAATAAGTTAATCATGGTAAAAAAAAGAATCAGACTGGAATATTAAGCACTACCATGATTATAAAAAGTTTAACTTATTTCAAAAGCCTCACAAATTCACACAATAACAGTCAAAGCTTAAGGCGCAAGTACCACCCATCAACCCATCACCAATAAATGTAATCACAAAACTTTCAACAATCCAAAAGTATGAAGGATAAAAGTAGTGGCTAAGCCCAGTCTACAAGTCTCATACTTGCTTAAATCCAAACTGTCTTGACATCATAACAACCATCAATAAGATAAAAAATTTTCCTAAAAAGGTGATAAATGTGGATCCATAAGGTTCATACATAAGAAATCATATGGCCTCTAGCCATTAAATAAATATCTATCAAATAAAGTAGTCCAAAAATATGAAGGAGATAGAGTTAGATACGCAAATACAAAATATGGTCCCTAGCATGGCAAGATACACAATCCTCACAAGCTCAAGTCATAAGAGAGCTACTAGGCTGTGCATGCCTAAGCCTTTGGCTGCTCTCCTTCATGACGGACTAAACCAGAAGGCTCTCCTAAAAACAGTAAGATTAACAGGGCAAGACATAAAGTCATAGTAGTAAAAGATCACTTTATGACGTATACAGATAAGATGGTAAGTAGATGAAATAATGCTACAATACTTATTTTAATTTATAAACATACATCCCGAAATGCAATAATCAACACACTAGTGTATACCCTCCCATCCACCACACTTCTCCTTATAACTTCTTGACATGAACCCAAACCTTCTGTGTGCACTAACCCGGTTAAAGGTCAACCCACTTGTTATAAGTCATGGGCCTCCTCTTACACCTACACCATCCAAGAATGGACTATGGTACAAGAGGTGTCTACCTAAGAGTCCTATCACGATTTTGGATTAGGAAAGGAAGAATTACAAGGGCCTGACAAAAGGCTAAATACTTGATCATAGTGTTGGCATGAAGTACGGGCTTTAAAAATAGTTATCCTCCACACACAATCTCAATCTCCACATATGAACCTTATTCTTAGATACAACATAACAGACTTAAGAATACAATCAACAACATAACATAAGTCATACTCTAAAACATTCACCATAGGTAGACACCACAAGAAACTTCAATGGCAATACAATCCATACAATAATATCAAAATACTTCTTATTTCACCAAGATTTGATATAAAAGCAAAATACATATCTTTTCTTCATAAACATACTATTTGTAATTCAATAGAGTTTAAAAAGATTTAGAAAACCTTACAATCCATAATAAGCATATGAGCAAAATAACCCCAGTTATCTTAACTCCAAACTTAGTACTTGGCTTGAACACAAAGCACCATTCCATAAGTCAGGACATATGCTAATCTACATATAGATTATAGTCAAATACAAATTAAATACAAAACTCAAAAACCTCAAGTCTCATAACTCCCAACAACTCCCACAACCAAACTTCCTAACCCATAACTAAAACTCTTAATTCAAAGTTGTAGTCATTAATTCCTCCACTCTATTAACCCATTAGACTCTTTAATCAACCTTAATAGCAACAACCATTCAATCAGTCTTCAAGTCACATATTTAGAATTTTTAACCTCCAACATACCCAATATTAAAAACCAATCAAAATCAACAATCTAAACTGTTTAAAACTCTTATATATCCCCATAAACAAAACCCAATCAAAAAATGTTATTCCAATCGCCACATTACCACATTCCAAAAAATCTCACTTCCAATAATAAACCCCAAAGAACCAAAAGATTCTATCAAAAACTTAAAAAATTTGAAATCCCCAAGAACCCTAAAAAATTTGAACTTCCAAATATGAGGAATCTATGAAAGAAAGGTAGAAAACAAGTTAGGATTACTTACTTGAGGATTTAGAGCTCAAAAACACTTTCCAAGCACTAAAAATATAAAGCCTAACAGAGCTCCCATATTTTCTCCTCCTTTCTACTTCTGTTTTTTGAGTTAAAAATATTGGACATTTATTAGCATTTTTGTATGTTCATTGCGGTGGACTACACATTTTGTTGTAATGACCTATATAGAGGCACAAAAATTTTGAAATTTTAGCGCATTCATCATGGCAAACTTAACCTTTTATTACGGTGAATTACACAAAAGCAATCAATTTCCCTCTATGAATGTCATCCTATACATTACCATGGCTAAGAACACAAAAAGCATCCTGCCCTCTTTTATGTTGCTCACCACGGCTAAATACACGGAAAGCCCATAAAATTGCCTCAAAACAAACTCTAGCTAACCTCTTTTCTCTTACCAATCTCAAAAAAACCTTTAACACACCTCAAGATCAAATTACAATCAAGCTTAATTACTCCTAACTCCTTGATTGAAAACCAAGATGTTACACTTAGTATGTGGGATGGCCTCAGCCAAGCAATCTGTAAATTGATGAGAAGAGGAAACATAATGCACATCAATGAATCCAGATGAAATCAAATCACATGTGAAATGAAGGTCTATCTCAATTTGTTTGCTGCGAGCATGTAGAACTAGGTTTGCTGCTAGTGCTCAAGCACTAAGATTATCCCATCGTATCATCACATACTTCCTTATAAATGAACCCAATTCAAAAAAATAAAGATTTTTTCCATTTTAGTTTAGCTACACCATCAGCTAAGGCTCCATATTTAGATTTAATACTAGACTGGAAAACAACCTGTTGCTTTCTTGATGCCCATGAAATTAAGGTATCTCCAATGTAGACTCAAACACTAGCTATAGATTTTCTATCATCCATATCTATAGCCCAATCAGCTTCTATAAATGTAGTCAATTGAAGTGAATTAAGTATTTTTATATATAACCCATAGTAATAGGTTCCTTTGAGATATTTAAAAATTCATTTGACCTCCTTGAGATTGAACATCTATCATATTAGAGAGATTTTGACTTTGTTTGTTAACTGAACAAGCAATTCTGACCTAATGGTGGTAAGGTACCAAAGAGAACTAATGGCCTTATAATAAATAGAGAGATCTATCATTAGCTTACTATTATACAGAGAAAAAGATTGACAAGTCACTATTGGTATTGGCACAAGGGCACAATGTAACATATTGAACTTCTTTAAAATATCTAGAGTATATTTTTCTTGGTTTAGATACAATCAAGAGAGGCATCATGGGAAATTTCAATACCAAGAAAATAACCAAGATCCTTTAGATAGAATAAGGCATTGAGTTTTTCAACAAAAGTCTTAAAATAAGTCATTCCCAATGATCAATATATCATCTACATAGACAAGAACAAGTATCATGAGTCTCTATTTTGATAGAAAAAAGAGAGAAGCATCACTTTAGCATTTTGGAAGCCCCAACACAGTAAAGTACCTCAAACAATTAAACCATATATGAAGAGTTTGCTTTAAACTATAGATAGCTTTAACCAACTTTCAAATGTGATTTGGCCATTGAGGATCTATGAAACATTCAAGTTAGTGTATATATGCATCTTTCTTAAGATACCCATTTAGAAAGGCATTGTTGACATGAAGTTGTCAAATTTCAAAGTTGAAAGTCACAACAATAATGAGGACGATGTAGATGGTTGTGGGTTTGACAACAAGACTAAAAGATTCACTATAATCAATTTCGGGTGCTTTTTGGGAACCCTTTGCAAATAACTAAGTCTAATGCTTGAGAATAGAGCTATTTGCTCTAAATTTGGTCTCATATTGACCTAAAATCAACACGTTTTTTATTTCTTATGTATAAAACAAGAATACCTGTTTGATTTTGTAAGAGAGCATCAAACTCATCCACTATAGCATATTTCCAATGAGGTAAGGCTAGGTTATCTTCAACAACACATTGTTCAGCTATGTGAGATGAAGAAATCATATCCTTATTTTCTTAAAAGGCCAATGCACTAATGTTTAGGGTTTGTGAATCACATCTTTTACCCTAGTAATAAAAAGATGAATGTCGGTTTGGGTTAGTGGTTCAAGTTGTGCTGAGACTTGAGTAGTAAATTGAGCTACTGAAATTTTTAGAGTTTGGGCCTAGATATTGCTTGTTGGAGTTTACAATCCATGATAAGGTATGAGTGAGCCTCTATAAGAGGTTGGTGGTGAGAGTCTCATTGGACTAGAATTTAGGCTTGTGTTAAAATAGGCTTTATCTCTAGAATTATTAATTGGATGAAGCTCACCAAATTGGCCTTTAAATGATAATTAATGGTATAATACATTTACCTCTATTTGCTTGGGTTTATTCGTCAAAAAAACATATAGCACATGGAAGCATTGAAGAATCAAATTATGCCTCGAAGTACAAATTTGACCCAAAGCATTAAGACATTTAAATCCCTTTTGTTGAGATGTTGCCTCTAAATATACATATATATTTGACTGTGAAATTATAACTTGTGCTCATTATAGGGCCTTAGGTAAGGGTAATAAGCACGAATCTAGCTTAGTCTTATAGAGTTGAAACAAAGGTTTTGAATCATCAAGGTTTTGGGAGCCAATTTATTAAATAAATTGCAACTTGAAAGGCATCAACCCAATAAGGAAAAGAAGATGTGCTTGAGCCAAGAGAATTAAGCCCATCTTTATAATGTGTTTGTACTTGTGCTCCACTCTCCTATTTTGTAGTGAAGCATAAAGACATGTATATTTCATCTTTGTATTGGCAACTTCAATAATTACAATAAAAGATTTATATTCAATCTCATTATCACACTGAAGCACTTTAATTTTAGCATTGAATTGATTATCAACTTCTTTAAATAAATTAAAAACATTAACATCTTCACCTTTATGCTTTAATGGAAAAAGCCAAGTGCATCGACTATAATCATCTATAAAATGAATGTAGAATTGATAACCATTCACTAATTACTCTGGTGAGGGACCCTAAAGGTCAGTATGAATCAAAGCTAGAGGAGAAGAAGCATGAAAAATAGATTTAGTAAATGGCAATTATTTGAATTTACTAAATTGACGAGCTAATTCACAAACAAATTCTATATTACACTAAGCTTTAACATTACATTTATTCAAGATAAACTTGAAAGTCTTAAAACTAGAGTGGCCTAACTTGTAGTACCCTATTCTCTTGTCTTTCACAATACATGAATCATCAGTAAAGTTAACATCAACACTGTTGTCTTGAGCAAGTCTATATATATTCATTAAGTTTTTGGTAGCAGAAAGCACTACTAAGACATCTTTGAGATGAAGTTTAGAGTTAGGAATAGAGAAAGTTGTAGAGCCAATATTAGTAATAGAGGTTTTTTCTCTAGTACAAATATAGAGATTAGTCTTACCTACTCAGACATAGATATCGACCTGATCAGTGATTGGAGTCACATGATAGGTGGCACTGTTGTCCATGCACAAAAAACGATCAACAATAAGTTGTGGAGAAGCATAATATGCTTGAGGAGGTATTCCACCATAGCCCCTTAAGTTCCTATCATAATCAAATGGAGGCTAAAAATTTCTATCATATCGACAATAACATTAAGCAACAACATAGCTAAAGTTATCACAAAAATGACAATATGGATGATTATCATTGTTATAATTAATTGCCACCATTGTAACCTCTATGGCAGCCTCTAGAATGGCATCCACAGTCACACAACCCAAGCCAAAAGGAATCTCAGCCAAAAACTGAGAAGTGATTATCAATAGCTTCATGAAACACAACATTAGCAACATTATCAGTGGGTTGGATAGAAATTGTAGAGAGAAGATTAAGTAGCTCAAGCTGACTTTTAAAAGCAAAAAAGGTAGACTGAATAATAACATAAGTAAGATTCGACTAATCAATAAGCTTCACAACAATGGCGTTATACTTGCCATCAAGTCCACATTAAAAGTATGGAGAATGAGATCCTCTGTTACAATAGAAGCTCTGGCCAGTACTAGTTGGTCAGTAATCGACTTTAGCTTTCTCATTTATTCAGTCATTTTCATACCATTTTTTCAAGCATTATAGATTTTTATCCTGAACACCTTGACTTGTGACTTGAGTGATACAAAGTTCGCGAGTAGCCTTATAGTCTAGCAGTTGGATACCAATGTCCATTATCATTAGCATGTGGTCAACTGTGAAGCACTCTTTCAACACCATATTTGAGATCATCTTTCCTTCTTCAGAGATATAGCGAGTGTAAGCTAACTCAATTCCAAGAATGAGGCTCGAGCTTGTTTTCTTCAATTAATGGAGGGACCATAGATTACTAGACCAGATGATTCTTTCTATCTCATATCATAAAGGTAGTCTTACTAAAGGAATTGAAAATAGTGTAGTTCTTTGCATTAGAAGTAGACTAAGTGGCGGAGGATGTCAACATGATAGCTAGGGCTCAAGATAAAAAACAGTAAGATATGATGTGAATATTCTAGGGTAACTAGAAAGGTGTATCCTACCTACTTTACATAACAAATCCCAATATGGGTAGGACTGTTCATCATAACCCAAAACGTGGTCAGTCTAGTTTGACTCAAAGCAACCCAACCTAGTCCTAACCCAAAAAAGTGTAAAAATGGCTGATCACCCAAGAGGGGGTGAATTGGGTGTTCATTAAAATTAAAAACTTTTTCGCAATGTAATAAAATTCATAAGAAATTCTGAGTATAAAAACAATGAATTGACATAAGCATAATCACAGTAGTAAAATGGTTTAGCTGGAAATATAAAGAGATAAGGGAAGAGAAGATGCAAACTGTGATTTATGCTAATTCGGTCCTCACTAACCTATGTCCAGTCTCTAGGCTCCTCCTGAGATTTTCAATCCACTATCTCCCTCAAGCTTAACACGGGTACTTGATAACGACTACAACTACAAGTTTGATCTAGGCACTTGTGACACCACTTACAATTCTTAGACTAATCAATCTATTCAACAGCAACCTCACACTGAGGTAAATACTCCCCCTTACACACCATAAGGATACAATCTGATAATGATAATGAGGATTGGATATTTATTCTCTAAAAAAAGTGATAGATGAATCTTAAGCACGTTTGAAAAACTCTCCTCTCTATCTTACAAATACATACGTTTTAGTCTATGAAGTACAGAGAAAGGGAGTTTTGTCTCGGAGCTCTAAATGAGAATATATTGATTCGGCATTTTAGCATTTGATGTTGTAAGCTCAGACTCTTCTCTTGTTCTCGTTTTGAATGCTCTTCTATTTATAGATGATGTTGGGCATTTGACCATTGAGAATTTTTTTCTTGTTTGGCTTGAAGAATATGACCGTTGAAACTAGTCGTTGGAACAAGAGTCGATTCTTCACATCATAAATTTGTTGTGGCTCTTTACCTGAAATAATCTCCCTCAAATCAAGTGATAAGTATTTGATAATCTTAAAAATAATAAGTTGGAAAACATGAAATCAATCATCAGATATTCAGATATTCAGAAAGTAAGATAAACTTACTTAATCGATGCCTTGATCGATAATCCTTTGATCGATCATATTATCGATTAATTATATGAAGAAAAGATATAGTAGATATATGCAATTATCGAATAGATTATGGATCATATGATGATCGATAAATTATGAAGCATGGATGCAGTGAGCTTTAAATGGATTATGCAAGGATAATCTTTTTAAAGTTATGTTTGCCTTCGTTTCCTTTCAATAGAGAGTTATGTGTAAAAGGAAGGCTGAGAAAAGTTTAAAGATAAAAAGATAAAAGATTTCAAAATCATCATAAAATGCTGTTATGAAATGAATTGGTACAATGATCGAACAAGTGATCAAAAACTGTTTGATCGATCAGGTTATCAATAAAGCTAAGTATGAGAGAAATAGATTTTCAAAAAGCGTTGATAGAATATTTTATCAATAAATGGATGATAGGAAAACTGATCGATAAAAGATTTAAGACAGATTTTCTCAGATAAGTCACAGAATATACGATGATTGAGTAAGTGATCGATCAAACCTTAATCAATTAAGTGATCGATAAAATATCATTCAAAATTTATTTCAGAAATACTAGGAAAAACCTTGATCGATCACGTTATGCGAAAATAGAAGTTTTAGAAGATTAGATAATTGATCATTTTATCAATACATCAATGATCGATTAGGTGATCAAAAAAAGACTTAAAACAAGTAAGTGCAGTGAGATGGTGATGATCAATCATTTGATCGATAAACCATTGATCAATTAAAGAATCTGTCAGGCAACTTTAAATAGAAGCTATTATTGATAAAATAGCAAGCAAGCAAGGACAGTTATCGATTAACAATTGTACGATAAAGTGATTGATAAATGGTGAATAGAACAGAATACAACATGAGTAGGAAACTTTACCATTTATCTGTCTTCTCATTGATAACTCATTTATCTATAACGTTAACCTTGTTTATTGATCAAGTGATCGATAAATATATTTATCTATAACTTTATCCAAAAACCATTTATCCAATAGGTTATTGATAAAACCTTAATAATGCAAATGAAGATAAAAGAGAAGAATTGAAGAAATAGTACCAGGAACTCGATAAAGTGATCGAGTATGTAGTTGCTTGATCAGGCTCGAGTAACATCTAATAATGGCTTTTCATTTCCTCATTTCTTCTAGTGCTTTTACTCAATAACATGTTTGAGTAGCATGTTGCTCGAGAGCTTAATCAATCAATGTAGAACTTCTGGTCTTTGCCTTAATAAATTCAAATTTTAATTTAAGCAAAATGAAGGTCAACTTTGAATGATTATAATTCTTCCAATTCAACTCCAAATTTTGCAAATGACCTATCCCCAGAAATATCTTTGAGTCTACTTTCTAATGCAACAAGAATCACCTCAAAATTCATTGTGGTTACAAAGTTATCTTTATCACAATCACTGAAGGTCAGAATAAAGATGTTAAAACCAACTGCAATGTTTCAAATAGCATATCTCCCTCATATGAAATTCTTTGAAGTTGATTTTGGTGTCCATGAACCGTGTTCTGAGTCTAGTTTCATATGAATCAAGTTTCACCTCAAACAGATTTGTGGTTTAAGAGATACTAGAGAAATACCGAACCTATATCAGAGCTAAACGAAGAACAGAGCATAACAGGGTATGTGTTTTATCGATAAATTGATCGATAAATGCCCCTTAAAATCACCTCTGAAGCTTACTTTCAATGTTTATATGAAAGGTGACTCAATATATGATTATATAACTTCCGGTTTGTGCATTTTAGCTTCCGATTGAGCCATTCAAACTTCTGATTGAGCATAGCAACCTCCAATATCAAATCTATCAATTTGAATCTTGATATTTCCATTTGAACCTGCAAGTTCTTCTTTTCTCAATCTCTCTTCTTCTTCTTCCTCTTGATCATTTTTCATAACTCAAAGTTTAACATAATAACTCCTTTCTTTTCGTAAAGAAACTATACAAGATATTAAATACGGTAGTTAGTCAAAGTATGAGACAAACAATTTATGCAAACTTTTTGCTTTATTATTTGACATCATCAAAACTAATCATCATATCTAACAAAAAGCACTGCTCGAAATAAACAAACCAGACCAACCAGGTCTATTTAGTCCGGGTTAGATTGAGTCTCGAGCTAGCATATTAGGCAAACTAGTCTAGTCCAACCTGTTGTTTATTCATATATTTATTATTTTAGTTTCTAATTAAATATCATTCATTCAAAATATCTATTTTCTCTTCCCCTTGCCCTTATCTAGAACATTCCCCACCAGTTCCTTCATTCCCCCCCTTTTCTCTATCAAGTATCAACTGATAGAGTCGAAAGGCGGTCATCCCCACTAAAAGGCTGCTAGAGTTTAACGGCAGTCCTCTCCTTAGAAGGGCTGGTGGTGTTTGAGGGCAACCCTCCCTTTCTCTAGGAAAACCATGGGCTTAAGAAAACTCTACTGAAGTGAGAGAATTGATGGAGATGAACAAATCTAAATGGAAAATAAAATGATCAGTAAATGCGAGAATGCCAATCTGGAATTCGAAACTAGATTAATATACTATTCATCTAGTTTGATCATGTGATTCCTCATCCATTCATAATACCCTGACCTTTGTTTATTTTAGATTTGAGTTTTCTGATGTTTTGCCTTTGTTCCATTTTTTGAAACCTCTTCTGGAACATCACGCCTCTTAGATGCCTCTTCAAAACAATGCTTCAAGTCCTTCCTCTCTACTTCTGTTGAAATATGTCTTATGACATTTTTTTCTGTTTCTTTTTAACTTTTGACTCGTATGTTCTTCCACAAATCATGTTGTTTTACCATATTTGTTATGTTGTTGCAATATTTATTGTTTATTATTTTGATTCTTGCTTGCTCCAAAATTTTTGTTGGTGGCTCTGCATTGAAACGCTTTGAGTTTCAATTTTTTTTTTAAATTTTTAATATGGTCTAGTAAACCAGTCTCGAGCTTGGGAGACCAAATTTGGACCAGTTTGTCTCCGGGTTTCTCCTGAATTAGACCAAACCACAGGCAGCAAATTCTAGCCTAGTCTAATGTTAGACTTGACTTTGAGTTAAGGGTAAACTCGATCTAGTTTGGTCTTTGTGCAGCCCTAAATATGGATGAAAGAATGTTACAATCAGGACCTGTTTTCAGAGGATAAAATACAATCATGATAATATCTACAATTTAACTATATGCTCTAACAAACTCTAAATCACCAATATTTAAATGTTTTTTTTTTGGCTAAAACCAATCATAAATATTTAATTCCCATACATTTATACCCTAATAATCGATATAATTTCAGCCAGATTGTCATAATATTTTCATAAATTACGATTATAATTATAACTTATGAATGCCCATTCTCCGTTACGTTGCAATTTGACATAAAAAATTTATGCCCATATTGATTTAAAATGTGATCATTTTGAAGCTCAAATTAGAATGTGACGGAGACTAGTATTTGACATGACACCATAATATATGCTATATATACTGCTGCATTCATATGTACGGCTCCCAGAATTCCTCGTAATCGTAAACGTATTATAAGAAAAAGTTTATATTAATATTGACAAAAATTATTCAATGGTCAAGACTAGAGGCTTTATTAATTAATATTGATAATAAAAATGTTGCTGCCCAGAATGCTAATCAACACAGAGATACTCCCTCCGCGGCTCCGCCTCTAATTTAAAATATAAGCTTTAAATAATTGAATTAGGTAACTTAAATATTGGTTAAAATTAATTAAAAATAATAAATTTGTGAAAAATGTAATTTATTTTTTTGAAATATCCCCATTTATAAAGGATGTGTGGGACTGAGAATGAGTAGAAGAAAAAGATAAGAAAAACAGTAATTAGTTAGAGATACAAATGAAAAAAAGAATGTATTAAATGATTAGATAAAGTCAATCTAAACCTTAAAAAAAAAAAGAACGAAAGCAAGATCCCTTAAAAAATTTAAAGCTTATATTTTGATCTGATGGAGTATAAAAATAAAAAAATACTACCGGTCCTAAATATATAAGATTTAGTTTGTTGTACAATTTTTATTATAAACTAAATCTTACATTCAGTAGTACCAGAGATAAGTGAAATGAGTTAACAATAACATTGACAAACATGCTTATGGCTTCGAATCTTGCATTTGCCACTTCGGCAGCTACTTTGGCATCTTCGGTTGCAAGCAGAGTGTTCACAATATGGTTCATGATAATCCCAACAACATTTTGATTTTCCATTCACTACTTCAACATACCCTGCAATACACACGCACATATCTGAATGTTGAATATGATATTTTGCTTATTGTCAATGGCAATATGAGTTGATATCAATTTTAGTTCTTAAGATTTGACTTTATTTTTGTTTTGGTACTGATAGAAAACACTAGTTTTGAATTTCAAAAGCCAAAATCAAAATGAAATCAAATTTTAAGAACTAAAATTGTATTAAACTAATAAATATTGATCCATTAGGTTGATGGTATTAATAATTTATCTAAAAACTTGCAAAAATAGAAAACAAATGCATGGACAAAATATACAAGGTCTTAAACCGAAAAAAGAAAAAGAGAAAGGAAGAAAAACAAGTGAAATAAACAAGATTTTAATTACTAAGATCAAAAAGAAGGAAATCAACCTGCATAGAATAGGAAGAGAATGATGAATAGAGACGCAATAACTTTTTCCTTACCCACTCTTGAGGGCAATAAACAAGACAATGCTGGAAGTTAAATTTCTTGGTCATATATATGTATACAAGCAACCATGGTTATTGGTTGCTTAAAATAAAATGAATAAATTGTTATCAAGCGTAATAGTGATAATAATTTAACAATATTCAACACTATCTACAAATATGGAAACCCATGGAAAAAAAAAGAAGTTAAATGCGGATTTATTACAATCATGTAACAATCGTTTTGATTTCTTGGGTAGATATGATCATACTTAGTTGAGATTTTCAAGAAACAATTTGTTTTTGAAACTTCAACAAAAAGTAATTAATTTCAATATATTTGACCTATTCCAAGATAGACTGGATTAAATTCTAACTTATTTTCATCTATCATTACCGTAGCTTCATTATATTGGAACTTGGAAGTTAAATTTCTAAGTATTATATATATAGGGGTTACTGGTTACTTAGAATGAATAAATTGTAATCAAGCATAATAATGGTAATAATTTAACAATATTCAACACGATCTATAAATATGGAAACCAAAGGAAAAGTGTCACATCCTAGAAAATTTCACCTGGATATAGGGAATTAAAATTGAGATAAGGGTCAATATAGGAACTAGACGGAAAGATAAATAACTTTTGATGTGAAACCCCGATAACATTTGGGTTGGTATTTTCGTAATTATCGGTTTAGGAAGAACAAAACAGAAAAAAATTGAGAAAAATTCTAGAAAATTCCTTAAAAATAAAAAAAGTGTAAATTAGAGATTTTGAAAACTCAATTGATGTTCAAAAAGTGAAATTATTGTGAAAATAAATTATTACGAAATTTTCTGTAAATGGAGGTTTTTCAGAAAAATATTAGAAAATCAAAGGAAAATAATTAGTTTAATTAGTTAGATGCCTCAATAAATTTAGAAAAAATATGTAAAAATCATCTAAATATTTATTTGAATTTATAAAATTATTTTAGGCCTTGGAAGCTTAGGAATTAATTTTAGAGAATTTATATTTCCACAATGACATTGATAGAGGCCTTATTAGAGAAAATTCAAAATAATTACCTAGAGGTGGCAAAAAATTCTGAAAATTTTCAGATCATGTTCTCATATTAAAAGGTGAATTATCATGAAGATAAATGAATTTTATATGTCTGGAAAAATTTTAGAATGTTACTAGTGAATAGTAACCGATAAAGTTTTAAAGTGGTTTGAGATTTTGCTTTGGGATGTGAGCTAACTTTTTGGACCAGCCCAAGCCATTTTTGGGGTCCACATTGATCCCCATAAGGGTCTAATTTTGTTGCTCGCTAACCACTCCACATAATTAAATAAATGCAAAATTAAGGGATAAATGCTTGGAAAACTCTAGAATTGTGCCACTTGTTCAAATCCAAACTTCTTCGGCATTTGATGGCTGCTACATACTCCCATGAGGTGGCAATTTTCGGCCAAGTAAGGGGGAGAGAAGGCAGATTGCAATTTTTTGTATATACCCCTCTTGAAAATACAAAGAAATGTCTGAAAAATTGGAAAAATAGGGGAGGTGCTGCCACTATAGCTTCAGACCTTAAGGACTGAAAATTTGAAGGGTTGTGGACAAGGAATCATTCAACTTACATCAAGAAAACATCAAGGTATGCTTAAGCCCTCTTATCCCTAAATTTCAAGCTAGTTTAGTTAAAGTTTTGGCTTGAAATTCTAAGGCTAGATGTTGCCCTATTTGAGTCTGATCATGAAAGGTTTAGGGACGGATAAAAACTTTAAATATCAAATGGAATAAGCATGATCAAAAATATGATTCCATATTTGAATTCCTCATGAAAAATTGTGTGGGAATGAGTCATGATGTTATTAATTCTAAAGGAAAAATTATTTTGTTAAAAATCAAAGAAAAAGGGGGAAATTATTAAGTTAAAGATAAAGTGTTATGTTCAAGTGGTTTGGCTATTAATGTGGCTTATGTTTATACTTGATTTAATAGGCTTTGTGAGGAGGAGTTAAGGAGGATCATTGTCCCTTGAGGAGACCAAATTAATCAAATGATAAAAGGTCGTATTGAATTATAATTTGATTGTTTAACTTGTTTATTTAATGTGATTATGTTGGTTGCTTGGATGGAGGAACTTGTGTTGTAATCTTGATTGACTGGATGACTTTGGGTTATGCTTTGGCCAAATGCATGGAATTATATCAATATGGAAGTATTGAAGTTCCTCTCCTAGCATGATATGAAGCATGATTTTATGTGATTTGATTGTGTCTTGAGGTATGATAACATGTCACATTGTAACTTGCTTGATTTACATGATAATTATAATTCAATTGCTATTGAGATTTCTATGAAATCTCATTCCTCGTATGTCAATTTATGTATCAATTAGGAGGTGGCTCATCCATGGATCAAGGCAAGGAGTTGGTACTGGGATAAAGAAGTTTGATGAATATTATGTCATTTTGGATTTTATGTAATATGTTGACAATCTTTATAATGATGTTGTAATGGATCATAGATTGTATTGTCTTGTATCTATGTTTATGAAATGTGCTATAATGCTGGAAACATGGATGATGGAATGCTCAATTGGGTTGGCACATGGAAAAAGGGAAGAAAATTCAGGAAAGTATTAACAGGGGGTAAAGATGCCTAAAACAAAGGCAATTTTGTGCCACATAAATAATGAGCAAATAATAGAATCTGGATATGAAATTTTACAAGCTAATAGATCTCATTTTTAGTTTTAAAACAAGTAGTAAACCGTCAAAATTGGAGTTTTGTGCTAAGGGTTATGCTCTTCCAAAGTTGGGCTAAAATACTGAAAAATCAGAAACTGACCATTTGAACAGTGTAACTTGTCAAATTTTCTGGATTTATTTCGTGATGAATTGATGCCAATGAGTATTTTTCCCTTATAGTAGACATGACAATATTCAAATAGAAATTAGAGCTGCTTCGTTTCGATTTTTCTACTTTTAGTTATGAATTTTTAAAATTAGTAAAGACTTCAGTGAAATGTGAATAGTGCGTAGATGCACCTTGTGACTTTAGGTCACGACTTGGGAAGTTGAAGTCGTGACGTAGAAATTAAAAATGGCCTCTGTGACTTCAAGTCATGACCTGGAAGTACCAAGTTGCAACTTAGACATTTTGTGACCTCAAGTCACGACTTGGAAGCACTGAGTTGCGACTTAGACTGGGAAAACGAAAAAGTTTTAAATTTTTAAACATTTTCTCAGGCTTAAAGGTCATATACTGATCCTAAAGGGTTCCAATTGCTATATAATGAAGTAATAAAGGAACTGTGAAAAAAAGAAAATTAAATGATGTTTTATGGGTCGAGATCGTCCTCTCAACATCTCTCAGCATCCCAATATGTTGCGTCTAGATTGATCAAAGAGCTTATAATGTACCACATCATCATGCTATTAAAAATTAAAAATAAATCTGACTAATACTATAAAATTATTGAGTACTTTTAAAGTTTTTTTTTTAAAATTTTTTTTGGAGTAGAACACTAAATTTTTTGGACCTCCTTAGTTTAATTATAAAATTTATTGAGATCCAGACTAATATAAATTGAGTTAGATAAGACTGTAAAAGGAAGCAAAACTCTATTGTCAAGTATTTTAATTAAAAATTAAAAATTAAAATACTTGGTATGCCTGTGTTGTCTTTTATGGTCCTATCTAACTCGGTCTATATTAAATTGTACTGATAAGTCTAGAAAATTGTATATAAATATTTGGTACTGGATGCATAAAAAAATATTTTTGGATGTTGGATGTACCTAAAAAAATATTTTAGAGTGTTGGATGTACAAAAAAATACTTCATCAACACATGAAAAAATATTTTAAAATACTATATGCACCACAAAATATTTTAAGATACTGAATACGTCTGAGAAAATATTTCGGAGTGTTAGATGCAGCTTAATCTAAAAATCAAAGCTGGTAAAAAATTTACCCTATATAATTAAAACTTATCTTTAAATTTTTATAGCATAATAATGGGGCACATCATGAACTCTCAGATTAATCTCAATAGCCAAAATTTTGATGCTGAGGGACGCGCAAAGAGAGAGAGAGGGCGCTGAGAGTATCCTCTTCCATGCTTTATAACGATCTTATAACACTCGTTTTTTATTTTATCAAAAAAGAAAAAAAAATCATCTTGATTTCTTGGGTAGATTTGATCATTAATTAGTTGAAATTTTCAAGAAACCATTTGTTATTGAAATTTGAAAAAAAATTAATTATTTCAATATATTTGACCTATTCCAGGACATATAGGCTCGGATTTTTTTAATGGATGGACCATATAATGTAATCTTATTTTCATCAGAAAATTAATCTTTTGGTCCCTGTAATTTTTAACTCATTTGTAACTCAATTCCTATACTTTCACTCAGTGCTACTCAGTCCCTATAGTATTAACTAAGTTGTAATTCAGCCCTTAGATTTTGATTTGCTGCAACTTAGTCCCTATAATTTCAATCATTTTATAATTTAGCTATTGTGTTCTAGAAAAAATAAAATTATAGGTCCAATAAAGGTTATATAATGGTTAAAACTATAGGAACTGAGTTACAGCGAGTCAAAGTTCAAAGATTGAGTTACAACCGAGTTAGAACTATGGGGATTGACTTGTACTAAGTCAAACTATGGAAATTGAGTCACAAATGAGTCAATACTAAAAAGACCAAAAGATTAATTTTTCCTATTTTCATTTATCATTATGGTGGCTTCATTATATTTGTTTTTTTTAGTTTCCTTAAAAATAAGATTTGAATAATTTTGTTTTCAAAATGGTAAGAAAATATAATTGGAAAAATAATAATTTATTAAACTAACTATCATTTCTTTCCCGCACGATGCGCCAGGTGCATTTGCTTATATTAAACCGCAAAATTCACTATGAAGTAGCTCCTTCCTTCTGCGGATCTAGCAGTGAATAGGTTAAATAGGCTTTTGTTCATAACAGAAGCCTTGATTTTAGCACCTTGCAACTCACGAATTGATGATTGGTATGCATAAAGTAAACCATGAATAACATGACTCAAAATGACCAAACATAAACAGACACGGATACAAATCCTAATGAATTCATTTATTTGACCAACTACGTCCTCATCAATTAGCACCATTGAAATGTAAAACAACTCAGCTGGAGACTCTTTCTGGCACACATTCCACCTCCCTATCACACAAACAACAATCCTCTAGCGATCTATCTTGTTATTCAGGTTGTTGATCCAAGCACACCTCAAAGAAGACATGATCACACAATGAGACTGGTTGTAACAACTTCACTTTTTACCAAATAACTAATCAATTAGAAGTAAGCGGAATCACATTTGATGGCCAAAAATATGAAAAATTAACCTTAAAAAATCTAGTTCTCGGATTAATATTCACAGCAACCCACATCTTGGCCAAACTTTGAAAAATCATAATTAATTCTAGAAAAATTGAAATTCAGTGATTTTGAGTTCTATTGGGAGCTCTTTGGATTATCTTTTGAGAAAAAATAGTTTCTGGATGAATTGTATTCAAATTCAAACCCATATTAACTATCAAAAAGTACTGTTTATTTGGTCATTTCCTAATTTTTTGATATTCTTGCCTAACTATGGATAGGCATATCTCCTTGTACAAATATTCATTTGAGGTTTGTTACCACTCTTTTTAATTAGAAAAATGAGATCTACTTTCCTATAAAATTTCATGATCTAACTCACTCGATTGGTCAAAAGCATGTTGGTCAAAGTTTGACCCCAAAATGTTGACTTTTATCCCCTAATTGTTTTGCCTCTTCATACTTAAGCTCTAACTCGACATGCTATCATTCAGCCACATAATTAGATATAATAGCATACTTTGGCATATATTTGCATCAAAATATAGCATAGGGTCATCCAAAAAGATTAATTACAAATATCCACATAATTTCAAGAAAAGGTCAAGTCATATAAAGCTTCATAACATTAATCATTCCTTCATGCATTGATCACTGTATTGGAATATGAGAGGGGTAAGATTAATAGGAATCTTAGTAGCATAGCATCGCATTTACAATGTCACACTTATGCAAAGTATTACATGCCACATGCATTAACTAGCACACACTTTCAACTTCATTCACATGCCATGGCTAATTCATAACACTCAACATTTCATAAGCTAAGGCATTACATGCATGGAGTTATACATCATATAACATCATAATCTTATCCATATCATGGCATAGCAATATAGCATAACATCTAGCAATAAATATAATGCAAGGTAACATTTAAATGATAATTGCTAGCTACCTCTTTTAATGCTTATCCTCTTGTCTTCAATCTCCTCCCCTTAGAAAATTCTTCTTTTCTTTTGATGCCAAACTTATTGGTAACACAATAGGGCATCACACATTATTATTCCATCCAATACATTAGTCACATAACCCTTAATCCCCCCTTTTATTTTTTTACATTTTTGGGTTATTATTTCTAGCTTTGATTCCTTAATCCCTTCGAGTTATTCCTATATAATTTTTCATGTAGAATCCAAATATCAATTTAAATTTATGAAAATCCAATTCCTCCCTATTGATCTTCATTTGGCCGAATCATAGGGGAATTGATTCTAAAATTTTCACTTTCAATTTTAATGCTTCGAAGCTTTCTTTCTTGGCATTTCCTTACACCATTTCATCATTTAAACACGTTCAAAGTATCAAATTGAATTAAATCCAACTCTAACCCCTATTTCTCTTCTTTGCTAAGACAATACATAAGGTTTAGGGGTTGGATTTTCTTTTCAAAACTCAAGCATAACTAATTAATTCCCACTCTTTTTAAGTGTTTAATCAATGTTTCAATCTCTTTCCTGTTTTCCCTCCATTTTTTTTCAAAAATTTGGTAGTATTTCCCCCTAAGAAAGTGGCCACCAAATCAACACTGAAACACCTAAAAATTGTAACGTCCTAAATTTTTATTGAGTTTTAGTAGCCCTTTAACTTTAATTTTTGGAATACTTTAGTGTTTAAGCTTGAATCTTGGTATTGGTTTGAGATTAAGGTGAGTTGTTGGAGCAGGTGAACAATCCCTCTCGGGATTAGTTCGCTGCGGCTAAGTTAGAGGGATGCTGCGGTGAAGCTATTCAGGTGAGTGAGATTTTCCCTCTTAGGAATGTCTCACCGCGACGAAGTTAAGGGGATGTTGCAATGAAGGTTGTTTAGGTGAATGAGAGTTCTCTCTCAGGAAACTCTCACTGTGACGAAAATAGGAGTTCGCTGCTACAAAATCGGGTTTTTAGGTGAGTAAATCCCTCTTGGGATTAGTTCACCACAGCGAAGTTTTGGATCCACTGCGGCGAAAGGTCTATGTGTATAAATTCGTAGGAGGGGGTCTATTATGCAAAAATTTAAATTTCTGAAGGTGGGAGTTGGAGCTCTGCTAGGGTTTTGAATTTTTGGCTTGGAGTTAGCGGCAGTGGTTTTTGCACTAAAGATTTAGAGGCATTATCTGTATGGCCCCCAGTTTGAAGTTTTTAGTGACCATAAAAGTTTGAAGTACTTAGTGGATCAGAGAGAGTTGAATAACAGACAGCGTCGCTAGATGGACTTCTTGAAAGACTATAATTTTGAGATTAAATACCATCCTAAAAAGGCCAATGTGGTAGCTGATGCTTGGAGCAGAAAAGCAGTGCATGTGTTTTGTATAAGCTTGAAGGAACAGTTCTTGCTCGAGGAATTATTGGATATTCCAATTTTACTGTCAGAACAGACCACTTTATGTGTAGTGCTTGGGGATTATGAATTCTATCAAGATTTACAAGCAACTCAGTGGGAAGAGGATCAACTGGTAACGATTCGAGTTGAACTAGAGAATGGCCCAGTGCAGGACTATGAACTTGGAGATATGGACCTCCTTAAGTATAAGAACAGGATTTGTGTTCCCTGTGATGGGAGATTAAGAGAACTATCCTAGAGAAGGCTCACTGAAGCTGTTATGCCATTCACCCCGATGCAACTAAGATGTACCATGACCTGAAGTGGTAGTATTGGTAGCCAAACATGAAGAAAGAGGTGACCGACTTTGTACTCCGATATTTGACTTCTCAGAAAGTCAAGATAGAGCACCAAAAGCCTGGAGGTTTGTTGCAAGGGTTAGAAATCCCTCAATAGAAGTGGGACAACATCTCTATGGATTTCATTGTGAGTTTACCGATGACACCCGAAGGTTGTGATGCTATTTGGATGGTGGTGGACAAATTGATGAAATCCGCTCACTTTTTAACATATAAGATCAATTATACTTTAGAGAGGATGGCCAAGTTGTACATGGATGAGACCATCAAGCTCCATAGGGTTCCGTTGAGTATTGTCTCAGACCAAGATCCATACTTTACTTCTAACTTTTGGAAAGTAGTGAATGTGGCTTTGGGTGCTAAGTTGAAGTTCAGTATGGTATATCACCTGTAGACTGATAGACAAAAAAAGCAAATAATTTAGACACTAGAGGATATGTTAAGGGCTTGCGCCATCGAATTCAAGGGAAGTTGGATTGATCACCTACCCATGGTTGAGTTTACCTATAAAAGTGGTTACCAAGCCAGTATCTAGATGGCCTCTTATGAAGCACTCTACGGCTGGAAGTGTCGATCGCCTCTCTACTAGATAGAACTAAGTGAAAGAATGGTGTTAGGACCAAACTTAGTGGATGCCATCATAGAGAAAATTAAGATCATTAACCAAAAGTTGTTGGCAGCTCAAAGTCAGTAGAAGAGTTATACTGATAGGAGAAGGCGACCATTGGAATTTAGTGAGGGTGACCATGTGTTTTTTAGGGTCACGCCCACTACTGGCATTAAGAGGTCCATTAAAGTGAAGAAGTTATCTCCTAGATTTCTTAGTCCCTTTGAAATTTTGGAGAAAAATGGAGAAGCAACCTATCAGGTTGCTTTACCTCGACACTTGTCCAATGTGCATAATGTGTTCTATGTGTCCCAACTAAAGAAGTACCACCTGATCCATCTCACACCCTAGAACCTAAGGAGGTGGAGCTACATGATAATCTAACTTACCAGGAAGAACTAAAAAGAATCCTTGATGCAAGGGACAAGTAGTTGAGAAATAGAACCATTCGGTTGCTAAAATTGTTCTGGAGATGGAGGAACGGATGCAACACCAATACCCTCATTTGTTTTCTTAATAATTGTTTTGGTGTTTGTTTGTGTGGTTTGTTGTGTGAATTCTTGAATTTTGGGGACAAAATTCCTTAGTTGGGGGAATTGTAATGTCCTAAATTTTTATTGAGTTTTAGCAGCCCTTTAACTTTGATTTTTGGGATAGTTTAGTGTTTAAACTTGAGTCTTAGTTTTGCTTTGGGATTAAGGTGAGTTGTAGGAGCAGGTGAACAATCCCTCTCAGGATTAGTTCGCCGTGGCGAACTGAGGAGTTCAGGAAGAGTTTCTTCTTGCCGTGTTTTGTCATAGATAAGTTAAAGAGACGCCATGGCAAAGTTGTTCAGGCGAACGAGATTTTTCCTCTCGGGAAGGTCTTGTCGTGGTGAAGTTAAGGGGACGTAACGGTGAAGGTTGTCTAGGTGAACGAGAATTCCCTCTTGAGAAACTCTCACTGTGGCAAAACTAGGAGTTTGTCATGGCGAAGTCAGGTTTTCAGGTGAGTAAATCCCTCTCAGGATTAGTTCGTTGCAACGAAGTTTTGGGTTCGTTGCAGCGAAAGGTCCGCCTGTATAAATTTGCAGGAGGGGCTCTGTTATGCAAAAATTTAAATTTCTAAAAGTGGGAGTTGAAGCTCTACTAGGGTTTCAAATTTTTGGCTTGCAGGAGGTGTTTCTAAGGGTTTATTGCCTCAAATAAGTGATTTTAACCTCTAATCTACTCTTTCTCTCGGAATTTTTGAGGATTCTATAATGAAAACCTAGAGCTTTTCTAGATTTTGTTGGAATTGAGGTTTTTGACTGATTATTTTGAGTTTAAATGATTGTTAGGGGTTAGTCTGAGTGTTTAATCGAGGTAGTTATCTTGGCCATGGAGATTTTGAAGTTTTGGGAGTTGGGGTTTATGGAAAATGGAGGATTATGATTGAGGATGATAATATAGAGGTTGAATTTAAGTTTCATGATTTGGGCTATGATAGTGTGAGTTAAATTGAATGTCTAATCGGTTTAAAATATTATTAGGACTTGATTTGTTCTCTTTGGGCATTTGGGTGTGAAATTCCTGGAGTAGGTCTTTGAAGTTTTGCATCCAATTAATGTTGTGAATGGGGAACTAAGTTTTAATTCACTCTTGTGGCTTTTGAAGTGTTGCTATGATTGTTTGGCGCTTTTGAGTTGGGTAGAGTTTTGGTAAAGGTTAGGCATTTTGTGTCACCAAGTGTTGCTTTGATCACTTTATTAGTTTGATAACTAATACATGGTGGTTGTATATTTGTGTGCTTGTGTAGACTAGTTGTAAGTCTTGTTGGTGCACGGGACATTGTTGGTGGTTTGTAAATCCTTACTCAGGTAAGAGGTAACTACTTTCCAATTCTTCGCACATGCTATCATGGTATTGTGAGCAGTTTTGTTATTTTCTCAGTTTGAGTAACAATTTATTATCGAAATGTATTTTGTATATTGAAAAGAAAAATTTATCTTGTGGGGCTTTGTATGATGCTGAATGTTTTGGGCAATTTGGAAGTTACGCCACCTATTAAAGTACTTTTGAAATGTCGACTTACTCTTTGGTGAAAATGCTTAAGCATGATTCATGTGTTGGGACATAGTGAGAGACATGATTGATACTACTACATGGTAAGGCCTCCATTAATGCATGATGGTTGGCTTCTTATGTCCCCTAAAGTAAGGGATAGGCATTTTGGACTCCTTACATCCCCCATAGTGAGGGATAGGCCGGGTTCGACTCTTGAGAATCCCCTAAAGTGAGGGATATGGTTGATGGATTGTATCACTGCACTTGCATGATTTTTTTGGCTAACGTTTATGAGATTACATGGTAATTGCCCTACTTGACACCTCACGAGCACTTACTAGTTTGTACTTCGAATTAGAAATCTTGGTTACTGGGAAATTAGTCTCACCCCGTGATTTATAATGTTTTCAGGTGAAGGCTCTAGGAGTGTGCCGCTAGGGAGGGATGCAGAGGCTTAAGCTACTTCAGCAGTAATGCCTCTGGCTTGTATGCTATGCATTGTTGATTGTATATTGCCATATATAGGGTTATTTGGAATATTTTGTTGGTCATAGTATAATTGTAAATAGGAGAAATATTTAACTCATTTTGTTGGTCAAAGGCCATTTTTGACTTTTTATGAAATTCTAGCCTTTGTTTATTTGACAACTAGATGGGCTTATGTGTGATTTTTTTGTTTACCCAGGCCTGAGGCTCAGAGGCCTAATGAAATGAGATGAATGTTTTGGTTGCATACAACAAATTTTGGGTTTCAACCCATAGGTTTAGATGTCGGTTTTAAAATATATACAAATTTCTTTTCTACTATGGTAGTTTGTTGCAACGGTTTTCCTTTTCTGTCATAGTAGTGGTTAAATGATGAGTTTTACATACTTAATTGAGAAGGAGTTTTACAAAAATAGTCCCACATAAAATCACAAGAGGCATAAAAGCTTACCTTGATGGTTACTTGTGCTTGTGTGGACTTTCTCTCTCTAGGGTTTGCTTTTCTCTCTCTTAAATTCAAGACCAACAACGTCTCCCCAAGGTCCCTCAAGTGTGCCGAAAATGTGAGTATGGGAGGGGGCATTTATAGTAATTTGATTAACTCTTAGCCCTTGATTTTCAACAAAATTACAAGAGTTAGATGGACAAATCCTAGCCCTCTACAATTCTTCTAAAAATAATAAAAAAGTAAATAAAAATAAATGGACAAATTTTAGTCTTCAAGAACATGATCTTGCCACTTGTCCACATGATGGTGATGATCTCACATGCTTATGTCATGCCAAGATTAATTAGCCTAATCTTGATTAATTCCTCTTAATCACCTTCTAGAAAATCTATTTTCTTTTCATTTTTATTTAAATATTTTTCTCTAAATGGGCCATTTTAGGTGTGATATATGTGCCTCTTGAGCTTGAAAAATTTACAGAAAAATACACCTCCCCCTGTATCCTAACATTGGCTTGGGTACCGATACAGTACTAGATGAATTTTTTCTATATTCTGTCTAATTTATTGTCTCAGAAAATTCATCTCAATGAATCATTAAAGTCCTCTTAGTGTAGGGAAGTTCCATGGTTTTTCTCATAATTTAGTTCACTCCAAAATCCTCTAAATTTCATTTCCAGCAAAATCGGCATTTTATCGACAACAATTCTGTTTTAAATATCATTAAAGCTAACCTCCTTACCTTTTGAAGTCAGGGACAATTTTATAAATTATGATAATCCTTAAAAAAGTTTTCACATTTTTCCTAGAATTATTGAGGCCTCTAAATATTTTAAAAAAAATTAACTTTAGTTACTATTACTCAATGTAACAAAAAATATCTAGAAATATAGAAAATTTTACATTAATTTATTTTCCTTTCAATAATTCCTCTGGGGCCTCAAACATTGTTCCTTTCCCCTTAATTATATTTTGCATGATTTTTTTGGGAATTTTTAGGAATTTCTAATCTAACTTCCCAATCATATCTTTCTTTAACTGATATTTCAAAAATATCAGTCTGGCCACTATCCGGTTTCAGTTCAAAACTTGTGAGAACTATGTCCCCTCTACACTAAAAGGTCCTTGGTTTATTTTGTTTTCCTTATCTTTTAGGTTAAAATTTTCAGGATGTTACATTGGTGCTTAAAAAATGAACTATGAACTAATTTAATCACATACACAACATTAGACCATGATAACCAAACCCACACAAACTAGCTACTATATATAGCCATTAATGATTGATGCTTGGCGAGAAACTAGTGAGTGGACAATGTTATCCTTCAAAAAAAATTTTATATCTACTTCATATGCATAGTTTGATTTAAAATCTAATATTTACTTCACATGTAGAGCCTAAGCTAAAATTAGACATCATCACTAGTTCTATCACAAAAAACTTTACTCTCACCCTTCATTAAATGCATTACAATACTTCTAATATCTCATACACATGGTTACTTTTTACTTTCAATTGGACTGAGATCAACATATGAGGTGTACTTCCCATGTTTTAAGGAACATCCTCAATTATTACTAACCCTAAACTCTATTAAGGCCCACAATTCTAAATCTGCAATACTTATCTAGAATGAGGCATTATCATCAACTCTATCACAATAACTTGTACTCCCATACTTCATTAAGTGTGTAACATCCTAATTTTCACATCTCTAATATTTAAACAAATTTTTGTAGAATAGGTAGAGGTTAAATATATATGCAATTAAAATAATTCTGATTTTATGTATGTGTGTGTATGAGAAAATGAATAAAATAGTAATGTTAAGAAGTCCCATATTAATTAAATGATAGGAAGATGGATAAAATAGCAATGTTAAGAAGTCTCACATCGACTAAATGATAGGAAGAGGAAGCTCTAGGAGCCTATATATAGGTGGTAGTAGGGGAGAGTTAAAGATGAATTAAATAATTTTCGCACAAAACTGAGACAGTCTCAGTAAAGTGCTGTTTACGAGTTTGTAAACCATTGGATCGGGCTGAAATTTGGTCAGCTGATTCTAGGCTTCAAACTCATTAGTTTCAACGGTTGGATCGTCAATTTAATGTCTAATTTACAAGTTATTAGGTATGTTTTTCATTTATTTTTTTAGATTTGGTAGATAGAATACTAAATAGTAAATTAGTGTTTTTTAAATTTGTTCACCGTTGGATTCACCCGAAATTTAGAGAGTAGTCTTGTGACATGTAAGACATTAAATTCAACGGTTGGGTTAACAATTAGACTTCTACAGTAAGAATAAATTAACTCATATTGAGGTTGTCTGTCTAAATTCTTTGAAGATAGAACATAAGTTATAAATTAAGGGTTCTCTATCTAGGTTATGAATTTGGTACTTCAAATGATATAATTTAATAATTAAAGATAACGTAAGTTAAGGGAGCCTAGGAATTGAATATAAATCATCATATATATGTTTTTACCCCAAACCTTAGAAAAAGCCTTCCGAGCTAGAATTTCGAGTAACAGCTGAAGGTATTAGAGGGAGCGTTAAAGGTTAGAAATTTGTGAGTAGTTTACTCTAATACTATGGAAATAATGTTTTAATTTCAATTGTAGATATAAATCCTATTATGGCATTTTCGAGTACGGGCCTCGTTTGTACTTGATTGTTAGTTAGGAGACTAGGTAACTAAATTTATATCTGTTACATGCATTGGTATGAGGTTGGTGAGTGATTTTATGACCAAGTTTCGTATACATATATTATGTTTTGTATGAACTGTCTTGTGGGATACTGTTTTGAAAAGGATTGAAATCGTTTGTTTTGTTAGACATTAATGATTATCACTATGAGGTGTTATTCTGGAATTCAGTTGATTATGCATATAAATGTGTTATTTTGAACCCTGTGCATCTAGTTTGGGTGGGGGAAGGACATGATTGGAGTTATTGAGATTTATGTACTTACCACGTGGTATTGGCCTCTACACAAAGCTCTATGGTTGGCCACTATTATTGTCCCACTAATTCTTCAAAAGACCGCAACACTCCACTAGTTCTTCAAGGGGGGACCCATAGTTCACTGAGTGCTCTGTGGTTTTTGGCCGGTCCATATCACTCGAGTGGTGAGCTTGTCAGAGTAGCCAGTCAAATAGAAAAAACTTAGCCCATGGGTCCAGTCAGCGGAAATAAGGAGGATATAAGGATGGATTTGGGTTCATGGATTTCATATGACATGGTATCTTCATTTGATATTTATATTTTTTGAATAAAATAAAAAGTATGTTATCTCTTTTGAAATTTACCAGCTGTATGAGATTAGCAAAAATATTCAACTTTTATAGTTATTGTGAGTTTAACTGTTAAATAAATGTCTATTGATTGTCTTTAGCTCGGTGTATCCCACTTGACACCTCGCTAACCCATGCTAGTGTGTGTGATATGTAGGGTTTTAGTTACTGAGATGTTGTCTCATCTCTATTGTTTAACATTTTTCAGGTGAAAGCTTTAGAGAAAGAACATTAGGGAAGGCTCAGGAGGAGTAAAACTACATTAGCGACTTGTAGCGTCTCCTCGATTTATGAGCTATGTTGTATCCTGTATATTGGCACCTTAGGATAAACTGTGTTTAATTGATTCATGCATTATGTTTTATATCTTTTGAGTTTTACTGTTGTGATATGTGTGCTGTTGGTTGGCCAGAGGCCCAGGATCACATGTGATTTGTTTATAAATTTATTATAAAATATGAATTTCTCATTTAATTCTCAATATTTCGATCTATAAGCAATATTATATGTTGTTTTGTGAACATATTAGATGAGATTGATCATTTCTTACATAGGTTGTATTTGAATGAGTTAAGAAAAGTTCTTTTATCTGTGATAAGATGTATGATTGGGTGCTGCTCTTTTCTATCACGGATAACATTATGATATAATTAGTTAGTGTAGATGACTATGATACAATTTGGGTTCGCAATTAGCATTGTTTTGTTATAAAAAGCTATTTCTTAAAGTTACTATATATATATATATATATATATAAAAAAGGTTAAGTTTTTCGATTTATTTAGGAAGGTTGTTTCAAAATACACCGCATTCATTGTTCTAATTTGAAATCCAGAAAATCACCTTGAGATATTTTGGATGTGCTTCCTAAAACTTGATATCCATCCTCAATCCAGCATAAACACTATAGAGCCACACTTATCTATACCTGTAACACTAGTATGAGGGGGAACAATGGGCTGAAAACTCACCAGAAAAATGAGGATCTGATAAGCAACATCTTCTGTGCTCCCCCTTATCTACTAGGCAAAAACTCTCAACCTCCATGACAAATTGTAGCACTACTTCCTATAGTCTGGACACATTATCTACTCAACTCTACAAGGAGACACTAATCAACGTATTGACACATTGGCAACCCTAATATTTTACTCTAACAATTGACACTTTCACACTCATTTGTATAGCCCTAATGATTTTTATATGCTATATAACTTAATCATATTTGTTACTTTAAACTCAATTTGTGATTATAAACTTGTTTAGTTTAACCATCACTACAAATTACAAATATAGTCACCTTGTTTAGTTTGTTTACTTAATTATATACCATTTGATTACTGCAATCACTCTAACCTCATATATAATCTTTGTCATTGATCACATTAACTTGTAATATACTCCTCCAATCATTAATATAAGACCTATTTAACTAATTTCATTAAATTAAAAAATTTAGGTAAATTGGTTAATTATAATAAATATGACGTATTTTACCTAAAACATCATAATCATCTTTTTTAATATCCTCCCTATTTTCCTACTTGATTATGGTTGATAAATATAAGAAATAGATCTTATATTAGAAAAAATTGATAAATATGAGAATAAGTCTTATATTTGGGATCAAAATCAACTTAACAATTAAGTCCTGTATTATATATATAATTAACATAATCAATAAAATTGATATAAACTAGCTTTGCATATTATGGTTTTTTTAATTAAGACTATAATCACACTCATCTAATGCTTGCTCATGTCGCTTGGTAGATGTTTAAAACTTTTTGTCCTTCATTGGTCACATTGACTTGTAATATATATAATTAACATAATCAAGAAGTTAGTATAAACTGGCTTTACATCTTATGTTTTGTTAATTAAGATTATAATTATACTTTTCTAACTTTCACTCATGACTCGACTATGATTATAATCAAAATATAATAATTCATTGGCTATCAACAATGATGGAAATATTTAATAAATTATAAGAACTATATATAATACAATTTGAATATGTTTCTTTGCCAGTACATACTTGAACCATACAAAAAGTTTCGAACAGTGCATATATAAAATATTACAATTTTTAATCAACTCCAAAAATGACCATATGTGACCACATCACTAAAACTTTTGTCCTAAGATAACATATACATTCCAAAATCAAAAGATTCAAATTCAAAAGAGATCAATAACATCAAAATGTAATCTAGTACCGGTAGATGTGGCAATAAATCAAATCAGGAACTCCCCTTTGTTTTAAACAAAGCCTCCTCTTATGAATGATCTCATAAAATGTAGGATTCTAGAAAACCCTTGTAGCACTTGCATAGCTAGTCAGGGATGAATTTCCTGTAAACCCATAAAGATAAAACTCATCACCATGATAAAACAAGCAAATCTAAAGACAAAATAAAGCTATAAGTGCGACTTAAACAAAATAACCATGATAAAAGTGTCACCTTAATCCCTATTCACAAGCGCATATATATTTTTTAATGCAATGGAATTAAAGGACACACAACTAAAAACCATAAGTGCATAATATACCACAACCACAAGCTTGGTCATGTACTTCAAGGGCTTAAACTCATTCCATACTCTCCCAGTATTATCACCATACAGCTCAACCACATACAATTCTTGTTGAATCATACAATGAACATATATAAATGACCTATCAGTTACATACATTTACTAGCATAATCTTAGAAAATCTTAATAGAAAATAATCATACAAAACATATTCACTCAACTCTTCATCCACAATCACAGACTCCATAACATGGGTGTGCGTGCCCTTATCCCAAGTCCAACCATTCTGCTTAACAAACACCAGCAAGCCAATAACATCTACCTAGTCATTACCAAACATTAATCGGCTTGAAATAATAAAAATAGAAATTTGTGAACATTTGCATGCTGTAATCAAGAAGTACCTACCTATTATTTGGCACCCGGAGACCACTCATGCCTCATGGCTTCAACGGGCATGAACTTGAAGTAATGGTTCGGAAGTAAAAAAATGTTGTTGTTCTATTAGAGTGCTAAACATTCTAATGATATGATACCTATCATGTATACCCTTTTCTCTAAGACCAATTATGAAATTTTGTATGAAGTAGGCCTCCTCCTCAACTAGCAAATTGAAAAATCGATCAATCATATGGCTTCTGTCCACTTGGAATAATATCCTTGTGCCTTTCACCCCATCCCAAAAAATAAGAAACTAAAAGCTAGAAGAGCACAAACTTTTCCTAATACCTACTCATCAAAAACAATCATTTACAATGATGCTAGCCTCTTCAGACAACCAAGTCCCTTTCATATATGTCAATGTTTGTCCTTGGGTAAACCTTGCCTATGTTCACTAGAACTCGCAAAGTCTCCCCCAGAGACAGCAAATCAATGAGTTTGTCATATTCCTTGGCCATGGTTGTAGTGTAAAATCAGTGGAAGGAGAGGATATATGACAGTAAGAACTAGAAAAACCAAAGAGGGAGCAAAATAGCTTCCAAGAACAAGTAAAAGATATGAGTTACTCAAAATGAAAAGGACGAAGTATAAATAATCAAAGCAAACAAATATGACATACAAAAAGGCTATACTCAAAAAAACTTGGGATAATTACAATAAGTTTCAAGAAAAGAATGTATTTACTATAAAGTCCCAATGACAACTAAGCAACTTGTAATAACAAGGTTTAGAGTAGAAAATGACAACTCTTTACTTGTCATTGGAAATTTTTTGTACTTATTTTCTTTTCACGAGACACTATTGTAATTCGCCCAAAAAACTTACAATAGTGACTATCAAAGATATTGAAGACAATGTTCACCAAAAAAAACATTGAAGACGGTAAAACAACATACAACCCCATACATAAGTGTAAGATCAACTCATGAATGATCACCATTGCAATGCAATAGATGAAGTTCAGCCTATGATAAAATGCCTACGAAGAATAAATCATTATGATAATGAAACCTACCTCGTACAACAAATAAAGACCAATGACACATAACTTAACTTGGCCTTTCAAAGCACTTGGATGGTTTCCATAAACAACCCATGTGCACGCACCCAATAAAACACGCACCTTCATCCCACTAGGACACTTGTAAAAGAACCCCACGTGCAACAAGCCTTAATAAAACTCACACCACTTCACCATATATAATTTAAACACATACGCACAGCCCAAAAAAAAGTTGTTACTATAGGAAGTAATGTTTAATGTAGAATTTAATACTAAAATGAGAGGTGAGCTACAAAGCATGCCATTTAGACTTAGCTTAACTATGATAAGGATTTCATATTTTATATTGATTGGAGTTATTATGAACAAGGGGTCGTAAGGTGATGGTTTATATGATGGCTTGTTTTGAATGTATTACATAACATTGTACATATTGTATTGAGATGTGATTTACTACTGAGATTTTCCTAAATCTCACTCATTTTCTTGTGTCCCAACACAGGAGCAATCACATTTCTTTGAAATCAAACTCATTAAAATTTTGGGTAGAGGGAAAAGTTTACCCATTATAATGTCAAAAAAAAAGCATCAGGCACCATAATAAAAGATTGGGTACAAAAATGCATATGAACATTTCAAAATGGGGCATAAATAGCATCTCTGTTAATTTTCTTAAATGTCAGTTACTTTTTTGTTCTATGGGACCCACTTTGTTCTCTACATCAGTGCTCTTCAATTCTTCACTCTCTTACCTTTGTCGCTCCCCCTCTCTTTCTCTTCTCTGTCTCTCTTCCTCCCTCTTATCCTTTGACTCTCATTCTCTTGCTCTGTTTTTTTTTTTGTGAATATTTTGTTAAAGTTTTTTGTAGAATTATATATTTAAATCAGGCTGAAAAAAGAAGAACTATATATTTAAAAATTATTTGAATAAAACAATGATATTTATGACTATGATATTAAAAGTATAAAATTATAGATAAAGTATATTTTTACTTAAATTTTGACAGCCTTTAATTCATTGTATTATTATTATTATTAACTTCAAAGTCTCTTTAATTAACTGTGTGTGTATGAATAGACGTACTATCAGTATTAGATGAGAGACGACCAATGTTTCTGTCCTTTCTTTGTCTCTCTTTCTCTCTCTAATACTTTTATGGGTCTTACAAAGAACACCTTCATCAGAACACCTTATGTCTTCATTTGATGCCTTTGTAAAAGAACACCTTCGTTGGATGCAGCAACTTGATCTCTTCGGTGAAGACGTCAACATACTTGGTGGCCCTGTAGGGCATATATATTCACACACACATGCACACACTCTTTGTTATTTAACTTCAAACACTTTTTCTCTCCCTTCCCTTTTTTGTCTCTCCCTCTCTTACTTTCTCTCACTTCCTTAGTTATCTTCCAATGGCTGCCAAGAGACCACTAATCCCCAAATCAAGTTCATCTTCAGATTCAAATTTCTCCACATCTATATTCCCAAACACCTTCCTCTTCATTCTTGCTGCTTTGAGAATTTCTCCAAATTTGGATCCATCCTTGCTTGATCAATGCTCCCACCGGTGATATATATACTTATCGCAATGTTGAGATCACCATCCCATCATAGTCCTTATCTCTAATCCCCCATTATTAATTCCCACCACCACCAGTACAATGTATACGGTAATGTCAACCCATTACTTGCCGCCTCATTAATCAAGTCTCTCAGAAGGATGCCATTCTCTACTATCATCATTTTGCTACCAACAAGTCGACAATAGTGAAGTGAAATTGTCATAGGTGTGCTTGATATGTTTAGTTGATAGTTTACATTAGACCATGGCGCTTGGTGTGGGGGTAGAGAGAAGGAGAGAGAGGAAGAATGAGAGCGAGACCAATAAAGCCGAGAGGGGTTGGACCTGGCGCTTGGTGTGGGGAAAGAAAGAAGAGAGAGGGGGAAGGATGAGAGGGAGAGAGAGGAGATAGTATTGAGCTGACAAAGTAGGTCCCACCAAACAAAAAGAGTAGAGAATTAATCGAGATGGTATTTATGCCCTGTTTTGAAATGTTCATATGCATTTTTAACAAGCAACAAAAAATCAGACTGGAGATTAAACCAATTAAAGCAGTGGGTAAAGAGTTACTGGTTGGATTGTGGTCAAACTGAGGTCAGACCATTCATATTAAAATAATATAATTTAATTCACAATATTAAAAATATCATATTGATTATAAATCAATACCTTTTTCTTGACCAGAAGATTACTAGTCAATACTTGAAAGTTGAAATAGACAGATTTGTATGTTCTTCAGTTTCAAGCTAAGAGTGTTTATACTTTACATATCCAGAATCAATTTCATCTAATCTATAAAGGAAACAAATATCTATATTATTTCAGCAAAAAAAAAATCATCAATTACTTTGCTCTCCTACTTCATGTGTTCAGAAATCAAATAGAAAATTTTCATCTTCTCCCTTACCAAACCTTTCGACAGCCAGAGAGAAAGAAGGAACAAATGCAGCTCTTTAATCCTAAAAATACAACCTAGCTGAAAGGAAAAATTTTTGAGCTTACCCACAACTCAAGCACTGAAGGGACGACACTTACTAGGATTTGACGGAGACCTGTAACTTTCGAGTTTCAATTCTGCCTTCTGTGAATGCCAGTAGTGAAGGCCAAGCAGGACGTGGTGAATGAGGGAGACTTGCAAGCTTAGAGCCTCAGACATGGGATGTGACTGCGAGGTGGAGGCTTATGACTTGACTTTCAGTTCTTCCTTCTGTAAATGCGAGTGGCGAAGGCGAAGGCAAAGGTGAATCCAACCACGATGTTGGGGAATGGCCAAACAAGGAGCTCTTCCGTCAATGATGGCAGGGAGCAGAGATCTTGGAGAAGGCAATTTTGGCTTGGGTTTGAGGGAGGGAAGAGCCGACACTATGCAAGCCTAAGAGGAATCAGGGGAGGGAAGGGGAATTAGGGAATTCGACTGGAGCAAAACTGGAAAAGAGAAGGAGTGGTTTTTTTTTTAAATAAAATGGTGTTGTTTTGAGATGTCTGGCAAGCAAAAAATAATAATAAACTGGGTAACCGACTGAACCAGGTTACCCGGTTTAATACCAGTTTTTACCTGTTAAACTAGTTTTTTACCAATTCATTAAATTGCCAATTCACCAACTAAACCAGACCGAACTGCAGACCGATTCATTGATTTTCTGGTTGAGCCGGCTAGTCAAGTCCGGTTTTTTTCCCTTGATTTTTAATATTACAGTGGATAAATTTGCCCCTTTACCCTAAAATTTTTATTCCCCTTACCTCTCTTTCATTTCACTCATACCAAACAAACTCTTAAAAGGCAAGCTAGTGGAAGAATTGTGGAGGTGGAGGCTCACGAGGAGTTTATTTTTACTATTGATGATATGCTTGGTTGTTTGTTATTTTTGGTGTTGCTTCTTCATTCACTTCAATATACCCTGCAATATGCATTCTCTCCATCAAGTTCTTGATGATAATAATTAATAAAAAAAATATTTGAACACTATCAAAATTAAAATAATTAACCTGTGTTGAACATGATCCGAATAATTGTATTAGGATCAAGAATTCTTTCTTTAGACATCGAATAAGCTTTCTTCGGGCAATTAAGCAAGGAAGTGTTAAACATTTTCAGATATAGGAGTTACTTATTACGTTAGAAAAGAATAAAGAAATTTTAATCAATAATAATTTAACATTAAACACTATTTATAAAAAAAATGATGGGAATGAAAAATGTGGGTTAATACATGAAGTTAAGGTGCCTTTATGACAATTCTCATAGAAATTGCTTGATTTCTTGAGTAAGTCAGCAATTGATTGAGATTTTCAAGCTATGATTAAATGAAAAATCATAATTTGTTCATTAGAGTATCTATGCTCATAATTTTATCCATTCTTCAATCATAATATCATAAATTTTTCAAATCATACTCAAGGTCAGATTAATATGCAACACATTGATTTCATCTGATGTATTATCACTCTGGAATTTACGGTTTTTCTATCCATTTCCTCTTCTACTTTAATTTTCGGGAGAATCCTAAAAAAAATACCATTAAATTTTTCAAAAAGACAAATTAGTGACTCCAATTTTAATGATATCCAACCAGCTCACCTATATTAAAATGGAATTTGTTGCGTTTTTACCATATTACCCCTCTCTTTTTTTTGAAAAGAAAAACATCTTAGTGCCCCACGTTAGCGGCTGGTATTTTCTGGGGCAAAGTTAATTATCCAGATGTAGCATTTGCTCATCAGGTGTAGTAAATAACTAATGAAGATATTATTTGTGAAATATTAATTGTGAGAATAATTTTTTAACAGAGAGTCATCAAAGATCAAGGAAGTATGTAATATTTTCACTCAATACTAAGAACAAAGATGAGGACTTATATGAGAGCAATTAAAATGGAGGATGGTGATTGGACTGATTGTGAACATTTAATTTAGCATTTGGCCTTTGATCGCTTTAGGGACATTCTTATGAGATATAACAGACGAAGATATGATTATGTTCTTAAAGATCTTCAATAATATACTTACCACTGCCTACTCTAGAGGATGTAGACTCATCCTCTTTAATGGCTTCACTTTCCACTGAGAAAGTCATACTAGCTGTTTTTGATCTTCCAAATGATAGTGCTCCAGGACCTGAAGAATTCCGTGCTTACTTATTTAAGAACCATTGGAACTTGATCCCTAAAGGGGATAGAGTCCGGAATTTGACAGGTCTTAGACCTATCGGTTTATATAATGTCTCATACAAGATCATCTCCAACGTTATATGCAATCAATTCCAGGAGATTCTGCATAAATATATTGCTCCTTTTCAGAATACTTTCTTAAAGGGAATAAGGTTCTTAAACACCCTGAAATTATCCACGAAAGAGCACCTAGAATTTTTTTTTTTTTTGTTTGCTCTTATATGCTGTGGAAATTTATTTTTATAGAAAAAAATACCTTACTGTTATCCATCGTTAAGTTTGACCATTAAATTATATAGTTTGTCTAATGTCTTTAATAGTCAAACTTAATGGTAGATAACGGTGCTGGATAAAAATGCTACAAAATAAAACTTTCAAGACATTTAAAAACAAAAAGAACTTCTAAGTGTTGGGTGCTTCTTCGTGAATACTTCTAGAGGTATTTAAATATCTTATCCCTTCTTAAAGGGACGACTTAAAAGCTGATTTTTCAAAGGCCTTTGATAGACTTTCTTAGAACCTCATTGTTAAAGTAATGAAAAGAATGGAATTCCCAAATAAATGGGCGCAGTTAATCGAACAGTATGTTTCCACTGAGTCGTTATCTAATTCTCATTAATGGACACACCACCTGGAATTTTCCTACCTCATTGTGGCATACGTCAAGGAGATCCTTTTTCTCCATATTTGTGTATTCTTTTTGCTAATTTTCTTTCCTCCTTCGTAAGTCAAGGAGATCCTTTTGCTCCATATTTGTGTATTCTTTTTGTTAATTTTCTTTCCTCCCTCATAATGAAAGAATTGGTGGGTGGAAGGGTGTTAAATTTTGCCAATCTCTGCACCACCAATGTCACCCCTTCTTTATGAAGATGATCCTGCATTATTCTTTGATTGCTCCAGAGATGGATTTAATTATGTGAAGGAAATCTTAGACATCTATTGTTCATGGTCTGGCCAGCAGATCAATTTCTCAAAATAAAGTCTGGTGGTTAGCCCAAATGTCTTCCATTCGAACAAAAATGAATTTGCAAGATTTTCGGGTATTAATGTTACAGAGAGGATCGGGAAGGACTTATGAACTTGGGTGGATGCGGGAAGAAACATGACTTATATTTATCTGCATCCAATCAATTCAGTTCAAAGGAGAATCTGCTGATGGAAAGCCATAATCCTCTCACAGGCTTCTGAAATAATTAACTTTGATCAAGTTTGTTTTGTCTTCTGCTAACATCAATGAAATGTCTCGCTTCAAACTCCAATTGAAATATGCATGGTTAAGGGTTATTTTTATTTTGGACGTATTCATGAAAGAGCTATACATATTTGAAATTTTGTTTTCTCAGTATTGCCCCAAAAGTTTTAGGGGGGGGAAAAAGCAATGTCACCTATTCCGTTAAAAATATTAACAGTTAACATTAGTTTTGTAATACTCCTCCGATCCTAAATGTAATACCCTTATACAAGTGTGTATAAGGGTCTTACATTTAGGACCGGAGGAGTAATTAACATTAGTTATTAATGGAAAGGGTGACATTGCTTCTTCCATCACTTGGCAGGAAATCCTTTTTTTTATTTATAATTTCTCCTCTTACCATGTTGATGTAATTTCTAGAAATAATTTTCTTTCAAATATTGCTAATAAAGGTTACCTGACTGTTTGTAATATTTGAATTTTTTATTTTAATATATCATTTTGTCATAATTCCAAAAAAACAAAAAAGGCTGCTTTTTTTTTTAACACTTCCAAGGCAATATTAAGCCAAAAAAAAAAATTCAGATACCTATAGCTCCTTTATGAATACTTTCAGGATAAAAATGACTCTTAATCTCTAAAATGTTGTAGACTAATAGATTCAATGTGCATTGATTTTTTTTTTCCTTGGTTAAGAAGAAAAAGCATCTTCCAAACGGAAATGTACTCCTTGCTCTAGTGAAAGATGGGGTATTAGGATGGAGACCAACACATCAAGTCAGTATGTCCCTGCTAGCAAAATAAACTTGACTTGCGTTATGGTTCTCCGGTTGCTTCTCTACTCTCAAGGCGAAGTACACTGATCTGAACGAAACACAGCTCCTAAAGCCAGATGATGCTTCGTGGTTTTGGTGGGCTATTAGAAGAAACCGGGAAATTGGGGATAGATTTAATTTATGAACAATGCTGATGTCAAATTCTGTCTATTTATTATGATAAGTTTTCCAATCGCACATATCATGTGTCCTGTTTTTGAATTATTATTATTAAACTAAAAATCCACTTAAAATTATATATATATATATATATATGTATGTGTATGTATAATTAAAAAACTTAACATAATAAATATAAAAAAACTTGATGCAAATATTATTCTTATTTCATATCTCAGATCTCATTGTTCACACCAACAACCCGGGGAACCCAATCAAATGGAATACCAGCTTGGTCCGATCTTGTAATAGCAACGAAATCAGTTCTCAAATAATCACTTTCCTTCTTGGATATTGAAGATAAGGCATTATAGATCAACAATTCAAGGGGTCGTTACACTGGAAGGGATGGTTTTATAGTTACAGAACTTTTGAAACAGCAATTTCCGCCTTGAGTTAAAAGTCTTGGACTTTGGTCAGATCTTTGCAAGTTGGAGTGAAATCCCCAATTCCAAACTCGGGATGATCAACAAACTATCAATCTAAAAGAAAAGGGGGTGGTCAAAATGAGAATAAACAAAAGATGGAATTCCATTATTCAGATACGATATGCTTTCTACACCTGCCATGGAGAAGTTTTTTATTTCCGTATTTCATTTTATTTTTAGGTAAGTAATATATTTATCTTCCTTTAAAAAAACAAAAAAAAAAAACCTGGCTCGATCCCATTTTACATGACTCCAATCCCATTTTACAAAATACGAAAACACAATCTCAGGACTTTACCCTGTGATATGATATAGAACTTCTCATGCAAGTCCAACAAAACAAATCTCATGGATACAGAGATGAATACTTCTACACTTAATGTATAACCATATTACTCCTTGGATGGCATCAGACTACTACAAACAGAAAATAAAGTATATAATAGCATTCATTCACACTTTGCTTCAAAATTCAAAACTCAATCGTGAGAATCCGATGCAATACTATGTTGTTGACACCTCTGAAAGAAAGCAAGTGAACACAGACACAGCATCTTGCAAGCGTCTCGAGCGAAGGTCTTCTGGAATTGGAGCTTTGAAGACAGTGTCAAAGCAATTCAACTGGTCATCACGAGTCGTGCCTTCACCAATTGTCGATAGCAGCAAATCAGATATCTCTTCTGCCATCTTTGAATATACCATCCTGCATAAACGGTAAATATGAAATTATAACAAAAAAGTTTTATAGATGGATAGATGGCCAATCATACTGGACCAATTATTTCTAGTCATATAGAGGTCACTTGGCATTTTTCCATGTCGTTTATTGAATGAGAGCAAGGGAACCCCATGCAAACTAACAATATACAAGTAACCATATAAAGATCCACAGAAAACAAAATTTAAATAAGTACTAAAACAAAACAAGGATCATAGGCCACCATAAAAGAGAAAAGTAAAGTGCAAATGGGTAATACAAAGATTCCCACTATGACTCTGACAGAGAAGTCCAAATATTTAATCCTCTTGCGTTTTCTCTAGATAATGTTATTGCCCCGATGACAAACCTTACTAGACTCCATACACTTTCTAATTTAATAGCATCTTTAACCAGTATATTTTGCTCAGAATATTGTACCAGAAACATCATTCATAAGAGACCAGACAGGATAACTGTAAATACAGACTCTATTCGGAGAAATCCTAAGATAGATAATATTTTTTTAGACAGGGCAATCTTAATTAAACTAGGACACTTCATTAAATCTTAAGCTCTAGGTCTCCAAACTTGAGGGAAAAACCAATTGTAAAATTGAAGAACAAGGATAGAATAGTAATCCCATTACAGGACGGAGTATCCAAAATGGCAAGCGACATAATCGAAAATTGGGGGTAAATAAAGAATCGGTTCCATCCTATTTCTCTCTCTTCAGGTCTTGCATGCCTTCTCCCGTCCCTTTATTCTTTCATGCCTCTTCAAAAACACAACAATTCTGATCCAAGTCTCAATCTTGACAACAATTTCAATGGAATCAGTCAGTCCGTGCTTTCAACCAGGGAAAAAACACGAGGATAGGGGGAGGAGATCTATAACATATACAATTTTTCCACACCTACTAAGAAACTAGCAATTCTGGGAAAAATGATATTAGTAGACATCCAAAGGCCAGCAAAAGCATCAGAATATGAGCTACGCATGCAGGTGGCTATAAATTATAAAAGACTATGATAGAACCCTCTCCTAAACAAACTTACAACAAGACTAAAAACCGGAAAATAAACACAGCATAGGAATACTTGAGATTAATGATACTTTTACTGCATAAAAGATGATTACACATAAGAGATGTCAAACAAAAGTTACAACACACTCGGAGAGACAAGATACAGGACACAATACACAGGACAGGAACTCTAGAAGACACGAGTTTGCCAACTGTCCGAGAGGATTGGCTCTCCCCCTCCAAAGACCTTAGCCACACTTCCCAAAATTCTTCTCCGCCTCTCTTTTTCAACCAAAGGGAATATAAAGACCAAAAAAGTGACAATCACAGCCCCTCTAATCGACTTTGACTACAGCAACCCTATAGCTACCCTACTTCTCTATGTGCTTCTCCAAAATAGTAGGAGTCTCCCAGTCAAAGCTCTGAATAACAAAAGCATCTTTCCCCTTTCATGTATTTTTCTAAGTTTGCAAAACTGATCGTAACATTACCCTTCCCTTGAAGCTTCTCCTTGTGCTCAAGGTGAGACTTAGTAGCAAGCATCAGCAACTCCCTCTCTATGCGGCTCGGCTTTCAAACCAACTTCTTCTCCTCTATCCATCGCTTCACCTCCCCCGAATCGTCTTCCACCTCTAATAAAATCATCTGTAAATTTTCGTTTTTACAAATGTTGTTTAGCCCATACCTCCCGGCACTTTTGAAGTAGAGTCCCAATTCTCTCCCGTGATCGAGCTCGGCATCTGATGGGCAGCGTAAAGCTCCTTCTTTCCTCCATGCAGCAGCCCCAGTCGAGTTGCTGGCTTGTTGTGACACCTCTGTCTTCCTCGCACCATTCATGAGCGCTTCTCCCTTCTTTGTGATGTCCGTGCGCAACATTACAGTGATCGTTCCCCTATTTATTTGCAACACACGTGAGAAAAAAGGATGGGCTGAATGGGCTTTAGGCCCAATGCTGCTATGGGGTGTTTTGTTAACCCTACGGTCCATCTCCTCCTCCATAATTCAAAATTTTTCATCCATGCAGATCGCTTTCTCCATGATCTCATCTAGTGTCTTCATGTTGACCGATTTTAGCTCAACTTGGATCTCTAGTTTTAATCAATCAAGGAATGCTCCAATCAAACATTCTTCTGAAGCATCTTTCAGAGGCACTGACAAGTGTTCAAATTCCTCCACATATTCAACAAACAAACGTTCCTACCTAGCTGCAAATAATATCCAGTATTCCCCTCCTGGTTGTGCAAAGTGAAAATGCTTGAGCGTCTCTCTTTTGAAGTTAGACCAACTCCTCATAGGTGCTCGAGTCTCCTTCCATTGGCACTAGTTCAAAGCTTTGCCTTCAAGGCAAACCATTGCCGCCTCTAATTTCTCACCCTCCACTAGGGTATTAACGCTGAAATAACGTTCAACACGAAACATTCATCCCAATGGGTCTTCTCCAAAGAACACTGGTAATTCCAACTTCCTATATCGCCCTATATCCTTCTCTCCACCACTCACTGGGTGTGTCGTCTTCCAAGCTAGGTTATCCGAACATGTGATTCAGCGCCATTCTTCGTCTTTTTGTTCGCTGCCTCCAACCTCAATACTACTTCTCTAATGACGCTCACCCCTCCGGATAGGTCATCTACCCTTCTAGACAGGTTTGCACTGTTTCCTCTAACTCTTGCACTTCATTCTTCATTGCTACCTTCCCTGGATCTCACGACTCTGATATCAAAATGATAGAACCCTCTCCTAAACAAACTTACAAGACTTAAAAACCAAAAAAAAAACAGTCTAGGAATGCTTGAGATCAATAATACTTTTACTGCATAACAAAAGTTACAACACACTCAGACACAACTCTCACAACTCACAAGATACAAGACAAAATACACAAGACAGGAACTCTAGAACACACAAGTTCACCAACCATTCGAGAGGATTGGCTCTCTCCCTTCAAAGGCCTAAGCCATACTCGTCAAAATTCTGTCTCTCCTCTTAAACCAAGGGGAATATAAAGGTTTCACTCAAAAAAAAGAAAAAAAAGGGAATATAAAGACCCAAAAAGTGACAATCACAGCCCCTCTCATAGACTTTGACTACAGCAACGCTATAGCTACCCTACTTCTCTATTTGTTTCTCCAAAATAGTAGGAGTCTCCCAGTCAAAGCTCTGACTAAAAAAAGCATCTTTCCCTTTTCATGCATTTTTCTGAGTTTGCAAAAGAGATCCTAACAGACTACAATGTTTTATCCAGCAGACCATAAAGATATCTTAAGCATTTTATCTTGCATCACAAAGGACAATAATCATTACCTAGCATCAGCAGGTAATCTGGAACCCCAAACAGCCAAGGATTCATTTAGCTGACTGATAAAATCCCAACAAGTAGCGTTTTTACTCTGAAGAGAATCCTGGGAAAAAGGGAAACAAGTGATTTTTTGCCCAGAGAAATAATTACAAATTAGTATGTCAACATTAGAAATTCTGATTCTATGTGTACCCAATCTCCTGTTCCAGAAGCAAACACACCAGAATACCAGCAAAAGCTAATATTGCATACTTGCCAAATATCTCTAGAATGTCAAGATTGTGTTGCATAAGCTATAGTACATGATTAACTGACTTTATTAGGCATACTAACATGAATATCTCATGGAGAATTTCCAAGAAATGAGAAACATGTGGAATGAATTTATAGCCCGAGAAAACAAAAGTGAAGTTCTTTCTCCACTGCTACATGTGACGTGTCCCAAAATATCATCATAAGGAATGATATATGCCTAATACAGGTTTCCACAGACAATGCCAGGCTCAGGTTCAAGCCTGTGCAAAACTGCGAACCTTAATTACAATTTACACTCATAACTTAACATCAGATGCACATTAAATTACAGAAGCAAATGCTATTCAAACACTCATGATATACACTTATAATTTAACTTCCATACCAATTCAGTCATAGAATTGCCTTCTTGAAGTGAATTCCTCATAAGATAGAATGAAACATAAACCCCAGCACCATACTCCCAGTTATCAATTTCAGATTTATGACCTTCCATGGAAGTTGCGATCCTCCATATCTGTGTGTGTTTAGCTGCATAAGATACATAGGAAGTTACTTATGATACACATATCTGAAGCTAATGAAAAGCTAAAGTAATTTTTCCTGCCATAGGGTGATGACTCGATAATCAAACAAGTCCCAGAAATAATTAAAGTAATCAGAAATTGAAGAGCTCAGTGCTTGAGAATTCCGCTATTTAGAGAGTGAATGACACAGCTTATTTTATTTAAAAAAAAAAAAATTGAATGACGCAGCAAAGAATATAATTCATCTTTCATTTCGAACTAATTTAAGTATAACGTTTGTTTAAGTTTTATGGGTATTTTCCATGTATTTCATTTAAACCACCAGTGTTATGAAAAACTGTGAACATAAGAATCATCCGATGGTATTTGAGAGTAAAATTGAAATCATTTCAGTCTTTAATCGCAACATGGGATCATGCAATTTCACAAAAATGATAAAAAGAACTAATAAGAAAAAGGTCCTCAACTACTAGCACACCAACAATTATCAGAAGTTAACAAAATAAAGCATGGCACAGATCACCAGTGTGCATTTATTTACTGACATTCAGTAGCATCGTTTACGGATCAATAGAATTATAGCTTACCAGACAAGAATAACTTATGAGCCACTGAAGTTACAAAAACAGTGTGGGCTTTCTGCCAATTTGCACACTTGAGAAAGTGCTCGAGAGATTTTGAGAGGTCTCCATGATAGTTGTGATAAATTGCCTGCATTAGGAAAACAATATGATCAAACAAAGAGGCTTTGCAAAAAACTTAGAACTTACAAGGCTTTTGAAGAAGAAGAAAGCCAGAATGAGTCACAAACAGTAGGGAAAAAAAACATACTTATGCAATTTTATTGGAATTAATTATATGGCCTAAGAATTTCATTAAGGTTTAATCTCATGCAAAGGGAAAAAAGTTATCTATACCATAGCCTCATGTAGCCATTCAATAGGAACACCCAAGTCCTCAATGAATTGACGTTGAGAAGCATCAGAACTCCAAGTTTCACAGTATTGGAACAATATTTCTCGAATCAGATTTACATGAAGATATGGATAATCTTCACAATGGGGCATGTGAAGGACCACATATATGGCCCAGTGGCATTTCCCTGAAGACAACAACTGAGACACAAGTCCCATGTCTAGAATATGAAGATCATTAGAACTAATGACACCAACCGCTTCTAAGACTGCACGTTGATGCCAGATCATATGATAATCAAGTGGATCAGGGGTTGAAGAAAGGGCACTGAACATGGACTTCAGAAAGCTGAAATCTGTCTCCTGACTGGCATGAAGAAGCATGAGATAAAATGACAGATCAAAGTGATTATTTGAGTTCCAGTTGACGGCCTCATTTGGTGGTACTTCATCAATATAAAGAGGAAGAGGATATGGAGCCCTTCCTTTGTCAAGATGATGTTTGTAAGTCTCAAAAATAATGGGCAATGATGAATCAGGTGGTAATTGGTACCACATCAATAAACCCAAGAACCTCCTCCAATCAAGATTAACATCAAACAAGGCACCATGTATATTTCCTGCAACCAACTCGTAAAGCCTTAATCTGCTCTTCTCAATGAAACTAAAATCCAGCCTATTGATTCTCCAAAGATCAAGTTGCCTGGCAACATCTGAACGATTCAGAGTTGAACCACCTGCCTGACTTAACAAAACAGCTAACCTTACATCTCCCCTGGACACAGCCAATTGCACGGCTGCATCCAGCTGCCTCCCCGTCAGGAGGACAAAAATATTTTGTAGATAATCAGACTCATTCAATGAGCTTATTTGATTTTGAACATGATAGGAAACACTCTCTTGCAACCAATAGCTGAACTCTGCCCTTCTCACAAGAGGGAGTGCTTCTGGCTCAATGTCTCGACTAACTTCCTTCATGTCCTGCATCATATCTTCCTCATTGTCAGCACCCAAAGATTCTACTTGCCCTTTTTGTTGCCGATCAGAAAAAAGAACCCTGATCAATTCCCAGGCCATTACTTGGTGTGTCAAAACCAACCGAGCAGAAGACGATAACCCAGGAACAGCCAATTGCCTCTCAATAATATCACAGTACCCATGAGAAATATCTGAGAGCATTGTACGATTAGCTTCAAGCTTTTGAAACTTCAGCTTGCATGTTCCAACATCAACTTCTTTTATGGCATGGTCTATTCCCTTGTGAAAATGTAATGGAGTGTTGAACGCAAAGTCAGCAAGTTCCTCACTCACTTTGTCATTTTCATCCCTAACCACTTTATCAAAAGCAACTTTCTCCAAATTGACCACAGATGACAATACCCTGTGACCTCTATCACTTCCTACAGGTGCACCTGTATGTACAAGAATGCCACTTGGTCCCCAACCTACTCGAAATGACCTACCCATGAATAAACCAGCATCGACTATGTTGCGAGCATAGTTTCCAGATATTGAAGTTTCATGATTCATATCTAGTTTAAAACCTGCTTTTAGTGTTCTAAGAGGCATCCCTTTATGTTGTTGAGCCATCAGAATGGCTCCAGGAGGGCTTGAATCAAAACTCCCATGTTTATATTCAAGCAGTGCTAGTGGAGTTTTTCGTGGAACAGGTGGACTAGATATATGGGACACAGGATGAGCAGAGCTGTGTACAGGTCTTACATGCTCTTTACCAAGAGATGATTTCTGACTTAATTCATCTGCTTCATCATCATCAGGAAACATCAGCAATCTCATTTCTCTCATTTTTACTGGGTCAAGTCTAAGATGTGCAGGAAGAGAATGAGATAGCTCAACTTCATCAAAATTTGGAGTTTCTTTATCAACATCATATATGTCAGCATCATCCATCTGATCTGGATCTTGAACTGCAGCAGAATCATCCATAACCACATCTTCTTCATCCTCTTCATCAAAACCAAATCTACTAAAGTGTTCAACCAAGAATTTCCATTCACCAGTCACCGGATCAAAGGATATAAATTGTGCTCCTTGTCTCTCTAAGCTTTGTTTTAATTTACTCACCAAATCATTTCCCTGGCACTCCTTAGACTTCAATGATCTACTGTCTAGTATCAGAACTACCTCAGCATCCTTGTTAAGGCCCTGACCAACCGCCGGCTTATCAATTTCATCATTGTATACAATTATCTCATGCTTATGAATTTTCACTATTTCATCTAGATTTAAACCTGCGACATCCGTGTTCTTAAGATACCTGACAGAGCCATAACCAAATCTTCCAATGGTGAAATCAGGAACACGGCTACAATAACCAGGATCTTGGAGCTCCTGAGTCAATAACTCCTGAAGTGATGGTTTCATATAGTATTCTGATGAGTTCAACACGGGAAGGGAAGATCGAATATTTCTCATTATCTCACTTGATGAAGTAACAATGTTTTCAGATACCCTTCTTTTCTTGCAATTATATAACATGCATGAATCAGGTATCCCTCCTGTGTTACAATCCATCACACAGCCAGAACCAAGCGACATGTTGCCTTTCAAACAACCACATCCAACAAAATTCCCTGAAGTGAGAAAAGTATCTCAAATTAATATTCTTGAAAGAGAATTGTTAAAACAACAATGAAGATTCAACAGAAGCTTGCCAGATTGGAACCATGACCAACAAGATAATGACTCATGGATACTGCATCTCATGAAACCACCATGAATGAAGGTAATAACAGAACACCAAACCCCATTGAGGGTCAATGAGAAATTATATATATTATATGGAGGATAGTTTCTACTCCTCCGGTCCTTAATATAGAACCTAATTGTTAAGTTAATTTTGGTCCTAAATATAAGACCTATTTCTTATATTTATCAATTTTTCCTAAATTACCCTTATAGATACTCCCTCAACCATAATCATGTAAGTGAGGGAATAAAGATATTAAGAAAGATGATTATGGTGTTTTAAGAAAAATATGTCATATTTCTTATAAGTAACTGACTTATCTAACTTCCTTACACTAATCAAATTAGTTAAGGAGGTCTTATATTAAGGACTGGAGAGTATTTTCGAAGCAGTTTTTTTATCTCTAAATTTTAACTGAACAATTACCAAATGAAAAACAGAAGGCTATTTTTGCAATCTGTTTATATATCAAAAATTAATCCAGGAATTATGTTCAATAACTTGTAATTATAAACATCAAAACCGTCAGTGCCACTCAAACTTTTGGATTTCTAGTGAGACCATCTTGATTTCACTAATCAAGTCACAAATTTGAGTCAGCAACATATGACAAAAAACTATCATATCATTTGCAGTTATCCAAGTGCATCTTACAAAGTGAACCATGAATCTTGGCGAAGACAGAAAATTTCACATATATGTACAATTGAAGAAATTAAAAAATAAAATAAAAATCCATTCACCATCACATAAAACTGAAACCTAATCTACTTACGTTGGTGTCACGGCAAAGTCAGATAAAGCCAATTAAACAGCAAATATCCATTCATACTTCCCTCAGAAATATTCAAATTTTGCTTTCCTAAATAATTTTGCGATACACCATGACCAAGTTAACAGATAATCATATTTCTCTTTTGACTAATATCACTGGGTACAGCAAACAAAGGGCACAAATGACAAAACATTCTCTAAAGGATAACAAAAACGTTGAGTCTATGTGTCTCTCTTCACTAAAATTAGGAAACTTCAGCTATATAGAGATGATAGATTGCTTGCCATAATTCATTGGCATTGGATTGAAACAGGCAAATCATTAATGTATAGAGACATAAAAGTAGAAACAATAAGTGAATAAACATAACTCATTCACAATACTGTTTTTCCCTGAAAATTCAACCCTATCGGCTGGTAGTTTAGCAGTGATGATCCAACAGATGGAGGATTGTTTGTTTCAACAAAGAAAGATCTATTGGGCCTCCACGACTTGACAGTTTTCTGTGAAAGGTAAAGCTAAACCGCAGTCATGATGGAGAATTCAAGACACGTGACAACCTTCACATTTCATTTACTAATTTCTCTTTAGTTTTCTGTGAAAGGTAAAGCTAAACCACAGTCATGATGTAGAATTCAAGACACGTGCCAACCTTCACATTTCATTTACTAATGATTTCTCTTTCATTTTTTAATATAATTATTACATTAATCTGCATGCTTGTATGATGAAACAAACAAAGTAACACCAGTATCTGACTCTGTCAATACACACAAATATTGAATAGTTTGAAATAAGCAAACCAAGCAGGTATTCTAAAGGGTTCAGCAATTCAATCATATCTTTACAAAGAAAATAAATAGCTAAACTACAGAAGCAACGGATCATGAGAAAAGTGAAATTCACTAATGCCAAACATTAGGCTAGAAATGATAATACTAACATGCAGTAAACTTCGGTCATGAGTGAAATTAAAGGTTGCATTCAGCTACAATTAGATAATCCCCTTTATCCATACGGCTAAATACGCACTTACGAGGCACAAGCTAATGAAATACGACCTATTATCACATCAGAATGTGCCCCCACAACAAAATTCCGCCTTTTCATTCGTCCCAAGTTAGGGAAGATGCTCAAATGCTTGGAATTGATAGCAAATAGCAGTATTACAGTGGCACGTATCCGCCAAGAACGGCTACAAATGGTCTCACGAACCAAAAGAGTGGGGAAGAAAAATCTCGAGAAAACGGAAGGACCAAGAAGTTTAAGAGGAATCAAACACTTAGGCAGGATCCGACAGAACCGCCATTGTTGGTTTTCAGATAAGAAAGCGGAAAGTGAAGTGAATCATACAGAGATGGAAGTGCATAGAAGGTGAAGAAGAACAAGAGTCTGAAATTTCTGGCAATGTCAGTTAGTTAATTAGTTCACGAGAAAGCCAGGACGGAGACAATGAGAAGATTACCTTGTTGAAGAAGACCCAGAGAAAGAAGCAATGTCGAAACACGAACAAGCAATTTGGAGAAGCCCCAAGTAGAAAGAGCGATCCCGCACAAGGAGAAAAGCCGCAGAAAGGGATTTGGATAGTAAAGTAGTAGAGCTTAGAAGAATAAGCTAAGCTCAAGCAAACAAGATTTGGCGAGAAAGAAAAGCAAGAGAAGACCGAATGGGCACTGGGGAGCCTCCTTCGTCGTCGCGAGGTGATAGAAGCCTATGCGGGACTGATGGGCGGGCGTCGAGACGGGAATTGAGCTTGGGCGCCTCTTTAGTTTTTTGGTTTTTTGTTTTTTGTTTTTCCGAGTGAATTGGTTTTTTGTTTTTTGTTGGTTAATACTCGTATGATTTTTAGCTTTAAAATTTGAATTAGGTTTTGGTGCCTCAAATTTTAAATCACTGTTTTTAATCTCTAAAATTTAATTCATTTTAAAACATTAGTCTCTAAAAATATAATGATATTAAAATATAGTAAAATATCATAAATTACATTAAAGTGGTGATATAAAGTTATAATAAGATATCCAGTTAGATCTTGTGTGTGTAAGAGAGAGGGATGAATTTTCCAAAATGCAGAATAGTCAACAACTCCCCACACAAACAGTAAGAAAAAAGGGTTAAATAGTTGTTTTTTAAGGACCTATTCTTTGTTTTCACCCATGTTATTGACACAAGATTCAATTAAGTGTTATATGGGGAGTTCACCTCACTACTTTAACAGTTTACGATGTTTTAATATAATTTAATACAATTACATTTTATGGACTAATGTTTTAAGACAAATTAAATTTCATACAGTATAGCCATGGGTTTAAAATTTGAATATTCAAAACTAGAATAAGCCAAAATTTCATGAACGAAAGTTATATTAACTCTTCTTAGAACAATTCTTTAGAATAACCTTTTTAGAAATAATTTAAAAATAAAAAGTTAAAAAAATTAACTTATATGACAAAAAGTTGCACCCTGCAAAACGTTATATGACCCTCAACTATTTGCTTTCACCAGGGAGTTATAAACTCTATGATTCCTTAATCACATCACATACCCGCAGTTTCGTTTTATTCTAAATTAATATTTCTTCTTTGATGGATTTCAGTCTGAAAATAATCCTATAAAACTCATCAATAACGTGAAACTTACCACACACATCAAACTAAAAATAAAAGTTGGGATTTAAAAGCTTGTGAAACATTATTGGAGAAAAAAACGCCTTAGTGCTAAAGGAGTAATCAATATTTTACCCACCACAATGCTTGTTTGTACTTTTTTCCGTAAAAAATTAATGCTATTTATTTTTTTTTTAAAGAAATATAGTCTGGGGGAGTTCTTAAGAAATAGGATCACTTTTGAGAATTTTTATAATGCTTATTTGAGTATTCAAATAATTGGAATCTTGAAAATATATTTTTATTATTTTGAGCAGCTACTTTGACAATGAGTGGCTTTCTTTAAAAAAAAGAATATTTATTTATAAATGAAGCTAAGATACATGAAAACACCACAAAATTTGAAAATTACAAAACAATCGCTGATTTTTTTTTATAATTGTGCCAACAGCAAAATATTTCTTTTTAATGATTTTTATATACAAAAAAGTTTAGGTGAGTTAATTCATAAAAGCTCACTATGATTAGGATATGTTTTTAGACTCAAAAAATACAAATCGTTTACCAATAATTTCCTTACATAATGGTTACCCATTAGTGACAACAACCAACAATCAGCGAACATCAATGGCCAGTCAACTTCAGAAGAAAGGCGAAATTTATTATTACATACTGTCCTAAATATAATAACTAATTAAATAATTTATAGAAATTAAAAAAATTAATTAAATTAGTTATTTATATAAAAATTATCTTTATATGAATTTTAAATTAAATTAAATAAATAATCAATATTAAATAATGGGTTAAGGTGCATTTAGTATTCCGAAATATTTTCTTAGATGCATCCAATAATTCGAAGTATTTTGTGGCACCTCCAACATTTCAAAGTATTTTTTTGCTTTGGTGCTGGATACACCAAAAAATACTTTTGGGTATTGAATGCACCTAAAAAAAACTTTGATGGGCTAGATGCACCAAAAAATGCTTTACGGTGTTGGACAAACCTAAAATAATACTTTAAGGTGCTGGATGCACCACAAAATATTTTAAGATGTTAGATGCACCTGAAAAAATATTTCAAGGTATTAGATGCACCTTAAACCTTAAATAATTCTATCTCAAAAGCTGAAAAAGATGTGACTTGTGATTAATTTTCATATCAAACTAAATGACTATGCAAAGAAAAATTAGTTGGGGAGGACAAACAATCTGAAACTTCCTTCTGTTTACCCCTTTTAGCAGGCGTTTGAAAGTGTTACGATGCAAATAGATCATGAAATAAACCTGAAGATTAAAAATTTGAAATTTGATTTTGGATTACTATTCATTGGTAAATTTCATATTTTTCATCCAATTTTTGAAAATTCATAACCAGTTGTAGAAAAATTGTTTTGAGGTGATTCAAATCTCCATTTTAAAACTCTTTTAATTCTCTACATGTAAAAAAATATAAATCTAGACTTAAACTTTCTCAATTCGTATAGTTAATTTACAAAATTTACTGTTTATTTGGTCAAATAGTACATGTTCAGATTCTCTGCCCTAACTTTGAGTAATCATATCTCTTAATACTCACATACATTTTAGGTGATTTATCACTTGTTTTAAAGTTTAGAATGTGTACTAACTATTTACCAAATTTCAATGGTAGATTCATTTGTTTTACATCACTCTTGCTCCTTCTCAAATTCGTTGCTCATTATGGGAAAATTTATCCCCCTTTTACTTACATTTAACAATTCATATTCATTTCTTACATACTCATAATCATTCTAACATTGTATAAATCATACTAATATATCAGTATGCTCAACTTTACATGCCATCATTATTATTTAATATTACATAACACCAAGAGGCATGTTCATATATACATTAATATAAAGGTTACATCAAATACATAAGCACAATTATCACTTTCTTCTCTTCTTTCTTTGTTCTTCTTCATGCATTCCTCTTCCTTTACATATCATGCCTATTATGATTGGTTAAGAGAGGGTGAGATTTGGAAGAATCTCAGTAGCAAACATTACCCTTATGTATGCAATACAAATGCTAAGTGTATGACATGCTTGGTCTCATGCTCTCATGATTTCATGCTCATAAAATGACATGCTCTTATATTCAATATTCCATTCACACATGGCCATGGAATATACAAGAAATAGAGCAACATTAAATCTTTCATATTCTAAATCATCATCAAGTAACATCAACAAACAAGCATACATATCAAACACACAATAAGGGCAAGTTCACTACCTTGTGTCATTAAGTTTTCTCTTCGCTTCCTCTTGCTCCCTTTGCCTCCAACCATTTAGGTTGCTTGCTCAACCTTTTTTTATTCATCTTCCTTGATATCTTATAACTCTAAATATATTAGCACACAATGTTGTTCACTCACTATAGCCATGATCACAATCAATACCAACACTTTACTCTCTTTAAGCCACCTTGACTTTTAACTTTTGAGCTTGATTTTTAGTCTTCATAAAATTAATTTTGCATGCTATTTCACATAATTTTGCATATAGAATCCACTTCCAAAATCAAATTAAACAAAATCCAACCCGTTCCTCTTCAATTAGAGATGGTCAAATACTTAGAGTTTTTGGAGCAAAATTTTATTTTCAATTCCAATGCTTCCAAGCTTGCTTTCTAACTTTTATCCCACACAATTTTTCATTCTAAACGCAATAAAAGTATCAAAATCATCAAAATCTAATCAAAGCTCAAATCCTAGCTATGGATAAAAATATATAAAGGTTAAGGGAAGGTTGGATTCTTTGCAATCTCACCACAAAACCACTTGATTCTTGTTCTTTTATATACTTTAAACATAGTTCTAGCATCAATTTCTTCTCGTCCTCACTTTATCAATTTTGTGTAGCACCTCCTCTTAAAGATTTCATACTTTCAACTTCCATAAAACTTAGAACCAAGCTCAAAAACACAAGCAACACTAGAATCAAGGGCTAGGACCATACTATATACCTTGGTTGTTGGTTGATCCTTGCCCTTTCTTCTTCCTCTTCTTTCAACTCAAGAGCAAAATATTCCCTCCCTATTTTTCTATTTTTGGCTGAATTATTTGAATTAAGGGGTATTTATAAACAAACTTTTGGCTTGGATTTCCTATTTTGCCCTTGTAGTTGCTTGAAATTACAAAGGTTTTGTGGCTTGATCTCTCACAATCCATTCAAGCCTCTTGAAAAATGTATAAATCCTAGGCCATCTTGCTTAAACACTTACCATGTGTTATGCCACCTAGTGCACATGTGATTGTAAAACAATATTTTATTATATAATTCTATTTCTTCCAAGCATGGCCTTTAACAAATTGAACAATTCTATCCATATCTCCTCATCAAATTTGCATTAAAATATGGAGGAAAATAGGGAGAAATTTGTGCTCCCTCTCACCCTTGACTATTCCTCCACCTATTTTAGAATCTTACACCGTATCGGGTATTTTTTTTTGGGTTCTGACTTACCTGGTAATATTGGAACATGTTGTAGCACCCTTTTTTTCATCCCAAATAACTTTACACAGCATTATTTCACATGCATACGGAGGGAAGGATGCATTTCCTTTTGTTCTTTTATTAAGCATTTAATAATATTTATTTCCAAATAAACTTAACCCAATTCTTTCTACTGGTCCATAACTTCAAATATTTGTCTTCGGATACCAATACTACCTTTTCATCATAAGAAATTTTTTTAATTTTTCACAAGTCAAAAGTCAACCTATAAACAGTTTATTTTGACTTTTATTAGATAATGTATAAATAGGCTTTAAATTCTGTTAAAGTCAACCTCTCCACTTTCTAGGGCAAAATCATTTTTAAAACTTGTGATAATTCCTCAAGTATTTATTTCCTATTTTCCTCCAATTATATGAGGTCTTCTTATATTTTAAATAATTCAATTTATGCAAATATTCACAATTAGCCAAAACCTTGAGAATTTCATCAATTTGTTTTGAAAGGTATTTTTGTTATTTTTAGCCTCATACAAGCTTTGGATCTCATTTTCTATTTTTTTTGAAATCTTAAAAAAAATTTCTTAAATTTTCGGGCATACTTTCCATCATTGTCTTTTCAAGCCCAAAACTTTTTAAATTTATGATTAGATCCCTACTTGAGTATAGCCTAAAAAATCATCTCATTGAGGTTTTAAGCACAACCTATGGCCCTTAATCATCTCCGGTTTCTATATTTGAGCCCTCAAGACTTCACCAAAGTCTTTAACTTGCCTATCTTATAGTTTCAAAAAACTCTTACTCTTCAATTTAGTCCCTGGAAATCCTCTCGTCCTTCCAGGGAACTTCTGGAACTCCTGCTAAAAAGAGTCTAATAGCCTACCTATTTTAAACTAATTCTGGTACTTCTAGACCTAAACTCCTGGGTGTTATACAATCTTTTAAACAAGAAATCAATATTTTACTCGCTTCGATGCAAAGAAAACAAACCATAATTGTATACTACCAAATTACTTGGAGAGGACAAAGAATCTTTCACAAAAGAAATGTGCAATTCGGGTTTACAAATTGAAGGGGTAAGCAATAGGATCGATAATATCATGTATGCTTTTTCTTCTTCTCTTTCTATTCCATTTGTCAATTTGATGGTTAAAGAATTTCTAAGCATGGCTGGCAATCTGAATTGATGTCCTTGTCTTTACAACATTTGCAGAAATGTTTTTCCAATTTCCCATCCCATATCTTTGTAATCCAATCTTAAATAACCTATAATTAGAAAACAAAAGAAACTATATTAGGACATTTATGATTAAAAAAAGAAAAGAATATCAAATAGAATTGAGAAATTTTCAATGCATACACACACTTGTGTTCTTCCTTAGTCTAAGAGTTTTCCATGTTAACATCAGTATGAACATTATTTGGTGCCCCTAAGTTAAAAAAAGGATGATTCACCAGGTTTTGCTTATCAAATACCGATGAAAACTCAAGGGATGTCTGTGACAGAAATCCATGATGTGGTTGTGGATTATATTGATGACATTAGGGAGATTTTGTTGGTTATATTGACGTATTGGATGAAATGAAGAAATAATGTGATTTTGAGGAGTTAAATTGGGAACATTTGAATTAGATTTGGTTGTTGCAGGTGGACCAATCTTGTCTACATGTGATATTTTGTTGTAGGTTAAATTGCTAATTTATTATTGGAGATGTCATTTGTACTGGAAAACCTTAAGGAACTTGTGGTAGGTCTAATTCATTCATTAGATGTGACTGATGATACACTTAAAAACTATGAGGAATTTGTAAGTTGAATTGATGTATTGGATGGGACTGATGCACCGGCAATTATGAGAAATTTGAGATGAGCCAAATTGATGTGTTGGTAGTGACTGGTAATTCGTTGGTGTATTTGAAAGACTTGCAGGTCAGATTGATGCATTGAAGGCACCGAAACACTTGATCTTGAAGAATTAGTATGGTTTTGAGGACTTGAATCAGGAATTTGGTTTTGATGCATAGAGTTATTAGCTTTGTGATTATACTACTGCTTAGCATGACTAGCTACTTGAATGGGCGCATTTGCCTCCTATCCTTGTAAGAATTATCTATTACAGAAGAAAAACATATAATAAGGCAATTAGTATATATGTTTTTCTTGTTCTTAATGAAAAGCTACTTAATTAACTTGAGAAGCTAATTAATTATAACAAATGTGATATAGGCTTCCTAAGATATTATCATATAACATTAGAGTATATTACTTTATAAGTTAGACAAATTAATTTAAAAAATAATAAATAAAATGAACGCAAGTATCATATTTAATTAAAACTAAATTCAACCTCCTAACTAGTTTATATACACAGAAGATAGTAGTAAATAATAAGATTTGGGAAATGGATAAAGAAATAACTAAGAATTTGCAAGCGTCTTACTTTTGAAGCTTTTTAAAGTTTTTGAAAAAGAAAAAGAAAACAAATTGACTCTACAAATGAAGTGTTATAATTTTTTTTCCATTTTCATAATGTCACCTGTATAATCCCCGCATTTAATTGTTGTTACAACGAAGAGGAATTATCATCATTAATAAAACATGGAAATATAAAAAATTGAACACATATTTTACTATTTTTTATAACTCGATTAAGCAATAAAAATTTGTAAAAGTATCACTAATTAAATTTGTTGACTTGAAAGCACTACTGTAGTTCTTAAATCAGTCTTTAATTTATTCCTATTAAATAGTTTTCTCTTATCTATTATGTTCTTCTTCCCAATTTCTTAGCAACCAACCAAATTTATAAGAACATTCACCTTAATCAAGAGTGCCCAAAAGAAAAACATGAGCAAAACAGGAGAAAAAACAAACAAAAAAACAAAAACAAGAGTTGTATTGAAAATTTTTCCAGGTAGGTGCATGTTATGTTCTTCAAAAGGACATGACATTTTCTTATTGGTTAGCTCTAAATTCAATATGATCCAATAGCTAGTACTAAAGGATTTTGTGAGCCCAATTGATGAATTGGCTTTGACCGGTTCATTGGAATATTTGAAAGACGTCGACGGTCAAATTGATGCATTTGTTACCATCTCAGGTTATTGTAAGGCTTGTCAGTTATAAAGGAAAGAACATATAAGGAAGCTATTAGTGGTTATATTATATACTACTTTAATATAAGAGTTATTTAATTAATTTGAGTAAATTAAGAAAGTTAAATAAATTATTTAATTTTAACAAATGTGATATGATTTCCTTAAAATATTTCTACACAATATTAGATTATGTTTCAGTTTGCAAGTTAGAGACATTAGTTTGAAATATATATATATCTAAGAAATAAAATGAATTAAGGTCTTATATTTAATACCAAAATTAATGTTTTATCTAACTTCTAAATTTAGTATCAAAGGAATAATAAATGATACGGTACAATGTAAATGGTTAAACAAATAAATTAGGATTTGCAAGCATGTTACTTATGAAGTCTATGAACATTTTTGAAAAGGCAAAAAAAAAAAAAAAGACTCTACATATAAAATATAATGTTATAATTTTATTTATTATTCCCATCATATTTTTAAGTGTTGTTATAACAAAAAGTAATTATTATCATTAATATAGCAATATAAAATGATTAAATACATTTTTCTACCTCCGCCAAGCAATAAAAATTTGTAAAATTATCAATTAAATAAATTTGTTGATCAGAAAACACTCTCCTCTAGTTCTTAAATCAGTATTTATTCCTATTAAATTTTTCCCTATTTATTATTTTCTTTTTGCTAATTTCTTAGCAACGCAATCAAATAGATTATATAAAAAAAAAATCACTCAAGCAACAACACCCGAAAAAATGACCAAAAATAACAAAAATACATTTGAATTGAAAGTTTTCCGGGTACGTACCTGGTGTATTCTTTCAAACTGAGTGACATTTTTTGGGATGGCTTTGACTTCAATATGATTTGATCCCCTGATTGGCAGTTGAAGGGCCAAGTGTTTGAGCATTCGGGAAGTACTGAAGCCTAACTTTCTTCATTCTCTGGCACGTCAGCAACAGCAGTGATGACATTTGTGGCATTTGAAAGTTGCCCTTCAAGATGCCGAACATACGGCTCAAGATCTTCATCCAAAAGAGCATCAATATTCAGATCTATTGACATGTTGTCTTAACCTGAAAGCATATCAATTTCAATTGAGCATTATATGAATATATAATTACACTTTAATACTATTTTTTACGCATATTTATAAGTTAAACGAGTCAAATTTTACAAACATATACTCTTTCCGTTTCTTATTATAAGAGACATTTGATGCATGTGACATGTTCCTGTACATAAGAGACACTTAAAAGTTGTCTCTAATTTTTTATGTTAATTTCCTATTTTAGCCCCATTTATTTGTTATATTAATATTACTGTGCTTATTACTCCACATGAGTCTGAAGGACTCTGAAGAAAGAGATGTTACTTTGAATATTGTGAACAATGAAACCAAACGGTGGACTTGAAGAATGGAAGGAGACGGCTTCATTCCCATGGCCAAAGAAAGAGAAGGATCTATTCCAGAATCTTTGGAGAATAATACCACTAAAGGAGACACTGCTTCTGACTTAAATATGATTGTTCAAGATTCCTTGGAGAGCAATACTACGGTGGGGGCTGTTGCTTCTAATTTGGATCTTATTGTACAGGATTTGTTGGAGAACGATTCCGTCGACACTGCTTCATATTCAAATATGATTGTACAAGACTCATTGGAAAGCGATTCCTTTGATGCTTCTCAATACTTAAATATGATTGTAGAAGACTCTTTCGAGAAAGATTCCATTGACGGGCATTCAATTGATGATGAAGTGTTGAGCTTTTTAGTAACGAGAAAAGGGAGGAAGTTGCGAAGTCGAAAGGAAAGGCACTTTTTGTCCTCGACAAGATGCCAGAAGAAGTCATTGTGATGGAAGATTCTTTAAAGAAGAGTGTCGATAACATGCATGGTGTGCAAACCAGTTTTGTCGAAAGATAAGTGTCCAGCGGACAAAGTGGAGCAACCCAATAATCCTCCTTCTGTGACAAGTGACACTAATGGTAAGATGCCTATCGACCTTAATGAATATCCTGAGGAAGGACGCGATTTCGAATTTAAAAGTGCAACGTTAAACAAAGAGTTTTTCACGATGCCAAGGATTTATTTTGATGGCTACCCTTAAGTTCAAAGCAGGGCATATGGTTGAAGATTTATTTTGTGTACTTGCTTTGCCTTTTTGTTCCTGCAGATCAAAATGCTTCATCTATGTTATGCTGATATTAGACCCTTTGAACCATTTAAAAATGTTTCAAATTAGTGATGACCGTAGTATTTTCAAATTAGTGATGAATTTAGTATTTGTGTTGCTTCATTTAATTTGCACATATTCATCTTATGTTGGTTGTAAGAATCTCCTTTTTTCATAAAAAATAGCTAAAAACAAAAAAAAATCCACTAGAATACTAGTAAGAAAAAATAAACAATCAGACCCCTGAGTTGCTAGCCAAATATCTCATCCTATTTCGATTTTCCAAAATATCCAAAAATAAAAATTAAAAAAGGTCCATTGTAGTATTATTAAAAAAGTTCATATTAGGATTTAAATATCTCATCCTGTTTCGATTTTCTAAAATAGCCAAAGTATAAGATGTTAACAGGGGAAGAGAAATAGCTAAATGATCACATTCACGAATGATAAACTTTGAGATGTAAACAAGTTAACTTCAACTTATAAGCTGTGCATAACAAAACTACTCTAAAGAAAAATAGACAAAATTGAAATTTCAAAAACAACCAAAGTAACACCAAACTATGAGGCAAGCCAGGTCCTATGCCTTTGCCTTTTTTCTTTTTTTTTTGTAACTGTTTCCATATCCCTGCAAGGAAAAGCAAAGTTGGTTAGTTAGTTTTCCCTTGTTTTATAAATAGTTTGAAAATGATTGTATTTGATTACCTTCTCAAACTTGCGTCTCCTTAACATATTGTAGATAATGAAACACATCTTGAACTAATTAGTGAAGCATCACATCTAAGTTGAGTTGGTAGTTTTTCTTTATATGCCACATCTTTCCCCAAGTGAGGCAATTTGTGATCATTTGATCCCTTAGACTTCATTATTTCAATCATTTTTGCCTGAAGTGTTAGAAATTTTTTTTTCTTGGTTTATAACTATAAAGGCTTCAAATGATTTTTCCACTGCTTCAATAAGAGTTTCTACTGAGTTTGTTGCTTCCTTTTCTTGTAAAGACTGAATGGCTTTAAAGAAACCTAGATCCAACATATTTAAATCAGGAGAATTTGGAGGTTGACAAGTCAAACGTATATCAAACCCACTTTCACTTGCTGGTCAACAGAAATCTTCGTCATCTAAAAGAACATGAGTCCTTGCATTATCTTATTGTATGAAAATTGTGTTCCCTAAATCTTCCCTTGGCCATTTATATTTTATAGCAGGTAAAACCTTATTAAACGAGTAGCTCTTGCATACCTCTTTAGTAATAGAAGTAATGGGTTTCTTTTCTATTGTTCTTGCAACTCTATTAGCACTTGTCCTTCTAGCTTGTTGCTCATAAACAAGAGGAAATACACCAATCTTTCCTGAAAATATCTCTTTTCCTTCATCATGAAACCTTGTTCTAGCCTCTGCAACTAAGAACATCAACTTCTAAATAAAATTTTTTACTTTTGCATGTGTGATATGGCTTCGGCTCATCTGGAAGTAAGTAACAGGTCATAGATCTTCTAGTAAGATAGAACCGTTTTTCATCAATATAAATGACATTATGCATTGATTTAAACTTTGGATCATGAGGGATGTTACTTTCTTCAAACATTGACATGCAAAATTTAAGACGAGCTGACTTATTCTCCTCTTTTAAATGCAGCTTAGGGGGTGTTTGGGTGATAACCTAAACCATGGTTTGGGAAAAAATCACCCAAACACCCTTAAAAAAACCAAAACCATGGTTTTGGGAAAAGCAAAATTTTATTGCTTTTGGAAAAAAAAAGGAGAGTATGAGAGCCTATAGGATATGTATCTTGTTGTTTTTTTTTATAAACATATTTTTTATAAATATATTTAATCTTATATCTTATAAATATATATACATATTTATTATTTATTATTAATTATGTTAATAAAAAATATATTATTAACAATTTTATTCCTTCAAATTAAAATATATCATAAAATATATTTTTTCTGTAATTATCATATTAACTTATGCATTTTTTAGTAATTTGTATATGTAAAAAGTACTTTTAATAACAACTATCCAAACACTCTCACTTCTTAGAATCACTTTTTCACAAAATCTATTCTCCCTAGAATCTATTCTCTACAAGCTATTCTCCAAACCATGGTTTGGTTATATCCAAACACCCCCTTAATTGTATTCAAACAACATCGTACATGACCAGCTTTTAGCAATCTTGCCAATCATGTTGTGCCAATCTTTAGTGCAGAAGATAGTGATCGAATTGTTTGCTGACTCTTTAATGGGACTTCATGTACTCTTTTAATATCTAGCTCAATTCTTTTTTGGCCACAATTTGTTGTCTACTTGTGAGAACCATCACCAATATCCCTAACTTGCTTCCAAAGGCGATAAATCATGCTTCTATGAAGATCATATAATGAAGCCACTTTTGGTACCATCCCTCGTTTTAGTTTTCCTTCCTTACTTGAGTGCAATAGCAATTGAGCTATTACCCTCCTTTATTCATTTGGTAAAAAACGATGTTTTGTGGATCTTGAGTTGCTATCAAACAAAGCTGAAAGCAACACAAAGTAAAAATAAAACATGTAATGACAAAGTTCAACAGTTGACCTTCTTATCATTTTTTAACTTTGGTTTATATTCATAGCATACCATTTACATTGGGGTCTACATCAACTAGAGGCATGTGTGGTACATATTCAAGCATTCCATCAAATGACAAGTCTTCATCTACTTCATATGGAGGGTCATGTTCTACAAGATCATCAAATTCTTCACATTCTAAATTGTCTCATAAAGCCAAAAAAACAAATTAATAGAGCAACGTGTCAGATTCAATGAAAATCAAATTAAATATAAAAAAAAGATACCCAAACAATATAGATCAGAAGAGTTGAGTATATTAACAACACTTGGAGTAAATAGTTCAAAACTAACCTTCTTCATTAAGAGATGGAACATTTTTGTCTGCATCATCTTCAACTTCAACACATGGGGGTTGGTTTTTTGCAGTGCTTATAGAGAGTGCTTCAACACATAGGGGTTGTTTGGTCAAAAAAAAAAAACACATAGGGGTTGGTTTTCACCATTGCTTACTAGTGGTGCTTCAACACCTTCAGATTTTGAGTAATGGAAACCAAGGTTCAAGTCTAGAGGAGTGGTAGACATGGGTGTTTGTTGTTGATGGTTGCCTACACTATGTATTTTACTTGCGTCACTTGAGCTATGTCTTCTATCCATATGAAGTTCATAGCGTGGTTGCCTTGTTCGGTGGAAAAACAGAGAGCGTTAAGTGGGAGAGTATTGAACACTGTAACTCGCCTTTTTTTCCCTCGAATTTTTTGGTGGGAATTTCATTATTCCATCTTTTTTCAATGACACCATCATCATCCCATCTTCACTTTCTCTCTTCGATGTAAAAGCAATGTCTTTTATCCTATTGGCAACCTATTTCCTTTTTTGTCTCCAACCCACACTTTCTGTCCCTCCCACTACTCTTTTTTTGAATAACTTAATTCTTCTCTCTCATGCTCTCTCTCCTTATTAATGAGGGCATTTTTAGAAAAAAAATATACTTTTACATATTGATTGTCCTTAATTAATTTTAACTATTTTATTCGTCTGTTATAATAAGGAACGGAAGGAGTATCTTTCTAGGTTTGTAAGATAGAATTATTCATTTTTTTTTAGATAAAACACAAGCATTTTTAATTTAAAATTTATATAAAGATATGGTTTTCCCCCACAAAGAAGACCATTTTATTCATCAGAAGAGAAAAAAATTACAAACAATAAAAAGCAAAGCCAAAATAAACACTCAAAAAAATCTTAATAGTGCGACCTAACTCACAAAAAAAAAAAAACTCACCAGAAAAATGGGAGAGATATCTAACTCACAGTACAAAAATTAACTCAAAGTAAATTAAATTTTGAAAGATAATCGATTTTCAATCTTAATATTTTCATTGAAGGGAATTTTAAATTAAACTATTAGCTTCTGGCCTGAAATATTAGCAGATTAACAAATTAAGAAATCTCGCAAAACTTTCACATATTTATTGACTTCTGTTTTTATGTCAACATTATACTTATTGACTTTTGTTTACTTAATCTTTATATAGATAATCTAGTTTTAGATACAAAATAAACGCATTCAATGAAACTTTATTCAAAGTTAGTATAATTTAAAGATTTAGTTTGTGATTATTAGGTTTATTAAAATTTACAAATATTTTCTCTTACCAACAAAAAAGTTTACAAATATTTTCAATTTTTACAAACATATTTTTTGTTGTTTTGAGAAGTATTATTATATGATTTCCTTTCTTCAGACATAAAAGAAGAGTACTACTCTAAACAAAACCAATGCAAAACTATAACGCAAGAAAACAAACAATCATTGCATACTAATATTCCCCTTGTTATATGGTGGTTAAAGTACTTTTGAACATAACTAGCAATCTGAATTGGTGTACTTGTCTTCATAATATTTTCAGAAATGTTCTTCCAATTTTCCTTCCCATATCTTTGTAATCCAATCTGAAATAACCTATAATTAGAAAACAAAAGAAACTATATTAGGACATTTATGCTTGAAGAAGAAAACAATATCAACAAAATTGGGAAATTTTCAATGCATACACATACTTGTGTTCGTCCTCACTCGATGACTTTCCCTTGTTGATATCGGTTTGAACATTATTTGGTGCCCTTGAGTTAAGCAAAGGTTGATTCACCAAGTTTTGCCTATCAAAGACTAATGAAAAATCAAGAGATGTCTGTGGTAGGTACACATGATGTGATTGTGGATTATATCGATGGCCATTAGGGAGATTTTGTTGGTTATATTGACGTATAAGATGAACTAAAGAAACAATATGATTTTGAGGAGTTGAATGAGCATGAAAAGGGCTTGAAAATCTTGGAAAGATTTGTGTCTGATTTGGTTGCTGTGAGTGGACAAATTTGGTCTACATTTGGTCTGCATATAAGGGATGACATGTATGATATTTTGTTGTTGGTTAAACTGCTAATTCATTATTGGACATGTCATTTGCATTGGAAAACTTGAAGGAACTTGTGGTGGGTTTAATTCATTTATTCGATATGAGTGATTATGCACTTGAAAATTATGAGGAATTTGTGAGGTAAATTGATGTATTGGATAGGACTGATGCATTAAAAAATTATGAGGAATTTGAGGTAAGCCAAATTGATGTGTTGGTAGTGACTATTGATTCATTGGAATATTTGAAAGACACTGTAGGTCGGATTGATGCATTGGAGGCACCAAAAGACTTGATCTTGAAGGATTAGTATGGTTTTGAGGAGTTGAATCAGGAACTTGGTCTTGATGCATAGAGTTATTAGTTTGATGATTATAGTATTGTTTAGCATGACTAGCTACTTGAATAGGTGCATTTGTCTCCTATCAGTGTAAGAATTCTCTTACAAAACAAAAGCATATAATAAGGTGACTAGTAATTATATATTTTATGCTTTTTTAATTTTTAATACAAGATCTACTTAATTAATTTGAAAGACTAATTAATTATAACAAATATGACATGGTCTTCCTAAGATATTCTCATATTACCACTTTATAAGTTAGGTAAATTAATTTGAAAAAAATAATAAATATGATTAATAAAATGGACTAAGGTATCATATCTAATTAGAATCAAATTCAACCTCCCAACTAATTCATATACCAAGCATAAGAGATAGTAGTAAATAATAAGGGTTGAAAAATGGTTAAAGAACTAATTAAGTATTTGCAAGCCTCTTATTTCTAAAGTTTTTGAAAAATGGTCAAAGAAATAATTAAGTATTTGCAAGCCTCTTATTTCTAGAGTTTTTTTAATGTTTTTTTAAAAAAGAAAAGAAATCAAATTGAATATATAAGTGAAATGTTATAATTTTATTTTTTTAAATTTTCATTGTCTCACCTATATAATCCCCACATTTAAGAAGTGTTGTTACAATAAAGAGGAGTTATCGTCATCATCTACAATAAAATAGTCTTTCAATCAACCTGTTAATCTACTACAACTTTATGATGGCTCCTCACCTAAAATGATACTATTCAGAAGCCGTTTTCCACTATTATGGGTTGAGTGCAAGCCACCTTTCATTTGAATGAAATCTTCCCTCCAACAGAGACACTATTCAATAATGTAATGCACTTGATTCACATTTTCCCTCCTCTGACGACACAATTGCTGTTTCAATTTTAAATTCAAATAATGTTCCTGCCTTAGTTCATGAGGCTAGAGACATAAATAGGTTGCTTTTTCCCATTACTTCCACTTTTGCCATATTCTTGTCATCTCCTCTTTTACTCTTCACTTCATAATAATCATGTCCATACTAGTAGGGGATCCAGTTCCTTTGGTAGATCTACATTATGGCAGATGTACGGGCTATATTCCGGGAGAAGATGCTTTGGAGACGTGGTTTTACAAGATGTTTGAGGTTTTTACTTTCTGTTGATCTATTGGTCTTTAATAAACTGGTTCGTCATTTTTCCTTATGATACAAAGTGTTTCCCTTACTTCATGGTTTGTTTTCATTACAGTTTACTTATCAGTCAATTGTTCATGAATATTTCAAGGTACTCGCATATTAGCTGTTATAGAAGATGATGCGGTGCTTGACAGTCTCTGTGGCTAGTTAGTTCAAGGTCGGTCATACAAGATCTCCAGTTTTATTGGGAGGCTTGATGGACTTAATGTTCATAGTACTTTCCATATTTACTCAGGGGAATAGACGGTGGTGAATGATGCAGTAGAACTTCTTCTGTAGGTTATTTATTCCGTAGAGGAGTTGATGTCTTATCATATGGTTATTATCATGATTGGTGTATATTAGGTAAGTGAAAACATTGGATGAAAAATTCATTCCATGTGCTTGGTTGAAAATGTTGGATGTGGTCTTTATGAAATTTTTTTTTTCTAATGTGTTGTTAGATGCTTATAGTTATCTTCGTGAGCTTTTTGGACCAACAATTACCAAAGTAAATGGTGTGTATTGTAAGGAAATGATGTTGATACTAGAGCAGAAGCACTTTGAGGGAGAAGGAGGGTATATTTTATATTAATTTTTTTTCATTTATTGTCATTTATTACGATATTAACTTTTGATTAAATAACCAATCAATAATCAATTAATATATTAATTCATAGATAGTGATTTCTCAATAATATTGACTAATGAATAATTATTTTTTGAAATATTATTATATGTAATTTGCATGAAGAGTGTGCGGAGACCACCATTGGGGCATATGACTCTATTAGTAACATTGAATATGTGCTTGTGGCAATATAACATGTTATAGGTGCTACATTTTTTCAACCTAGCAATAATATATCATAAACATAGTATGAAGGTATTGTTATTTATTTGTTAATTTTCTCTCTGACTATTATCATTTCTTATATAGAAGGGCCACATGTAACCTCTTTTGGTGAAGCTACAAGAGTCTTCTTTAATCTTGAGGTGGCTTGGGTTGTTGAAGAAGGGTACTATCTTTTGTCTTTTGGAAGATCGATGTTGAAGAAGCTATGAGTTGAAATCATCGTGGCTAATGTTATTATCATTAATTAAGTTTGTAATATTATTTCCTTAACTCTCCTATTCATATAGAATCGATCAGTTTATTTTTAGCATGAGCCAATGGATGATTTAGTTAAAGGCCTTTTTCATTATGACCACTATTATTGATGCTATGTGTTATTAGAGTTTTGTTATTTAAGCCTAATAATTCCTTTTTTTTTCCTTCTTTTTGTTTTTTTTTACTATCATGGACCTTCATCAATAATCAAAATGTTTGAGAGCTGCATAAACAAGTGCATCACTGATGGTTCATTGATGAACATGGGCTTCAAAATAGATATGTTTTGTTTACTAGATATCTATATTTGTAATATATGAAAATAGTGCCATGGCAAAAAAATTCTAAACACTTAGTGAGTTTAAAAGAAGTAAAAAAGAGACACAGCTAAATAATACTAATACTAATCACTTACGTTGAACATTGGATAAGACACTTTAAAATGTAGACAATTACATAAGTCAAATTTATAACTACAAGGTACACATATCCTAAGTTACCTAACACACAATGGATATTCTACAATATATGTAAATTCATATTACCTTATATAGAAAGAGACCTATTGCCTTAGGACCTATTACCTTAACTCATACACAAATTACCTTAAGTACCTATTACTTTATAAGCTCCGTCATTTTCCCCTTCATCACTTATCCTTCATAATCCATATAATAATCTCCATTACTTACAAACCTTAACACTTCACCTAGTTCATTCGCTAAAGGTAAGCTATATTCAGAGCAACCTATTCCATCTTTCATCTCAATACTAGACATTCCCTCCTCGGTTGTAGTGAAATTGGAGTTAGACCAAGTTATTGTTCTTTCAATCTCAAGCATAGGTGTTTTCTCCTTCTCTGTTTCTTAAGTTCTATTATGGGTATCGATTAAGCTAACAAAATATCAAGCCAAATTGTTTCCACTAACTAGAAAGACTTTCATGTATGAGTTTATGGTGACATCCCCAATCAGCAGAGGATGAGATAAACTTATTAGTATCTTAACTTGAAATGAAGATTTATACTTTTGGATGGTGTGTAAGAAGAAGCTGATGTTCTCTAAGTGTAGCATTTTGAGATATCCCATTCAATGTCATATATACCTTCATTGTGAATGATCCTGTATATGTATCAGAATGGTATATATTGATGGTGAAACTATTCAGTAGTGCCAACGTTCGTGATTCTTGCCTCTAAAGCCTTTAAGACAATACAGTATAAAGTTAAGTTAAGGTGTGCTGATATTTCTAGAGGGCGGCATGTTACACAAACAAACCTAACTCCCTAGACCTTCCATGTCTTCAGTAGACCATAGAAGAGGCATTTTGACACACTACTCTTAATATCTGTTCTTGTGTTATATAAGCATTCAAGATATGATGATGAGGATGGAGCAAGTGACATATAAAGAGAAACTTATATATTATGTTATGTGTTATGGATACTTGAGGCTTTATATAAGTCACCACTTTCTTTGTCACATTTATGTTAATGATGTGACCTATGCTATAGGTATTGGGTTGTGATGATCATCATAGTTACTTGACTATGTGAAACTATATTAGTTTTACCTTTGCTTCTTCTCCAGATTTCTTCATGTCAACTTTTTATTGATAGGTAAATGTTTTGTTTAGTTGTGATTTGACCAGCTATAAAATGTAGTACACTTACTACAGGTTTCTATGCATTTTTGTTTCATAGAAGTATAGATACATATCTTCTACTTCATGTCAATTTAAAATTGATATGTGACAAAGGTGAAGTAGTACAATGCGCCATCTATGTCCACTTACTCCATGGATATGACTTATTCCCAATGTGCTCATATTTTATATCACTGTCTTCATTATATTACCATTGCTATATAACTCTCCTATTCTTATAGGTTTCCTATGCTTATCTTGTGTATCAATGAATTGTAGCAATGTGGGTTTGAAATTTGAACACCCTATGGTAGAAAGGATCATATTTTTATTATTCTGATGTCAAGTGCATTTCATATAGGCAAAAATTCACTTTGAATTATCTTAATAGCTTACCCAATAGTTAATTCTAATGACATGACAAGATGAATAATCATCTTGTCCAGATCTTCTACCCATCATTTGCAATGTATTTGAATTTAGTCCTGTGCAATGACTTTATAAGTGTTTAAGTCCAGCTACTATATAGGTTCTACATCTCTCTGACAATAAGTATGCCTTACTTATGTATTTGTGCTTTACTACATGTGTACCATTGACATGCTCTGTGTTTAAACATAACTTAGTATTTTCTTATCAGCTATAAAATTTTGTCAATCCGATATCAATTGCAAACGCTCTTGTCTACACATCATGATTTTCATTTTAGATAGCATGCCACATATGTCTTTAAATATTTTTTAGTTCTTTTAATTTTGGAAATGAATATTATTGGAACTAGCATTCACTACCCGTACCATACACAGTGAGATATAACAACATCTAAATATGAAAAATCACTATGCAGTACCAATGGAGTCAATGATCATTGCATATCAACTACTATTATATATGAAGTGAAAAAAAGCTTCTCAACAATTAAACACAAACAACACTCACATGTCTTCCAATTTTTGAAGCTCCACTTTGCTAAACCCTTACGTCTTCACACATTCCTAAATATTTCTTGCAAGACAACATTATGTGTTGTCTTCCTACTTCTAGTTCTTCTATCACCAAGAACAATTTTTAAACCATCCATAATGGGTAAAACGAGTTAGCCCACCGGTTACGGACTAGCCCACCCCGGGCCCAAGACCATGCGAGCTAGTCCTAAAAGGACTGCCTCCTGGCAGGCTCCTATTTTGCCAACCTGCCCTGCCAAGGGGTACCCACCAACCTTAATCCTTTTTTTAAAAATTTTTTGTACGCATATATTTAAAATTTTTTAAGTTAAATTATAAATTTTTATAGACCAAATTCTTCTTATTTCATTGTTAATAATTATTTTATTATTACAAAAATGGTAAAATAATAAAAAAAAATGAGAAATCAAATTTAGAATCAAAGTCTCTAACAAAATACAAAGTTATATGTAAATTAAGTGAAAATGATAAAACTTTTTCTTATTAAAATTAAAATAAAAATTGTGAAAGAAATAAAAAAAGGGACTGGTAGGCTGCGGGTTGGTAGGCGCGAGTTGAAAAGGACCGCATCACAATGGTCCCTATTTTCTTCAACTGAACCCGCCATCTTATGACGGGTTAGCTGGTTGAGCCTGTAAGCTCAATCCATATTACCTATTCTAGATAGGGCTACATACAATTGGCCATGTGTAAAAACTAGTTTATAGAGAAATAACATGACATGCCTTAATGGTTGACCTTGACTTTTATTTACTGTCGTAGCAAATGATAGGCTTATAGGGAATTGCTTGTACTACATGCAGAATGGCCACCTATTTTTGGATGAATTCATGTTCATTCTATGAATGAGTACCTTCTAATTAGGCTTGCATCCATTCAACGTGATAGCTTCTATAACTATCATACCAAGCTAAGAAATACAAAGGCGTGTTCCATTACATAACCTTGCTACTTGGTCAATGTACCTTAACAATATTACTGGTGCTCTGACTTTCAACGTTAACTTATGAGGAGGCATACCAGAGCACGAAATTGTGTTCAAGTACTCTGTTGTGTATAGGTTGTCAAAACTATCATTTTCATTATTTGTTCGAAATACTGAATCACAACTCAAACATTCATGAGATTGACCAGGCAAAGACTTACACATGTAGTCATTGATATTGTTGACCATCTCAATAGCTGGTGTAAAGATTGCTCAGTCAGTGAAATACTGACCCTAAATTCTCCATCAGTGCAGAATATGTGGACTCAATGATTGCATGCATAGGATCATCTCCATCTGGTATCAATATTTCATCAAGAATCTCAATCTCTGAAACTTTGTCAATTGAGTCACCTACTTTACCATCACCAATATCTAACAATTACTAAGAAAACCAATGTAATTTCCCTTCATCATCTAATGTAGTGGGTGAAGATAATCTCATAATTTTTGTCACCTTTAAAATGGTGCAATTGTGCCATAACCAAGAGGAATTGATTCATGCATCAACAATATTTGCTCTTGTCCTTTTTGGAATGACAGGTAGTATCTAGCAAAAATCTCCTCCCATTATGATGCATTTACCACCGAATGGTGACCCGCATTGCATGATATCTTAAAGTGTCCTATCTAATGCTTTGACATAATATTGCTGTACCATAGGAGCTTCATCCCATATGATTAGCCTTATTATTTTTTGAAGGTTTGCAAGAGGAGAGTTTTATGTGATGGCACAAATAGAAAACTCAGTTATTTAAATAGGGATAGTAAAACTTCGATAAGCCGTCCTACCTAATGGTAATAGAATTGTTGCAATTCCACTTTATGTAACTGTGAGGACAATTTTGTCATTACACGTAATGAGGAAGTCAATGCATTCCACAAAAATGTTTTGCCAGTTCCACCATAACCATAGACAAAGAAAAAACCACCTTTATTATTCTGTAACGAACACATTACCTTATCATAAATTGATCTCTGATCAGAATTTAGTAGCCAGAGAAACCTAGATGTCTCTAATTGTAGCTCATGCTTGTCATAATTCATCTTTTGCATGATAAGCTGGTTTGTTAAATCAATCAATTGTATATCAGAAAGTGTAGGCATGGTTCTTACCATTTTGACGAAGCAAAGAGTCAATTTCTTTGAGTACAACTTGATCCTTTTGTGAAGCACTTACACTAAATCCTATGACAAAATTATAGATATTCAATTATTAAATATTGTAATGAATATAACGAGTTAATAATGTACAAACTGAATTAATGTGAATGACACTTACTTGAGTATATGGGATCATTGCAATTAATGAAAAACATATCATCTAAAATATAATAAGGCTCATTATCTCTCTCGACATATAATCATGGTGTTGTATGCTACAAGATAGCAACATGCTAACATATAATTTTTGGAGTGACAAACCAAAAGCCAAAATGGAAGCTTCTTTTATAACAAACACGTACTTACTATCATCATTTAGTAAATCATATGCAAAACATGCTTCTGTAAATTTATTGTATGTAATACCATGAGCTGTCTTGATATCATCAAATGAAGCAGGACCTCTAACTTTTGTTAGCAAGACACGAAGATAATATAATTCACTAGATGAAGGTGAGACATGTGTCATCCTACTAACTGTAAATTCTCTCTTTCTATTTTTTGAAGACCTTTTACTTCTCTGGTAGACAAAATGATTTGGAAATTCGATATATGTCAATGTTCTAGCAAAGGCATCTCACTAATTTTTCATCATCCATGCAAGAAATTATGATTCATACACTCTCGGCTTGTCAAATAACTCTGTAACATCATCTAAGTTGGTGTAAATAACATGCTGTTGATTGAAAAGATGGAAACTTAACCTTTCCACAATGGGATTTCTATGGTGGATGTTAAACGCAAATATTTTCCATGATGCTTCACATGTTGAAATGTATCTACAATTGTAATACTGTTGGATTTCATCATGTACAATCTTAGAGCCAGTAGATTCATTATAAAAAATTATAGCAACAGCTCTATCATTTCCTTTACTTATGTACTTAAATAGATATTTAATTACTGTGGATTGGTTACATTTCTCAACACTTATATGTGTAGAGAATAACCATGGCAAAGTTAGATAGCATGGCACAACATACTTATTGTTTAAGGGAACATCTTTAACCTTGATGATTTAACCATTATCTCACCATTTATATGTAGGGTAACCTTTATCATCAACAGTAGTGTGTTGATTAAATTTCTTTAGAAAGCACTTTGTGCATTTTTGGTCTTTCACGCATAGTGACTTAGAATTACTTGTACCACATTGGCTATGGAGCATAAACTTCCTAACCAAATCATGAAGCATTGGATTTGATTCCTTGTTAGGTGTTTCTGCTATAATGGTCTGATCAATTGCATCTACATGTTTGATTTTGTCCTCATTACTAGAAAAGTAGATATAACAATGCAAAATAATGGCAGTTAAGAAGAAAAACGTAGTGGAAAAAAAGGCAATAGCTTTTTTGTAAATAAATGTCGTGACTCGTCACTTTCCACGGTGGTTTTCTAAATAACCGTCATGAAAAGTTTCAAAATATACCACGATAGGGTTCTTTTTTTCATATTTTCACAGTTTTGTACCAGTGCGCCGTGGGCCCCCTCAATCCCACCACCATCAAACTACCATTACCGACCATTCCCTCTTCTTTCCTACTGTTTAAACTCTCCATTTCACTTGTGATTGCTTGCCGCCGTCTACCACTATCTTCGCCGCTCATATTCTCGCATTTAAATCATCTCCACTGAGTGAGTATCCTCTTCTTTCCTTCTTTTCATTTTTTCTTGGTTTCTTGGATATTTTGACCATAAAATTTATTGTATTTCAAATGGGTTGATTGGTTTTATATTTTGGATGTCTTGTATTGTTTATTTTGCTTTTTTTGTGTGCTTGAGGTGTTGATTGGTGGCATTTAGTGTTAGAAAACCTCAATTCCTTCCTATATACGGCATTAGAAACATGTTTAAATCTTTAAAGTTGATTAGTTTTGAAGTTTTTAATTTTTTAAATAATTTTTTGATATTTATTTCGAATTTTTGGTATTTTTTTGTAATAAACTTCAGAATTTACTAATAAATAATCTATTCAGTGTTTTGTGAAATTTTTTTCGTTATGAACTTTGATTGACGATAAAGTGTTATTTAAAATTTCATGGTAAATGGATATCATTTGTATTCCCATTTTAGATTTAGAAATTTTAGCTTTAAGAATCTTTATTTATTAAATTGGTTTGAGATTAAATTATTACTTTTGTTTTATTTGTTATATTTCTTCAAATTTATCCTGTCTTTGTTTATTACATTGTTGGTTTGGTTAATTGATTGATTTGTCTATTTTTTAAATAATTTAGGATTTGTTATAGGGAAAATTAGAATAGAGGACCTAAAGGGAATAATATTTTTACAAAAGTTTATTTCTTTAAGTATGTGTTTTAATTTATTTTTACAAAAAGCTAAATTTTATATGCAAATCTAATTTTATTTTTTCTATGACATTAAATTAGAAGCAAGCTAAGTGTTTCAAAAGAAATTTTATTAAATTAATTTAAAATTTTTATAAAACTTTATGCATGTTGAAATATGTTATGAAGAATAGTTTTGATTTTGATTAAAATAACAAAAATAATTTATTATTAACTATGTTACAAAACTTATATATGTTTGTCTAATTATATATTTTTATCAACAGTTTTGCTCATTCATTATATATAACTATTTTTTTTAGAAATTACTTAATTTAATTTTAAAAAATAATCACAACTATGCTCATTGATTTTGTAGAACAATGGATCATAGTTAGATGAAAGCTAAGAGAATTAGCAAAGAATATGACGATGGGGTTGAAAGGTTTTTTGAGTTTGCTCAGAAAAATACCCCTAATAAAAGAGATGGATTGTATTATTGTCCCTATGTCAAATGCTTAAATAATAGTCAGTAGAGTACTCTTGAGATAAGAGAGCATCTTATCTGTGATGCGATAAATTTGAAGTATACAAATTGGATATGGCATGGAGAAATTAGAAAGACTATACTATCGGGGAAAAGAGAAAGTTGTGAATGAAGACTTTGGTAATAAAATTTTGGATATGTTTTGTGACATACAGTCTGAGTCCTCTACATAGTTCTCTCCCACATATGAAACTTTGTGTAGTGATGCAAAGATGCCTTTATACCCAGGGTGTAAAGATGATTACACAAGGTTAACAATTGTGTCGAAATTGATGAACTTGAAGGCAATAAATGGTTGGACTGATGCTAGTTTCACAGAATTGCTTGAACTATTGATTGATATTCTTCCAAAAGGAAATTCACTTCCAAAACGAATGTATAAGGCAAAGAAAATTTTTTGTTTGATGGGTTTGGAATATGAGAAGATATATGCATGCCCTAATGACTGTATATTGTTCAAAAATGAATATGAAGAGTTGAATAAATGCCTTAAATATGGAACTTCAAGATACAAAGTTAAGAAAGATGATGGTGATTATAATGAGAAGACCAAAGGTCTTCCTTTGAAGGTTCTGTGGTATCTTCCAATAATGCCACGATTTAAGTGTTTATTTGCTAATGCCATAGAAGCAAAGAACTTAAGATGGCATTCTAATGAGAAAATATATGATGGAAAGCTTCATCACCTAGCAGATTTTCCTCAATGAAAAACAATAGATTAAAAATTTTCTCAATTGGGTAGTTAGCTAAGAAACCTTCAATCAGGGCTTTATATAGACAAAATTAATCCATATGGTAATCCTAGTTGCACACACAGTGCTTGGCCGGTGCTTCTCATAATTTACAACTTGCCTCCTTAGTTATGTATGAAAAGAAAATATATCATGCTATCTTTGATGATCTCGGGGCCAAAACAGCCAGGAAACGATATTGATGTGTATTTGGCACATTTGATTGGGGATCTGAAGAAATTATGGGAGAAAGGTGTTGATGTGTTTGATACATATAAACAAGAGACATTCAATTTACATGTCATGATCTTCACCACGATAAATGACTTTTGGGCATATGGAAATTTGTCAGAATACAATGTTAAAGGGCATAAAGCATGTCTGATATGCGAAGAAGCCACTCACTACATGCTACTTAAACATGGTAGGAAGACCGTCTACCTTGGTCATAGAAGGTTTCTTAGTCAGCACCACCCTTACCGTTAGGTTAAAGAAGGCATTTAACGGCTCACAAGAATATCAAATAGGTCCAATACCATTAACTAGGGAAGAAGTTTATTAATGGGTGGAAGGAATTAATGTGATCTTCAGTAAAAAGAAGAAGAAGACTTCCAGTGAGAGGAATGTATGAAAAAAAGATCTATCTTTTTCGATCTTTTATATTGGCGAAGTCTTAATGTGAGGCATAATCTAGATGTGATGCATGTGGAGAAGCATTTGTGTGAGAGCCTTGTTGGTACACTTTTACATATAAGTGGAAAGGCTAAGGATAGAATCAATACAAGAAGAGACTTAGTCGAAATTAGAATAAGAAAACTCCTCCACCCACAAAAAAGAGAGGGTAAGAGGGCTTATTTACATACAGCTACGCACAAATTATGAAAGGAAGAGAAAACAAGTTTCTGTGGTTTTGTCAATAGCATTAAGGTGCCATAAGGTTATTCTTCTAATTTGAGCAAACTTGTTTCAATACAAGATTTGAAGATAACGGGGATGAAATCTCATGATTTTCATGTATTGATGCAACAATTACTTCCACTTGCTATTCAAGGCATTGTGAAAAATGATGTGAGAAGCACTATTACAAGACTTTGTATGTTTTTCAATGCCATTTGTAGCAAAATCATTGATCTTGTTGAGTTAGATGAATTAGAAAATGAAGGTTATGTAATCCTCTCCTAATTAGAAATGCATTTTCCTCTATTATTTTTTGACATTATGGTCTACTTGATAGCTCGTCTTGTGCAAGAGATAAGACTTTGTGGCCCTATGTGTTTAAGGCGGATGTACCCCTTTGAGAGATACATAAAAATCCTAAAAGGGTACTCTAAGAATCCTTATTGGCCTGAGGTATCAATTGTTGAGAGATATATAGCTAAGGAGGCAGTTGAGTATTATAATGCATATCTTGATAGGGTAAAGGCAGTTGGATTTCTTTAATCTCGACATGATCAAGGGAGAAGCAAGGAAACACGGGGTGTCATAGTGAGGTCTATGTCAAGAGAAGTTGTAATGCAGGCACATCTATATATTTTAAACAACATGGATGAAGTTTTGCCTTACTTGAATGCTCACAAGAATATGCTGAAGAACTTGAATCTAAGAAAGAATGATATGCAGCTAGCTAATGAGCATAACAAGTCATTTATAGAGTGGTTCAAGGAAAAAGTGTTAAAGGATAGTAATCCTTTTGAGACAATACAGAACTAGCTGCAGGGCCTTATTTTGAGGTTATGTGTTGGGACGGATATGACATAAATGGTTATTCATTTTACATAAAACCCAAGACAACAAGAGTACCAGGTAGAATAGTGGGATGATAGTAGTAGCTGAAGCTATGCATTTTACTAGTTCAAAAGATAGAAACCCAACATTGGCGTAAATGTCATATTATGGAGTAATAGAAGAGGTATGGGAGTTTAGCTATACCAAGTTTAAAGTTTTCGTCTTCAAATGTAAGTGGGTTAATAGTAATGCTGTGTAAGTAGATAAAGAATTTGGATTTGTTTTGGTGGATCTTAATAGGGTTCGATATGGAGATGAGCTATTTATTTTAGCAAGCCAAGCGAAACAAGTTTTTTATGTTACTGATCTATCAAAGAAGAAATTGTCTATCGTACTCTAAGGTAAGAGGCAAGGAGGTGGTGGAGATGACCGTGACTTAGAGTTTAATCTTGACAAAACCCACCTTTCACAGCTATTCGAGCTAAAACGGTTGAATTAGATTTGGAAGATGATGACTATACTGTTAGGGATTATCATTGTGAAGGAATTTGTGAGGATAATCGTTGTAAGACCTAAATAAATTATTTGGTGTTTCTTATTAAATTCATTTCATATTTATCATTTATTCATAATGTGATGTGTTTTGTTAAATATACTTGATGTTTTATGTTAACTTTACTTGATGTTTCTTATTCTTACATTTATTGGTTGTTCTTTGAATAGGAAATGGACAGATTCAGTCAACAGGGTTTTGGTGACGACAACTCCTTTACTACCAAGAGAAAGGGTAAAGGGCCAACCCATATAAGGCATTTGGCTTTACGTGATGAGACTACACATCCCATAAGGATTACAGTAGAGTTTGATGATGATTTGAAAGCTTTAGGTCTTGAAGGGGCTTAATTTACTAGTTATGTGGGTTATCTCGCGCATAGTAAGATTGTGATTGACATTTTTAATTGGAGGATGGTAGACAAAGATTTGAAACAAACCATTTGGGAGGATATTTTGGTACATTACGAATTCTTTTCTATATTTGTTTCAATTATAATTACTTATTTACTTATAACTATATTGTATTGTATTGCAACTGATATTTGATATTCTCGCAACTGAGGAAATGAGAGACTGTCTGTTTAAGCAACTCGATGAATGGTGGAGGGGTTTTAAATCCATGCTTACAAGAGAGTATCTTTGTGGAAAAAGAAAGGGTGAGCATCCTAAGGATTGATACTCTTTTGTTAGTGACAAGACATGGGAGAGGTTTGTGAAACAACATGAAGACCTTGTATTTCAGGTTTAGTTTTTTCAAACTTAGTTTTTAATCAATTTATATTTTATTTAACTAAACTAACTTTGTTGAACTTGTTTCATTTTCATAGGCATTGAGTAGGAAGAATAAGAAAATATCTGACCAGAATGTGTACCCACATACTATGTTTCGTACAGGGTATGGTGGGTTGGAAAGAAGTATGATGGAGGAGTAGAAAAAGAATGTACACATGGCTACTACTTCAGATCCTACTAGCTACATTCCACCCATTGAGCATCCTTCTCGCAACGAAAAATAGAAGGCGGTGAGGGTTAAAAGGCGTCAATATATTACTCCAGAGTCTGTTGCTGTTACTGAGAGGATTGTAAGTAATATTTATATATTATGCTTCATTAATTGCTTTTTTCAATTATCTTAAATTGAATTTGTTGCTTTAATATTATAGGATATACTTGAAGAGCAATTATCCCAAGGTATATTCATTCCTCATGGACAGATGGATATCTTGGCCACTGCTATTGGAAAGATTGACTATCCTGGCAGAGTCAAAGGGGCCCCTAAAGGGATTGTCATTAAATAGTTATTTGGCCCTAGTTCGTGAAGAAGCACTGAATCATCCTCCACTAATATGGTATTTAAAGAGGAGCTCAACTAGCGATTACAAGAAGAAACGAAGAGCTCGAGCTAAACTTAGTGAATAACACAAGGTGGAGATGCAAAAGAACGTGAGGAGTTCGATGCTAAGTTTCAACAGGCTATGATGATGATGGGCACGACCAGATTCTAGATGCCCCGAGTGTTTGAACCTTCCCAGGTAATAATCACACATCTTCTCAAATCTTCTAAAGGTTCATTTCATCCAGTTAAACTTAATTAATGTACCTTAACTAATTTCTTTTTATGTTTCAGGGTTCGCCTATGATGAAAAGTGGAAAGGGAAGAATAATCAGATGTAGCAGTTGACTGTGTTTGACCCTGACCTTAGCCCTGACCTTGTCGAAGACAATGGAATGCTGTGTGCTCTCTATGTGGACTTTGAAGATTTAGCTGTTCATGTTGCTAATGGTCAAGCATTCTCAGGCATAACGATCAACAGCAAGAAAGTTCTAAAGGATCAAGCGAGGGTAACGGTGGATAGGATTCTTCATGGTCAAGGTGGTACACCAGTGCCCAACCCCACTGATGAGGTTCAATTACTGGAAGGACATTTCATTTTGTGGCCAAAGAGATTTGTTGGAAAGCCATTAACAAAGAAGGCGATAGCAACGAAGGCAACAAAGGGCGTATCATCAGATCTTGTACTCCTGCCTCTTCTTAGTGACATTGTGGTTATGTATTCTAGTTTCATCGTTCTTTATTCCACTGTAGCAAACATGGAGAAGCCCCTTACTTTCAAGATGCCACCGGGGATTGTGGGTTCAGATGTAACATACAACTTCACCATTAACAAAAAAGATCTCGTTCAGTTCCTCAACTTTGAGGAGTTGGATATAGTCTTCATGCAACTGACTATTTTGTAAGTTACAATATCATTTTCTTATTTCATGTTATACTTATGCATGTCCTAATGTTTCTTATTTGAAGAACAAGCACTTTACTCAAATCCGTCTGGTGGAAGGACTTGAAGGAACATATCGTATGTGTCGCCAAAGGGTGTAGAAAATAGTCAATATTGTGAAAGTGAGGTTGATCTACATGATGACCACAATAAATCAGACGAGAAAACAAATATATTTTGCACTTTACATGAAAGGATAAGTATATTATTGTATTTGAGATACACAAGTTGTATACATAGGATTATAATTAATATGGTTTGTATTTTGCAGTTATCATTGGACCCTAATTGTTTGTTCCCCTTTTGATAACAAAGTCTATTGGTTTGATTCCCTCTGTGGAAGTCCAACCAAAAAAACCAGAGATATCATCGACACGTTAGTTTATGTTTATATATTTATTACATGTAAAGTTTATAAAAACGTGCTCTAATATCATTTTTTTATTGTTGATAGGGCTTTTCATAGTTTTAATGTTGTGGCCAAGTAGCAAAATAGGCAACTATCAACATGGATTCTCCCACAAGTATGTTGTTTTGAGCTAAATATATGCTTATAAATCTTTTCAATAATCAAAGTTAATATTTATAATCAAAGTCTAATATTCAATTTTATATTTTATTTTATTAGTACTGTTATCAACCAAGAAATGTTGAATGCAAATATTATGTCATCTGCTATATGAATAACATCAAAGAGATAGGGGTGATTGAGAAATTAAATGAGGTAAATATAGGTTACATGCATTCTTCAATTCTTTTCACATTTTTGATCAAGTTGACTAATGACTATATTATTTTTGATTTGCAGGCATTCCAAAATGCTGCGTCATATGGCAAGGAGGAAATCAACTTGGTGAGAGATACTTTTTCAACAACATTGTTACAAAATTTTGAAAATGTGAAATAGTTAGGTCATTCCTCACAAAGTTCATTGTTAGACTATTAACCAGTTGATTATTTGTTGATATATTACGTGATTCAATAAGAATTGGATGTTAGTGTTCATATGGTCATCTTGAAATTGGTCTGCATATTTTGCTCTGCTACTGATTTAGGTCTGTAAACTGCAGGGAGGAAGTAAAAGAAATTCATGCAGTATTTAAAAAAAAAAAATTTCACAGTGATTATTTGTATAATCGCTATTAAAATCATTTATCATGGCGGTCTGGTATAAGACCGCCATGGAATTTCCATGGCAGTTTTATGCAAAATCACTGTGGAAAGTCAATTTTTCATGACGGTTCATATTCGCCGTGTTTTATTCTCCTTCAACATTGACAGTATCCACTTCACTTCCAAAATCACCATGGAAAACCTTAAATAACTATCGTGAAAATCCTTTTTTCTAGCAGTGCCTCGGGATGAAGGAATAAAAGTATATGTGCATGTGGCAAACCTTTTTTTTTGAAATTCAATTGTATATATCTCTGCACAAGTAGACAGAATCTGTTTAATGAATACATGAAATTGCAGGGTAACTTGAAATAAAGTTTTAAATATAAGAAATTAAGTACTTTGCTACATGAGTTACTTGCTCGAATATGTCCGAAAATCTTATGTTTCTTCAAACTTTTCATTAGGTATTAAAGCTTCATCTTAAAAACTCTACACAATATGTTTGGCCTATTAGATGGCTTTAAGTTCTTGCTTTCACAAAACCTAGTAATCTTTGGCCATGCTGGATTATAAGTGAATGTGAGAAATATATTAGGTTAACCAACAGACCTAGATTGCTATGGCATCTTGGTAGTTTCTAATCACATATCTTGCACTACTTGTGAAAGAAGAAGGGAGAATTATTCTCCTTCCAATTGAAGCAACATTTCTTTCCCCATTTAATACTGCATCAAATATCCCTTGATAGAGGTCAATCCCAAGTTCTTTTTGGTAAGTGTTAATCCACAATAGCCTTTGTTAAAGCAACCTCCTAGCATGTAATATTGATGAAACTTCATCTTGACATTCCATCAACCTATAATTAAAAAAATTCTCACATGCTTAGTCATTTTTTTACTTTGGTGTTAGTCAAAGTATAATCTTACGCTCAACATCATCTCCGTACCCATCCTCATCAAATGGGAATAGAATCAGGTACTGTAAGGGTAAATATGATGCATTTGAGGAGTTCCTGAATGTTCATAGACAATGACATCCCTTATTATGAACGTCATGTCAATATCTCAAGCAATTAATGCTACAATCTTTGAAACAGAAGGCATGTTATGTGTTATACCATCACATTGTCTTGTGCCTAGAAGACACAACTTTAGTGGTATGGAATAATATTCATTAACCATCAATGATGCATGACGATATTGTTGAACAAGTGGATTGAATTTATCCAACTCGTCTTTTATCTTGTTAACAATTAACGGGTTGATGGATAACTCCTTTTGGTGCTTACTGCACAAAAATTAAAGTGTAACAGGAGAAATTACCATAATAAGGTTATTGGTTAAATAAAATCCAATAGAAGATACTACTACATAATAAACAAAGCTTACTGCAACAATCCTATTAGAGACTTCATTCTCTATGTCATATATATACTGTTGTGAGTCAACAGGTTGTGATCCCTCTGAAAAAAATAAATTTCCAATATTATGGTAATTTACTCTTGACATAATGAATGAGTATGGTCCACTCCCATTGTTCTTGGAATGGTCAATCTTACCCCATTGATGTGAATGAGAACATATTATTGTTTTGCCTAATGTTGTGGTGGAAGTTACGTGAATCATTGTGTCCTTATAAAAAAAAAAAAAATTCCCAAATTAAGTAGAGGAGCTGTCATGTGGGGCAGCACAACTTTCCCTGTAAAGTAAGCCAGAGATAATATTTCAATTTTGCATCCGATCTCTGACACTCTGTTTTCTCTTATTATACCAAAATTAAGCTCCACAAAATTGTCATATATATATATATATATTGGATCACCTTCATCTAGATATGCTGTAACACAAAACTTGAAATTAATATAATTATGATTGTCTTCGTTAAGGTGATTTTAATGACTACAATGACATTTTAGTTATACCTATTGTTTGATTGAAACATCCATTGCTTATTGCTATCTCTATCATTAATACTGGCCAGTAGAGAAATTATATTCTGGTTCTTTCCCAGCATCATTCACTAACATGAAGAAATAGGGTTAATAATTTAAAGATGACAATGAATTTTTTTTTAAGTAGTAGTGCCTGGAGAAAGAAATCCCATGTTAATACCTTTATCACCATCCATATCAAATGCATTGATCCCACTCACATCACTGTCCGGCCCTTCAAAGTTGAACTCCATGACCCTGTAATCAATTCCTCGATATTGTTCTTCACGAAACAGGTATCAATAATGATAGTTGATATTAACAAATTATTTTCGGTACGTGAATCCGAAACTGTTTAATCCTATTATAATCGTCGATAAGAAATTATTGTAGCAAACAAAGATGTACTTGAAATTTAGTTATCTTTAAATGGTTGAATAAAACAAATAACCTATATGTCCACTGTAACATGCTAAAACAATAATGACAATAACGAATATAAAAAAAATATTAATTAAGATTATATTTTATTATTTAAAAAAATCCACAAAAATCACTTCAAACAAAAGATACAAACAATTATTAATACTAACTACTCCTCTAGTCCTTAATATAGGACATAATTATTGAGTTAATTTTAGTCCTAAATATAAGACCTATTTATAATATTTATCAATTTTTTCTAAATTACCTCTATGGATACTACCTAAACCATAATCAAGTAGAAGAGAAAGAAAGAATATTAAGGAAGATGATTATGGTGTTTTAAGATAAACATGTCATTTTTTTAATTAATTAACTTACCTAACTTCTTTAATCTAATCAAATTAGTTTAATAGATCTTATATTAAGGATCAGAGGAGTAATAATTAATACTAACAATTATTAATACAAAGGCGGGTGGGTTTTTTCTTTTTAAATAATAAAATATTAATTTAATTAATATTTTTTTAATTAACTACTAGTCTTTTTATATATATATTATTTTTTTAAGTATGTTACATCGACATATTATATGCATATAGCGGGGACATATACAAATCATAGTCATAATTAAAATAAGACTAAATTTCTATGTGCATACTTCAATGTTAGCTCCAACTAAATATAGAATAAAAATATTTGTCAGATATTATGTTTGATAATATGTGCCATATTCCGTAAACAGAAATAATATTTTGAGATTTTACTACGTCATATAATTAAACTAATAAGAATTTACTACAGCAACCTTGAGTATGACTAACTATTCAATATTGGATTCTATTTATTTAACTTCTACTAATTGAGGACATATATAAATAATAGTCAGCATTAAGATAAGTCAAAAATTTTATTTACATGCTTCAACGTTAGCTCCAACTAAATGCAGAATAATAATATTTTTGAGATATTTTGTTTTAAAATATTTTAAGATATTCCGTAAATAGAAATAATATTTTGAGATATTACTGCATCATATAATTTGTAACACCTCCATTATTATCCCATTATTAATCAATTAGAACCATTATGATGCATTTCCTAACATTTTCAAGTGAAAATTTTCAATGCTAAAAACTTTTTCTTTTTATTCTGTTCGTACATTGTTCATCCGAATTTGGGCTAACTTTAACAATTTATAACTAATTCTAGAAAACTCAAAATAAGGCGGTTCTAATTTTCACGTGAAGCTTGGTAAGAGTTCTTTAAACGAAAAATATTCATTGTGACTCAATTTCATCTAGAACAGTACCCAAAAATTCAACAAAATGCACTGTTCATATGGTTAATTTTCGAATTTTTAGTATTTTAGCCTAACTTTGGAAGGGTATAACTATTAGCACACAATTCCAAATTTGATTATTTACTACTTGATTTAAAGCTAAAAATAAGATCTAACTGCTTATAAAATCTTAGATCCATATTCCATCATTTGCTTATTATTTTATGTATCACAATTTTGTCCCTGATTTAGGCATTTTTATACCTTAATCTCATTTTTCTTGAAATTATTTCCCTTTTTTCCTTTTTCCTTATCCTTTTGACATTGCACCATTCTATATTTCATCATTAGAGCATGTCATAACAATACAATTTATATTATATTATCATCCATAATTCATTACAACTTAACATAAAGTTCATTAAAACATTACATAACATAACATAGTGATATAGTTTCCATAATGCTCTTTATCCCAATACCAACTGCAACATCCCAAATTTTGGCTCATAGATACAAGTAATAGCACAAGGAAAGGATGATTACTAAGTCCAATGCAACGAAAGTCCCGGAGATTCCTTGGAAGGAAAAAGAGGTTTTCCAAGGGCAAATGTGTAAAACAATAGTGTTGGGAACTAAAGAATGACGAACTAGAAATAACTAAGGGCCAGAGGTTATACCAGAAACTTGCAAGAGATGGTCCCAAAGGTTAAGCCTAAGGAGGGACTAAATTGCAAAGAAAAGATTCCTAGGCCAAGTAGGGACCTAATTGTAAATAATAAAAGTTCTTGTCAGCCAATGCTTAGAGTTAGCAACAAGGGCCCAAATGACTTAGAAAAATTCCAGAAAAATGGGAATAGGATCCCAGAGCCGATATAAGGCTAGAAATGACAGAAATACCCTCAAGTTATTCCAGGGTTTTGGCCAATTTGAGATAGTAGCTTAAATTGAATTATTTAAGCTATGAGACGGTCTCAAATAATCAGGAAACACTGGGGAACAGTAGTTGAGGAATTTACACAGATTGTAAAATTAATTCCGTCCCCAGAAACTAACAAGGTTGGCTTTAATTAAATTTAAAGCCTATTTATACCCTATCCGGGGAAAGTCAAAATTGCTATCTAGAGTTTGACTTGTGACTCGAGAAAAATTAGAGGCATTTCCTGTGATGAAAGGGAAAAAATGAAACCCAGAGACAGATCAACGGAGTTACGAGCCGATAGAAAGAATTCAGAGAAGGTAACCCTGATTAAATATTATTTAATAATATTTCTCGGAAAAGGAGAAAGAAAATATCGAAAGGCAATCATGACGGTGCTGAGTCAGCATGCTGAGTCACCAAATGCAATTATGACACCTACGAGTCATCACGCTGAGTCAGCAGAAGATATTTATGGACAGCATAAAAATCAGAACACAGTACGAGTATATTTTAGACAGTCATTTGTCTACTCGTTATAGTGAAATCTCTACTGCGTGACTCAATAAGGTTAAATAGCCTATCAGTATTTTTTATCTATGTTCCTCTAAGATGGCACCATATATGTACTTAATTAAGATGAGAAAATGGTGTCAGAACATGTTCCAGTGGTACCGGGTAAGTCAAGACTAAAAAAAAAAGAAGTACCCTATATGGTGCAGCATGGCAAAATAGGTAGAGGAATGCCTAAGGACTATATTTTACACGAATTTTATATTAATTTCTTCCCTATTTTGATGCCAAAATGATGAAGGAATATGGAAGATACATTGGCAATGCTCAGAAACCTAGAAGGGAGCCGGATCGACAATGTCAGATCCCTTAAGGGTCAAAATGGTAAATTTATGAAAAATTCTCAAAAATTCCCTAAAAATAGAAAAAGGGTAAATTAGGGGTTTTTGAGTCATATATGATGTTTTGGGAGTGAAAATAACCCAAAATAAATTATTGCGACATTTCTCAAAAAATAGCGATTTTTGAAGAAAATAGTAAAAATTGAGAAAATATAATTATTTTAACTATATAAGGGCCTCAATAATTCAAGAAAAAATATGGGTAAGTTCCTTGGGAATATATTTAAATTTCTAAAATTGTTTCCAAGCATTAGAAATGAAGGAAATAATTTATGGAGAATTTACTTCTGAAATTATATCGGTAAAAGCCCGATTTCGGAGAAAATGTGAAATAAATAGTTAGAGGTTATGAAAAATCCCCAAACTTTACAGATCATACTATTATATTAAATTTGGATTTTTCATTGAAATAAATGGATTTTTGGAGGCCCCGAGCTATTTTTCCTAATAAAAGGCTAAAACGAGAAAATCGAGTGAAGGATTACGGTTGGGATTGAACTAGATTAATCCCATTGCTTCGTAACCAGATTTGGGACACTTAGTTAGCCCAAAGAATCAGAGGATTTCGTGCTCCCTAAGCCCATGCACATGGTCAAGTTGGTTGGATAAGGTTTAATCATGACTTTGCACAATATCTCAAGTAAGCTTGTGAAATAAGCTTGCATATGTGGTTGATTGTTTCCCTTCCACTTGGTCCGAAATTTTGAAGATATTTTGGGCAGGAAAATGCTGATTAATAGGAGAGAGAGAAGGCAGCACATGTGGCAAATTTCTTGGAGAAGAAACAAAGATCAATGGCTAGGATTGACGGCCAGGATTTGTTCTAGCTTTCTATAAATACCCCTCCCCACCCCTCTATTTCATCCAAGCACTTTGAACCCATGGGGAAGCTCTTGAAAAATAGTTTCTAGAGAGAGAAAGAAGAGGGAGAAAGAAAGGTCAAGTGATCCCAAGCAAGATCAAGCTCTAAAACAAGGTACGAGTGCCATTTTTGATGTAGTTTCTACCTTCCTTGTTATTTTTGAGCTGGTGGTTGGTTTGATTGGATTTTTGATGATTGAAATCCTATGGGGAGGTACTGCACGAAATGTATTGGAATAGGAGAAGATGATATGGATGTTAGAAGCATGTTTAAAGGCTTGGGAACGACAAGAATCAAGTGGTTCTGTGTTGATTTTGAAAAAAGTCCAACTTTCCCTTATTTTGTGATTATGTTCGGCCTTGACTATTCTGAATAGCTAGAATTGGATTTTGATTGTTTTGAGTTTGGAAATAGATTATACATACAAAATTATATGGGGATAGTATGTGAAAATAATTTTTAGGAAGGTTGGAATTGAAACTCAAAAGTTAGAGTTCAACTATGTTCAAGAAAGAATCAAGTAGAGATAAGTTGATGACTTGATTCTAATAATTGTTTTGCATCATGTATTGATGTGTTTAGGACCTTGGAACGTCCAAGACGATTTTTAATGGTGTTGATTGAAAATCCATAGGGTTGGAAAGACAAGGGAATCAAAGGAAAAACACGTGGAAAGCTATGTTACAAGGTAGTGAACTTACCTATATTGTGTGCTTGATATGTATGCTTGCATGATGTGGTTGTGTTGCCATGATGTGACTAAGCTATGATGAAATGTTTGTAAAGTTATGTTTTCAAGTTCATGTTATATTTTGCCTTGGCAATATGTTATGAAAGCATAAAACGCTTTAACTTACTTTCCATGGCATTCATGTGTTAATGTTATAACATGTCATGCATGTGCATTATATCTTGCGTGCTTATGGGTAACGTTTGCTACTGAGATTCTCCCGAATCTCACCCCTCCCTAACCAACTATTTAGGTCAATCAATGGTGGACAATAATGGCATGAAAGGCAAGGAGAAGAAAGTAGAGAATTATTGACGTTAATGAATGATGTTATTATTCAATGTGTAATTCTCCTAATATGTAATTTATGTTATGAATACCAATAATGTCATGTATTTAATTACAATGTTTATGGGAGGAATAGAAATGTATCAGGATGATTGGGAAAGTGTAAACCCAATTTATGTATGCTAAAGAAATAGAAAGAATTAAAGTAAAAAGAGGTTAAGGGATAAAACGTAGGTCATGGAGCAGTGAGTTTGTAGCTCCAGTTTTACCTATCAAATGAACGAGTTCAGCCATAAAATTTGACAGATTCATAGTATACATCCCAAGCTTTAAAAGGAGAGGTAGATCTCCTCAATCGGATGTGTACACAAGGAGATATAATTTTTATGGAATTAGTTATGATTTTTCAAAATTGGACCTGAAATCTGAATTTGAACAGTGAATAGTAACCCGAGTAATTATGTTGAAATGTTAAATCCACGGGCTTATGTCATGATCTGCTTGAACCATAACACTTACTAATATGCACTTTGAGGGGTTAAAGGTAGGATGTTTCATTTTGGTATCAAAGCAAAGGTTCTAGCAATTGTTTAAACAGAACGGAGGCTCTGGTAAAGGTTTTGATAACAATATAAGTAGAGTATTGGTTCAAGCAAAGCCCAGTATGAGTGAAATCCTTATCTAGGAAAGTAATGGGTTACCAAGATTGGTCCAACTAAGGTTATGAAACTGAGGTGACTTTTCTATTGGAAATGGATATAGAGGAGGAGTAAGGAATGACAGAAAATAACCTAAGAGATAGGTAGTCACTGTTAAGAGACTCCCCCTCAGGAAAAGAATAGTTGAGCTGAGAAAGCTTGACTGGGATATGAGTCAAAGTCAAAAGACTCTCCCAGAGGGTAGTGGCTAAGAGTACAATGAACCAGTTAGGGGTATGAGTCAGTGCCCCAATAAGAGAACCAAATGGCAACCTAAATCCTAAGTAATCGATGTAACCTCGATAGAGGCAAGGTAACAGGACAAGCTGCTTGAGGTTTGTTTAAATCCCTGAATAGAGGTAAAAATCTCTAAGGGATAGTAAACCAAGAGGGACAGAGATTAGATGATAATGAATGAAGAGTCAATGATGACCTTGGTGTCTAACCTAGATACCATACAATAAGGTGATTAAATGTTCGCTGTGTGATGTGATGATAGTATGGTGATCAATACCTGACCAAAAGAATAATTGGTCAAGAGGTAAAGAAAGTTAGAAAGAATAAAGTCAAGCACAATCCCTCTTGAGGATAGATTTGAACAGAAATAGATGAGAATGTAAAAGTTGATGGTTGTACTGGGAACTGATTTATAGAGAGAGATGAGTAAGTTCCCGAGGATGCTTAAAGCCAAATGATGCGTAGATACTTGATAACGTTGGGGACTAAATAGTATTCTTTTGTGTCCCTAAGGCATCTATGAAAAGTGCGACTATAGCACTCAAGCCAGTAGGGAATCTAAGATATGAGATCCCTACAGGTGAATGCCACTGTCAAGATGATTGAATAGGTTAGGTTGAGAGGCTCCCTTAATAGGGATTTGGCATGTAAGAATGTGCCAGGATGGAGTTTAAATAACAAGCAGGTCTTGGCCATAGAATATCTCTCAAATTGGGAGGTGGTTTTCTGACGCAGAGTTGACGCTCCTCTGCCAAGAGCAAGCTGTCTTCTAAAGAGAAGAAAGGGGAATTGTTATGATGGGGTTGACAATATTATGAAGGTGACAGTGCATCCTCCCGAAGCGGTAGAGTTGACATTGTACCTATGAAAGTGTTATGTCCTCCATCAAGACCGGGAAAGTGGTTGAGGTGATGTGCTCTGGTGTGAGCAATATGTCCTCCTACAGGAAAGAGTAATAACGACCAGCGTAAGGCTCGTAGAGTTAACCTTACCCCAATGAGAGTGAAGTTGGCCAAGAGTGATGAAAGGATAGAATATCCGAGGATATGATGAAAATAATTTTATAAGACCTCTCCCTACAAGATGAGAAAGGGAATCATAAGGCATGGCAGACTATCATGGATATAATGATAAGCCTAGAAGGCCATAGAGGTGAACAAATAGCCTAGAGAATTACAGGGGCCAAATGACAGGAAAATGGCCTGAGGTAGCCAAAAGTTAAGGAAAAAGGAAACGCAGGAAGGATGAATGATTCCAAAGTTGACGGAAAGGATTGAGTAAGGCCTAAGAAGGCAATATGGGTGTCTGTGATCAGTTTTGGGGAATAATCGATCAAGTTACCAATTGAGGATATAGGTGACTTATTCCTTAACTCAGCCCACTGGTCTAAAGGCTCCTAAAGAGTGGAACGTGGCTCGGGTAGAATATGAAAGAATCCAAGGTCACAGTGGATCCTGAAGAGGCTTATGATAGAGCGCAATAGCTCCCAAGGTCGCAGTAGACCAAGCCTAAGGGAATGTTGCCGAGCCATAAGGGCAGTATCACTTTGGGGCACGAGAATGAGATAACCAGGGATAAGTTTAAGATGGGGAAACCTCCTCAGGTTGGTTACTTAGTATAGAGAGAGTACCCTTGACTTTTCCCACAGACACTGTTATTGTTAATTAGACTAAGCTCAATTCTATTCTAGTCAACAAAGGAAGGTGAGGAAAGTAATAATTAAGGGAACCACAGGATGTAAGTCTTGAAGGTTATGCATTCAGGCAAGCTATGTGCGAAATCATAATGTAAAAGAAAGGGAATAGGCCCCTAAGATAAAGTATGAAAGGGTCTAAAATATGAAGATAAGGGAATTACCTAGAGAAGATATGATAAGGGAAAATCAGAGAGCCATAATATGATGAGACACTTTAAGAAAAGGTATGATGTTAAGGCATAACGTTGAATATGTGTGCCTAAAGAATGAAAGACATGTGTAAGAACACGAAAAGCATTCGTGTTAATGCCCAAGGGCATAAGAACTTATGAGATTAAGTGAAAGTTTATGAGATTGAAGTATAAAACCTAAGGCTAAAGCCTGGCCAAGAAAGCAAAAAGCAGAATCTGCAAGCCGATAATGAGAGCCAAAGAGCATTCTCCCTAAGAAACCTCCTAGGAAAAGCAAAGGTTGAGGTTTAATCTTGAAATTTTGAGGACGAAATTTTTATAAGAGGGGGAGAAATGTAACATCCCAAATTTTGGCTCATAGATACAAGTAATAGCACAAGGAAAGGATGATTACTAAGTCCAATACAACGAAAGTCCCGGAGATTCCTTGGATGGAAAAAGAGGTTTTCCAAGGGCAAATGTGTAAAACAATAGTGTTCAGAAACTAAAGAATGACGAACTAGAAATAACTAAAGGCCAGAGGTTATACCAGAAACTTGCAAGAGATGGTCCCGAAAGTTAAGCCTAAGGAGGGACCAAATTGCAAAGAAAAGATTCCTAGGCCAAGTAGGGACCTAATTGTAAATAATAAAAGTTCTTGTCAGCCAATGCTCAGAGTTAGCAAAAAGGGCCCAAATGACTTAGAAAAATTCCAGAAAAATGGGAATAGGATCCCAGAGCCGATATAAGGCTAGAAATGACAGAAATACCCTGAATTATTCCAGGGTTTTGGGTAATTTGAGATAGTAGCTTAAATTGAATTATTTAAGCTATGAGACGGCCTCAAATAATCAGGAAAAACTGGGGAACAGTAGTTGAGGAATTTACACAGATTGTAAAATTAATTCCGTCCTCAGAAACTAACAAGATTAGCTTTAATTAAATTTAAAGCCTATTTATACCGTATCCGGGGAAAGTCAAAATTGCTATATAGAGTTTGACTTGTGACCCGAGAAAAATTAGAGAAATTTCCTGTGATGAAAGGGAAAGAATGAAACCCAGAGACAGATCAACAGAGTTACGAGCCGATAGAAAGAATTCAGAGAAGGTAACCCTGATTAAGTATTATTTAATAATATTTTTGGGAAAAGGAGAAAGAAAATATCTAAGGACAATCATGACGGTGCTGAGTCAGCATGCTGAGTCACCAAATGCAATCATGACACCACTGAGTCAGCATGCTGAGTCACCAAATGCAATCATGACACCTACGAGTCATCACGCTGAGTCAGCAGAAGATATTTATAAATAGCATAAAAATTAGAATGCAGTACGAGTATATTTTAGACAATCCTTTGTCTACTCGTTATAGTGAAATCTCTACTGCGTGACTCATTAAGGTTAAATAGCCTATCAGTAGAGCTAATTAATTTTATCTATGCTCCTCTAAGATGGCGCCACATATGTAATTAATTAAGATGAGAAAATGGTGCCAGAACATGTCCCAGTAGTACCGGGTAAGTCAGGACTAAAAAAAAAAGTACCCTATATGGTGCAGCATGACAAAATAGGTAGAGGAATGCCTAAGGACTATATTTTACACGAATTTTATATTAATTTCTTCCCTATTTTGATGCCAAAATGATGAAGGAATATGGAAGATACATTGGCAATGCTCAGAAACCTAGAAGGGAGCCGGATCGACAATGTCAGATCCCTTAAGGGTCAAAATGGTAAATTTATGAAAAATTCTCAAAAATTCCCTAAAAATAGAAAAAGGATAAATTAGGGGTTTTTGAGTCATATATGATGTTTTGGAAGTGAAAATAACCCAAAATAAATTATTGCGACATTTCTAAAAAAATAGCGATTTTTGAAGAAAATAGTAAAAATTGAGAAAATAAAATTATTTTAATTATATAAAGGCCTCAATAATTCAAGAAAAAATATGGGTAAGTTCCTTGGGAATATATTTAAATTTATAAAATTGTTTCCAAGCATTAGAAATGAAGGAAATAATTTATGGAGAATTTACTTCTGAAATTCTATCGGTAAAAGCCCGATTTCGGAGAAAATGTGAAATAAATAGTTAGAGGTTATGAAAAATACCAAAAATTTCCAGATCATACTATTATATTAAATTTAGATTTTTCATGAAAACAAATGGACTTTTGGAGGCCTCGAGCTATTTTTCCTAATAAAAGCCTAAAACGAGAAAATCGGGTGAAGGATTACGGTTGGGATTGAACTAGATTAATCCTATTGCTTCCTAACCAGATTTGGGACACTTAGTTAGCCCAGATAATCAGAGGATTTAGTGCTCCCTAAGCGTATGCACATGGTCAAGTTGGTTGGATAAGGTTTAATCATGACTTTGCAAAATATCTCAAGTAAGCTTGTGAAATAAGCTTGCATATGTGGCTGATTGTTTCCCTTCCACTTGGTTCGAAATTTTGAAGATATTTTGGGCAGGAAAATGCTGATTAATAAGAGAGATAGAAGGCAGCACATGTGGCAAATTTCTTGGAGAAGAAACAAAGATCAATGGCTAGGATTGACGGCCAGGATTTGTTCTAGCTTTCTATAAATACCCCTCCCCACCCCTCCATTTCGTCCAAGCACCTTGAACCCATGGGGAAGCTCTTGAAAAATGGTTTTTAGAGAGATAAAGAAGAGGAAGAAAGAAAGGCCAAGTGATCCCAAGCCAGATCAAGCTCTAAAACAAGGTACGAGTGCCGTTTTTGATGTAGTTTCTACCTCCCTTGTTATTTTTGAGCTGGTGGTTGGTTTGATTGGATTTTTGATGATTGAAATCCTATGGGGAGGTGCTGCACGAAGTGTATTGGAATAGGAGAAGATGATATGGATGTTAGAAGCATGTTTAAAGGCTTGGAAACGACAAGAATCACGTGGTTCTGTGTTGATTTTGAAAAAAGTCCAACTTTCCCTTATTTTGTGATTATGTTCGGCCTTGACTATTCTGAATATTAGGATTGGATTTTGATTTTTTTGAGCTTGGAAATGGATTCTACATACAAAATTATGTGGGGATAGTATGTGGAAATAATTTTTAGGAAGGTTGGAATTGAAACTCAAAAGTTAGAGTTCAACTATGTTCAAGAAAGAATCAAGTAGAGATAAGTTGATGACTTGATTCTAATAATTGTTTTGCATCATGTATTGATGTGTTTAGGACCTTGGAACATCCAAGACGATGTTTAATGGTGTTGACCGAAAATCCATAGGGTTGAAAGACAAGGGAATCAAAGGAAAAGCAAGTGGAAAGCTATGTTACAAGGTAGTGAACTTACCTATATTGTGTGCTTGATATGTATGCTTGCATGATGTGGTTGTGTTGCCATGATGTGACTAAGCTATGATGAAATGTTTGTAAAGTTATGTTTGCAAGTTCATGTTATGTTTTGCCTTGGCAATATGTTATGAAAGCATAAAATGCTTTAGCTTACTTTCCATGGCATTCATGTGTTAATGTTATAACATGTCATGCATATGCATTATATCTTGCATGCTTATGGGTAGTGTTTGCTACTGAGATTCTCTTGAATCTCACCCCTCCCTAACCAACTATTTGTGTCAATCAATGGTGGACAATAATGGCATGAAAGGCAAGGAGAACAAAGTGGAGAATTATTGACATTAATGAATGATGTTATTATTCAATGTGTAATTCTCCTATTATGTAATTTATGATATGAATACCAATAATGTCATGTATTTAATTACAATGTTTATGGGAGGAATAGAAATTTATGAGGATGATTGGAAAAATGTAAACCCAATTTATGTATGCTGAAGAAATAGAAAGAATTAAAGTAAAAAGAAGTTAAGAGATAAAACGTAAGTCATGGAGCAGTGAGTTTGTAGCTCCAGTTTGACCTATCAAATGAACGAGTTAAGTCATAAAATTGGGCAGATTCATAGTACACATCCCAAGCTTTAAAAGGAGAGGTAGATCTTTTAAAATTGGACCTGAAATCTGAATTTGATCAGTGAATAGTAACCCGAGTAATTATGTTGAAATTTTAAATCCACGGGCTTGTATCATGATTTGCTTGAACCATAATGCTTACTAATACGCACTCTGAGGGGTTAAAGGTAGTATGTTTCACCAACTCCTTGTCTTGATCCATCGATGAGCCACTCCTTATTTGAGACATAATTTAACATAGGAGGAATGGGTTTTCATAGAAATCTCAATAACAATTGAACTACAATTATTATGTAAACCAAGCAAGTTACAATGTGACATGTTATCACACCTTTAGGCAGAATCAAACCACATAAAATCATAGTTAATACCATGCTAGGAGAGGAACACCGACACTTCCACAATAACATAATATAATGCATTTGGCCAAAGCATAACCCAAAGCCATCCAATCAACCAAGATCGCAACACAATTCCTCAATCTAAGTAAACAATATAATCACATTAAACAAGCAAAATAAACAATCAAATTATAATTCAACGCTACCTTTTATCACTTGGAAATTTTATTCTCCTCAAGGGGTTATATTTCTCCTTGATTCCTCCTCACCAAACCTATTGAATCAAGCATAAATACAAGCTATATTAATAGCTAAATAACTTGAACAAAACCCTTTAATTTTAACCTAACATTCCCCCCCTTTTTTAATTTTTAACAAAATAGTTCCTCCTTTAGAATCAATGATCTCTTGGCTCAATCTTACACAACTTTTCATGAGGAATCCAAATATCCAATCAGTTTTCCAAAAATCAAACTCCTTCCCCATGAAATCATGTTGGCCGAATAGGGGTATACAACTTCTAAAAATTTCATTTTAGATTCCAATGATTTTATACACTTTCCTTTAGTATATCCCTACACAAAAATAACTTTTAAACTTATTAGAATCATTAAATTAAAGTGAAACAAACTCTTGCCTCATGAACTGTGGTTGGCCGAATTGAAGAGCATGGACTCTATGTTGATTTTCTTCCAAAAACCACTTTATACACCACTTAAACAAGCTTGTTTCATGTTGTATTTAAGGTTTCTATCCTTCCCTAATAGCCAAGTATGTCAACTGAGTTTGTGCAGTATTTTCCCTTAATTTTTCAAGCCAAAAACCCTAACTAACTAGCTTGAAACTTAGGGATAAGAAGGCTTAAGCATACCTTGATGTTTCCTTGATATAAACTGAATGATTCCTTGCTCAAAATCTCCTCAAATTCGGTCTCCCTTGGTCTGGACACAAAGTGGCAGCACCTCCCCCTCTTTTTCTAATTTTCCAACATTTTCTTGTATTTTAGGGAGGGTTATTTATAGACAAATTAACCATCCCTTCTCCCCTGATTTTGGATGCACAAAATGGCACAAAATGAGGTGAGTTGGCAGCCATCAAGTGCATCATAACTTCATATTTAACCAAGTGTCCAAACTCTAGATTTTTCCAAGCTTTATCCCTTAATTTTGCATTTTATTTGATTAAAAATAGTGCTGTCTAGAAGCTGCATGAAATTGGGGTTGAATTAGGCCTAATGTGGGCCCCAAAATTGGTTTAGGTTGGCTCATAAACCAAATCAAAATCCCAAACCATTCTGACAATTTATCAATTACTATTCACTAATAACATTCTATAATTTTTCTAGACCTCAAAAAATTTATTTTTCTTTATAATAATTCACCTTTTAATATAAGAATATGATCAAAAAATTTTCATTATTTTTTACCCCTTCTAGATATTTATTTTGAATTTTTTCTGATTAGGCCTCTATTAGTGTCACTGCAGGAAAATAAATTTCTGAAAATTAATTTCTAAACTTTCAAGGCCTAAAAATAATTTTATAAATTTAAAAAAATATTTAAATGATTTATCCATATTTTTTATGGAATTATTGAGGCCTCTAACTAATTAAAATAATTATTTTCCTCTAATTTTCTAATATTTTTCTAAAAAACCTCTGCTTAGGAGAAATTCTATAATAATTTATTTTCACAATAATTCTACCTTTTGGGCCTCAACTGAATTTTTAAAACCTGTAACTTATACTTTTACCATTTTCTAGGAATTTTCTAGAATTTTTCTGAAAATTTCCCATTTTGCCCTTCCTTAGGGGATAATTACAAAAATGCTAGCCCAAACTTTATCAGGGTTTCACATCAAAAGTTGTTTTGTCTCCTTATCTAGTTTCTACATTGGCCTTCATCCCAAGTTTTAATTCCCTATATCCATATGAAATTTCTCGAGATGTGACATAATTAAACTACTAGGAATTTACTACAACAACCTTGAGTATGACTAATTATTCAATAAATATAAACAACATATCTAAAGTGTATATTAAAGCAGGATGAAATGAAATTCTATATATAGCTATATTGGAGATATATTAGTGAACATTATATTCCACTGAACTATAAATAAATATGAAAATGACCAGACTCAAAGATGTTACTGTTGGAGCCATTTCTCAATAAAGTCTGCTTATTCCCATACTCACTAACAGGCATCAAGACCAAATCCTTACCAGCTGGAAGATTCATGTAATTAGGATATTAACAATTAAATATTGCCCAACTACATGAATAGTAATATGAAGCATAATGCACAACCTGTGTTCCTATTTTGATTCACTTTTTTCCTTGTCCGCCTTGGGATCACATCGTTATTTTCTAAGCCACGATTTCTTGCACTAAATAGGTTTCTTTTCCTTGTTAGAGGTTTTTTCATATGGTCAACATTTGTGTGAGTTGCATAAAATATAATCAATATGAACTGAAAAATTAGTGCATGTGTGAATTGGAACTTACTTGTGTACAAGTATCATTACTCACTGAACATGAAAAATCATTGAGCTTTAAGGTTGTTACTCTACCTCTTTCAAAACGATCAACCAAATTAGAGGTCAAATTAGATAGATCAGTAAAAGGATTTTGTGTTCAACCACCATTGCACTTTACTCCTCCATGTGCTTCGCTAATCACATCAGAAGCTTGAGCATAGTTATAAATTGTTTCTCCTCCTACCGATGGAAGGACAGAACTGCTACTACCTATAAGTGGTTGTACTGAATAAGAAATGGTAAAGTGAAAATCAACAGTAGGAAAAAAAAACATAAAATATTATGCAACTCATAAAGAAAATTTAATACCTATCATAAACTTCATAGAGTGACTTCTTGAGAGTTTAGGACATTGGGAAACCAGCCAGTCATTAGAAGTCTCGCCAACAGTTGCATCATTCTCTGCCATATGAGACTTTCAAATCCTAATACTCTAAAAAGTATGAACTTGTGAAGATTGAATGAAATAGTTGAAACTATGAATACACGGCCATAGGATTTCAATGAGCTGGTACGCTTATAAGCTTACTATGATGAATAATTCTTTGAAGCGCAAAACATATTCGCAGCTATTATTATAGCAAGTCAGATAATACGTACAAAGAAAAACATTTCTTATTTCTTGCTTATTATAAGGACCCGACATTACTTTATGCAATCAAATGTTACGATCATCGCAGCTGTGTTAATTGCATAAATATTTTTGGTTTGTAGTCACCATAGGGAACATAACTTCATACCAATCAAAATCAATTAAATAAAATACAATGGAAAATAAAATGACCTGCCACGAAGGATTACTCATTAGGGGCTTAATAATATTATTATAGTTGACCATATTATCCCCTTATGTGGTTAAGATTTCATCATCTATATATACCTAAATGATGTCAATAATTTCTACAGAGAACCCTAATACACCAATATAGACCTTACCATATTGCAAAAACTATTTAAGAGCCATCACCCCTCATGGTTAGTTCAAAGGGGTTATGAAAGAAAGTGAAAACAATCAATATTTTATTTGAATAATGACTGTCACCTTTACCAATACATAATACTAGTAGGGGTGTTCAATTTGTCCCGTCCCGGTCGTCCCGTCCCGGTTCCGGTGAGTTCGGGACGGGACGGGACAGGACAAAAAAAATTTCGGGACGGGACAAGTACGGGACGGGACGGGACAGGGACCGGGACGGGACGGGACGCGGGACGGGGTTGTCCCGTCCCGTCCCGTCCCGGGATATTTTTTTTTTAAATTTATTTATTAATAATTATTATTAGATTATTCAATTTACTTATTAATAATAATAATTATTTTTATAGTGATTTTTAACTCTTAAGTTGTAATATTATCTGAACAATATCTCTTTCCTCAATAAAATAATTCATAAAGCCATTATATAGTGTTTCTTTTATCGTATTTTTTTTTTACAGTATTGTTTTTACACCTTTTTTATACTATATAATTGAGTTTTCTACATAATATTTTTTATAATGTTTTTATCTTTAAAAGCCTAACAAAAAATAAGCATTATAACATAAAAAAATTTCATATAAAAAATTATAATATTTTTTTTTAAAAAAAAGGGGAGGGGAACGGGACGTCCCGTCCCGTCCCGGTTCCGTCCCGGTCCCGACGGGACCGGGACAAAACCGGGACGGGACGGGACACGGGACTAATACGGGACCGGGACAGGCCCGTCCCGGTCCCGTCCCGTGAACACCCCTACATAATAGGCAATTTGACATGAAGTTGAGCTTGGATTGGCTATGGATTTTAAAAAGGAGTTCAAAAATTTCGCTAAGCTTATACATTGAACTGATGAAAATTATAATTTTGATGGATTAATATCAGATAAAGCTTGCTGCATGTGCATTTTCTCTGTTACCATATTTAATAGACTATCATATGTTCCTAACTCCTATTAAACTGGACAGGCATATACATGAAACTGATTTAAATTTATATATAGAAGTGACATTACTTTCTCTTACTGCATGTACATTTTCTCATTCGCCTTTTTGCTGTCCTTGCTCACTTTCCAACCTTTAGAGTGTTGTCCCACTTGTAAAGTCATGAGAAAGCTAAAATCATGTATCATTCATATTATTATTACTAAAAATTTGCGTAAAGTCATGACTATACATCCTGCTTTAGTTATCAGCAAAGTTTAGCTGGTTAAAATATAGCTCAGGTTATTATTAATCACATAATCAAACTATTATCATATGAATTTGTTACTTACTAATTTTCAAGTATATAATAGTTTATAATATAATCAAAAAAATTAAACATGATTATCTTGCGTAACATAATCACAATAGCATAACTTCAACATTGATAGTAGGTGGACTTTTAATAACATAAAACAATTACATCAAATGGTAAGAGACTGGGCAAGAATTTAAAAACATAACTCACACGCCAAATGGAAAGTTAAACCAACAGAGCAGAAAATAGAAATGGAACATGACATCAAATGACAAACTTTGACTGAAAATGTAGAGCTACAGTCATAAAACATAACTGATTCAGCTCATAATAGAATCATATCAAACTACTTCTCTTACTTAATAACTTTGTTGACTTAATAACTTTGTTGACTCTTTCATCACCAAACTTTGCAGTTGACCTTTTAAAAGCGTTTTCATCCTCTCGAATGATAGCTTTCTTGCTGGAATATCTTCTTTTTCCTTTAATAGTTGCAGGTGCCATACTGTTAGCAATATCGCACAACTTTAGATCTTTATCAGTCATTGCGGCATGACCAATAATAACCCTTCTAGTGGGGGCTCAGCAAGATCCACTATAGGCATGACTTCTTGGCAATGCGAAAGAAAAATATTGAACCTCTTATTAAGCTAATTTAATCTAATACAATAACATAGCTATTAAGAATTTAGACGATGCATTCTGGCAATCAACAAGGTTACCCGTTCTACTAATTCTACATCTTTAGATGGATTCCGCAAGATAAATAAGGAGTGAATAGGGGAAAAATGAAAGATATAAATAGCATCTACAAACATTTGGGAAGAGAAAAAAAAAACCTTAGTTATTGCTTCAGTCAATTGATTCATAAGATCCTCACAGTAGGCGAATTGACCAGCACTAATACTTGATCTAGGGTGTTTTTTGTTTGTATTCAGTAAGCTTTAGCTTAATAATCACTGTCTTCCCCACCGGATTATCCAAGTCGTCAAGGAAATCAAAGTCATTATATATGCTTCTGTTTTAAGGTCTACACCTTAGCAAATGACTGACAGTCATTGCATGATGATATAACAGAGAACGAAGACAAGAAAACCTATTGAAGAGTCCTCTTCATCTATTTTGCTGTATTTTTAACTAGTTGAATTGCTTGTTTGTCCCAGAAAATAATTGATATGGTTCTTGTCTCATCTTTCACCAAGTAGTGAACCCTCAACCTGCATAAAAGTTCATAATGCCTTGAAAAAAACAAACTTTAAAAATAGGTAGACAAGTAAATAATGAGGTTAACAATCATACTTGGGTTCAATAGAGTATGGTATTTTATTACAGTTGGTACAAATCCACGAGAAATTTTCAAAACTTGGTTTAGTGCCATACTTGGAGCAGCCCTCATAAACCCATCCATACTTTGTCTCCAACCTTTCTATCTCACGACTAATGATAAAGCTTTCTCCCTATTTCACAAGATTGACATATGATAAAGTAGTGTTTAAGAAATTAAGCCATTAAAAAAATTAACACTTACAACTTTTTGTTGAGGGATATCAGAAATATTTATTTTGGGCTAACTGTGCAGAGAATTCGAATTTGCTGTTTGCCTTGAGTGGGAAGCCAAATTTTGACTCCTGATGTACATAGGAGAATGATCATTCTTGGAGCTACATTAGTAGATAAGGAAGTTAGTATTCACTAAGTCATACAAGTTGATAGAAAAGTAGTATTGACTACATCATAGTATAATCAAGGGATAAATAATATTACCTTTCAATCAATTCCTTCATTTTCTTTATGGGAGAATTAAATAGCACCTTGGTAGTATTGAATGAGCTACACACTATAGGAGCTCTTGTAATCATAATAAATGTAAGATAATAATACTTTCCTTTAAGACACTAGTATATCAATAAATTTCACTAAAGTAATGAAAATATTAAGAAATATTCACCATCCTTAGAGAAACCAATCCTAGATAGATTCAGCAGAATGACAACTGGGCATTTACTATTTTGCAATTGTGCCATATAAGCATCCATGGCACATTGATCATATAGAACACATTCCACATCATTGTCCCTGCAACATTCAAATTAATAATACCAACTTAGATATTCATGATGAGCCTTGTTGCTAGACTATCAAATAAAACTAAGATAAATGCAATATAATGGCACGAACCTAGATGTTGAACTCTTGAGGAACCTATGAATGTTTTAGTAATCTAGCACAAATATCAAATTAACCAAGTATGATGTGTGAAGTGATTATGTAACCAGTGACTGTATCAATGATTAAAGTTAAACTATCTAAACTTTTTATAATTTCTAGACTTAGTGAGTGAAAAAGAATGCAATGTATGAGTTATCCTTGATGGTCAAGTCTACTAATCATCCTAATTCCTCTTTTGATTGAGTTTCAATTTCTTTATTAGACTTAGTCTATGAAGACCTTCTCCAAACAACGAATTCAACAAGTTAGAACCCTAACTCATCAAACTCATCTTAATGCCTAATATGGATTATACTTTGCAAATTCTACTCTCAATTAACAATGTTAGAACCCTAACTAGTCAATCAAGAGATTCATTTACTTGAGAAGAAAGAATTAATATAACATAAGGAAATATCAATCCAATCAATCAATTAAAGTGCAGAATACAATCAAAATCTTAGTCTTAGTGTTATTCAACTTAATTACACCTCATTACAATCACAAACCACAGATCTAAAGCTTAGAAATTACAATTTATGAATGTAGAGAGTAAAACTAAGAATAAGATAAAAGAAAATCCCAAGGTAGCTTTAGGAACTCAGATTGGCTTCATTGAACATCAAGGAATCAAGATCTAGCCTCTCATGACTGAAACCACAGCTCCACCAAGCTCAGCAACTTCAATGGACATAGCAGCAATGATCCAAAGAAGAATGGAAGAGAATAATCAGTGGAAAATGGAAGAATTAGAGTAGAAATGATGAATTGATGATGGAGAATGGCAAGAAGTGAAGAGGAATGAAGTTGAGAGAGTCTGGATGGAGAAAACAAAGCTAAGATGAAGAAAATGATAGAATACAGATTCTGGCACATGTTCTAGAATTTAAATGCAAATCTCAATCCTTTCGCCGCAATAAAGAGAATAATACACAGTGGCAAGCCAAAACAATGCCATTTAGATTAGTGAATATGTGCTTCATCATTGAGCACATTTGCTGTAGTGAAGATTAGAGTGCGTCACAGTGATCCTTGGCAAAATCCTTCTTCCATGATGTTTTCAACTTCTGATCACCTACAATAGTCAAATTGAGCTCATAGTCATCTAATTCAGAGTGTATAGGATACATAAGAGCCAATGAATCAATAAAATTCACAAATTAACACATAAAAACACACAATTGACTCTTATACCCTTCATGAACAAAAACTTCTATCTTAACCCAAATTACACAATTAAAAGCTACAGAAGCATAAGTTTGGATTAGGAAATATATTTAAAAATGCATAGATATACAAATATTCATTAAATTTGCATTATACATACTCAAATTCCTTTAATACCATCCTTAGCTTTATCTTAACATCATCTTCACGACGAAACTCCTCCAGTGATCTAGTTGACTTAACAAATGCTATGACATTTGTAAGCATTTTACTCAACCATGTAAATTTGGTGGACGTAATTGGGAACTATAAATTACAATATGACAATGATAAAAAAGATATCAGAACTTGAACATAATGAGCAGGAGTTGCTTTGAGAATCTCAGGAATAGGGAAAAAAGAGTATGAATAAGGGGCTATTCCAGCTTCCCGCTCCATAGTATATGTATGAGGAGTGATGGTGATCTTAAATGGATGATTTATTGCTCTATATTGATTGGCATTGGTAGATACAAGAAAGTTGGCAATAAAGTATATCTTCCCTTCAATGATTGATGTTCTAACTCTATCATGCATGCTCTTATTCATCACAATTGCTTGAATTCTTGTCCTTGAGTGAGGAGTAAGAATTAATTTAGATTAATAGGTGAAGAAATTATTAACTGGTCGAATATATATTAAGCTGTTTAACCTCTTCATCAAACAACAACATAGAGATGCAAAAAACTTCTGAGTTCGCATGATCAGTGTTTGTGGAATCCTTTTGATAGACATTCCACTTCCTAAAAACTCTAGCAAGGATGCTCCACCTGTCAGTTTCATCATGTAGGTCCTCAATCAAAACATGTTGAGCTATATTCACTCTGAGTTGGGAAGTCAATATTAAACATATTTTTAGATGACATAAACAAATTTCAACAAATATATTTAACTATGATGGAATGTAGTCTAAATATATGTAGTTCTATTGGAAATTAAATACATGAAATGTAGTGATTAAATAGAAAGATTATATAACTAACCTTATAAATATCTTTTTAAGAGTTGAATTTCAATGTGAAGAAACCACAAAGCAGTTGGCCTCATATAAACAATGATCATATGACCCCAAATTGTGAAAAATTAAAAACCTAATGCATTTGGCGCCAAAAGTAATCTCCAAATCATGAATAGAATAGATAAATCATTAGAATTAGTTTTTCTTCATGCAATGTAATGGTTTCACGAGGAAAGGCCCAACTTTAAGTGAAATCAAATGGAATCTAATATTGTATCTCATATTCCATGCCAGGAGGTACAGACATTGTACATGTCTAGTGTCACATCCCGCCGAATTTAGCTTTAATAGAAGGGACAAAAAATTTGGTTAAGAAACAATAGGGAAAGAAGATTGGCTAAGAAAATTAGGCATGGTGTGAGACCCAAAAAGGGTCCGGACCAATATTTTCAAATTTATAGATCTAGGAAGGGTAAAATGGGAAAATTTAAGAAAAAATTCTAGAAATTTTCCTAAAAATAGAAAATTGGTGAATTAGAGGTTTTGGAACCTCAATGGAGGCTCTAGAGGTGAAATTGGTGTGAAAATAAATTATTACAAAATTTCCCAAACACAAAAGTTTTTCAGGAAAACAGTGAAAAATTGAAGGAAAATAATTATTTTAAACAAGTAGAGGCCTCAATAATTTTAGGAGAAATATGGATTAATTATTTAAATATTTATGGGAATATATAAAATTGATTTTAGGCCTTGAAAGCATAGGAATTGATTTTAGGGAATTTATACTCCTGCAATTTTACCGATAAAGGCCTAACCAGGAAAAATTCAAAATAAATAGTTAGAGATAGAAAAAAATCCTAGACATTTTCAGATCATATCCTTATATGAAAAGAGGATTTTTCATGAAGAGAAATGTATTTTTGAAGGCTTAGAAAAATTATGAAAAGTTACAAGTGAATAGTAACCGATAAAATACATTTTTGTTTGGAATTAATAATTATGAGTGGGCCCCACTTTTTCTTTCTTTTTGGGCCAAAATTGGGCTTCATTTTGGGTCAAGAAAAGCCAAAATTTCGTGCACATAGTGGCCCAATATTTAAATGGATTTAAGCCCAATTTCAATCAAAATATCAGTAGGAATGTTCTGGAGACTGGACACTTGTCATGATCTGAAAATTGGAGGGTTGGATGGCAGCCACATGGTCATTTTCCTAGCCAAATTTTGGCCATTGATGGGGAGGAAAGATTAGATTATTTTTCCTATAAATACCCCCTAAATACATTAAAATAGGTAAAAAAAAATTGGCAAAAGAAGGGGAGGTTTTGTCAAAACGTTTTCTGAGCTCCAAAACTGAATTTGATAAGTGCATTTGGACAAGGAATCATCAAGGTTTGATCGAGGATTTACCAAGATATGTCTAAGCTCTATTATGGCTAAGATCAAAGCTTGTTTTGGTTAGGTTTTTGAATCAAAATTCAAGGGAGAAATGCTATTTAAATTCGGCCAGCATGCTTGGAGTTTAGGAAAGGATAGAAACTTTAAATATGAAGTGGAATAAGTATGTTTAAGTGGTGTTTGGATTGATTTTTGGAAGAAAACCAACTTAGGTTTTCTTATTCACCAATTTGACCAAGAAAAATTTTGGGGCAGGAGTTTGTTTTATTATGATTTGATGACTCCAATAAGTTTAAAATGTGTTTTTGTGTATGGAAACACTAAAGGGAAGTGTTTAAAATCACTAAAATCAAAAATGAAATTTTTGGAACATATATATCCCTTATTCAACCAAGACAGATTGAAAGAGAAAGAGTTTGATTTTCATAAATCTGATTAGATATTTGGATTTTACATGAAAATTGTGTAGGAATGAGCTAAGAGATTGTTGAAATCCAAGGAGAAATAATCATGCTAAAAATCAAACAAAAAGGGAAATTAAGAAAGTTTAAGGTTTAGTATTGGTGTTTAAATAGAATGATTCTTAATATAGGCTGTAATTATGCTTAGATTGATCGGTGTTGTGGAGGAAAATCAAGGAGGACATAATTCCCTTAAGGAGACTGAATTACATTAAGTTTAAAAGGTAGCATTGAATTATAATTTGATTGTTTATTTTGCTTGTGTAATGTGCTTATGTTGATTGCTTGAATTGAGGAATTTATGTTGTGGCAAATGTTTATTTTATGACAATTGATATGCTTTGGCCAAATGCATTGTAATATGTCAATGTGCAAGTGTGGATGTTTCCTCTTTTGACCTAATGCATAGCATGATTTTTATGTGACTTGAGAATGTCTTGAAGTTTTATAACATATCACATTATACATTGCTTAATTTACATAATGATTATAGTTCGTTGTTACTAAGATTCCTATGAAATCTTGTCATACCTTCTTTAATATCCTATTATACGTCAATTGGAACCATTATAATGCATTTCCTAATGTTTCCGAGCGAGAAATTTCAATTTCAAATTTCCCCTTTTTATTATGTACGTACATTGTTCATCTGAATTTGGGCCAACTTTGAAAATTCATAAGTAATTCTAAAAAATCAAAATGGGGTGGTTCCAATTTTCACGCAAAGCTTGCTAAGATTTATATAGAGGAAAAATATTTATTGGACTCAATTCCATCCAAAACAGCATGATAAAATTAGATAAAGTGCATTGTTTATATGGTCAATTTTTGAATTTTCAGTATTTTAGCCCAACCTTGGATGGACATAACTCTTAGCACAAAAATCCAAATTTAATGGTTTACCACTTGACTTAAAGCTAAAAATGAGATCTATAAGCCTGCAAAATCTTAGATCTAGATTCCATAATTTGGCTATTATTTTATGTGTTGTAATTTTGCCCCTAATTTAGGCAATTTTATCCCCTAATCACTTCTTTCTTGAATTTTATATTCTTTTTTTCCTTTTCCATACCCTTTAGGCATTCTACCACTCAATGTTTCAACATTAGGACATGTCATAAAGACATAATTTATAACATATTACCATCCAAGATTCATTACAACTTAATATAAAGTTCATTAAAGCATTACATAACTTTTCAAAATATTATGAGTTCCATAATGATCCTTCATCCCAAAACCATTTCTTTGCCCTTGCCATCGAATAAACCATCCCCTATTTAGTACATAAATTAACATCAGGGGAGTGAGATTTCAAAGAAATCTCAGTAGCAATGGAACTATAATTATCATGCAAATCAAGCAAGTTATAATGTGACATGTTATAAACTTCAAAATATCTTCAAGTCACATAAAATCATATCCAACAATATGCTAGGAGAGGAACATTAACACTTCTACATTAACACAATCAATGCATTTGGCCAAAGTGTAAACTAAGGTTATCCAACCAACCAAGATCACAACACAGGCTCTTCAATCCAAGCAAACAATAAATCATGTTAAACAAGCAAGGTAAACAATCAAATTATAATTCGAAGCTATCTTTTACTACTTGTCCAATTCGATGATCTCAGGGGGCAATGATCTTTCTTGATTCCTCCTCAGAAAGCCTATTAAATCAAGTATAAATATAGGCCACATTAACCATTAATCAACACAACACAAAACTTTAACTTTAACCAAACATTTCCCCCCATTTTTCTTTGATTTTTAACAAAATGATTCGTCTCTTAAAATCAATAACCTTATGACTTGTTCCAACACAATTTTTCATGAAGAATTCAAATATGAAATCATATTTTTAGAAATCAAACGTCTTTCCCTTCAAGTTGAGTTGGCCGAATAGGGGCTATATACTTCCAAAAAACCCATTTTTGATTCCAATGATTTTAAACACTTCCCAATAGTATATCCTTACACAAAAACACATTTTAAACCCATTAGAATTATCAAATTAATGCAAAACAAATTTCTCCAGCATGAATGACCCTTGGCCTAATTGAACATATAGAACCTTAGGTGTATTTTCTTCGAAAAATCAATCCATACACCATTTAATCATTCTTATTTCACTTGATTTTTTAAGGTTTTTATCCTTCCCTAAACATCACATGATCCAGTAAAATTTTGGCAGCACCACAACTTAGAATATTCAAGCCAAAACCCTTACTAATCAAGCTTGAAACTTAAGGATAGTGATGTTTCCTTGATATAAAATGAATGATTCCTTGCTCAAAACCCTCTCAAATTCAATCTCCCTTGGTCTGGAACAAAAATGGCAGCACCTCCCATTCTTTTTCTAATTTCCCAACATTTTTCTTGTATTTTAGGAGGGTGTATTTATAGCCCAACCAAGCTGCCTTTCCCTCTAATTTTTGGATGTCCAAAATGGCTGAAATAAGGTGAGCTGCAGCTATCAAATGCCTCATAGCTTCAGATCTAACCATGTGTCCAAGCTCTGGAGTTTTCCAACATTTATCCCTTAGTTTTGCATTTTATTTAATTAAATATGGAGCTGTCCAGAAGCTGCACGAATTTGGGCTTAAATTGGACCTAATGTGGGCCCCACAAATAGCCTAGGCTGGTCCAAAAAGATGGCTCACAATCCAAATCAAAATCCCAAAGCATTTCGACACTTTATCAGTTACTATTCACTAGTAACGTTTCATAATTTTTTTCAGACCTCCAAAAATTTATTTCTCTCCATGATAATTCACCCTTTAATATGAGAACATGATCTAAAAATTTTTAGAATTTTTTGCCACCTCTAGGTATTTGTTTTGAATTTTCTTTGATTAGGCCTCTATCGGTGTCACTACAGGAAAATAAATTCCTGAGCTTCCAAGGCCTAAAACTAATTTTATAAATTTATATAAATATTTAGATGATTTATCTATCTTTTTCTCAAATTTATTGAGGCCTCTATCTAATTAAAATAATTATTTTCCTCTGATTTCCCACTAATTTCCCGAAAAACTTCCGTTTACGGAAAAGTCCATAACAATTTAACTTCACTATAATTTTACCTATCGGGCCTCAATTGAGTTTCCAAAACCTCTAATTTACACTTTTCCTATTTTTCAAAAATTTTCTAGAATTTTTCTCCAAATTAATTTCCCATTTTGCTCTTCCTAGACTGATAATGACGACAATGCAAGCCCGAACCTTATCGGGATTTTATCTCAAAAGTTTTTGTCTCCCCCATCTAGTTTCTATATTGGCCCCTATCCTAATTTTTAACTCCCTATATCCAGATGAAATTTTTTGGGATGTGACAAATCTCATTCCCTCCCATGTTAAATTATGCATTACTAGGAAGTGGATCAAGTATGAAAAAGGACAAGGAATTGGTGTTGAATTAAGGAGGCCAGGGAAAATCTGTGACATTATACAAAGTTTACATTGTATGTTGATGAACTTTGATATCAGTTTGTAATGAGTAAAGATACGCTATACTTTAACATTATGTAATCTATAGTATTGAATGGTTGGTCATAATCATGGTTTAGTATGCTTGAATGAATGGTACATGGAAAAGAGAAGAGAAAATGGAAGGCAATTGGATTAAGGGATAAAAATACCCTAAAAAGAGGTAGTTTTGTGACACATAAAATAATGAGAAAATGGATGAATTTGGACTTGAAATTTGCCATGCTTATAGATCTCACTTTTAGCTTTAAAACAAGAGATAGATCATTAAATTTGGAGTTTTGTGCTAAGAGATATGCCCTTCAAAAGTTGAGCTAAAATACTAAAAATTAGAAAATGACCATATGAACAGTGTAACTTGATGAATTTTCTAGCTCTATTCCATGATGATTTGATGCCAAGGAGTATTTTCCCCTTATAGTACACATGACAAGCTTTAAATAAAAATTGGAACTACCTCATTTTAATTTTTCTATATTTAGTTATGAATTTTTAAAGTTGGCAAAAATTTTTGTGAACAGTGAACAGTGCATGAAAGCTCTCTGTGACGCTAAGTCGCAACTTGGAATTTCAAGTTGTGACCTGGCAGCAAAAATTGTCTCTGTGATCTCAAGTCGCGACTTAGAGTACCAAGTTGCGACCTGAACTGATTTGTGAAGAAAATTCAAGAAAAATTGAAATTTTCTCACGCCTAAGGCTTATATAATGATTCTAAAGGGTTCCAGTTATCGTATAATGGAATAATAAAGGAGATGTGGCATCCAGGTTGACGACTTCTAAATTAAAGGGGATACATAAACTCAAAATTCAGGATTTCCTATATACAGTGCATTATTTTTTTAATCAATTATTAATTAATTATTCAATATGAGCATATAGTTCTCATGGTAATGTAAGCATAAATTTAATCAGAACAAGAGTTAACTTAAGTATTAATATTAGGGTTAAAAGTCAAAAATACCCATGAAAATATACTAATAGTTCACCCAACACCATTAACTTTTTTTGAGTTCAAATCTACCAATCAAAATTTTAAAAAAAAAACCCAAAAATACTAGCACTGTTAAAATGCGATAACATCCACTAAAATTGGCTATGGAACCCAAGTTTTTTTAATAAAATTTCCAAAATACCCTCAATTAAAAAAAAAAGTTAAGGGTAAAAAATACCCATGAACTTATAACAAAAATTCACCAAATACCATATGATTTTTAATGAAAGTACCAAAATACCCCAATCTCGAAGGGCTATTGCATTAGAGTGTTTTAGAGATTATTAATTATAATAAACTTTTATAATTAAAATAACTCATGTAAAAAGGTTTCAGTTCAAATAGAATTGCTCTTCAATGATAAATTGTTTATGTCCCCAATCTTTTTTTTAGTAGACTTTATAGATATTTTTTTGAAAATAATTTTTTTTAATAATTTTTTTTATCAGCCCATTTTTTTTATTTTTTAATAAAAACCAGTTAATTGTTGTAGTTATTATATTAACTATTGTGGTTGAAGATATTTTAATAGCATAAAAATTAAATATTTTTGTAACTTATCATATTTTATATTTTACACCGTTATTACTTATCCTGAAGTGTTTTAATTACAAAACATTGTTAACTAAAGGTAACAAAATAAATATTTACATTTTATTTTATTTTTATTAGCATTCATTTGGTATTTTCATATTTTTAATTTAATTTAAAAATTTTATAATTAAATCGTGAAAAAATTTATATAAGGATACTCTAAATTTTGATTAAAATAAAGAATATGAATCCATCTTGTAAGAGAGTGGGTTTTTTTTTAGGAACGGAGATGAACTGAGAAAACCATCAAGAGGTTGGAGCGAGATGGTGGTTTCTTTTTCCTTTGTTTTAACCGTGGCTATTTTGGTACTTTCATTAAAAATATTATGGGTTCTAATACCAAAAGTGGTTTTAAATTCTCTCAAAGAATTGAACATAAAAAAAAATTTCATGTTCATTGTTAAAATTGATAATTATACTAAAGGATAAAAATAAGTGTATGTAAATGAATTTTGTTGCCTTTATTTTCAAAAGATACCCATAATGTTTACTAAAACAAATTGGGAATATAAACAATTTATCATTGAAAAGCAATTCAATCCAAGCTCAAATTTTTTTACACGAGTTATTTTAATTATAAAAATTTATTTTTAATTAATAATCTCTAATACACTCTAATGCAATACTCCTTTGAGATTGGGTATTTTGGTATTTTGATTAAAAAGTATACGGTGTTAAGTAAACTTTTGATATACATTCATGGGTATTTTTTATCTTTAACTTTTTCTGTTTTAACTGGGGGTATTTTGGTAACTGCATGAAAAATATTGTGGATCCCACAGCATATTTTAACGGATGTTATTGTATTTTAATGGTGCTAGTATTTTTGGGCTCTTTTTAAACTTTGATAGGTAGATTTGAAGAAAAAAAAATTCTATGGTGTTAAGTTGACTTTTGGTATATTTTCATGGGTATTTTTTACTCTTAACTCTTAATATTATTACAAAACTATACTGTGACCTGTCACATCTCGAAAAATTTCACCTAGATATAGAAAATTAAAAATTAGGATGACAATCAATATAGGAACTAGACAGGAAGATGAAACAACTTTTGATGTGAAACCCTGATAAGATCCGGGCTGGTATTTTTGTAATTATCGATCTAGAAAGGACAAAACGGAAAAAATTGGGAAAAATTCTAAAAAATTCCCAAAAAATGGAAAAATTATAAATTATAGGTTTTGAAAATTAATTGAGGCCCGAAAAGTAAAATTATTGTGAAAATAAATTATTACAGAATTCCCCGTAAACTAAGGTTTTTTAGGAAAATATTGAAAAATCAGAGGCAACTAATTATTTTAATTAGTTAGAGGCCTCAATAAATTTGAAAAAAAATGGATAAATCACATAAATATTTATTTGAATTTATGAAATTATTTTTAGACCTTGAAAGCTCAAGAATTAATTTTAGAAAATTTATTTTCCTGCAGTGACAGCAATAAAGGCCTAATTGGAGAAAATTCAAAATAAATACCTAGAGGTGGCGAAAAATTCTGAAAATTTTTAGATCATGTTCTCATATTAAAAGGTGAATTATTATCAAGAGAAATAAATTTTTAGAGGTTTGAAAAAACTATGAAATGTTACTAGTAAATAGTAATCGATAAAGTTTCAAAGTGGTTTGAAATTACTATTACTAGTAAATAGTAATGGATAAAGCCATTTGTGGAGCCCATATTGAGCCCAATGAGGACCCAATTTCATTTCTTGCTGAGCGCTCCACATAATTAATTAAATAAATGCAAAGTTAAGGGATAAATGCTTGGAAAACTCTAGAATTGTGCCACTTGTTCAAATCTAAACTTCTTATGCATTTGATGGCTGCCACATACCCCCATGAGGTGGCAATTTTTGGCCAAGTAAGGGGGAGAGAAGGTAGATTGCAATTTTTTATATATAACCCTCTTGAAAATACAAAGAAATGTTAGAAAAATTAGAAAAATAGGGGAGGTGTTGTCATTGTAGCTTTAGACCTTAATGACTGAAAATTTGGAGGGTTTTGGACAAGGAATCATTCAATTTACATCAAGAAAACATCAAGGTGTGCTTAAGCCCTCTTATCCCTAAATTTCAAGCTAGTCTAGTTAGAGTTTTGACTTGAAATTCTAAAGCTAGATGCTGCTCCATTTCAGTCTGATCATGGAAGGTTTAGGAAAGGATAGAAACCTTAAATATCAAGTGGAATAAGCATGATTAAATGGTGTATGGATTGATTTTTGGAAGAAAACCAACCTAGGGTTTCTAAGCTTCAATTCGGCCAGATGTTGTTCAGAATGGCAAGATAGGTGGAGGAATACCTAAGGCTTGTATTTTGCACAAATTTTATATTAATTCCTCCATATTTTAATGTTAAAATGATGAAGGAATATGGAAGAGACAAGTGTACGGTTAGATGGGAAAAGAAGGTATTACATATACGGTTGGATGCAAGACATGTGTACAGTTGGATTAAAAACATGTGGCTTGATGATGCAGGCATGATGTCATCAAGATGATGTAAGCATGATGTTATAGGACACATGTCATCATAAGATAAAATAGAAAATAGACGGTCCAAATCAAGCCACATATTTTTAAGATTAACAGCCTAGATTCAATCATGTTTTCTATAAATACCCCCTCCCTACCTCTCATTTTTGTGCAAGCCATGGAACCTATGGGGAAAATCTTGCAAAATAGATTCTAGAGAGATAAAGAAGAAGGAGAGAGAAAGGCCAAGTGATCCCATGCAAGATTAAACTCTAAAACAAGATATGTTTATGGTTTTTGATGTAGTTTTCACTACCCTTCTTGTTATTGAGCTTGATTATGGATTTTAATGATTTTTTAGAGTTTGAAACCCTAGGGGGTATGCTTCATGAAATTGTTAAGGATAGGGGAAGATGAAATTGATATTAGAATAATGTTTAAAGGCTTAAGAGGAACAAGAATCAAGTGGTTTTATATTGAAATTGGTTGAATTTCATGATTGTACAACTTGAGTAGTAATTCGGCCAGACTTGGTTCTTGTGCTTAGGATGTGATTTTGATGATTTTAATACTTCAAGTGTGTTTAAAATGAAAAATTGTGTGGGATAAAGGTGAGAAAACAAGTTGGAAGCATTGGAATTGAAAATGAAAATTTTAGACCTTAAAGGCATACTATTCGGTCAAGACTGGTTCATAAGGAAGGAGTTTGATTTTGATTATTTTGAGCTTGGAAGTAGATTCTACATGAAAAATTGTAAGGGAATAGTATGTGAAATTAATTTTAGAAAGATTGTAAATCAAGCTCAACAGTTAGAAGTTAATATAGTTCAGAGAAAACAAAGTGTTGATGTTGTTGATTACCATGGCTCTAATGAATGAATGGAAATGATGTGTTGATGTATTTAGGGTCATGAGACATTGAGGAAGATGAATGGCAAAGGTTGAGCAAGCAACCTTAATAGTTGATAACAAAAGGGAGCAAGAGGAAGTAAAGAGAAAGTTTAAAGACACAAGGTAGCAAACTTTAACCTACTCTTATGTGCTTGTTATTTGCTTGCATGTATGACATGTTCTGTGTTTATATGGTTTTATGAACTCATGCATTGTAATTGTGAATGTATTTGAAATGTGTCATAGGCCTATGTGTTTTAATACATGATGATTACCAAACATGTCACTGTGTTATAGAAATGTTAATTTGCAAGCATGTTATGAATGCCAAGCTTGCCATGTATGTTTAGGTGGTTATTGTTTGCTATTGAGATTCTCTCGAATCTCACCTCTCCCTAACCAATAGGTCAAGTATGATGGACAATGATTGCATGAAGAAGAGCATGAAAAGGAAGGAGAAGAAAGTAGAGAATTATTCATGTTAATGAATGAAGCTATTGGTTAATGTATAATTCTCCTACTCTACAAATTATATATATGAATGCCAATGATGTGATGTATTGGTTTAGAATGCTTATTGCATAAATAGAAATGTATGAGAATGAATGGGAAATAGAAAACCCAAGTCATGCATGCTAAGGTAATAAAAAGAATTAAAGCAAGAATTGTCCAATGGATAAAACGTAGGTCCTAGAGCAGTCAGTTTCCAGCCCCAGTTTGACCTACCAAATGTATGAGTTAAGCCATGAAATTTGGTATGGTTAAATTATACATCCTAAGCTTTAAAATGAGTGGTAAATTAGCTAAAATGGATGTGTGTGCCAAGAGTTATGCTTGGTCAAACTTAGGACAGAGAAACTAAAACGTACAGTTTTGACTAAATAAACAGTAAAGTTTAACGAATAAACTATATGAATTGGATAAGGATAAGTCCATTTTCATTTTTTTTTTCTTGTAGAAAATTGAAAGAGCTTCAAATAGAATTTTGGAGCATCTCAATATGATTTTTATAGAATTAGTTATGATTTTTTAAACCTGGACCAAAAATCTAGAATTTAATTAGTGAACAGTAACTCGAGAACCAATTGCAAATTTTCAATCTAAGGGCCTGGTTCGTGAATAACTTAAACAGTAATGCTTCCAAATATGTACTTTAAGAGGTTAAAGGAAGGATATTTCGCATTTCCTATTCAAAGAACAACAAATAAATGTAAGAATGAGAAAGTCAAGTAAATTTAACAAAAAACATCTCATTATAAATAAATGATAAATATCAAATAAATTTAATAGAAACATCAAATAATTTATTTATGTCTTATAACGATTATCCTCTTAAATTCCTTCATAATAATCATCTCTAATAGCATAGTCATCATCTACCAAATCTAATTCAATTGTTTTAGGTCGAGTAGCTGTGAAAGATGGGGTTTCATCAAGGTGAACTCCAAGTCACTGTCATCTCCACTAACTCCTTACATCTTACCTTGGAGCATGATAGACAATTTTTTTACTAGATCAATGACATAAAACATTTGTTTCACTTGACTTGCTAAAATAAATGGCTCATCTCTACATCCAACCCTCTCAAGATCAACCAAAACAAATCCAAATTCTTCATCTACTTACACAACATTACTATTAACCCACTTACATTTGAAGAAGGGAACTTTAAACTTGGTATAGCTAACCTCTCATATCTCTTTTATTACTCCATAATAAGATATTAATGCCAACATTGGCTTTTTATCTTTTAAATTAGCAAAGTGCATAACTTTAGCTATTATCATCACCCCACTATTTAGCATAGTACTCTTATCATCTTAGGTTTTTGTGTAAAATGAATAATTATTTATGTCATATCCATCTCAACACATAACCTTAAAATGAGGCCCTACAGCTAGCCTTTATATTTTCTCAGAAGAATTGCCATCATTTAACAGTTCTTGCTTGAACCACTTTGTCAATGACTTGTTCTGCTTATTAGCTAGTTGTATATCATTCTTTCTTAGATTCAAGTTCTTCAACATATTCTTATGAGCATCCAAGTGAGGCAAAATTTCATTCATATTCCTTAAAATATATAGATGTGTCTGCATTACAACTTCACGAGACATAAACCTCACTATGACAACCCATGTTTCCTTGCTTCTCCCCTGATCATTTCGAAATTAAGGAAATCCAACTACCTTTACCCTATCGAGACATGAGTTACAAGACTCAACTGCCTCCTCATTTACATATCTCCCAACAATTGATACCTCAGGCCGATAAGGATTCTTAGAGTGTCATTTTAGGATTTTCATGTATCTCTCAAATGGGTGCATCCACCTTAAACACATAGAGTCACAAAGTCTTATCTCTCACACAATGTGAGCTATCAAATGAACTATAATGTCAAAAAAATGATGGAGGAAAGTGCATTTCCAATTGGGAGAGGATCACATAACCTTTTTTTTTCTAATTCATCTAACGCAGCAAGATCAATGACTTTGCTGTAAATAGCAACTGAAAGTAATTGTTGCATCAACATATCATAATCATGAGACTTTATCCCCATTATCTTCAAATCTTACATTGAAACAAGCTTCCTCAAATTAGAAGAATAACCTTGTGGTACCTTATTGCTATTAAAAAAACCACAGAAACTTGGTTTTCTCTTCCTTTGATAATGTGTGCTCAGCTGGATGTATATAAGCCCTCTTACCCTCTCTTTCTTATAGGTGGAGGAGTTTTCTTATTCTAATTTCGACTAGGTCTCGTCTTGCATTGATTCCATCCTTAATATTTCCACTTATATGCAAAAGTGTACCAACAAGCCTCTCATACACGTTTTTCTCCAAATGCATCATATCTAGACTATGCCTCACATCAAGATTTTGCTAATATAGAAGATCAAAAAAGATAGATCTTTTTTCCATATATTCCTATTACCAGCAGTCTTCTTCTTCTTTTTATCAAAGATCACATTAATTCCCTCCACCTGTTGATAAACTTCTTTTCCAATTAACGGTATTGGAGCTATTTGATATTCTTGTGAGCTGTTAAATGCCTTCTTCAACCTATGGTAAGGGTAGTTCCGACTAAGAAACCTTTTGTGATCAAGGCTTCCTTCTATGTTGGGGTTGCATGTAGTGAGTACCTTCTTCACATATCAAACATGCTTTATGCCCTTTAATATTGTATCCTGACAAATTTCTATGTGTGGGAAAGTCATTTATCATGGTAAAGATCATGGCATGTAAATTGAAGATCTCTTATTTATATGTGTCAAACACATCAACACCTTCCTCCTATAATTTCTTCAAGTCCTTAATCAAAAGTGCCAAATACACATTGATATCATTTCTTGGCTGTTTTGGCCCTAAGATCATCAAAGATAACATGATATACTTTCTTTTCATACATAACCAAGGAGGCAAGTTATAAATTACTAGGAGAATCAGCCAAGCACTATGTGTGCTACGAGGATTACCATATGGATTAATTCTGTCTGTATAGAGCCCTAGCCAAAGGTTTCTTGACTTAAAACAGTTTAGTGCAGTGAGATGGTGATGATCGATCATTTGATCGATAAAGCACTAATTGATCAATTAATCAATCAAGGAACCTGACAACATACTTAGACAGAACAAAAATATCGATAAACCAGCAAATTATCAAGTAAGATAAACCAATAAGTTATCAAGTAATGTTAGAACAGGTTATGATTAATTATTGATCAATAAATAACAAAATGTTCAGATTATAAAGCAAATGTAAGGACTTTACCATTTATTTGAGCTTTCATCAATAGCAGCTTTATCGATTAGGTGATTGATAAAAGCTGTGTTATACTCACAGAGGTTTTATGGCTCTTTTCTAACAGTTTATCAAACAATAAATTATCAATTAAATGATCGATAATTTGCTACAGTAACTTACGCTCAACCAGTGTTATCAATGATATTATTGATAAACTTTCAGATGTAGAAAATAAAATATTCCTCAGTAACTCGATAACTTTATCGATTAACCTTTAATCGATAATGTTATCAATTACTTGTGCTTTCAGATTTTCAAAGATAGATTATAGCTTGAGCAACTTAGTAATGCATATGAAGATAAAAGAGAAGAATTGAAGAGATAGTACCAGGAACCCGATAAAGTGATCGAGTATGTAGTTGCTTGATTATCAACTTGAACATTAGTTTACTCAATAATTGGCTTGAGTAACAGCTGATAATGGCTTTTTATTTTCTCATTTCTTCTAGTGCTTATACTCAATAACATGTTTGAGTAGCATGTTGCTCAAGAGCTTAATTGATCAATGTAGAACTTCTGGTCTTTGTCTCAATAAATTCAAATTTTGATTCAAGCAAAATGAAGGTCAATTTTGAGTAATCATGAATCTTCCAATTCAAATCCAAATTTTACAAATGACCTATCCCCAAAAAGCTCTTTCTAATGCAACAAGAACCACCCCAAAATTCGTTGTAGTCACAAAGTTATCTTCATCATAGTGACTGAAGGTCATAATAAAAGCGTTAAACCCAACTGCAATGTTTCAAACAATATATCTCCTTTATATGAAACTCTTTGAAGTTGATCTTAGTGTCCATGAATCGTGTTCTGAGTCTAGTTTCATATGAATCAAGTTTCACCTCAAACAGTTTTGTGGTTTAAGAGATATTATAGAAATACCAAATCTATGTCAGAGCTAAACAAAGAACATAGCATAATAGAGTGCATGTTTACTCGATAATTTACTCGATAAACCTCTACTCGAGTTCTTGATCGATCAATGACCATAAAAATCATCTCTAAAGCTTCTTTTCAATGTTTATATGAAGGGTGACTCAATATATGATGATATAACTTTCGGTTTGTGCATTTTAGCTTCCGATTAAGCCATTCAAACTTCTAATTGAGCATAGCAACCTCCAATGTCAAATCTATGAATTTGAATCTTGATCATTCCATTTGATCTTGCAAGTTCTTTTTTTCTCAATCTCTCTTCTTTTTCTTCCTCTTGATCATTTTCATAACTCAAAGTTCAACATAATAGCTCCTTTCATTTCTTGACGAAACTACACAAGATATTTAGTACAGTAGTTAGTCAAAATATGAGATAAATAATTTATGCAAACTTTTTGTTCTACTATTTGACATCATCAAAAATAATCATCATATCTAACATAATAGACTTCTAGCTTTATTAACAGCCTTGTGATACTATAGAACCTACTTAGTTGATAAATTTAGCTATTTTAATTTAGCATCTAATGTAGCTTTATTTACCTAATCATGAGTACCTTAATGTTCCATGATGAATACCATAATTTGTGTTCAATAGGTCACAACTAACTATTATTTGGAAAATGATTTTACAACACATTCACCCTAATAAAACACATCACATTTCAATCATCATACAATATACATGATTTGATACCAGACTCTACAAAGTAAAAGTGAACATCTCATATGGAAACTAAATAGACTTCTCACTTAAAAATCTAGCAATCCCTTTAGACAAGCATTCTAGTAAGACCTTAATAGCTACTAAACACATTTGACTCAAACCTTAAATGACTACTAAAATACACTTAAGAGTTTACTCCCTACTGAAATGGCCGCTCCCTTTCTAAGTTTCTTTAGCTCAATACTCCTCTATCATGAGCTCCTTTAGCTCTTGCACTTCATGGTATAGGGGGTCCTATAGAACTCATGTGGCATCTCCATACGTTATCTTCATCCACAACCTAAAAAACCAACTTCAATCAACTATAAAAAAACCTCGAGTTCTAGTACCATTGAAAAATTGGTTACCAAGTGAAAAAAATAGTACCTATCTCTGAAGGCCGTGCACTCACAATATACTGTATCGCCATGAACACATTCTTCTTACATTCTTCTTAGCAATGTCATCAACCTAACTTTCATGCAGTATAAACTTTAATTGATCTTTGACCCTAGTTAAATTATAGAAAATGAAATGTTGATGTCAAAAAATGTCTAAAATGTTTGAACACGACTGTTTTACTAACCACCATCACCAACCATGGAGTATCCTTTCTGCATGACTCCTATAACATGACCACCTCCTTCTCATAGAAATCATAGAGCTTGTTAATATTGACGCTAGAGACATACTTTATAAAGCCACAAACATTTCCAATAGAGCATGTAAGCAACAGTAATCTAAATGTATAAAATAATAATATATCGTGAGCAAATTTTTAAACTTACCTACAAAACCATCACGATCAAGCAAGCCCCAAGAAATATCATACACTAGTTTCACGTTCAAAGGGCACTGAAGAATAGTATCCAAGATTAAAAAATGGTAGACTTCTTTATCAGCTGTAAATAAAACTTATCATGAACACCATCCCCTCTTGAAGCAACACACATGTCCATTATATCATATATACAATTGTCCATTATCCTTCAGCTGAAATGCTCCATTACTTCATCGTACTTCATTGTCACTAGCATCCGTGTTCCCTGAGTAAAGGAACGGGGTTAGAAGGGATAGAAAAAGGTTTTGGGTTACACGACTAATAAGATTTCAAACCTTACTTCTATGGACATGATTTGCTTCATGGGATGCTCAAAAGGTCTAACTAGCTGAATAGAATCCCTTCTAAGCACCTATTCAACATGGACATAAACCCATTTATCAGCAAATCCAAGCTTCAAGTGAGAGAGATAACCCTGAGGTACTACGTTTAGGATACAAGCCATCTATAAGAAAATGTGCTTGAAGACTGTTATGTGCAGGAAAAATTATGTTCTTTATATGTAAAGGAAGTAATAAAGATCACAAGTATTTGGATACATTCAACATGACAAGGGAAAATAGATCAATGGAACAATAAATCTATTACAATAATAGAAGAAGCATATTCATTAGTTTGCATGTTGTTTATACCTGAGTAGGTACACAAGACATCATGAATGGAACAGTTATTGTAAAGCATGGTGAGTAGATGAGGTGAGGCACACTCTGTGTTGGCCTACAGTGTCCTTATATAACAAACCTAGGACTTAGGTTAGGTGAGAGATGTGGCTCACATACAACCTAAGGCTTGATTTTGATATTAATAATTTGAGACTACTAGCTTGTGATCAGTGATCTAAGTCATAAGCCAAAATAAGCAGTTCAATACACAAGCTACTAGCATGGGTTATTTACAATTTATCAATATATTAACAAAAAAATATAATGCAATCAACCATTCTTTGGTAACTGACTTCTTTTTCTCATTTCCTTTTTTGATTCCTTCGTGATTCTTACTTATGTTACTTGTGGGCATCCTTGTCTACTTGCCATATGAAATGAATAATCATACCAAATTGTGACTTCACTATATATTCCAATATGCTTATTCCAATATCGCAGTTCAATATACTTGTATTTTTATTCTTATCATTCTGATTTCAATGACATTTCTTACTTTATCATTAATTACATACAAGTTGGCTATTTTTTCAATTTTGAATAATGTTCATAGCTTACTTAATAGCTAACTCTATTGACTTGAAAACATGAGTACAGTTTCCATCCAGACTTATGTTCCAAGAAGGCATTCAATCGAAAATCTTCATTGAAATTGAATCTATTCCTATTCAATAAATTGACAATAATTTATCAAAATGAAGTTGGTATGCAGGTTCCACCAGTATGCTATAAACAGATTGCTTTCTTTATTTATATTGATGTAGGCTATCAAATTTTATCAATATGAAATCATTGATACTCTGTCTGCAAGACATGGCTACTACCATAGTATATAGCTATGGTGCATGAAATCCAGTTGTAGATCATGGGGGATATGAAAAAGATATCTTTGCTACTAATTGTGAATATTGTACATGCCTTCTGTCATTCTTTTCACTTATAACTTCATTTATTATGCATTGAAACCAAATTATTTGCTTTGAAACCAAACTTGTGAGGTAGCTTAGGATATGTGTAACTCCATGTTTTGAAATCTAACTTGTCAGGTAACTTAGAATACTAGACAAGTCATTTTAACGCTATCCTTTTAGCTTTATCATATTGCTTTGAAACCTAACTTGTCTCTTGAATGTTAAGTCCAATAATATCTTCCTACCCTCATGATAGATGTTTCTCACCTTTTATGTCAATAGTCAATCTAAGTTTGACGTTGATTACATCTTTGCTGCCCTTTTTATCCCATCAAAAAATTTTCTCTTTCTCATTCATATTTCATTACAAGATATTCTAACTCAAATATCTTATCCTATTGTTCAGTATTAATACTAATTAGTTCCTTCATATATTTGCACCATTCAAGTATCTATCTATGATCATAAAGTTTGTAGCCTAAGGCTTCTATTGTCTATGTTGTTGCTTACACTCTTTCTCAGGATGTCACGTATATCATTGCTGAAAGATTTGAATGATAGAACCGATAAGTGGCACATAGTGGTAAGAGTTTTCAGAAAATAGATTGTCTTTCATAAGGTAGCCCCTTTTGATATTTTTTATGTGTCAATGATTCTATTGGATGAAGAGGTATCTTTTTTCTTAGTCTAAAACTTAGTTATGTTCGCTAATTTTATGCAATAATGAGTATTCTAACTACCATATTTATGTGCAGGGAAATAAAATACAAGCAAGAGTTTTGAACAAGAGCTTGCATGACAAGTTTCGCCATGGCATTATTGAAGGATAGACTTATTTATTTGCCAATTTTAAAGTCTCTCCAAATTTTAACCACTACAGAGCAGCCACTCATCCTTTCAAGATTACCTTAACTCCATAAGCCCATTTAACTGAGAAACTTGCTAGCATGCCAAGTTATTCTTATTCATTCTTCCCACTTGCTGATATAGTAAAGCTTAATCAAACCCATGTAATTGAATACTTAATAAGTAAAGCACACCCTTTGAAATATTTTATATGCTTTATTCCTATATCAAGTGTAATTATTCTTCTTTTATTTCACAGTATTGTTAGGAATTGTAGATGTTATGGCATTTATCAAGTCAATTGGCACACTTAATGAATATCACTGAGACAATTAATATCACACCTCTCTTTATAACCCATAATACATCAATTGAAATCATTATAGCGTGTTTCGCAACGTTTTTGGATGAAAATTTCAACTTCAAATTTTCACTTTTAATTCTGTCCATACACTGTTCATTCGAAAATGGGCCAACTTTGAAAATTCATAACTAAATCTAGAAAAATTGAAACAAAGTGGTTCCAATTTTTATGTGAAGCTTGCTAAGATTTATATGGAGAAAAAATAATCATTAGGTCCAATTCCATTCAAAATAATTCCAGAAAATTCATCAAATTATCTATTTATATGGTCAATTTTTGAATTTCTAGTATTTTTGCCTAACTTTGGAAGGGCATAACTCTTAGCACATAACTCCAAATTTAATGAATTACTACTTGTTTTAAAGCTAAAAATGAGATCTATTTTCTTGTAAAATTTCATGCCCAAACTCCAACAATTGCTTATTATTTGATATGCCACAAGCTGGCATTTTTTAGGAAATTTTATCCCCCAATGTCACTTTCTTTAATTTATCTCTCATTTTCCTCTTTCCTACACTCCTTTAACATTGCACCATTCATAATTTTAGCATAAGGGCATGTTATACAAACATAATTTACATTACATATCATTCAAAATCCATTACATTTTCAACATAAAGCTCATTAATACATTACACAACATAACATAGTAGTATCACTTCCATAATGCTTCTCTAACCCAAAATCATTTCCTTGCCCTTGTCATCGGATGAATCATTCCCTATTTGAGATATAATTTAACATAGGGGGAATGAGATTTCATTGAAATCTCAGTAGCATATGAATTATAATGATCATGTAAATCAAGCAAGTTAAAATGTGACATGTTATATAACTTCAAGACATCCTCAAGCCATATAAAATCATATCCAATATCATGCTAAGAGATGAACATCAACACTTCCACATTAACACAATTCAATGCATTTGGCCAAAGCATAAACTAATGTCATCCAATCCACCAGGATCACAACACAAGTTCCTTAATTCATGCAACAAACATAATCACATTAAACAAGCAAGATAAAATTATAATTCAAAGCTACCTTTTCAACACTTGTTCACTCCAAGGGACAATGCTTCTCCTTGGTTCCTCCTCACAATGCCTATTAAACCAAGCATAAACATAGGCCACATTAGCTACTAAACAACTTGATTACAACACTTTAACACTAACTTAACAATTTTCCCTCTTTTTCTTTGATTTTTAACAAAATGATTCCTCCTTTAGAATCAATTATCTCATGACTCAATCCTACAAAATTTTTCATGAGGAATCCAAATATGCAATCATATTTTTGAAATTAAAACTCCTTCCCTATGAACCTGGTTTGGCCGAATAGGGGGTATATGTTTCCAAAAATTCCATTTTTAATTCCAATGATTTTAAATACTCCCCAACAACATACCCCTACACAAAAACATGTTTTAAAGCCATTGGAATCATTAAATCAAAACCAAAACAATCAGCTCTTGCATGAACAATGCTAGCCAAAATTCTCCCCTTAAACCCTCACCTTGATTTCATCCAAAAATCAATCCATACATCACTTAATCTTGTTTATTCCACTTGATTATTAAGGTTTCTATCCTTTCCTAAGCATCACACATCCCAACAGAATTTTGGCAGAATTTTCAGCATTTTTCCAGTATTTTCCCAAGCCAAAATATTAATCCAATCAATGTAAAACTTAGGGATAATGATGCTTAGACATACTTTAATGTTTCCTTGAAGAAAGTTGGATGATTACCTACCTAAAACACCTCCAAATTTTTGAACAAAGGTGCTGGATGAACAGTGACAGAGTCTCCCCTTATTTTTCCAATTTTCTAACATTTATTTGTATCCAAGGGGATATTTATAGAAAAATGTGGTCTGTCCTCTCTCCCTTGATCTGGCCAAATGAAGGGACACCTCAAGGGTGTAGGTGGCAGCCATCAAGTGTGGGAATGATCAGATTTGCACAAGTGTACATTTGCTAGATATTTCTAAGCATTTTCCATGAATTTTCACGTTTTGTTTAATAAAAATAATGGAATCTGGAAAGCGCACAAAATTACACCTTTAATGGGTCCATTGTGGGCCCCTCAAATGGTTTGGGCTGGCCCACAAACCAAATCACTATCTCAAATCATCCGAACTTTTTCGGTTACTATTCACTGTAATAATTTGAAATTTTTCTAGGCTTCCAAAAATTTATTTCTTTACACGATAATTCACCTTTTAATATAAGAATATGATTTGAAAATTTTCAAAAATTTTTACCGCCTCTAGGTATTTATTTTGAATTTTCTCTGATTAGACCTTTATCGATGTCACTACGAGAAAATAAATTCCCTAAAATTTATTCCTGAGCTTTCAAGGCCTAAAACCAATTTTATAAATTCAAATAAATATTTAGATGAATTATCCATCTTTTTTTAAATTTATTAAGGCCTCCAACTACTTAAAATAATTATTTTTTAATTTCCCAATAATTTCCCGAAAAACCCCCCATTTATGGGAAATTCCGTAATAATTTGCTTTCATCGTAAATTCACCTTTCGGACCTCAACTGAGTTTCCAAAACTTTCAATTTATACTTTTCTCATTTTTCAAGAATTTTCTAGAATTTTTCTCAAAGTTTTCGGTTTGCCCTTCCTAAACCGATAGTTACGAAAATGCCAGCTCGGACCTTATTGGGGTTTTACATCAAAAGTTGTTTCATCTCTCCATCTAGTTCCTACATTGACCCTCATCCTAATTTTTGATCCATTATCGCCAAATGAAAATTTTTGGGATGTGATGATGAAACCAAGAACAAATTGCCAATGGTCTTATCTTATATGGAGTACATAAACTACTATAATCTTTACTATTTTTGCTTAGCTTTATTTTTTTTAATATCGATATATTTACATATTCTGATATTTTCTTTAAAACTTGTAGGGGAATTGATGTGGAATGTATATTATTTGATGAAGCTACCAATGATGTAGTTACATCTCACCTATAAAATACACAAACACTAGTTGTGGTGTTGTTGAATATGGCCAGGATTGGGATTTCAAATGATGATAACATACATCATGACCCTTGCTGAGTTAATCTATTTTATCAAATTTTTGTTGATTGGATGTTCCATGTCACTAACTATTTTTCCTTGTACACTTCGTCAATATTTAGGAAGAGCATAATTTTGCAACTCTTTTAATGCTACAAGGGTGTTTTTCAATCCACCTATTAAGGAAGTACAACAACTCCTTGATAGGTCTATAGATAAAAGGAAAACAATGAAATAATATAAACTTAATTCTGTATTGATTCAATTTCTTAAATTAATTATTTGTATTCATTTTAATGTGGTGGAAAAGATAACTCCAACTCTCTCATTTCTTAGTCAAGCCATGCCTACTCAATTGAGTTAGCAGTCACATTTTGGGATGCCATATAACTAAAACAAGATCACTATCTCACAAATAAAAAATCAACTAATGGTTAGTATAGTTTATGATATCTATAAATTTAACTACAAATTCTAACTTCATTTATCTTAACTCTATATGTGATGACAAGGAGAAAATTTTGTTATTAACTGCATTATTCAAAAGTTAGAGACAAGATATGGTTGGATTTATTATGCTTGCTCAAAATGTGGCACAAAACCCTGATTAGAGAATAAAATTTACCAAGGTACTAAAAATTGGACCGGTTATTGAACCGGTTGAGATAGTGGATTAAGGGTTAGTGGTTCAAACTGGAGTCAATCCAGAGTCAGATCGGTAATATTTAAAGAATATAAAAAATAATGACAATAGTGTATCAATTATTAATAAATGAAGTTATAAATAATTATTAGATACACTGATAAATCATATACATATATATTAGACTAGAGTCCTTTTAACGATTAATTGTGGCCAATTAAGATAAATTAAATTAAATTAAATTTTATTATCTATCTTATATTTGTGAGGATTAATTAGTTAAATAAATATTAAAAATTTATTATTAAATTTTTATTTAAGACTTTTGCACATATGTTAAATATTATTTTATTTTGTGCAAATCTTCAAATTTTAATTAAAGATTAATGATGCAAATTAATTGGATTTAGTCGGCAAAAAATTAACTAGATTTAGATGAATTAATTTTTATTCTCTCAATTATTTTCCTCTAGGTGTATTACTATAAATAAGAATTAGGGAGTTTAAGGATAGTTTTGTCATTTTAAGTTTAAGATTAGGTTTTGGGGAAATAGTAGGGCCAACACATTAGATTAGAAGGGGGAGGAAAGAAAGTATGGAAGTGACGGCCAGAAATAAGAAAGCAAAGACGTAATTGCTGGTCGCTGGAGAAAAAAGGGAAAAGGACGAAAAGGAGGTAGAGTGTGAAGCGAGGATGAGATTAGAGAAGCATGCCGTCTCTACTGCTTGATCTTCTAAAGAAATCTTTCCTTTCCCTCTCTAGCGATCATCTATACTAGTCTCAAACTTGCAAGCCTTTGTCGCTCCCTTACTGTTTTGGCCATCACTTTATTAATTCTCAGTCTCACTCTCCCTCATGTTCAACTTGTCATAGGTTCCTTGCTTGAGCTTTCGTTGAAGGTTTGCTCAATCTCTTTCAAGTAATATTAGGTTACTATTCACTGTTTAATTCTAGATTTGAGGTTCAACTTTAAAAAATCATAACTAATTATTAAAAAATCGTATTGAAGGGTTCAAAATTTTATTTGAAGCTCTTTTCAATTCTCTATAGGAGAAAAATATAAATATGGCCTTAACCCTTTCCAATTCGTATAGTTTATTGCGTGAAATTTATTATTCATTTGGTAAATTTTCTAGTTTTCAGGATTTTTGCCTAACTTTGGATAGGCATACCTTTTTGTACAAAATTCCAATTAGAGTGATCTATACTCATTTTAAAGCTTAAAATGGGATCTATAAGTCTACCCAATTTTATGGGTAGACTCCTCCATTTGCTCAGATTCACGTGATCACCAAGTTTACTATACATTTAGGGATATTTTATCCTCTATTTGCAATAACAATTCATAATAAATTCAATACATATAAAATACCAATCAACATTGCATTAATCATTCTTGTTCATCATTATAGTCTGTTATACATGCCAATCATGTTATTTCCAATACATATCACTACTAGGCATATATAATCTGATAATCACATTTCATTACATAACATAATATAATGCATTATTTTACATTTCTTCCTTTCTTTCTTTGTTCTCCTCCAAGCATTGCTTTTCCATGAGCATAAACCTATTATGTTTGGTTAAGGGAAGGTGAGATTCAGTAAAATCTCAATAGTAAATATTAGCCAAATGCATGCAAGACAAATACAAGCGTATGACATGCTTGGTTTCACATATTTTCATGCACTAAAAATAACAATATTCATATGCTCAACGTTGTATACATGCATGGCCATGAGTTAAACAAAGCATAGACCAATATTTAAGCATTCATGCTTTCAAATCATCACTAAACATAGTCAACACACAAGCATACATGTCAAGCATTCATGAGAGGAAGTTCACTACCTTGTAACCTTTATGTTTTCCTCTTACTTCCTTTGCTTCCAACTATCCAAATTGCTTGATCAACCTTGTCATTCATCTCTTTGAGTGTTTCATGGCCCTTGTTTTGGTGCTAGATCTTGCATGGCACTTGGAGCTCTTTCTCTTCTTCTTCTTCTCTTCTCCATTTGGCCTCTCCTCCTAATTTGACTAAATTCCAATGCCTTGGGAGTCAAGATCACAAATTAACCAAGGATTACACTATAGTGATGCACCCTCCGGTCGTTTCACTTGTGGAACCTTAATTGAAATCTAATAGCTAAATGTCTAAAGAAAACTTGTAAAATTAGGATTGGTTGTTTAAAATTAGATTGAGAAAATTGAAAAGAACAATGCAACAAAAATACTTGTTTTTGGGGGGTTTTGTTATAAAGACAATAGAAGGGAATGATTCGGATCAAAGAGATTCAATAAAAATAACTTTCACAATGGGGATTTAGCTATTCTTGCTCCTTGAAAATATTTGGGAGTTTAAACCCACTAAGTTTGAATTAAAACCCTAAATAATCATTTAGGTTCAATGCTTGAATTAATGAAAATCACTTTGATCAAAATGAATCAACACCTTTTCAAGACACTGTTATGAATATCACTTAGTGTGTAAATGAATGATATAATGCAATGCTTCCTCTTGGTTACTAATCAATACACAAGAGTTAATGACAATCAATCAAATAACAATAATCATTGCAATCAATTAAAAGCCAAGATAAGAAGAATAAGCCATATATAAATCAGAAAAGCATTACATCATTCGGTTCAGATACAAAGAAATCAATCACAAGGAAAAATTGATGAGTTATCTAACATGATAAATATAGCATTAAGCCCTAAATCTAGAAGTTCAAATACATATAACCATAGAGATTGAAATAAGAAACTCCCTAGTACTGTTAATGAGCCCAAACTTGTATCCCCATCACTAAAGGTCATCAACATTAGCGGCCACTCATAACTTCAATCGTGCTCCAATTGGTTTCAACACTCTTGACAACCATGGATGATGAAATGGGTATGGAAAAATGGTGTAGAAATGGAATGATGAAGGATAATTGGTGTAGAATTGAGAGATTGATGGTGGAATGATGTATAAATGAAGAAATTTTGGATGGAGAAGTGGGGAGTTGAGAGGAACTGATAAAGGCCAAATCTGGATAGAGTCTGGTTGCTGACTGCATTAAAGTTCATGCATTTAACCTAATTTGGAAGCCCTCAATGTCAGCTAAATGAAACTCTGCATTTTGCTGTCTAAGACACTTCACTACAACCAAGCAAATACTTTGCCGGGATGAGGTGGTACCGAAAGTGATTACTGAGAATTCGAAGGCTTCACCATATATGTTGTGTCGCGGCAATGGTGTCCAGTAAGGGTGAAGGTTCTTTTCTTGGCTTGGATTTCTGCATCCTTCTTTACCTAAAGCTCCCCATGATGCTTTTCAAGTTTTTGACTCCTTCTTTGATTCTCCAGATTGTTTCATTTACCTACAACATCAATATAACTTCTTATAATATCTAGCTCTTCATAATCCAAGGTAAATGAAAATCAGTTAAAAGTCATTAAAAACACTTAGAAAAGCATGAATTAAATGCAAAAAGGACAATGATAAGAATTGGCTAAAAAATAGACAAGAAGTATGTGAAAACACTTCAAAAACCTCAGAAACGACACAAGAAAGAGTGTAAAAATATGGTTAAATCAACTCCCCCACACTTAAACCTTTTCATTCTTGAGAAAAGTTTTCTAAATTATTCAAAGAAGTACGAGTGTAAAAGAAAACACTATCAATGCTTAGAAATGAAAGTAAAGGGTTAGTTAAACCACTTTTTCAAGAAATCAACAAAAGTGGGGTGAAGAAATGCCAGGAAAGTAATTGCTATGAGTACTTAAACCAAGAAATTGAGTAGAAGAGATTTCTCTTAGGGTAAGTATTTAGCTCACAACTCACTTAATTGGATGATTTCACTCTAAAAGCTGCTTAATCAATTTTCTACCATAAACTTGTAATAATTCTACCTCTTCACTACAAGAACCACAAATTGTGAATCAATAGGGCTTAAAGGGTTGTAATGATTAGTGAAAGCCAAGTGAAATGGATGGAATGGAAAGAAGATAAAAGAAAAAGAAAAAGATGAGTATCATGCACCTCATTGTTCTTTTCATGCAATAAGTATCTGTCTTTCTAAAGATGATTTTAAGATTCTAATGTAGCAAATTTCTGTTTGCTTTTTTTATTTCTATCTCATCATCATTCATTTTTTCCATTTTTTAACTGTTTTTTTTTTCTTTTTGCACTTTTTTAAAGAAAAATAATTAAGCAGTTACCTATAAAGATATGGTACTAATTGCAGTATTTTCTATAAATATGCATGTAAGCAATGGTTGAGTGTTTGGGCTTGTGTATGAGTAAAAAGGGTTTAGGAATGAATGCCTCCATCATTTTCACAAAGTAATAGTTTGTCAAGTCTTGATTAAGAATTAAAACAACATACATGCTTCTAGATCTTCTCGTATAGCTCTAGTTCCCCTTTCATTTGCTGCTATCATGATCCTTGCTCCTAGTCAAAGTGTGCTTATAATTTATAAATGAGAGTGATAGAAAAACTAATGTATTCATCAAGGAGAACCAGAAAAAGTCGACCGTCTCCTTCTTTGTTGCCTCTTCTCAGCAAGAAACAAACAAAACTCATAAAAAGTCAAATGAATGCGCAGGACAAAAAAACGAAAGAAGATGAAAATGGTTAATCTGAATGGAATAGACCTGATGAGAAGCACTGAGTTGAGGCGGAGGAGTTGAGATTTCAGAAGAGGTATGGTGGTGGGTGTGAAGAAGCTTAGAAGGACTATGTGGTTAGGGTAGGGTATTTTATTGAGTGATTTTCAAAGGATTTAAATTTAAAATAAGAATTTTGAAATGAAAATCTGGAGGAAAGGTAAGGGAATTGAAATTATCTTGAGAAGGAAAGGCTTATTAATGGCACATTTGAAATTGTAATTTTGATGAAGGAGAAGGCTGAAGGCCCATCATAAAGCGTGTTGGACCTATCAGGAGGATTATAAAAGATCAATTATGAGAGAAATAACCCACCAATCATGGGCTTTAAAACTAGAACTGACCAGTTAGAGGCATTATAGAGCACCGGTCAAGAGAAGAGAACACGACTTAATATATTAAAGTTGATTAAGTTGATGATTCATGATTCAAAAGGTTGAAAAAAATCATGCTTATTCACACGTTTGCATAGAAGCCCAAATATATTATATTTGAAATAGGTGATTTATTTATGGAGTAAACTTAGGTAGGTCCATGAAGCCAATTAGAGTATGCTGTCTGTACTAATCTTCCATGTCAGCACTTAACCCCAACACACACTATTACACCACCGTTAATCTTGTTAATTTTTTTTTTTTGAAATAAAAAAAAAAAGGAACCAAAACTGAGGTGGATCCTAGTTGGAGACAAAAAAGAGATCAGATATGGCAGCCAAGGACGGCGATAGAGGGAGGTGTAGTATGATCGATTATGATGTGAGTGATATTTATGTGCGATTCTTTAGTTTCAGTTTTTTGGGATTCTTTGATTGTGGTGTGTGAGTCTGCGATCCGCCAAGAAAGGCGCTGAAAGAGTGATCGGCGAAGACCGCCGGTGACCAAGGCGTACAAAGGGAAGTGGAAGAAAAGCGGCGGCGCATGTGAAGGGCTTACAACTATTAATGTGGATTTTATACAATTCCTCAGCTTTCTGTACATTCCTCTTTACCATCTTTCTAATTACCTTTCACAATTTGTATTTAGTTCTTTTTCAGTACTATGTCCAGTATGGGATGTACTTGAGTTTTCAATAAGAGAGAAATATTTGATATTGATCAAGATCGAATCAAAAGAATGAATCATATATAGTCTTCATGAATCAGAAGTACAAACTAGCATGTGATTTGGATGAACTTCAGGAGAGGGTGAACCAACGCAATCAAAGAAACGCGTGGGGAGAGAAAATGGATTTTTATAATTGAATATATTATGGGCAATGAGAAATTTTTTAAGCAATGAGAAAGAAATACTACCTCCTGTCCTTAATATATTAAGATCTCATTTAACTTTTATTTTAGTCTTAAATATAAGATTTCAATCCACTTTGTCTCTCATATTTATGTAATTTTTCTCAAAGTAGTCTTTTTAATAATGGTCGTTTTAGCTAATACACTTAATTAACAAGGATATTTTGGAAAAGACAACATTTATTTATTGTAACTAATTAACTTAACTTATTTTCTTAATCTCCTTAAATTAGTCAACTAACTTTTATATTTAGGATTGGAGATAGTATAAGAGAATGAGTTTTTTCAGGCGATATTACATCTTAGAACCAAAGAGGATTAGTTTCAGAGGAACGTGCGGCCGCAGTTTCTGATCTCTCTTCCGTCCCCAATTGCGGTTGCCTTAAATGCTGACATGGCAAAATGGTACAGGTAGCATGCTCGAATTTATGGACTTACTTGACCTAACTAACTTGACCTAGGTATGTGTGTCCTTATAAATTTTTGTGAAAAAATGTGTTGAAAAATTTTTAATTATAAATTTAAATAATTTATATGACCTTTCAAACTTATATCATTTGTATTTTATGATAAAAAAAAAACTATGCATTTGAAATATGTTTTAGCAATTGGAAAGAAATCAAAATATTAATTTTAAAGAATATGATGAAAAATTAAAATTATAAAATTTTATAATTTAGATAAAAATTAATAAATTTTAGGGAAAATCCCTTATAACCTAAATTTTTATTGGGGTTATTGAATTTATCAAATCTCTAATTAGGTCACATGATTCAAAAAGAAATTTTAAAATTTTATAAAATGACTCTAATGTCCTTTTCATTAAAAACTTAGAGAAGTAAGAATTTTCTATCATATTCAAGTTGTTAATTTAGAATTAAAACATCTTAATTGCGTAATTGAATTTGTTAATTTCAAAGTTGTATTGTGACTATTTTTTATTTAAAGACTTATTGCAAATGTGTTTTGAAGATGAAAAAATTGTTAATTTAGAATTAAAACATGTTAATTATAAAATATAACGTATTACTTTTCAAGACTATATTGTGATCAAATTTTATTCAAAAACTTACTACAAATGTTATGGGGATATAAAATTGTTAATTTAGAACTGAAACTTGTTAACTATATGGTTGAAATTATTAATTTTCAAGGTTGTATTATGATCAAATGTCATTTAAAGACTCATTGTAAGTGTATTATGGAGACAAAAAATTATTAATTTAGAATTAAAATATGTTAATTGCGAAATGAAAAATGTTTATTTAGAATTCTCTTTTGATTTTTAATGACATGGGTATTAGAGTTATTTCATAAAATTTTAAAATTCATCTTTGGTTCATTTGACCTGATTAGGAGTTTGACAAATTTAATAATCCAAATAATTAATTATATTAAAAGTAGCATTTTTTAAAATATATTTTTTAAAATGTAAATATTTAAATAATTATTATATTAAAAGCAGCATTTTGGTTAAAATAAAATCTAAAAATCAAACTTGACAATTAACTATTGATTTGGGTGGATGAAAATAAAATTTTAAATATAAGAGGGATATTTGTGTAACAGGCATTTTAATCCTAAGGGAAGTTTACATTTTCAAAACAAAAAAGAAGTTTCTATAATTGAGGTAAAATAAAAAGGCAATTGGTATATTTTACTCTAAGTTAAAATATAAAGTTAAAACGTTATAATTGAAGGAAACAAAATCAAATTTTGAAACACACTATTGACACCTTAACACTATTGAAGATGAACACGTTAGAATTGTTAGCAAAAGCAAATCAAGAACTTTGAAGAAAGATTGACACATTAAAATCAGAATTTGTTGTGCTAAAATTAAGTATTTCACGGAGCATGTTGATTCATGAAACAAAAAGATTGATGCTTTAAAATCAGAGAGACCAAGTACTGTTTCTGTATAGGACAATAAAATTAAGTTTCTCAAGCATAGGTATCCTTCTATTTGAGGCAATCCTATTTGAGGCTTTGTCGGCCACTAAATGTGAACACTCTCCCAGCAAGAATTCGAATCTTGGTTAGCCACGTTGTGTGGAACTAGCCCCTTCAGTTAGACCCAACCGTTGTTGGTATAAAATTAAGTTTTTCACAGAGCACATTGACACATGAAATAGAAAGATTCATGCATCAAAATTAGAGAGACCAAGTACTGTTTCTATATAAGACAATGATTTGCTGACCTATTCAAAATAGCTACAGTTGACCAACTAGTAGAAATAGATGAATCATCTCGTACTAATCCTACTGTTGAAGACCCCTCTTCTAGAGATGATGATGAAGCCCAAGAAAAAAAAATACTCAACCAAATCAGCATAACCATAGATCATATTCTAGTCCTTGGCTTACCTTTGATGATCTTCCCCCTCATAGGTGGGGAGATCGTTTACATGAACTTGGAGCATGGCTAGATCTTCAAATGACAAGACCAGGAATTACTCTTAGGCAAGTTATTATAGAATTTGTCTCTGGCATGACTAGGTCTTTAAGAGAATGGTTTACTTAGATGAATCCCTATGTTTGAATGCAACTCTTCATATTAGAAAGTCCCATATCATTTCTTGGAGCTATACACAGATAGTTCTTAGATGATTTCAATGTTATCCTAAGGAGACATTACCAGGAATACTTTGATATGAAATGTTGTTCTCTTGATAAGAGAGATTTGCAGAGGCATCTCTCATAAATGTCTAAAAAAGAGGATGAGGCAACAGGTGGGGCAAACGTGGATTGATCTAATACCTATAAAGTGGCTAGAATATGTATCTCTTGTCTGGGTCTCTTATACCAAAGAGCTGGATTTCTGGATATGAAGGGTCCGTTAGGAATAGGACAAGGAAAAACCACAAATGAGCTCAAGATTAGCATCGAGACAATTATTCAGATTGCTTAAGAAAATTCTTAAGCTTCGTGAAGTTGTTTTTTCATATCTTGGCGAATCTTGGTTGATAAGCTAGTAGTGTGCTTGGCTTGTAGTATACAGTTTTCCTTCAAAGTCCATGTTGTAAGGTCTATGGACTACGAATAAACAGGGGGCTATTTGCTTATTTGCTGGAACAGTATGGAGTTAGAATTGCTAAATAATCATCACTAAGACTTTTTCTCCAAACATGAAGGGGAGAAAACCATTGTAACATTATCCATAAGTGAGAACCTTCATTTTTACTATCACAAAGGTAGTGGTAAATAGGGCAAGGGTTCAAGGGCAAACAAACAGGCATAGAGGGTTGAAAGACACCAAATATAATATTTCATCTCTTCAGGGATAGTACTTTTAATCATAGGAACTATAAGGTAAGGTTTGTTAATGTCAAACATGAGTAAGCGTTATGGTTCAAGCAGGTCATGACACAAGCCCGTGGATTTAAAATTTCAACATAACTACTCGGATTACTATTCATTATTTAAATTCGGATTTCAGGTCTAATTTTGAAAAATCATAACTAATTCCATAAAAATCGTATTGAGGTGTTCTAAAATTCTACAGAAAGATCCTTCAATTATATTTAAGGAAAAAATATCAAACTGGACTTATCCATGACCAATTCATACAGTTTAATCAATAAAAAATACTATTCATTTGGTAAATTCGGGAACTCCCAGATTCTATGCCTTAACTTTGAAAATTTGTATCTTCTTGTGTACACATCCAATTGATGCAATCTACCTCTCATTGTAAAGCTTGGGATGTGTACTATGACTTTGCCAAATTTCGTGGCTTAACTCATTCATTTGATAGGTCAAAATGGAGCTACAAGCTCACTACTCCATGACCTACGTTTTATTCCTTAACCTCTTTTTACTTTAATTCTTTCTTTTTTTTTAGCATACATAAATTGGGTTTACGCTTTCCCAATCATCCTCATACATTTCCATTCATCCCATAAATATTATAATTAAATACATGGCATCATTGGCATTCATAACATAAATTACATAATAGGAGTATTACACATTGAATAATAACATCATTCATTACGTCAATAATTCTCCACTTTCTTCTCCTTGCCTCTCATGCCATTATTGCTCACCATTGATTGACCTAAATGGTTGATTAGGGAGGGGTGAGATTCAGGAGAATCTCAGTAGTAAACACTACCCATAAGCATGCAAGACATAATGCACATGCATGACATGTTATAACATTAACACATGAATGCTATGGAAAGTAAGTTAAAGCATTTCATACTTTCATAACATATTGCCAAGGCAAAGCATAACATAAACTTGCAAACATAACTTTGCAAATATTTCATCATAGCTTAGTCATATCATGGCAACACAACCACATCACGCAAGCATACATATCAAGCACACATTATAGGTAAGTTCACTACCTTGTAACATAGCTTTCTTCTTGCTTTTCCTTTAATTCCCTTGTCTTTCCAACCCTATGGATTTTCAGTCAACACCATTAAATATCCTCTTGGATGTTCCAAGGTCCTAAACACATCAATACATGATGTAAAACAATTATTAGAATCAAGTCATCAACTTATCTCTACTTGACTCTTTCTTGGACATACTTGAACTCTAGCTCTTGAGTTTCAATTCCAACCTTCTTAAAATTATTTCCACATACTATTCCTACATAATTTTACATGTAGAATCCATTTCCAAGTTCAAAACAATCAAAATCCAATCCTAACCATTTAGAATAGTCAAAGTCGAACAAAATCACAAATTAAGGGAAAGTTGGATTTCTTGCAAAATCAACACACAACCACTTGATTCTTGTTGTTTCCAAGACTTTAAACATGTTTCTAACGTCTATTTCATTTTTCCCTAACCTCATCAATTTCTTGAAACACCTCTCCCTAGGATTTCAATCATCAAAATTTCAATTATCAAAAATCCAATCAAACCAACCACCAGCTCAAAAATAACAAGGGAGGTAGAAACTACATCAAAAATGGCGCACATACCTTGTTTTAGAGCTTGATTTGGCTTGAGAGCACTTGGCCTTTCTTTCTCCCTCTTCTTTCTCTCTCTAGAAACTATTTTGCAAGAACTTCCCCATGGGTTCCTTATGCTTGGACGAAATGATAGGGAGGGGAGGGGTATTTATAGAAAACAAGACTGAATCTCGATCGTTGATCTTAAAAATACGTGGCTTGATCTAGACCGTCCATTTTCTTTTTTTATCTTGTGATGACATGTGTCCTATGACATCATGCTTACCTCATCTTGATGACATCATGCTTACATCATCAAGCCACATGTCTTTAATCCAACCGCACACGTGTCTTGCATCCGACCGTACACGTGTCTTATATCTGACCGTACACGTAATACCTTCTTTTCCCATCTAACCGTCTACTTGTCTCTTTCATATTCCTTCATCATTTTGACATTAAAATAGAGAAGAAATCAATATAAAATTCATGCAAAATATAGCTCTTAGGCATTCCTCTACTTATTTTGCCATTATGTACCGTATCGAGTACCTTTTTGAGTCCTGACTGACCTGCTACCACCGGGACATGTTCTGACATCATTTTCTCATATTAATTAAGTACATATATGGCGCCATCTTAGAGGAGCATAGATGAAAATAATTAGCTCTATTGACAGGCTACTTAACCCTACTGAGTCACACAGTAGAGATTTCACTATAACAGGTAGACAAAGGATTGTCTAAAATATTCTCGTACTGCGTTTTAATTTCTATGCTGTCCATAAATATCTTCTGCTGACTCAGCATGATGACTCATAGGTGTCATGATTGCATTTAGTGACTCAGCGCCGTCATGATGGTCTTTAGATATTTTCCTTCCCCTTTTCCCAGAAATATTATTAAATAATACTTAATTAGGGTTACCTTCTATGAATTCATTCTATTAGCTTGTAACTCCGTTGATCTATCTCTGGGTTTCATTCTTTCCCTTTCATCACGAGAAATTCCTCTAATTTTTCTCAGGTTAAGAGTCAAACTCTAGACAGCTATTTTGACTTTTCCCGGATAGGGTATAAATAGACTTTAAATTTAATTAAAGCTAACCTTGTCAATTTCTGGGGACGGAATTAATTTTACAATCTGTGTAAATTCCTCAACTATTTTTTCCCAGTTTTTCCTGATTATTTGAGGCCGTCTCATAGCTTGAATAATTCAATTTAAGTTACTATCTCAAATTGTCCAAAACCCTAGAATGACTTCAGGGCATTTTTGTCATTTCTAGCCTTATATCGGCTCTGGGATCCTATTCCCATTTTTCTAGAATTTTTCTAAGTCATTTGGGCCCTGCTAACTCTAAACATTAGTTGACCAGAACTTTTGTTATTTACAATCAGGTCCCTACTTGGTCTAGGAATCTTTTCTTTGCAATTTGGTCCCTCCTTAGGCCTAGCCTTTGGAACCATCTCTTGCAAGTTTCTAGCATAACCTCTAGCCCTTAGTTGTTTCTAGTTCGTCATTCTTTAGTCCCTAAACACTATTGTTTTACACATTTGCCCTTGGAAAATCTCTTTTTCCTTTCGAGGGATTTCTGGGACTTTCGTTGCATTGGACTTAGTAATCATCCTTCCCTTGTGCTATTACTTGTATCTATGAGCCAAAATTTGGGATGTTACACTAGGTTATCTCTTTAAGTTTTTTGACCGTAGTAGTCTAATCTTTTCCCCAAGGGATAGGATTCCTTTTGAGGAGTTTGGGCAACTAGCTAGTGTGTCTAGTCACATTAGGAACAAAGTCATGGATATAATTAACAATTTTAAAAAACTGTTAAATTTACTTTACCAACAAGTTGTCATTTGGGAAATTGAGTAGTTCCTATGCAATGTGAGGACCAAGTTGGTAGAAACCATTAGGAAATACTACTTCAAGAAATTCTATTTGGGTTTGGGCCATGAAACCTTTTTTATAGGAAAGCATTCTACCATATTGGTATACTATGTCAGCAAATTAGGCCAATAAGTTTGTATGAGAATCTTCATCCTCTAAAAATAGGAGGATATCATCAACATAGATTAAAGCATTTTGGAGGATGGGCTTAAATAGTTTGGTCATGGTTTTTTGGAATAAGGAAGGAGCAACCTTTAACCTAAATTTCATAACTGTCTATTGGTACTGGGCATCAGGAATGTAGAATACAGTTTTGTATATGTCTTCAGGATGAATTTCTAATTGCCAAAAACCAGCTTTAGGATCAATTTTTGAAAATATCTTGGCTTTCTGGAGTTTGGTAGCCAATGTGTTCATCTTTGAAAGTGGGAATTTATCATCTTGTAAAAACATGTTAAGAGGTTTATAATCAATTACTAACCTTTTCTTTCCTCTTAACTGCTTAAATCTTTTTTCAATGTAAAAAGCTTGGCATGCCCAATTAGAGGTGGTTGGCTCAATTAATTCTTGGGCTAATAGAGAAGCAGATTTTTGTTTGGCTAGCTGAAGATCATTCAGATTCATGCCAGAATGAGTTGCCTTGGTAGGGTTGATATCTTCATTCTTTTTGAAAGGCAATTTGATTATAAAAAAAAAAAGTTCTCATTTTTCCATAAAGGAAAAGGGCATGAGAACTGCATGTCCATCAGCATAGAGAGATAGCAATCTGTCTTTGATAGGGGTAAGCAAAATCAAACTAAAACCAAAAATCAAACTGAACCAAACACAATTTGGTTTTTTTGGCTTGGTTTTTTTCATTTTTTTTGTTTTTGTTGTTTTTTATTTTTAGTTATTTTTGGTGTTCAGTTTTTGGTTCAGTGTGTATAAAAAAATTTTGGTTTAAACTGAATAACCAGAGATAATTCAAAACAACATCATATTTGCATAAATATAATAACTTCATGAAAAAAGTGGATGGACATGAATAGATCATAGATGGATTAATGAATAAAATAGAAATAAGAAACATTTTTTTTTCAATTTTTTGGTTTTTGTTGGTTTTTATTTTCAATTATTTTTTGTGTTGTTTTTGGTTTGGTGTGTATAAAAAAATTTGGTTTAAACTGAATAACTGAAATAATTCAAAACAACATCGTATTTACATAAATATAATAACTTCATAAAACTAGTGGATGGACATGAACAGATCATAGATAGACCGATGAATACAATTGAAATAAGAAACATTTTTTAAAATAATTTTTTGGACCTAGTTTTTTAAAATAATTGACATTTGACAAAATTAAAGAAAACCCCAATTCATTTGATCACATTCGATCAGGTAGCTCACCAAGACACCAGCTAAGCCTAACCCTTTCTCAATCATTCTCAAATCTCAACCCTTCGTCCCTTACCTTCTTTGCTCCTCACACCTTTGTCGTTTTGTTGACTAAACCCTCATCTCCTCATGCCTTGGCCATGCTGTCAACACTTCACTATTCTGTTTAGTCGTTCACCAATAATCATTCGTTGACATTGTGCTTTCACTTTGTTGTTTAGTCCTATAGTCCAATGTTTTCAACTGTCAAGGTTGAGTATTTTCTACCATCTTCTAGGTCCAGTGTCTTCAGTCGTCTCCACTCGATCTATTACTTCATTCTAGTAAGTAAACTTGCATATTACTCACATATTAAAGATTTTATTGTTGTTCTTCATGATTATGCTACTGCTTGTAACATCCCGTAAAATTTAACTATGATAATGGATATAAAAAATTAATTTAAGGGCCAATAGGGAAAGTAAACTGACTGACAAAGCCAGGCATGACATAAAACCCAGATAGGGTCCAGACTGATATTTTTGAAATTATAGGTCCAAGAAGGGCAAAATGAAAAATTTTGAGAAAAATTCTAGAAAATTCCCAAATATAGTGAAAAGGTAAATTAGAGGCTTTGAAACCTTATTTGAGGCCCTAGAGGTGGAAATAGTATGAAAACAACTCACTACAAAATTTCCTAAAAACAGAGGTTTTTAAAAAAAAAGTAAAAATTGAGCAAAAATAATTATTTTAAATATGTAGAGGTCTCAATAATTTTGAAAAAAAATATGGAATAATTATTCAAGGATATATTTGAGTTTATAAAATTAATTCCAGGCTCTAGAAGTGTAGGAATTAATTTTAGAATATTTATCACCGAAATATTATCGGTAAAACCTAATTTCAGAAAAAAAATTTTAAAATAAATAGTTGGAGGTTGAGATAGAATCCAAAACATTTTAGGGGGCTTTCCTATAGTAAAAGAGAATTTTTTGTGGATAGAAATGAAGTTTTGGATGCCCAGAACTATTTTTGAAAATAGTAACCGAAATAGTGAATTTTGATTAGAAACTAATATTTGTGATTGGGCTACACTTCTTCTTCCTTTCTGATCAGTTTTGGTTTTATATTAGGCCAAGAGAGCCCAAAAATTTCGTGCAACCCACACCTCCTCTTGTCAAAGAGTTCAAGCCCAATTTAAATCTAAAATCTAAAAGAAAAATCAAGAAGAAGGGACACTTGGCCTGATCTAAAACTTGGGGCTTATGAAGATGGATACATGGCCCCTTATGTGGTAGAAAATGGCACCATATTGGAGGGAAGATGGTCAGATCTTAAGCTCTATAAATACCCCCTAAAAGACGCATAATTTGGCCAAAATTGGGAAAATTAGGGAAAATCATGTCCAACCAAAATCTCACCCTTAAATAGCACCTAAAACCCTCCAAATCAAAGAAAAATCATCAAGCTTCAAGCAATGATCTATTAAGGTATGTTTAAGCATGATTTTGAGTAGATTTAAGGGTTGTTTTTTCAATCAAAATTTCATGAAAAATCCTAAGGTGTTGTGCTGCCATTTTTGATCACATTGAAGAAGCATTAGGGAAGGATAGAAACCATGAATATGAGTTTGGAATTACATATTTAGTTGATGTTTGAATAGAATTTTGGAAGAAAACCAAAGTTAGGGTTTTTCCACCCTATTCGGCCAACTCAAGTTCTTAGGGTTAGAAATTGTTTCAATGTGATTTGATGATTCCAATGAGTTTGAAAGGTATTTTTTGTAGGAAAACATCAATAAAAAGTGTTTAAAATCAATGGAATCAAAAATAAAAATTTTGAAATTCCAAGGTATACTATTCAGCCAAATAAGTTTGAGGGGGAAGGAGTGTGATTTTGTTAAATCTGATTTGATATTTGAATTCTACATGAAAAATTGTGTAGAGATGACCTAAGGGATTGATTGAAATAAGGAGGGAATAATTATGTTAAAAATCAAGGAAAAGGAGTTTAATTGAGTTTAATGTTGAGTATTAGTGTTTATGCTTGGATTATTGGTAATTTGGAATGTGTTTATGTATGGATTGATAGGCATTTTGCAAGAGAGTACAAACTTTCCAAAGAGGCCAAATTGAATAGTTAGTCAGGAGATAGCATTGAACTCATAATTTGAATTCTTTCTTGCTTGTTTAAATGTGTTTGTATTATTTGATTTATGTTACCATGATGTGATTGAGCAAATTATACAATTATGTCACATCCCGTCAAATTTAGTGTTGACGGGAGGGATGGAAAAATTTGGTTGAGAGCCAATATAGAAACTAGAAGAGGAGATAAAACAACTTTTGATGTAAAACCCTGACAAGGTCCTGACCGGCATTTTCAAACTAGTCAGTCTAGGAAGAGCAAAATGGGAAAATTTTGAGGAAAAATCTAGAAAATTTTCTAAAAATAGAAAATTAGTGAATTAGAGGTTTGCACCTTAATGGAGGCCCTAAAGGTGAAAGTTATGGAAAAAATAATTTTTATGGAATTTCTCGAATATGAAGGTTTTTCAGGAAAACAGCAAAAAAATTGAGGAAAAATAATTATTTTAAATAGCTAGAGGCCTCAATAATTCCGGAAAAAATATGAAAAAATCACTTAAATATTTTTTTGAATTTATAAAATTTGTTTTAGGTCTTGGAAGCCCTGGAATTAATTTTATAAAATTTATTTTTTCACAGTTACACCGATAGAGGCCTAATCGGTGAAAATTCAACATAAATACCTACAGGTGGCAAAAAATTCTGAAAATTTTCAAACCATGTTATTATATTAAAAGGTGAATTATCATAGAGAGAAACAAATTTTTGGAGGCCTAGAAAAATTACGGAATGTAACAAGTGAATAGTAACCGGAAAAGGTTTCGGAATAGTTGGGATTGTGACTTGGTTTGTGGGCCATCTTTTTGGGCTAGTCTGAACTATTTCTAGGCCCCACATTGGGATTGAATTAAGCCCAATTTCTTGAATAATTTGGATCCTTCATTAAATATTAATAAAATTTAATTTTTGTATCAATATCAGTAGGAAAGTTCTGGAGACAAGACACTTGGCACGATCTGAGAATTTGAGGTTCGGATGGCAGCCACATGGCCACTTTTGTGGCTAAATTTTGGCCATTAATCAAGGGGAGAGGCCAGATTTATTTCTCTATAAAAACCCCCTCAAAATACGCAAAAATAGGTAGAAAATTGGTAAAATAAGGGGAGGTGCTGCCCATTTCGTTTTTGGAGTTAGAGATTGAATTTGGCAAGTGCTTTTGGACAAGAAATTATCAAGCTTTAATTAAGGATTCACTAAGGTATGTTTAAGCTTTGATTTGGTTAAGATTAAAGCTTGTTTTGGTTAGGAAATTGAATTATTTTGGAGGTGTTTGTTGCCATAAATTCAGTTAACATGCTTATGCTTTAGAAAAGGATAGAGACCTTAAATATGATGCAAAACAAGAATGTTTAAGTGGTGTATGGAGTGATTTTTGGAAGAAAATTAACCTAGGTTTCAAGACACATCAATTCGGCCACTACACTATCTTGGGATATGAGTTTGTTTTGATGTGTTTTGATAATTTCAATGAGTTCAAAAGGGAAGTGTTTAAAATCTTAGGAATCAAAAATAGAATTTTTGGAACATAATACCCGCTATTCGGCCAAGCATAAATGAAAGGGAAGGAGTGTGATTTTTATAAATCTGATTAGATATTTGGATTCTACACAAAAAATTGTGTAGGAATAGACCAGGAAATTGGCAGAAACCAAGAGGGAATAATTATGTTAAAAATCAAAGAAAAGGGGGGGATTAAGAAAGTTTAAGGTTAAGTGTTGTATTTAACTTGAATGATTATTAACATGGCTTGGGATTACACTTGAATTGATAGGTTTGAGGAGGAAATTCAAGGAGAGCGTAATTCCCTTAAGGAGGCCAAATTGCATCAAGGATTAAGAGGTAGCATTGAATTATAATTTGATTGTTATCTTGCTTGTTTAATGTGATTATATTGACTGCTTGAGTTGAGAAATTATGTGGTGATAATGGTTTACTTTATGACATTTGATTGTACTTTGACCAAATACATATAAACATGTCGATGTGAAAGTGTTGATGTTTCTCTTTTGGTATGATGCAAAATATGATTTTATGTGACTTGAGGATGTTTTGATGTTTTATAACATGTCACATTATACTTGCTTGATCTATATGATGATTGTAATTCATTCCTACTGAGATTTCAATTAAATCTCACTCCCCTCAATGTATAAACAGTAATAGGAATCCCAGGTGGTGTCACTAAGGGTAAGGAGAAAGGAAAGGGATTCACTTAGAGGAAGAGGGAGTTTATGTTCTTGAAACAGTGTTTTGTAATTATATGTTGTCATGTATGGTTGTAAACCATATTGAATTATTATGTCAATGTTTAAGAATAAGAACATGTGAGTAATTGAATAAAGAATATGTGTGAGTATATTCTCATGGTTGAGAAAAACTAGATGAAAGGAAAAGAAAAAGAAAAGGTAAGAATGATATGAAAAAGGGACAAAAGTTGACTTTTGGGAGCAAAGTTTGACCAATATGATTTTGAGTAATTAGACGAATCTGGATCTAAAATTTGACATGCTTATAGATCTCATTTTTAGCTTTAAAACAAGTAGTAATTTATTAAATTTGGAGTTTTTTACAGAAAGTTATGTTCTTCCAAAGTTGGATGTAAATTCTATAAAATTGAAAAATGACCAAATGAACAATACCACTTTGAACGAAATCGAGGGCTGATGCATGAGATCGGGATATCAATAATTATTTTTCTTTAAAGATCATGTCAAGAGCTTTTAATAGAACTTAGAACCACTTTATTTTGATTTTTTTATAATTAATTATGGATTTTCAAATTTGGCCAAAAATGCTGTGAATAGTGAATAGTAACTTGGAACTAAAGTTGAAATTTTGAAATTTTCTCACACTTAAGACTTATATAATGATTCTGAATGGTTCCAATTGTTATATGATGAGGTACCAAAGGAGGTGTGATACTTTTTGGTATCAGAGCAAAGGGTCTGGCTTATTGTAATATGCTCTGATTATGTGATAAGTTTGTTATAAATTAAAGGTTTTAGGTGTGTTTGATAAATGTCTTGCTAGTAGTGTATTGTGGTACTGTATGGTATGGTATTGCCCTATGTTATTTTGAATTGTGTCGGCACTATATTGCTTGAATTATATTGTTGGCTTGGTTTACTGCACTATTGGGGAAATAACAGAAGTTAGGAAGATGGCATGCTGTGAAAGTAATTGCACATTAGAGGTTGTTGACTAGAGGATGCCTAGAGAACCGTACCCAGAATGGTACCACCCTCTGGTAGGGGATCCTAATGATCCTACTCCCTCACTAGAACACTACTATTATTGAATCCCTAGAGAGACCGAGGATACTCATTCTGGAGTGGGCTCGAATCAAATAATAGAGTTACAGGAGGATGAGGTAGGGTCCTGCACACGGCTAGTGACAGTGTTACAATCGAGATTACGTTTGCAGCTAGTACCCAGATCAAGAACTCATAATGATGAGGTAGGCCCCAGTAGGACATTACCTCCAAGGAAGAGGTCATCATTAATGCCTAAGGAGTTTAACACGATCGATGACCTAATTAAAGAATTTAAGTACCTGGGTAGGTGCATTAAGAGGGATAAGGATCAATATGCCACAGTTTACCTTCACTTCTTCTATCGGGTCAAGCAGTTGTATGCAATAGTTAATAAGGAAGGCCAGACCCTGCATGCAAACACGTGGGGCAAAGCACTACTATCTACTCTTCCAAAAACATGGATCTAGGAGGAATCCATAACATCTATCTGTGACAAAGTAGATGGGTGTACTTTTGAGCAGATGCTGGACATTCTAGAAGACTTTGTTACTGCTACTTTTTCTTTTCCAGGAGGGTTCTAAATAGCTGTATTAACTACATGACTTTTGATTTGACTGGCTATAACTAATGGAATTACATTGCTGTTTGTATATGAACGGGTTATATATAAAAGTAAAGGTTATATAGCAATGTTGTTCCTTATGAAGTTAAGAGAAGATAGCAAGTATAGTAAAGGTAAGATACGAGATATAAGGGGGAGAATAGAATTGGCCCCCTATCGACCCAATTCAAGTGATAATAAACCAACTAGAGGAACAACGATAGACAATACAAGAGTTATGAATAACCCAACTCACGGAGAGCAAAGAAAGGATGTTGCAATAGCAGTAATGATAACAGCAGCTAGAGTACAGTTACACTTACTTGAGCAAGGAGCGGCCGGGATAGCCAACATGTCCAGTCCAATTCTAAGAATTTATAGTAGAATAGGCAAGGCCTACCAGGGAAGGGGATAAGTTGCAATAGTGGATTACGTACTTTAGTAAGCATAATCCACTAGTGTTTAAGGGTAAACTGGATCTGTGAATGGATGGAGACTAGACTACCTTGCTAGAGGAAATCTTTAGAATAATGGATTACTCTGTTGAGACCAAGGTGCAGACGGCAATCTATAAGTTAAGGAAAGAAATGGATAGGTGGTATAAGAACTCGAAAAATAGTCAGCTAAATTGCTGAGACCCCAGTTACTTGGAAATCTTTTAAGGGATGATTATTCTAGAAGTATTCCCTTAAGATCAATATGGGGTAAGAAGGAAACTAAACTCCTCACTATAAGTAAGCAAATGATGAACGGTGGTTTATTGAGAAGATAATTAGGGGCATAAGACTAGAACTTAGGAGAAGGTAGCCTTAAGTTGAATTGGAAATTCAATAAAACGGTGAAACCTTGCCAAATCACCGAGAGTAGTTAAGAGTTGTTATGATCATATCAGGACAACGTTGAGGGTTGATAAACCTTAGGCAAAGACGATGACCGAGGGAGCTTTCAGCTTTAGTGAGAGCTGAAAAGGGCATGCATCAAGGAGAACTGAACATTGTGAGACAGGCCTAGATTTATGAAAATTATGGGAGAAGTTATGGAGACTGATGATACATAATGGATCAGAAGTTATACCTTCATTTTAGAAAACTCTAACACTTTATGAGGGAGTTTTGCCCTGGGGGCAGATGGAAGCTAGTGAGTTGCCCAAGGTGACTTGAGATAAAAATTCATACGAATAATTATACGGGGTGTAATATTTGATTCGAGCACTAGCTGTTGATTTATATCGTATGGGTATGATTGGCAAATGGACTTTAGTGAGAAATATTATTATGTGATTTTTACTAACACTAGAGCGATGACCTCTAGTGTGTTTAAAGTATAATGTCCGGTGTATTTATTATTGTGGTATTTCTAATCTGCTGTGCATACCACCTTATGATATTGATTTGAAAACTGGCCTGAATTGATTTTCATTTCACAGTGTTCTCCTTAACTACACAAATTTGAAACTTAAACTTTCCCCTCCCAAGGAACTTGTCTCCTACCTAGAGGTAAGATTGAATTTCAATAGTGAGACCTGGATAGAGAAATAATTAAGAAAGCATTGTTAAAGGTACATGATAACTCTCGGTGTAGGCAAAGGTAGTAGTGGAGATAGAGGAAATGCTATTGATAAGGGAACATTTGGAGAAGTTCCCAAGAGAGATTAATGAACTTCCACTAGAACAAGAAATAGGAAGCATAGCGGAAGTAGTACCAAAAACGGGTTCAATTTAAATGCTACTTATTGTATGACCCTGATGAGACAGCTGAGGATTTAGCAATTCTAGTAGAGGTAAGGGTCTATACCTTAGAACAAAAGTGGAGTAACAGCCCAATTCTCGTATGATCGATATAACCTCAAGAGAGATAAGGTAAAAGATAAATTATTTAAGGTTTGTAAATCCCTAAACAGTGGTTGAAATCTCTAAAGGATAGTAAGCCAAGAGGGATAGATGTTTAATGAGATTGAATTGAAAATTTATGATAAGTTAGCTGCCGAGCTAGCCACAACACAGCAAGGTGATTGAATATCCGCTGGATGATGTGATCAGAATATAATGATCCATACCTGACCATAAAAATAATTGGTTAGAAGGTAAAGAAGGTTAGACAGAGTAGATTCGGGCAAGATTCTTCTTGAGGATAAAGTTAAACGAGAATAGATAAGTATATAATGGTTAATGGGTGCATTGGGAACTAATATGTAATGAAGAACAAATAAGGCTTTAATGGTGCCTAAAGCCTGAGGCTGCTCGGACATCAAGAATGTTAGGGACTATGTTCCTTAGTGTCCCTAAACAATTATGAGTATGCAACCATAGCATCCAGAATAGTGTGAAAACCAAGAGACGAAGTTCCCAATGAGGAATGCCACTATCTATGAAACTATATAATAAAGAGGCTCCCTTCTAATAAGGGATATGGAATTGATGAGTGTATCCTGACAGAGATTGAACACAAGAAAGGTTTGGGCCACGAAGTACCTCACCAAAAGTGAATATGATCCTCCGTCAACAAAATCATATTGCTCTTGCAAGAGTAAGACATTCTTGGCAGGAATTACAATGAATAGCCGAATGAAGTTGATAGTGATATATCCTCCATCAGTGGTTTTGGCAATGATGATAGTAGGACACAGTTGAGGCAGGGAGCTAAGTGAATCTTACCCTGAGGAGAGTGGAACTGGTCAATAGTAATGGGAAAGGCATTAGAAGAAAAATACATATAATTCTTCAAACTTAACAGGACACTGTACTATGGTAATGAGTAAAGAGAATGTAATAGTAGAAGCCCTGTCCTGATGTTATTGAGAGTTGAGAATGTGATAATCAATGGTTGCACTGGGAATTGGTTTATAGAGAGAAATAAGTAAGTTCCTGATAGTGCCTAGACATATGATAACATTTGGGACTAGTGAGACCTTTATGTCCCTAAGGCATCAATAAGAAGTACAACCATAGCACTCAGGCCAGTAAGAAATGTAAGAGATGAGATTTGTATGAATGGATGCCACTGCCATGATGATCAAATGAGTCAAATTGAGAGTCTCTCCTAATAGGGGTTTGATATGTAAGGATGTGCCGAATGGAGATTAAGTTACCAGCAAGTCTTGGCTATAAGATGTTTCTCAAATTAGGAGGTGGTTCTCTGATAAAGAGTTGATGTTGCTCTACTGAGGGAGAGCTATTCTCTATAGAAAAGGAGAGGCTCATGGAGTTAAGCTCACCCCAATAAGAGCGAAGCTAGCTAAAGGTGATGAAAGGATAGAATACCTGAGGAGATGGCAAAGATGATTTTACAAGGCCTCTCCCTATAAGATGAGAAAGAAAATTGTAAGACACGGCAGACTAGCATGGACATGATGATAGGCCCAGAAGGCCATGGATATGAGACAATAGCCTAGAAAATTTACAAGGGTGTAATGAAAGGAAGATGGCCTAAGGTAGCTAAAAGTTAAGAAAAAGGGAAAGACGAGAAAGATAAATGACTCTAGAGTTGACAGAAAGATTTGAATAAGACCTAAGAAGGCAATACCGGTATCTGTGATCAGTCTTGGGGAATGATTGGTTAAGTCACCAACTAAAGGTAGGCGACTTATTCTTTAACTCAGTTATAGGTCTAAATGCTCCTAAAGAGTGGATCATGGCTCGAGCAAAATGGGAAAGAATTCAGGGTCATAGTAGATCCTGAAGAGGCTTATAGGAGAGCAGGGTAGCTCTTAAGGTTACAGTAGACCAAGCTTAAAGGAAGGTTATTGAGCCATAAGGGTAGTATCTCTTTGGAGCGGGAGAATGAGATGACCAGGGATAAGTCCAAGATGGGAAAACCTCCTCAAGTTGGTTGCTCAGTACAGAGAGAGTACCCTTGACTTTTTCACAGACACTATTATTAAATAGGTCGAGCTTAATCCTATTCTAGTCAACTAAAGTAAGTGAAGAAATTAAGAATTAAGGGAACCATAGGCTATAAGTGTTGAAGGGTACGCATTCAAGAGAGCTATATGTGAAATAAGAATGAAAAAGAAAGAAAATTGGCCCTTAAAGTAAAGAAGGAAAAGGTAGAGTATGCCAAAAAGACTTGATAAATGCAGTGTTAAAAGAACTTAAAATGCCATGGTATAGTAAAATGCCATGAAGATGGGTACACTGTCATGACATTATTATGAGAGAATGGGCCTAAAGTATAGGAAGAATGTGAGCAGTGATGACAAAATACGTGGAAGTAAAGGCTATGCTCATATAAATAACAGAAGCTTAAGAAAGAGAGAACTATGTGAGTATGAAATCCAGGATTGAAACCTTGCAAAGAGGTGTAATGAGAAGTTGAAGAGGCCAAATGGAGTATAAGCAGGGATATTCTCCCCAGTTAACCTCTCATCAAAGATAAGAATAGAGGTTTGACTCGGAAATTTCGAGGAGGAAATTTATTTACAAGGGGAGGAAATGTCACATCTCGCCGAATTTAGTATTGACGAGAGGGATGGAAAATTTTGGTTGAGAGACAATGTAAAAACTAGATGGGGAGATGAAACAACATTTGATGTGAAACTCCAACAAGATCCTGACAAGCATTTGCAAACTTATCGTTTAGGAAGGATAAAATGGAAAAAAAATTTCTAAAAATTCTAAAATTTTTTCTCAAAATAGAAAATTAGTGAATTAGAGGTTTGGAACCTTGATGGAGGCCCTAAAGGTGAAATTTATGGAAAAGGGAATTTTTATAGAATTTCCTAAATATAGTGGTTTTTCGAGAAAACAGTAAAAAAATTGAGGGAAAATAATTATTTTAAATAGTTAGAGGCCTCAATAATTCTGGAAAAAATATGAAAAAATAACCTAAATATTTTTTTGAATTTATAAAATTGGTTTTAGGCCCTGGAAGCCCTGGAATGAATTTTATAGAATTTATTTTTTTGAAGTTACACTAATAGAGGCCTAATCGGTGAAAATTCAAAATAAATACCTAGAGATGCCAAAAAATTATGAAAATTTTATGATCATGTTCTTATACTAAAAGGTGAATTATCATGGAGAGAAATAAATTTTTGAAGGTCTAGAAAAATTACGGAATGTTACAAGTGAATAGTAACAAAAAAAGTTTCGGAATAGTTTGGGATTGTAACTTGGTTTATGGGCCATCTTTTTAGGCCAGCCCAAACCATTTTTGGGCTCCACATTAGGCTTGAATTAAGCCCAATTTTGTGAATAATCTGGACCCTTCATTAAATATTAATAAAATTTAATTTTTGCATAAATATCAGTAGGAAAGTTCTGGAAACAGGACACTTGGCACGATGTGAGAATTTGAGACTTGGATAGCAGCCACATGGCCACTTTTGCTGGCTAAATTTCAGCCATTGAACAAGGAGAGATGCCAAATTTATTTCTCTATAAATACCCCCTCAAAATACTCAAAAATAGGTAGAAAATTGGTAAAACAAGGGGAGGTACTGCCCATTTCATTTTTTGAGCTGGAGACTGAATTTGACAAGTGCTTTTGGACAAGAAATTATCAAACATTAATCAAGGATTCACTAAGGTATGTTTGAGCTTTGATTTGGTTAATATTAAAGCTTGTTTTGGTTAGGAAATTGAATAATTTTAGAGGTTTTTGTTGCCATAAATTCGGTTAACATGCTTATGCTTCAGGGTGTTAGTGCAGTCTCACCCAAGAGGGGGATGAATTGGGTGAATTATAAAAATCTTACGTATTAAAACAGTAAGCTAAATAGAAATAGAGAGCGTGAGTTAGAGTGATTTCATTGTAGAGAGTGGACACAGAATTTATACTAGTTCGGTCTCAACCACTTGATCTACGTCCAATCCTCAAAACACCTCTAAGTATTTCACTACGCTCCAAGATTAATCGGGCTCTTGGTGCCACGGTACAACAATTGATTCTCTCAATCACTCTCCCTTACTATCCGTAAGATTACAAACCCACTCAAGAGTCCACACTTTTGAGTTTCACTCAAAAAGTAGTTGAAGATGATAGATAAAGCTCTCTCACAGAGTAAATAAATGAGAATCATTGAGCTCAGTATTATTAAGAACAGAGTATTGAATGCAACAGTAAATTATTAGCAGAAAGTAGCTCGTGTATTCAATTCTTACATTCAATGCTTCTTCACGCCTTTTATAGTTGAGGAAGGTTAGTAACTGTTAGACGGAAGAGCTTCTAGCCGTTAAGAGTTTGGTTGCATGTTTTCCCAGTTGCAATGATTCTCGCCATTAATGCTTCTGACATGGTAGGTTACAGACTACTAAGCAATCGTTGGATAACTGTTGAACTTTTCTCTGTAATCTTTAACAATACTTTAATCAAATAAGTTTTCCTTGCAGAGTAAGACTCAAGAACACAACTGAACAAATGAATATTGATTTATTGAAAAATGGAATCAATCAGTAGTTGACAGTATTGAACACTAAATATGCATCCTTGATTGAAGTCACGATCGATGACTGATTGATCGATCAAGTTATCAATCATTCAAAGTGAGAACTTTTAAAACTGGTAACTACATTATCGATTAAGAGATGGATTAATCATTGATCGATCAAGTGATCAAAAAGTGAAAAGAATGACTTCAGAAAAACATGTAAAGAACAGTCTCAAGATCACTTTATATTTTGAGACCCTTAAAATAGAGAATTAAGATAATCAAGAAGGCCGAGAAAAGCTCGAAGAGAAATAATCAACGTATTTTGATAGTTACTATAACTAGTTGAAATAAGTTAATGATCGATCAAGTGATCGATTAAGGATTGATCGATCAGGTGATCAATAAAACAATATCTGAAAGATTTAATTCATAAAAACCAAGAAAGAATTTGATCAATCACGTTATGTGAAAAAGAAGGTTTCAAAAGATTGGATGATCGATCATTTTATCGATCAAGTGATCGAAAAATAACTTATCACAATAAAACAGTAGGATAATGATAATCAATCATTTGATCGATAAAGTACTGATCGATCAAGTGATTGATAAAAGGCTTTGACAGTAATCTTGAACAAAGCGATAAATAGGTAAGTTATGAAGCAAAAACAGAACAAGTTATTGAAAAACCATTGATCGATAATGTGATCGATAAATGGTGATTAAGACAAAACATAAAGTGAGTAGAGGGCTTTATCATTTATCTGTCTTTTCATCGATGACTTAATTATTGATCATGTGATCGATAAATATTTACTAGACTTGTCCCATTATCTGACAGCTATTCGATTATTAGGTTATTGATCAATTGATCGATAATTTTCTACAGACTTTTATACATAACTGAGTTAACAATAATCGATCAATTGATTGATCAACACATTATCTATCAAGTTATCGATCAATGTTTTTGCTTCGTTACTTGTTTGTACAGAAATATTATCTATCAAGTTATCGATAATCCCTTGATCGATCAAGTAATCGATCAACACAGATTCCTTAATTTGTTATCATCAAAACCATAATTCTAACATAGGGAAGGATAGAGACCTTAAATATGATGTGGAATAAGCATGTTTAAGCGGTGTGTGGAATGATTTTTGGAAGAAAATCAACTTAGGTTTCAAGACACATCAATGCAGCCACTATGCTATCTTGGGGTAGGAGTTTGTTATGTTTTAAAAGGTATTTTTGTGTAGGGAAGCACTAAATGGAAGTGTTTAAAATCATTGGAATCAAAAGTAGAAGTTTTAGAGCATAATACCCGCTATTCGGCCAAGCTTAAATGAAAGGGAAGGAGTATGATTTTTATAAATTAGATGTTTGGATTCTACACAAAAGATTGTGTAGGAATAAACTAAGAGATTAATGAAAACTAAGAGAGAACAATTATGTTAAAAATCAAAGAAAAGGGGGGAATTAAGAAAGTTTAAGGTTAAGTGTTGTATTTAAGTTGAATGATTGTTAACATGGCTTAGAATTACACTTGAATTGATAGGTTTGAGGAGGAAATTCAAGGAGAGCGTAATTCCCTTAAGGAGGCCAAATTGCATCAAGGATTAAGAGGTAGCATTGAATTATAATTTGATTGTTATCTTGCTTGTTTAATGTGATTATGTTGACTGCTTGAGTTGAGAAATTATGTGGTGATAATGGTTTACTTTATGACATTTGATTGTACTTTGACCAAATACATATAAACATGTCGATGTGAAAGTGTTGATGTTTCTCTTTTGGTATGATGCAAAATATGATTTTATGTGACTTGAGGATGTTTTGATGTTTTATAACATGTCACATTATACTTGCTTGATCTATATGATGATTGTAATTCATTCCTACTGAGATTTCAATTAAATCTCACTCCCCTCAATGTATAAACAGTAATAGGAATCCCAGGTGGTGTCACTAAGGGTAAGGAGAAAGGAAAGGGATTCACTTAGAGGAAGAGGGAGTTTATGTTATTGAAACAATGTTTTGTAATTATATGTTGTCATGTATGGTTGTAAACCATATTGAATTATTATGTCAATGTTTAAGAATAAGTGCATGTGAGTAATTGACCAAAGAATATGTGTGAGTACATGTCTCATGGTTGAGAAAAACTAGGTGAAAGGAAAAGAAAAAGAAAAGGTAAGAATGATATGAAAAAGGGATAAAAGTTGACTTTTTAGGAGTAAAGTTTGACTAACGTGATTTTGAGTAATTGTATGAATCTGGATCTGAAATTTGACATGCTTAGATCTCATTTTTAGCTTTAAAACAAGTGGTAATTCATTAAGTTTGGAGTTTTGTACAGAAAGTTATGCCCTTCCAAAGTTGAGCATAAATCCTGAAAAATTGAAAAATAATCAAATGAGCGATACCACTTTAAAAGAAATCGGGGGTTTGATGCATGAGATCTGGATGCTGATAATTGTTTTTCCTTTGAAGAGCATATCAAGAGCTTTCCATAGAACTTGGAACCACTTTGTTTTGATTTTTCTACAATTAGTTATGAATTTTCAAAGTTGGCCAAAAATACTGTGAATAGCGAATAGTAGCTCGGAACCAAAGTTGAAATTTGGAAATTTTCTCACACTTAAGACTTATATAATGGTTCCGTATGGTTCCAATTGTTATATAATGGGATAGTAAAGGAGGTGTGAAAAATTATGTATGAAAACAGATTATGTATGCAATTCTATGTTGGATATGCTTTGGCAATATATTATGAGGAATGGTATAATGGCTTGATTGATTGCTCTCTTTACATGACAAATGATGTGCATATAAAATGTTGCATAATGATGTTATTTTCATGATAACATAGCACACTTTTACATAGCATGATTATTATGATTCATTGCTACTAAGATTTCTATGAAATCTCATTCTTTTATGTTTAACATTCACTAACTAGGAGTTGAATCAAGCAAGGACAAGGGAAAGGAGATCATTTTGGGAGATAATTAAGTTTAATGCCTCTTGGAACAATGCTTGTAATTATTATGAATTGTTTTGAAATTATGTGATCATAAGATTAATGTGTTAATGACTAAAGTTGATATGCATGTGATTATATCATCAAGAAATCATGTTTTGACATAGGTTATGTGATTGGAATGGTTATATGAATTGAAAATAGAAAAACAACAAAGAATGGCAATAAAAGGGGATAAAAGTTGACTTTTTAAGGGTAAAGTTTAACCAATGAAAGTTTGTGCAATTAGGCAATTTTTGAGCTGAAATTTGGCAGGCTCATAAATCATATTTTTAGCTTTAAAAAACAGGAATTTCATTAAATTTGGAGTTTCGTACAAAAAGTTATGTCATTCCAAAGTTAGGCATAAATTCTGAAAAATTGATAAATGAAAATATGAACAGTACCACTTTACATGAAATCTGGGATTGACTGGTAAAGTTTGGATACCAATGAGTATTTTTCCCTTAAATATCACATTAAGAGCTTTGAGTAGAACTTGGAATCACACTATTTCAATTTTTCTAGGATTAATTACGAATTTTCAAATTTTGGCCTTTATTAATGTTATAATGAATAGTACCCAAATTTATGAAATTTTAAAGTTTCAAATTTTCCAATTTAATGCCATAAGAAATGATTCAAAATAGTTCCAATTGAGATAAAATATGATTTAAAAGTAAGGCGTAACACTACTTCTTCTATATAAAAAAGAGATATGATTTTTTGCATGCTTTCTTTTTCCCTCCTCCATCCACTTTTTAGCATGTTTCTTCATCGCATTTATGTCATTTTGATTCTGATTAGTGGCTATCTCCTTTTAATTAATCATTCTCTATTCCCTTTTCATCATTCTATATATAAAGATGATTTCTATAATCAATATCAGTATAAATATACACGCATCATTATCTTTTTTTTGGTATACATTCTTGTCCATTTTATATATTGTGAAGGTGAAACTATGGCTAACTAAACAATTGGAGGAGGTGAAAAAAATAACCCTTAGCTATTGAGAATAAGCCTTCAATAACTAGGGTTGGAAAAAGAAAAGCCATGAAATAAAGATCAAAAGTTTGGGAACACTTTACCAAATTTGTGAATGATGCGGGTAAAATTAGAGGTAAGTGCAATTATTGTGGAAGTAATATTAAATGTGATCCAAAAATGAATGGAACCACTGTACTTAACAACCACATGAATATCTGTAAATTGAGGTGCCCTCCTGAACAACTTGCACAATCTCATATAAATTTTAATGTAGAGGATGATAAAATGGGTCTTGTTAGTTGGAAATTTGATTAAGAAGCAATTAGAAAAGCCTTGGCATGTATGCTAACCACTAATGAATTGTCCTTCAAGTTTGTTGAGGGGGATGGCTTTAAGCAATTATGCAATCTTTTCAACCTAAATTTAAAATTCCATTTAGATGGATTATGGCTTAGGATTGTTTTGGAATTTATATTGATGAAAAAGTCAAATTTAAAGACTACTTGGGTGGTAATACCGACACTTGGACCTTTATTCAAAGAATAAATTATGTGTGTTATTGCACATTTTATAGATGACACATGGACTTTGGAAAAAAGAATCTTGAATTTCCTTCCTATTTCCAGCCATAAAGGGAGAGATATTGGAATGGAAATTGAAAAATGTTTACTTGAATGGGGAATTGAAAGAGTATTGACAATTACAGTGGACAATGTTGGTTCTAATGATTTGGCATGTGAATATTTGGAAGAAAAAATTATAAACCGAGGCTATTCCATTCTAAAATGTCAATTTTTGAATATGAGTGTGTTGCACACATAATCAATTTAATTGTTACTGATGGGCTGAGAGAAATAGAGTGTTCAGTAAAAAAGTTAGGGAGGCTGCTCGCTTTATTAGGTAGTTACCTATTAGAATGAGAAAGTTTAAAGAGAGTCATGAGGATGAAAAGATTCAAAGTAAAAAAATGTGATGCTTAGATGTTTCTATTAGGTGGAGCTCTACTTATTTAATGTTGGACACCGTCCAAAAATTTGAGGCTACCTTTAAAAGAAATAAGCATAAAGATCCGTATTTTTGATTTGATCTTCAAGTTGGAGAAGGGGTGCCTGAAGTTGAAGATTAGAAGAATGTTAGGAGGTAAACCATTATGTTGGGTTATTTTTATGATCTTACTTTATGTATTTCGAGGTCTCTATTGTGACATCTAATTGTTTTTTTTCTATGAAATTTATAAGATGTATCGCATCTTGGATGAGTGGAGAAAAAGTTATGTCATAGGGTTAGCAAACATAGCAAGTAAAATGAAAGAGAAGTATGATAAGTATTGGGGAGATCCTATGAATATGAACAAACTTCTTTATGTTGTTGCTATTTTTTATCCCCGATATAAGTTAGATTGGGTGCAATTTGCTTTGTCCAAAATATCTGCAAGTGCTATTGGTGAAAAATCGGGGATGCATATTAAAGAAGTTTTAATTTCTCGACATAATGAACATAGTCAAGGTGTTTCTCCCTTGGCACAACCTGAAAGGGAATCGATGCGTGACACACAAGTAGATTTTGATGATGATAATGACCCTACTTTAAAAGTTAGAAAATTGCTTGATATTGAAGAGCAATTATTCATGGATGAGCATCTTGGTAGGAAAACTAGTAGAACAGGGGTTGATAGATATTTGAATGAAGAAACTGAGCTTAGAAAAGATGATTTTGATATTTTAGAATGGTGAAAGTTAAATAGTTCTAGATTCCCTATTCTTTGTCTAGTAGTAAGAGATATCTTGGCTATACCAATTTCTACTGTTGCCTCAAAATCTACGTTCAGTACTGGTGGACGAGTTCTAGATTTATTTAGGAGCTTTTTAACTCCTATAGTTGTGTAATCTCTGATTTGTGCTCAAGATTGGCTGAGGTTGTCACTGTAATATCTCGTAGAAGAAGGAAATGATAATATATAAAGGATAAGACATGGTAATATTGTACTAATACTTCATAAATCATGTATTGGTAAGAATAATACTACATCTATTTTGATATGTGAAGTTAAGTTTGATCTTGTTTTACTTGCTAGAATTGCAAAAAATTTTATTGGAGGCAACGGTTGATATCTTGTAGATGCAATTTATAGCAAATTGCAAGAATTGCAAGTAATTTTTTTATCATCTTTATATCACTACAGATTAAGATTTTTTTAATTGACTTTTTTTTGTAATTATAGGTGGCATTCAGGGAGCAAGGTAGAAATTATCAAGTTTTTTGAACTTCTATTATATTTTTGTTGGATCAAGCAATATTAAATAGAGCTATTTAGTTTATATTTTGATCAATGGATTGATTGTATCATACTTCACTTTCACTTTCCAACATTTGAAGCTAGTTGATGCTTGTGGATACATTTTATATTCTCATATATGCAAGTTGTTTGTTAATTTATCAAACTTCTATAGTATCTTTTTATTTAAAAAAAGATATTCTCCTCTTGATATAACTGCTACTGCTTTTTTTTAAGAGCTATCTTGTGGCGTTGTCTTTTTTGTAGTAGAGTTATTACCCTCCTCATTGTAATAATTTTCTTTACTTTTAGTTCAAACTTCTTTTTATGCCCAAAATAATATGAAATACTACGTAGAATTTTTTTGGGTTTGAATTTTTGCATTAGACAGGTTTGCAACAAGAAGGCTCAATAAAAGGGCCCAATAACTGAATAATACCAAATAACCAAACTGAAACAATTTGGTTTGTTTGGTTCGATTATTTAATGTGTTTTAGTTTCAATTCGATCTTAAAAATGCATGATATTCGATTTTAACCAAAAATCGCACTGAAAACCGAATGCTCACCTCTAGTCTCTGATTTATGCATATTGAGATGGTGTATGACTAATTTCCAATATACTAGGAGTCTGGACATATGGACTAAAGAATTTCTTGAATTGTAGCCCATGAGGATTAATATGTAAGTGGTTGGTTTTAAAAAATGAATAAAATCCAAAAAGTATGTCTTTATCAGGAAGATAGCTTTTAAGAACTCTGATTCATACTATACATCTAGGAAAGAATTAGATACCAATTCTTTTTTTTGGAAATAAGTTCTATCTCAAAAGACTTTCCATCTGCAGTAGTGAATGGCTAATGAAAAGGAGCCCATAGTTCTTTGGAAGAACATGAGGCCTGATGATAGTTGCACAAGAGCCTGTATCTATATGTTCAATAGCATGTATAGGTTTGTCATGCTTTTCAGGAAGAATTTTTGCTTTGACATTGGGTCTTGGTTTATTGTTAATTTGAGATGCCCCTAAAGATCCTAATGATCCAAGATTTGGTCATAAGATTAATGGAAAAGATGATCTTGAGATGGTAATCACTAGCATCATCAGAACAATATTCTTATTGAATAAAAAATGGGCGATATATATTGGGTATTTTCATCTTGTTTAGATTGCTCTTCAAGAATAGATTCTATATCTTCTTCAATGATAAGGAGTGCATTCTTGAAGGATTCAAGCATCTTGACTTCTCTTTTTCTTTTCTTTGGGCAGGACTTGGCAAAGTGACCTGGCTAATTAATAGATTTCTCCTAGAGAGAGTTGTGATACTTCTCTTTAATTAGAGTGAAGCAATCATATGATGGAGTTCTAGCTAGAGTTCTTCAGGTAAAGAGACAATGAAAACACGCCTAAGTTGGGGTTTTTCATGTCCTCTTCAAAGTTAATATTTTTCAGACATTCATGAGAAATGTCTCTGTAGATCTCTCTTATCAAGAGAACAACATTTCATCTCAAAGTATTCCTGGTAATTTCTCCTTAGGATAACATTGAAGTCACCTAAGAATTCTCTATATATAGCTCTAAGAAATAATCCAGGACTTTCTTATCGGAAGAGTTGCATTTGTGTATAGGGATTCATCTAAGTAAACAATTCTCTCAAAGACCTAGTCATGCGGAAGACAAATTCTGCAATAACTTGTTTAAGATTAATTTCTAGTCTTGTCATTTGAAGATCTAGCCATGCTCCAAATTCATGTAAATGATCTCACTACTTATAAGGAGCAAGATCACTAAAGGTAAACCAAGGACCAACGATTGTTCTACTATTATGCTGATTTTGTTGAGTATTTTCTCCTTGGGTTTCATCATCATCTCTAAAGAAGGAATCTTCAACAATAGGATTAGTACAAGACGATTCAGTTGTTTCTCTTAGTTGGTCAACCATAACTATTTTGGATCTGGTTGATTATTTTCTCCTTAGGCTTCATCATTGCCTCCTAAGAAGTGGTCTTCAACAATAGGATTAGTACGAGACAATTTATCTGTTTCTCTTAGTTAGTCAACCATAGCTATTTTGGATAGGTCAGCAAAGCATGGACTTTCTTGAGGTAAGAAATTGAATGATGGGTAATCTAGATAGGTAATCAGCAAGTGTGTTGTGATATCCCTTGATGTATTTTGCTGTGAATTTATAGCAGGAGAACCAATGTTTTCACCTAAGCAGTTGTGAATCTGGATTTATAAGGTACTTCCAACATGTTTCACATAAACTAAGAAAAACTTTAAACTCCATTAACTCTTTGTTAAAATATAGTAACTTTTCAACTTCATTCCTATTTAATATATGCACCTTTAACAAAAATAATTATCTACACTACAATAAATAAAGGGCAATATAGTACATTATGGTAAAAATCTAATGAAATGACTTCTAAATAAGACAAAAAAAATCTTCTTTTTGTGCCCTATTAATAGGACCAAAGGAGTAAATGTAATACCTTAACTTTAAATCCTTTTTAATATCAAATAGAAGCAAATGCAACTATTTATTAAGCTTTTAAGTTGGTGAATTTCAGATTTCAAAACCTCTCTTCTCAGGTTACTATTCACATAACCCTAAAATTTGACTAATTTTCAAAAATCATAACTAATTCTAGAAACATCAAAATAAACTGGTTTCAAGTTCTATTTGAAGCTTTCAAAGAGATCTTTAAGGAAAAAATATTTTCAGGTTATGATTCCCTCTCACGCATTCTTAGTTTTCACACAAATATGCATTGTTCATTTGGTTATTTTTTTCATTTTTTTCAAAATTTATGCCTAACGTTGGGAAGGTATAACTTTTTGCAAAAAAACTCCAAATTTAATAAATTATCACTCATTTTAAAGCTAAAAGTGAGATGTATTATACTGTTAAGTTTCAGGTTTCAACTCATTAATTTGCTCAAAATTTCACAGGTTAAAGTTTAGGCACAGATTGGTCAATCTTCAACCATTCAATCCCAATTCTTGCACCATGGCATTTTATCATCTCAAAACCATTATCTATCATATTAATTAACTTAGAATCATACTTTAACCAAGTTGTACAGTACATATTTGTCAAGGAGTCAACCATTCATAATTACACATTATACAAAACAAAGTTCCAAAATACTAAACATATCCAAGATCTGCAAATTTATGCCATCTCCTTGCCCTTTCCATTGGAGCTTCCATCTCCTAAATGATTGTAATTCAAATATAATTGGGTGAGATTTCAAAGAATCCCAATAGCAAGGAACATGAATTAAAGAATTAAAATGTAAGGTAAATTTATGTTATATGCAAGTATTAACCAAACCATAAACATATCATCAATATGCTATGGAAAAGGAGCATAAAACATACCATTTAACAACTCAACTAAAAATATTTGTCAATGCAGCAATACAAGGAGTTAACTATAGTTCCACATAAATAACTCAACCACATTATGGCACATACACATAACATAAACAACCAAATAATTCAATACTAACATTGAAAGTTCTTGCTACCTCTTGCTAGCCTCAATTTCTTGCTTTCCTTCTCTTGCTCTTGAACTCCTTTTTGTCCTATGCCAAAGCCTATTAATCAAACAACGCAATAGCATTGCATTTAACTTCAACAATCTTCATTAACACTTTAACCTAAAACCCTAACCCTTTAACCTTGATTTTAGGGTTTTAGTATCATCGTTTTTAATTTAAGTTTCACATGCTTTTTCTATATGATTTTTCATGTAGAATCTAAATATGAACTTAGATTTACCAAAATCCAATCCCTCCTACCATTTCTTCTCTTGGCCAAATAGGATACTTATGTTCAAAAATTTCATTTTCAATTTTAATGCTTCCAAACACATACTCTTCATATATTCCTACACAATTTCACCTCCTAAACTCATTGAAGGAATCAAATAAACAAAAATCAAACCGTAGTACCAAGAACCCTAGTTGGCCAAATATACTCCCTTGGATTCACAAGTTAGAATTTTTTCCAAAACAAAGTTTAAACATCATAATGCAAGCATTTTCTATTTTCTAATCCATAAACAACCTTCAAATCATCTATAACTCAACATATATCAAATTGGACAGCACCAAACCCTAATTAATTTATGCTTCAAACTCCATCAAAACTACAATTTAAACGATCAAACTACTAGATAACTTAAACCAGAAGAGAAATCCAAGCTTTTACCTTGATTTGACACTTGATTTGGCCTAAGGTTGGTTTGATCTTCTTCTCCTCTTCTTTCTCCCTTGAAGGCCGAAATTCTCTCCTTCCCTTTCTCTCTTAGTTGGCCAAAAATGTCTCATAGAAGAGGGAGGGGTCATATTTATAGAAACACCAAAATTTACACCTTAATAGCTCTCTTATTTACTATGTAGTTTAACCTTTAACGCATGGCAAGATTTTGATCCATCTTCCTCCATGATTTACCCACATAATCCCTCTTATGTGTCCCTTAATTAAATGCAAGGGGCTAACTCATAAGGACACCTAATCTAACGCATGCAAGAATTGCCATTTTTTATTCAATGATTTATTCTTCCAAGTTTACTCTTCAACAATTTGTAATATTTCACTTAGGTCCTTCGCCTCTCTATTTGGAGCCAATTTTACCTAAAAATTAGGGAGAAATTTTGTCTCACCAAGCTTATACTCATTATACTATATAATCTCCCGTTATCAGTTGAAATTTTCTTGGATCATGTTAAATCCACTACTTTCAAACTTTATTTCTTTGCACAATAGCTTCCTTTTGATGAGGATAGATTTTCTAAATTTTCTCAAAATTTATTTCAACCTTTAACTCTTTAAATTAAAATTTTCTGGAAATCAGCCTTCAACCAATAGAAATTAAGTTTTAAATATTTTTAAAGCTATCATTTGCACCTCTTGCTGCCAAAAAAGACAATTTTAAAATTCATAATAATTCCCCAAGGAATTTTTCTAAATTTTTCATGAATTATCAAGGTCTCTAAGTATTTTAAATAATTCAATTTGGCAAAATTTTTCTTAATTAGCCAAAATTCCAAGAAAATACCAGAAATTTCAAAATAATTTATTTTTATTCTATCTTTACCCTTCAGGCCTCAAATATTATTTCCTGCCCTTTATTCTACTTTTCATGATTTTCTAAAAAATTTTGGGGATTCTAGGTGTACCTTCTTACTCTGATTAATATTGACTGGGTATTTTAAAAATGACAATCCAATCCTAGATCTGATCTCAATTCAAAAGTTATTCTATCTAAATTTTCACTACACTACTTGGCCCTTAATAATTCTAATTTCCTTGTTTTCCTAATAAAAATTAACAGGGTAGGACAGTAAACAACTAGAAAGATTAATATGTTTGATGGATTAAAAACATATTAAAGTGAAAAATGGCTAAAGTAACCCGTTAAACGTAAAGATCAACGTGTTAAAATTAAGTCTAAACAAAATCATTTCGGAATGTTTTCTAAGTTTTATAAAACCGATGCAAATACTTGTTAACTTCCTTTCTCAAAATTTTAGAAAATTAATGTTTCAAGCTTAAATGCATAGCTCTCTCTCTCTCTCTCTCTACTCTAATACATGAGAATTAAGATACTAAAGCATAAAGAAAATAAAGACTTAAAGGCTCTAGTCTTCTTATATCTCTCCACTTTGATTGTTTTGTCATCAGATATTCATTAAATCCTACAAAACAATATTCCTTTCTAATTTTATTATCATTAAAACAATGGAATTGAACAACGAAAATATGGAAAAAGAAAATGGATGGAAAATAGTTGGTGCGTGTTTGGGAGAGAGGTGAGTTCAAGCCGTGAAAAATGGAGTCTTGTTAAATGCTTAGGGAAGAGCTTTATTTCATTTGTTGTTCTGCCTGATAAATACTCAAATTATAGTGAGAAAAACTTAACATAACGAGATTAAATGAAAGGAAAGAGAAAGCATGGATCAAGCCATCACGTACCATAAAAATCAGATTTATTATCCAAATAAATGATATCCACCACTAAAAAATAAAACAGCTAATTAGCAATAGACTTTTTGATTAGTTATGAAATTAGTGATACATTAGTGACGAAAACAGAATTTATTGATGGAATTTTTTGTCTCTAATTTCCTTTTTTTTTTGGTAGTGTATGTCATTTTCACTTCAATGTTAGGGTTTTGGTTCTTGCATTAGAAATTCTTGAAATAATAAAAACCTTCATGAGAAGCTTTCAAAGCAAATCAACACACAAGAGGGGGCAAATTGAATAAATTAACTTGAGGGAGAAACGCCTCCGTACGTACATCTAATTAAGTTTTATAGAACTAAGACCTAGCTATGATCATAGAGTTAAAAGAAATGCTCCTGATGATAAATGTTGTTTGCATGCTCATAATGCGGTATTATCTGAGTCCGAAGCGTATTAGGTATTACTGTGGCAGCCATCTTCAGTTTGAAACTCTAGAGGACGAAGAAGAGGTGGTGGATTCTGCAGACCAGAATATTGCACACTTGTTCCTCCATTGTAGTAGTTCATCACGGAACTTTTTCCCTCATTCTCAAATTGGTTCTTCTTGGCCCACTATTTATCTGCATATGAAGAATATTCTGAGATACAGGAGAATAATAAGGGTAAAAAATTGCAGACTTCATAGTAGGAGGAAACACATTAAAAAGGTTTTGGTTTGTTATTCTGGGGTTATTATTATTCTGATGATGATCTGGTTTCATCATTTTCAACATGTTGATTCTTCTGTCACATTCCTCAATCCTAGCATCGAGCTCAGCCACAAACATTCTCAATTCATCATCTCTTGGTGAATTCAAGTTTTGTTGGTGAGAGGACAAGTTCCTGAGAGTCTCTTTGTCAACTTTTGCTCTCTCAGCTTCAACTTTGTTCCTTCTATCTCTGAAGAAATCTTGCAGATCGTACTTCTTCGGTGGCTGGCGGCTGGCGATCCTGGCCTTGTTGTACTTGTGGATGATTCTGATGACGTCTTGGGGATCTTGAGGCCATGTCTGAGCGGGAACTTGGCCTTCATTATTGTTAGGGCCATAGATTATGATGCAGACTTCAACTCCACAGAGAGTAGAAAGCTCGTAAGCTTTCTTCATTATGCTCTTTTTCCTACCCTCAAACGTTGCCTTGCGAGCTTTCTTATTTTGGATTGGTTCCATGGCTATCCTTTCACGTTTCATTTTCTTCATATAAATATATCAATGATCTGTACACAAACATAAATTATTGTTCATTACTCATCAATCAAAACATGTCCAATAATATGAGTGAACGACACATATAAACACAGAATTTTATTAGGAAAGCCACACCAAGTTGCATATCTCTATTAAAAAAATGACTTTCTGCGGTAATAAGCTAAAAAGTCATCGTTGAAAGTGCAAAAGTCACCAATAAAGATTTGTTGTTGCTGAAAAGTCATCACCTCAGCGATTTTTATTGAAAGTTTACAGCGACGGCAAATTAAACCAAAGTTTCATTTTTGGCAGCGACTTCTCAATTGATCAGAAACTTAACATGAAAAAAAAAAAAATCTGACAAAACAAACATGTTACCAGAATGAACAAAAACAACACTGAGTCATTGATTATTTTCTTTTGATTGGTGCCCAAAGAAAAGTGGGAATAATTCTGTTTATTTTAATCACATATATAACACTACCTATGCATGTATCATTGAAAATTTCAGGTCAGGGAAAATACATGAATTCAAATCGCATATATGGAAGAGCTTTAATTGCTTTTGTTAGAGATATATACCTAAAACAGTACATTGCCATGAAATAGAGAAAAGAAAGTAGAATCAAAGCTCAGAGAAGTAGAGCATACACCTTGTAATTAAATATGCTCAGGAGGGTTGGGTGATCAAATTCAATATTGCAGAACAAGAAGGAAAGTAATGGATCGATTTGAGTAGACTTATTTATATATAGAAGAGTACTCAGTTGCAAAATTACTTGAGAAATAAGTTTTTTTTTTTTTCGCAATTAAGGAAAGTGAATGATCAATGATTGAATATTTTCCTATGATTGAGGGACACTAATTTTCAAATATAGATGATTTGCCGGAAAGCAATTCTGATCGCTATCAATGTTAATTAATAGAATTTCTTAGCCTATAATGTGCCTTGATCAAATGCAGATATTTCTATTCCCATGGCGGTGATGAAGAAAAGATAATGCTTCAATTTGATTCATAGGAAAATTAACTTTCTTTAATTTTAATTTGGTTGCAACTTAATCCATCAATGATTTAAAATATTAGTCACCCGTGACTTGTAGAAAATAAAATTATATATTTCGTTTTAAATGGTTAAAATTAGAAACTAAAATTTTAAATGGTTAAAATTATAGTTAGGAAATGAGTTGCAGTGATTTAAAGTTTAGGAACCAAATTTCAACCGAGTTAAAACCATGTGAGTGGAATTGTACTTGCACATAATATGTCATAAATTAGAAATTTAAGTGTTGAATTACCGACATGAGTTTTGGACATATCATTGTTTGCTTTATTTTTTTAATGAGTTCTGTGTGCAGATCACTTAAATTGTTTATATAAAAAGTAAAATAATTATGAATATTGTATTAGATATATATATATTAATATTTATGATTTTTGTAACATCCTGATTCTTTTTGGGGTTAGAGTGAAATTTGGGCCTTTAAGAAGAATAGGTGCGTAATTAGTAGGTCCAAATGACTAGAAGGGCCAGGGAATGACAGGAAATTAAAGTACTCTTTTTTTCTCTTCAAATATAAAAAATATATAAAAATTAATTTAGTAGATAACGGGAATCACAAATGACTATATAATCAAGAAAAGATAATGCAAAATATACACACACCCAAATATCTAGAAATAAATTAAGAGATATTGAAGTATAAAATATGTATGTATATAATATTTAGAAAAGTCCATATAAAATTTTTGAGATATCTTGACTCTTTTGTTATCATAAAATTCATCTACAAGTTTTTTTTAATAAAATAAAATAAAAATAATAAAAAGATAAGGTAAGATGCGTTAGTTTGAATTTTTAAAAAAAAATTATCTTAGTAAGTTATATATATATATATATATATATATGTTAGTTTGAATTTTAAAAAGTTATATTAGTAACCTAAACCTAGGCTCCAACCTCTGCTTTCATTCAGTATTTTTCTTCTGGAGCTGCCGTCAGGTACCGGAGTCTTCCCTCTTCACTTTCTTTTTTTTTCTCCTCTACAGTGATTGTCCCTTCCTCTGCCTCTTCTCTCTCTTTCTTTGTATTTTTCTCCTCTCCCTCCTCCTTTATACGTAACTTGCTCTCCTCATTATAATTAGCTTTGACGCAGTGAGAGACTATATATATATATATATATTTATTGTTGAGAGGTATTATGTTAAATCTATTTATATATAGACGCTGGTGTGGGACGTGAATCAGAAGGATTAACCTTCCTTACCTTTTTATGTGCTTTCCTCTCGGTTATGTTCTTTTATTCCTAAAGAGCAAAATCCATCTATCACAAATATGACAGTATTTTAATCCTAGTTTCAAAAGGGGAAAAAAAATCTTCCTTGCCAAGTTCCCAAATTTTTCTGTCAAATCTGTATGGTGTGTGTATACTTTATTCATTTATCGTAAAAACAGTACCGTACCTTCATAATGAGACACATATATATAGATATATACATTCGGCTAGCAAAAACAATTGTTTCGTTTATATATATATATATTAATCTTTGCTTCAGAAAATTAATATATTTTTTCTACGTAACTCCACCATTCAAGTAATGGATATAAATTATCATGAAGGAGATTTTTTTTTTCTTTTTTAGTTATCGAAAACAGTGATACCAAGTTAAGTCTAAATGTTTTCATTTTTATTTATATGATAACAAACTTTTCACAACATCTGTTTAGAAAGAAAATGAGAAGTATTGAATTCCAAATATGAGAATTTGACAATATTTACTTAGGTTCCTTAGAGTATCCTCAAGTCTTAGAGTAGCTTTAGAGTGGTTCTGAGTGGTATAGTAATAAATATTGTGTTGTGATTTTGTAGACTGCGATTAAGGATTTTAGAGTGACTTTTGCTAGAGCACCAGGTAACTCTCTTCTTATTTGCCTCACTTATCGAGACTATCAGTGAGCTTTATGAAAATCTCAGAATGAAAACTTAGTTATTGGCTAATATATTGGACTTTTTGCTTTTATGAAACTGCTCGGTGGAACAGTTATTTCTTCAAGATACTGGATGAAAGAAACTAAGTTATTTAGCCTTGATTATCTTAACTGTTTGTTCTATGATTTGTGTGAGATCCATCATGCTGAGAAGCAGTTGTTAAGACTAACTAAATGGTAATTAAGATGGACTGATTAATTGTTATTAAAGGAGGAGGTCGTGATGGAGACATGATATTTGTGACCACGTGGCACGGCCACCACATGGCGCTCAGTGGTTGGCCACTTCCTATGCCGTGGCAGCATCCCCTAGGCTTGCGACACTCTAGTGGTTCATACCCAGGCAGCATCCCTGAGGGCAGCATCCCCTACTAGAGGAACCTATGGCCCCTGTGTGCTCTGCCGACTTTGGCCAGTCCGCATCACACTGGTGGGTAGCAATTAGCCCATGGGTTCACGTCGGCGGGAATAAGGAGGAGATAAGGTTGGAACTAGTAATAAAATAGAATGCAAACTTCCATGTGTTGTATACTTTATTGTCTTGCTATACTTTTAATTGTTATAGTTATAGCTCTATTGTTGTCATAAACACCTTTATGATATGCTTGAACTGTTGATTTAATCACCTGGTTATCTACTTAAATTACGAGTTCCATCTGGTATCTCACGGGTAGTGTTGCTGGGTAAGGTAGATAGGAATTGAGTTACTGAGACGTTTTGTCTCACCCCATTACTTTTATCACTTTTCAAGTGAGAGCAGCAGAGGAGATGCAGCAGGGAAAACATTAGAGGGATGAGGCTACTTTAGGGAGTAGCCAGCCTTCTATAATTGTTATGCTTGATTTACTGTTAATTGCCACCCAGGACAGTTAGAGTAGTTTCCATTCATTTAGTTAATTTGGAAATATTACATTTATTATGATCTTATTGCTGCTGAATTGGACTACACTTGATTAGTACGTTCAGAACCGTTGGATTTGCTTCTTTTTGTTTTGTTTTGTTTATTTGTGGATCCACAAGAAGGTGAACAAGTTCATTTAAATAAGTGGAATTTCTCTTTAAGGTAGTGGCTTGAGGCCCTTTTTAGGAATAGTGATTAGGGTATAATTATGCCTATTAGATGATTATGATTCTTTTTACAATCATGTTGGTTTGTTGCTTTTATTATTACCATATCAATTTCTATGATGATATGTGAGACTAAGTTGAGTGTCTCAAAGATAGGATGTTTCAATTTTTTATAGAAATTGATACCGGGAAAGTGACAAAAAAAATTATGAAAATATTAAATGACAAAATGGGAAGGTAATACTCAATAATAACAAAAAGGAAAGGAAAACTAAACTAGCAGTTTGAAATTCAACCAAAATGACAGAAATGCTCCGTTTTTAAAACATTTCCAACGCCCATACCACCACCACTTAGTGCCCTTTTGGTAGAAAGAATTTGTTCGAATAGAATAGAATGGAAAAGAATGGAATTCAATGGAAAATTTGTGAGCCATGACATATTTGGTAAGCACTAGAATGGAAAATGGGTTGATAAAAAATTTTAAGTTTAGTTAATGACTATGGAATTGGAAAAGGTGAGGAGTAAATGACTTTAATGCCCTTGATTTAACATAATACAAAAATAATTACTTTTTTGTTATTGTTAATAAAAATGTTAAAATAATTATTAGTCAATATGGTTGTTAATGAAATATGGGATAATTAATATGCAAGTCTTTATAGTTTCAACCAATTTTTAATCAGATCCCTATAATTTTTTTTATTAGGTCCTTATAATTTCACTTTTTTTTTAATCAAATCCTTATAATTTTTTTCTTTTTATTAGGTCCTTATTGTTTTACCTTATTTTTAATTAGGTCTTTATAGTTTTTATTCTTTATTCTATAAATAATAAATTATTATGATAATCTTATGTTAATATTCTTTTAAATTTTTAGTTAAACATATATATTATTTATTTTCAATTCTATTTTTTATAATTATAAAATTCAAATTATAATAATAAAATTTTATAAAATTATAAAGAATTTATAGTTAAGTATAATTGATTACTCTAATTAATTATTAATTACTAAATGATTATATTAATTATTTTATCCAATTATATAATTATTAATTTAAAAATGAAATTAATTTTAAAGAATAAAGTTAATAAATAATTCTTTTAAAACTATAAAGGACCTAATTAAAAAATAAATAAAACTATAAGGACTTGATAAAAAGAAAATTTTTTATAAGAATCTAATTAAAAATTAGATGAAACTATAAGGGTCTAGAGATTAATTATCCCATGAAATATATCAAAATAAGTATTGAATCTAATTTTATTTATTATTATAAATCATTAATAAATCAATAATAATTTAATAATGATAATTTTTGTTATTATCGGTAAGCAAATCTATAAGGTATGATTTCCTCTTTTCTCAATTATTATTGTTATTATCATTATTAAAAAATGGTCAAATAAAAAATTAATTAAATAAATTAGAATTTGTGGAGGATATTCAAACATGAGACGCTGAATAAAAGCAGGCACTTGAGGCTTGAGCTTCTTCCTCAGCCTTACTCCCTATGATTCACTTCAACCTTACTATTTCTTCTAATGAAAAGATTCGCCTTTTCAACCTTTTTCTTAATTTTCTACGGATCTTGACAGATATTATGTATTTTTCACCCTCGTTTCCTTCTCTTCCATAAATTTTGGCAGGTCAGAGCTTCATATCTTGAATCTCAGATGACTCACGCAGTAGCAGCGGAGAATGGTTAAGTCGCCGGCAACAACCAGCACCTAAGAAGAAGCGGACGTGAAGAATCAACCGGCAAAAGACAAGCAAATCAGTGGAGATGGGCAAGCGAACAAGGAAGAAAAGGAAGACGGTTGAGCGGTGGTTGCAGGAGAACCTTCAAGGAGGGAGGGAAAAGATGAAGGCGTTATTTGGGAATTTCCTACCTTGGAAAATTAGTTCCCACCAAAAATGGAAGGAAGGGGGTTTCCCACGGTTGAGGGAAAATTTCACCGCCGCCAAAAAGTACCCTCCTCAAGAAATTGCACACCAAATTAGAATTGTTAATACAGGTTGGGTCTATCAACCCATCAAAAAAAGTAGGTTATGCTAACCCGTCAAGGTGCGGGCTGATCTCTTTTTTTTTTTTTCATGAAATTTTCATTATATTATATAATATAGTTGGAGGATTTTAACTTTCAAATTCCACATAGACATTACCCCATTTATATCATTGCATCAATTAAACACTTTATATATATGTGTAGTTATATAAACTATAAAGAGCATCATCGTCTATATTTTATTTTTTATTTATTTATTGTTACTATATACAATTTTATAAGATTAAATAAATATGTGATGCTTATATATATACACACATGTAAAAAAATCTACTTAATTAATTTGAATAAGAAAACTAGTTAAATTAATTATTTATAAAAATATATATTATTTTTTCTAAAATATCTTAAATTATAAACTAATCCTCATATTATTTTATTACAACCCACTACTCAAATTTAAAATTCCAAGTCTAATTTCGACATTTCAAACTTAGTCCAATTCATACTAATAATAATAATTTTTTCTTAAAAAAATATTTAGGCGGGCTGGCAAAATGCGAACCGCCAAGGTGCAGGTTACTTTAGCCCCTATCGTTTTTGGCCTGTACTGCAGTAGGTTAACCCGTATTTGTACCACCAACCCACTTTACTAGCTCTGCACGAAACACACCTAGGAAAGAAAAATGGCCCATTTTTCATTTCCTAATCCAGATTTTCTAGCTACCAAATGGGCCCTTATTGGTTCGGGCCCTTAACTTAAGGATCACCGTTGAACCGCCAATGCTTTATTGTAATACTCCTCCGGTCCTTATTATAAGACCCAATTTGACTTTTTATTTGGTCCTAATTATAAGACCCAATCCATTTTCTCTTTTATATTTATGCATTTTTTTCCAAGATAATCCTTCTAATAATGATAGTTTTAGCCAATATACTTAATTAGCAAGGATATTTTAGGAATAACAACACTTATTTATTATAAATAACTAACTTAACTTACTTCTTTAATCTCCTCAAATAAGTCAATTGGGTCTTATAATTAGGACCGGAGGAGTATAATGTAATATATATACACACATGTATGTATGAGTTAACTAAAAAAACCTTTGACTATCAATTACACACCAAATTTTGACTAAAAAACTTTGTCCACCAGTTTGATTGGTTCTATACCGGTTCAACTCCCACCAGCTTCAACAAAAAAACCAAACCAAACTACTAGCCAATTCACCGATTTTCTAGTTGAATAGACTAATTCAATCCATTTTTTTCTTTTTGCAGTTTGAAGAGTAGCGGCTATGCCGTCTATGTAATAAACTAGAAGATTTAATGGGGATTATAAGATTATACAATTGCCATTATAAGTAGCTTTCCATTGAGGTTTTTAGAAATAACCACCTGCAAAGTCTTCAGAACAACAGGTTTTGGGATCAACTTTCTGCCATGATTACTCTATATATTAACCACTATAGAAAGTCACTTACTACGACAATTATTAATATAATTGTCATTAACAGTTTCATTTTTTAATGTAAGCTTTTATTTCATACACAACCGCCTCCTTACATTGAACCAAGTTAAATAAAGTAATTTCCAAGAGTCAGAATGCAACTAGAATGCAGCAAGTAATGTAACTATCATAAACATTCAATTTTATTCCAAAAACTAATTAGAGTATTTCATATGTTCCTCTCATCTACAGTCTTTCTTCTTGTTCTTTTTTTTTTTGTTATTGAAGATGACATTAACCCCTTCACCCATTGATCTTTTGAGCTATATTTGATATTTTTATGAGCCGTTAAATGACTTTTTTAACCTACTATAAGGATGGTATCGACAAAGAAATCTCTTATGATTAAAGCAAATCATCTTCTTTCCATGCTTGAATTGCACATATTGAGTGCCTTCTTTAGATATGGACATGCTTTATACCCCTTAACATTGTATCCTGACAAGTTTTTATATGCTGGAAAGTTATTTACCGTGGTGAAGATCATGATGTCACTACTACAAAAAAAAAAAAACATTTAACGGTGGTTAAAATGAGCTTTTTACGGTGGTTTTGAGAGCAACATCTATAGCATCGACATAAAATATAGAAGATTTTACGACGGTTTAAGAACCGTCATGGTATGTGACTTTTCATGGCAGTTATATAAATAACCGCTGTAAAAAAAAATTTTTTTTTTTAGTCTATGTTTCATCCTATTGATCAAGATGGAACGGGAGAACGAAGCCTCAAAGGAAGAGGTCTGAAAATCAATTAACCTATAATCTCTCACAAGTTAAAGGCATTCTGATAGAGCAAACGTAGATTCTTTCCTGCCGTAATAGCGCCACTTGGCTTCACCTTCAACACCAAATCGAAGCCACTAAGATTTAATAAAGATAAAATCAAAGACTTAGATATGATAAAATCAAAGACTCAAATATGATAAAATTCAGATCTCTTTAAACTCAGATTAAACATCATGTTTTTAACCAAAGAAAATAATCATATCAAACCACAAAAACTATGAAATCCATGGAAAGAATGGAGGTGAAAAACTCACAAATAAGAATGAAGAGGATGAGGTGATGGTGACGGAAACAGCGACAGTGATAGTGATGGAAGAACATGACGGAGATGATAGAAGCAAGGGATAAACGCCGACAAAGGTAGGAAAAGGGAGAAAATCGAGTGAGAACGGTAACGGGGGACTATGAGCTCTGACTCTGAAAAGTAAAAAGTATCACACGATGCATTTTAAAATTCTAATAGACTTTTTACAGCAGTTATTTAAAAAACCGTCGTTAAAAGAACTTTTTACGGCGGTTTTTTAAATAACCACTTTTAAAAGTATGCCTATAATTACAGAAATGTCACCATCATTTTTTTTATAGTGTTTTTTCCAATAACCGCCATAAATTAGCATCATAAAAGTTCTTTTTTATAGTAGTGTGTGTAGTGTTTAGCAAGTACCAAAGCCACTTTTTCTGGTCATTTACAACTTTTGTGTAGGCATTGACTATATCTCATTAGTTATTAAGCAATTTTTATTTAAGCAGTTTGGGAACGCATAATTTCTACACTTTATTAGTTGCTATTAACAACTTTTTTGATGCATTTTACCAATGAGAATAGAGATTAACAAGTTGTGATTTCAATTAAAACACTTTAGCATCAAAATTAAAAGTGACCGTTGAGCCACTAAAGTTTTGTAGGCAAGGTAATGCCGAAAAAAAGTTATATGTCAATATAAAAGAAACATGATTGTTAAATTGCTTAGCTTTTTTAAAAAATTTAAATTTTTTTAAAATAAATAAATGATACCTTTTAATTATAGAAGTTGTTAATAGCTAATGAAATAAAATCAGCACCCATACAAAAGCTGCAAATGACTTCAAAGAGTAGCCTTGTCACTTGCTAAACAAAAATTACTAATTACTAATAGCTAATGAAATGTAGTCACTACTTCTATACAAGTTTGAGTGACCTAAAAGAGTGGTATTTTTATTACTTGCTAAAGAGAAGTTTTTAATATCTAATGAAGTGTAGTCATCAATACCTACACAAAAATTGTAAGTGATATGAAAGAGAAGCCTTGTTACTTGCTAAACGAAAGTTATTAATATTTATTAAAATGTAATTAATACCTACATAAAAGTTGTGAATTACTTGAAAGAGTGGCATTGTTATTTACTAAATGAAAATTGTTATTACCTAATAAAATGATGTTGTAGAGATATGATATGATTTGATATGTAAATATTATGTAATTATGATTAGGATTTGATAGGATATGATATTATCATAATGGGCCATTAATGCAGAGGCTCCTCTCACTTGTATATATATGTGTATATTCTGATCAATGAAATACAAGAGAATTATTTTCCATATTATTCTATTTCCTACATGGTATCAGAGCGTGGGAATTTTCTCTCTGGGTGTTAATTTTCGGTTGCTACAGTACCGCCGCGCACTGTTCACTCGGCGTCCGTACAGTGTCCGTACAGTCCGTGCGTCTGCACTGTTCATCGACTTTCCGGCGGCGTCCGTACAGTCCGTGCGCTCTGCACTGTTCACTAGGCGTCCGTACAGTCCGTACGGTTTATTACTTTCTGGCGTTCTGTTTCGTTTCTAGCGCATCTCCGGCACGCTGTTTGTGCAATTCAGTTCTGTTTGCAGCTCCCTGTGTAGCTGTTGGCCTTTTCACTGCCTTGGTATTCATTAGGTAATCCAGGTATCGTGCTTTGTGTTCCTGTGTAACACTCTTTCGCATTCCCTTTGGTTAGTGCACTTCATCTATGGCGGAAATTAAATCTGTCTCGGAGCTTGTCCCAACTATTACTAAAATTACTGATCACAAGTTGACTTGGGTAAATTATTTGGATTGGAGTAAAACCATTCGCCTCTATCTGCGGAGCATTGAGAAGGAAGACCATCTGACTGATGATCCTCCAACAACTGATTCCAAAAAGACCTGGTTGCGGGATGATGCACGGCTATTTTTCCAGATCCGTAATTCCATTGACAGTGAGATTATTCCCTCTATTAATCACTGTGAATTGGTTAAGGAACTAATGGATTATTTAGATTTTTTGTATTCAGGAAAAGGAAATATCTCTCGTGTTTACGAGGTCTGCAAAGCTTTCTATCGTTCTGAAAAACAGGATCGTCCTCTCAAAGCCTACTTTATGGACTTTAAAAGGATGTATGAAGAACTGAATGTGTTAATGCCTCTTACTGCTGATTTGAAGGTTCAGCATAAGCAACGGGAGCAAATGGCTATTATGAGCTTTCTTACTGGTCTCCCACCTGAGTACGACACAGTTCGGTCTCAAATCTTATCCGGATCTGAAATTTCTGACCTTCAAGATGTGTTTTCAGAGTAATGAGAGCTGAGAATCTCTTGCCACCAGCTGCTAGTATTCCTACAAGTGCCTTGCTCAGTAAGGGCACCTATGAGACTCGTAGTCCTATTGATAACCGCGGGGGGCCTACCCGTGGTGGTTCGAAGCAAGGGGGAGCCCCTTCTGACTCCAGTGGGGTAGTGTGTTATTACTGCAAAGAACCGGGGCATACAAAACGCACATGTCGAAAACTTCAGAATAAACAGCAACGGAATAACTCTGCCCACGTGGCTACACAAGCCAGTGACACAGTCACGATTTCTGCTGCTGAGTATGCCCAGTTAAAATCTACTACACCGTCTGTGAGTGCCGCAGCTACAACAGGTAATAATGCTACTGCCCTTGCTTCTTCTTCCTCAAAGTGGATCATAGATTCCGGGGCTACTGATCATATGACAGGTAACAGCCATCTCTTCTCCTCTTATAATGCTTTTGCCAATCCGTCAAGTGTTTCCATCGCTGATGGTTCCCAGTCTCAAGTTCTCGGTTCTGGCACTGTTAATCCCACACCCTCTATCCGTTTGTCATCTGTGCTAAATGTTCCTAAACTTGCTTTTAATCTCCTATCTCCCAGTAAACTCACCCGTCAACTAAACTGTTGGGTCTCACTTTTTCCTTCTCATTGCTTGATACAGGATCTTTTGACGAGGCGGATTATTGGTAGAGGTTATGAATCTGGCGGGCACTATATACTGGATGATCGGGTGTCTCATGCGGTAGCTTGCGCTAGCAGTCATTCTCCCTTTGAAGTTCATTGTCGATTGGGTCATTTGTCTTTATCTTCTCTTAAGAAAGTTTATCCTCAATTTCAGCATTTGTCGTCTTTAGATTGTGAGTCATGTCAGTTTGCCAAGCATCATCGTCTTCCTTTAGTGTCTCGTGTCAATAAACGGGTTTCATCCCCTTTTGAGTTAGTCCATTCTGATGTTTGGGGTCCTTGTCCTGTAGAGTCCAAAGCAGGGTTTAAATACTTTGTTACATTTGTTGATGATTATTCCCGGACAACTTGGTTATATTTAATGAAACATCGTTCTGAATTGTTTTCCCATTTTTGTGCCTTTTGTGCTGAGATTAAAACTCAATTTAATGTTTCTATTCGCACCTTACGAAGTGATAATGCTAAAGAATATCTCTCTGCTTCGTTCCAATCTTACATGCTTCAAAATGGTATACTTCATCAGTCATCTTGTGTCGATACACCAGCTCAAAATGGTGTTGCAGAAAGAAAAAATCGCCACCTACTTGAGGTGGCCCGTGCACTTTTGTTTCAAATGCAGGTTCCTAAACCATTTTGGGCTGACGCGGTCTCCACTGCCTGCTTCCTTATTAACCGAATGCCTTCCTCTGTTCTTGATGGTAACTCTCCTTTTTCTACCCTCTTTCCTTCTAAGCCTTTGTTCCCTATTGCTCCTAAGATATTTGGGTGTGTCTGTTTTGTGCGGGATGTACGGCCATCTATTTCAAAGTTAGACCCAAAGTCTCTTAAATGTGTCTTCCTTGGATACTCTCGGGTCCAAAAAGGTTATCGTTGTTTCTCACCTACTCTCAATCGTTATTTAGTATCTGCAGATGTCACCTTTCAGGAGTCCACACCATATTTCTCGCATTCTTCCCCACCTGCTCCACCTGCGGAGGAGGATGACCTTCTAATATACTCTGTCACCTCACCATCACTGTCGTCGCAAGCACCCGCTCCCGCACTCGTTCAACCCTTTGATCGTGTGTATACACAACGGTAACGGAGATTACTACCGCCACGCCAGCTTCTATTCCTCCCTGGTCCGCCTCGCCCTCAGATCCTGAGTTGAGCAACACTGAACCTCGTTCTGACCCTAATCCTGAGACACCTCCTGTTCCAGACCCGGATGCCTCTCTTGATCTACCCATTGCCCTTCGCAAAGGTAAACGTACTTGTGCCCATCCTATTTCGTCCTTTGTTTCATATGACCGCTTGTCTCCTGTGTCCAGTTCCTTTGTTGCCTCCCTAGATACTATCTCTGTGCCCAGAACTATTCGTGAAGCCTTGGCCCACTCAGGTTGGCGTGCTGCAATGGAAGAGGAGATGGCGGCCCTTGATCGAGCTGGTACATGGACCCTGGTCGATTTACCGGCGGGTAAAAAGGCCATTGGATGTAAATGGGTGTTAACTCCGAAAACTAAGGCTGACGGCACACTTGACCGCCTTAAGGCTCGCCTTGTGGCTAAAGGTTATGCACAAACCTATGGCATTGACTATTCCGAAACCTTTTCTCCTGTTGCTAAGCTCTCATCTGTCCGTCTGTTCATCTCTCTGGCTGCTACTTATGATTGGGATCTACATCAATTAGACATTAAAAATGCATTCTTACATGGTGATCTTCATGAAGAGGTCTATATGGAGCAACCACCTGGGTTCGTTGCTCAGGGGGAGCATGGGAAAGTATGTCGCCTTAAGAGGTCCTTGTATGGTTTGAAGCAAAGCCCTCGTGCATGGTTTGACCGGTTCAGTACTGTCGTACAGAAATTTGGCATGAGCCAAAGCAAGTGCGATCATTCTGTATTTTATCAAAGAACAGCGGCTGGCATGATTCTCTTGGTGGTATATGTAGATGACATTGTGATCACAGGCAGTAATGGTTCGGGCATCTCGTCCCTCAAGTCCTTTCTTAATTCCCACTTTCAGACGAAGGATCTAGGCTCTCTGACATACTTTCTAGGTATTGAAGTTATGCGAAGCAAGAAGGGCATATTACTGACACAGCGCAAATATGTTCTTGACCTCCTGAAGGAAACTGGAAAGTTGGGAGCAGCACCGACCAAGTTTCCTATGGTTCACAACCCACTCCTTGACGCTGATGGGAGCATACCACTCGATGATTCTCTTGATGATGAGAAACGGATGCTTGAGGCTCAGAAGAGCAAACCATTTGAGAATCCTGAGAGGTACAGGAGAATGATTGGCAAGTTAAACTATCTCACTGTAACTCGTCCGGATATTACTTATCCAGTCAGTGTACTAAGCCAGTTCATGGCATCCCCGACTGTCAGACAGTGGGAAGCCTTGGAGCACGTGTTACATTATTTGAAGGGATGTCCAGGTCGTGGGATATTATACAAAAATCATGGCCATACAGACATTGAGTGCTTCTGTGATGCAGATCATGGTGGATCAAAGGCCACGAGACGGTCTACTACAGGATACTGTGTCTTTGTGGGCGGGAATCTGGTGTCCTGGAAAAGCAAGAAACAAAATGTGGTGTCCAGATCGAGCGCAGAGGCAGAATACCGAGCTATGGCACAGTCTGTATGTGAGATAATCTGGATATATCAGCTATTAAAGGAAGTTGGCCTCAAAACCACTTTGCCAGCAAAGTTGTGGTGTGACAATAAGGCTGCCCTACATATAGCCTCCAATTCTGTGTTCCATGAACGTACCAAACATATTGAGATTGATTGTCATTTTATCAGAGACAAGCTTAAGGAGAACTTCATCTCCACTGGATATGTGCGTTCTAGTGATCAATTAGGCGACCTTCTCACTAAAGCTCTAAATGGGACTCGTGTTGACTATCTGTGTGACAAGTTGGGCATGCTTAACATTTATGCTCCAACTTGAGGGGGAGTGTAGAGATATGATATGATTTGATATGTAAATATTATGTAATTATGATTAGGATTTGATAGGATATGATATTATCATAATGGGCCATTAATGCAGAGGCTCCTCTCACTTGTATATATATGTGTATATTCTGATCAATGAAATACAAGAGAATTATTTTCCATATTATTCTATTTCCTACAGATGTCAATACTTATACAAAAGTTATGAATGACTAGCAGTCAAAGTTAAGTAATTAACTTATATGCGTGTATGCGCGTGTTTGCATTATATTTATATGGAGAGCAAAACATTGATAGTCCAATGGTCATTCCTAATTTTGACATAAACCCCCACGTGGTCAACCATTTTTCCAAAAAAATTCCTCCCATCAGTTAGGGGTGTCCAATTTGTTCCCATGGGATGAGGCAGTCCCGTCCTAAGGTATTTACTATATATATATATATATATATATATATATTTTAAAAAAATTCACTTATTAATTGGGCTTCTTGCATAATAATTTTTAGACATTTAAATGTCTTTTCTGCTGCTCTATATAGTGTTTCTTTTACAGTGATGTGTATGGCTAAACATGAGCTTGAGAATATAAATTGAAGAGAACATTAGTGTTGTTTTTTTCCCAGTTATTTTCAGGTCTTCAGTTCAAAATGGCATCACAACAAAAAAAAAATTTCCTGAGAAAAAAAATTCATTAAGTCATTACATAGTATTTAATTTACAATTTTTTTGCTGTATTTTTTGTGCATCCTGATTTCTTTACTGTATAATTGAACTTGCTGCATAATAATTTTTTCTAGTGTTTTTATCTTCAAAAACCCAATAAAAAAACACATTAGTACGTAAAAAGAAAGACCCAAAATGCTAACCCAAAATTTTAGTGGTTGAGGACAAAATTGAGATTTTAAAATTTGTTGAAAAAGACGAAATCGTCTTTTTTTTTTTTGTTAAAAAAATAGTTGTTGGCTAGCTACTAGAGTTTAGGTGACCGGCGCCTTGTTTGAACTTTGACAATAGCCATCAGCACCAGAGCTTTGGTGACTGGCTAGGCGGTGAGGGTGCTTTTTTTTTTTTAAAAAAAAAAGATAATTTAGCCTTTTCAGCAAATTTTAAAATCCAACTTGGCTATGCGTGTTCAAAAGGAAATTATCATTATTTAGGTGACCAAATGGGAATTTTCAAATTTAAGTGTAATTTTTGTGTCATTTTCCCTTTAATATTTTCACATTTTTTTGTCATTTTTTGTTGATAGTTATATAATTTTATATATGTCTTTATTACATTGTATTTTGGGGCATTCTATATTTTCAAATTTTATAAAAAATACTCCATATTTCTAATTTATGACGCGTTAATTTTTATTGAAATAATCAAGGAAAAATTAATATTTTTAATTCTTATAGTTTTAATTTTTAACTTGGTTCTAATTCAACAGAGTTGGCTTCTCTTTGCTATCTCATTTCGTTGGCTACCGTCTCCCAAGGACGGAGGTTGAATACTTTATTTTTCAAATAGCATCAAATATTTTCAAATATTCTTTTAATAGCATCTATTATTCTAAAATAACTTTTTGGCATACTCAAATGCTAAAGAAAATTTTCAAAAGCACTCAATACCTTCAAATTAATTTTTGAAACACACTGCACACTTAAATATTTTTTAAATAACACCCAATATTCTAAAGTAATTCTTAATCCATCAAGCCCCATTAAGTACTTCTTAAGTTTTGGATGCTTGAACTACTGAGAAAAATATTTTAGAATATCGGGTACTACTAAAAAAATATTTTAAGATGTTAAGTGTATAAAAAATTATTGTAAGATATTAGGTACTGCTGGAAAATGTTTTAAAATGCTGAAGGTATTAAAAATTATTTTAGGATACTAAGTGCTATTGGAAAAATATTTTAAGGTATTGAGTATACCAAAAATTATTTTAAAATATTTTAAGATACTGAATATATTAAAATTATTTTAATATATCAAGTGCTACTAAAAAATATTTCAAAATAATGAATGTTATTTTAAAAAAAAGAATTCAACACTCGCATTTTACACCCACAATGTTGCAGTTTTGGGCAGAGGAGGCAGGGGAGAGAAGGCATGCCATAAGTCATGTTATAATATAAATTTTAGGACATGTATAGAATTTCCAAGCGTCGTCTTATCATATGATTATGAAATTTCCTTAGTCAATTTTGTTAACAATATCGGCAACAACTTTACAAGTTTAAAACTCATTTATAAAGGACTTAATTAAATCCTAAATAATACAAAAATTTACAATATATTTTATTTTATCAAAATCAGAACTAAAGTGAAAAAGTATGATATAAAAAATAAAAAGTAACCCTAATTCCAAGAGCTTTTAGAGATATTTGAGTCGGTTGTAAATATAAGACGTTAATTTATTGGGAGAATCACAAATAAAGACCCTCCAATATGCAAAATAATAGATAGGTTACCTGAATAAGTGAAATTACTTACAAGGATCGGGTCTCAAATTGCAATTATGAAATCATGGCCAAATTATCAAAATACCCCTCTTTAATTTTTTTTTTAATAAAAAGAAAGCTACTGCCTCACCGGAATCTGGCCACCGGAGCTCCGGCACTGGCGGCCGCTTCCGGCCACTACCGGCGGCCTTCCTTTGTTTTTTTTTTTGCAACTGCTTTTTTTTTTTTAAATAGTGGGGGAAGTGAGGTTGGGGGGATTTAATCCCCCAACCTAATGCTTCCCAAAATAGGGAATGACCATTAAGCCAACAAATTTTTGTTAACATTATAATGCAAAAAAAATAATAAGTTAACTCATTTACTCTTGTTCCAGGTGATAACAACAATACATTTGGAAATAACAAGTTCTGATTGTAAAATAACACGTCTGGAATAAAAATTTAACAATATGTTTTTTTATAACAATAAATTTTGTTGCAAGTAATAACAACAATACATTTAAAAATAACAAGTTTTGATTATAAAATAACAAGTTTGGGATTAAAATTTAACAACACGTTTTTTTTATAACAACACACTTTGTTTCAAGTGATAACAACAATACATTTAAAATAACAAGTCTGGGATTAAAATTTAACAACACATTTTTTATAACAATTAATTATTTTATACTTTTGAAAAATAAATTATTTATAACTTATAAAAAATATTTTTAATATATTTATTTCTCTAAAAAATACTTTTTAATCTATATATCTATACAACTCATTATAAATCAAACTACTTCTTATAAATTATAAAGTATTTATAATTAGGTATTTTTAATCTATTAATCATAGTATAAATTTTATATTATTTCATTCTTTAAATATTAAAAATAGTTTTTATATTTAAAGAATAAAATAGTATTTTTAATTATAAATTAGAGATAAATTTCTTTATAAATTTAAGCAGTCAAAAAGTATTTTTAATCCACAATAAATTGTACTATTTATAATTTATAAGAAGTAGTTTGATTTATAATAAATTGTATAGATATATAGATTAAAAAAATTTTAAAAAAATTAAAAAAGTGTGTTGTCATTTTCCCTAAATTTTATTTATAAATTTGAACAATAAAAAAGTATTTTTAATCTATAAAAAATTATACTTCAAGTTCTGATTATAAATTGGAGATAAAAATTATTTTTTTAGCAAATTAAATAGATTACAAGTACTTTTTATAAGTTATAAATAATTTATTTTCCAAAAGTATAAAATAATTAATTGTTATAAAAAAAGGTGATGTTAAATTTTAATGCCAGACTTGTTATTTTATAATCAAAACTTGTTATTTCCAAATGTATTGTTGTTATCACTTGAAACAAAGTGTGTTGTTATAAAAAAAACGTGTTGTTAAATTTTAATCTCAGACTTGTTATCTTATAATCAGAACTTGTTATTTTAAATGTATTGTTGTTATCACTTGAAACAAAGTGTGTTGTTATAAAAAAACGTGTTATTAAATTTTAATCCCAAACTTGTTATTTTATAATAAGAACTCGTTATTTTTAAATTTATTGTTGTTATTACCTGCAACAAAATTTATTGTTATAAAAAAAATATATTGTTAAATTTTTATTCTAGACGTGTTATTTTACAATCAGAACTTGTTATTTTCAAATGTATTGTTGTTATCACCTGGAACAAGAGTAAATAAGTTAACTTATATTTTTTTTTGCATTATAATGTTAATAAAAATTTGTTGGCTCAATGGTCATTTCTTATTTTGGGAAGCATTAGGTTGAGGGATCAAATCCCCCCAACCTCACTTCCCCCACTATTTAAAAAAAAAGCAGTTGAAAAAAAAAAAAACCAAAGGAAGGCCGTTGGCAGTGGCCGGAAGCAGCCGCCGGAGCTCCGGCAGCCGGTGGCCGGATTCCGGTGAGGCAGTGGCTTTCTTTAAAAAAAAAAAATCAAAGAGGGGTATTTTAGTAATTTGGCCATGATTTCATAATTGTAATTTGAGACCTGGTCCTTATGAGTAATTTCACTTATTCAGGTGACCTGTCTGTTATTTTGCATATTGGAGGGTCTTTATTTGTGATTCTCCCTAATTTATTTTATCTTTTAAAACTATAATTTTTTTAACTATGCTTATGAAGGCACATGTTAGGAAGGGTTTTCTATCAAGAAATTAGTTTATATTATAATATAAATGATTAAAAGATACTTTAGAGAAACTAATGTGCATTTTTTTTTATAATTCAAGCATCTTCAAATTATTTTGGATTTGAATCTAGTCTAGACAATGCGTAAAAGTTAAAACCCTTCTAAATAAGTGTGTTTTTCATGATTTGAATTCATTTTCTCCTTCTCATAAAAATAAAACTACTTGCTATCTTACTCAATAATTATTGGTTGATTAACAGTACTCTATTTTTACATTCCTCTTGCAATTAGAGGAGGAAGTACTTTACATATATAGCATATTCAATTTTGTGTAAGATCATTAAATGGATTATTCTATGGGCTCACGGCCCATATATAACAAGAACGATGAACTAAACCCTTCCTGGGTTTCTGAATTTGCCCCCTCAAATACCGCACGCCTGCAAGTGCCGTATTGCCTCCGTCCTGCGCATGGCTTCCTGGTCTTGAGCTTCCCCTCTTCTCTGTCAATTTTAGTTAACACGACAAGTTTCGATCTTCTGACTCCAAAACTCTACCAGTAGCTACAGAGAAGTTTGAGCTTTGGTATAAGAACAACAAACACGCGCAGATACCCTTTTTCCCCCCTCCAGCTACGCCTGAAGGGCACGATGATATCGGCCATTTCTTGGGTCCCCAAGGGGGCTTTAAAATCCCAACCCGTCATGGCCGACCCTCCTTCAAAGGAGGAGATGGAGAACTTAATTAACAGCGTTAACATGGAGAGGAGGTACTGCTCCCCCCCCCCCCCCGGGGCGGCAGTTCTGGTCCTCTATCTGTTCATCAATTTCTGTTTGTGCTTTAGTGATTGGTGGATTCAATTCAATGATTGCCCATGCTAATGCCGGTTGTTCTGTTTGGTTTTATTATGTTTTTTCTGTGCTTCATTTGTTAGTCTGTCTTCTGGTGTCTCATATATTTTCTTCCAGTTTTGGTTGTATTTTTTTTGGGACAATGGGATAGGACGAAAATAGTAAGAAATTAGTAACGTCCCTATTGGTTTCCGAATTTTTTTTCAGTCCTCATTTTCAAGTTTCATTCGCAAGTTTTTTTTCTCTTTTGACAGAAAAAAAAACTTGCGAATTTAAAGTTTCTAATCAGTTTTCATGTCAAATTCACTACAAATGCTTCTACCAAGGAAAAACACATTTTAAAAGATCTTATTCTTTACTTAATTTTTAGTTTGGCGAAATGTTGAGCTTCTTATGGACAAATGAAACAGAAGGAATTGGGATCCCTTCAATTCAATTGAGTTAATAGTGAAGTCCACAAACAAGAAAGCTTCTAAGTGGAAACAAAGTGATAGATATTTTGTAACATTTATTTTTTCTCTTTTTACCCATTTTTTGGCATCAGATTCCCTCATGACTTGAGAGAATTAATCTCTTCCAAACCACATATTCCTGCTTCTCTCCTCTTTGTATCTTTCTTCTTGCACTAGTACCAAAATTTCATTTATCATGAAGAGAACTTTTTTAAGATGGTGAAGAACCCATTTGGTCATACAGTCATAGTAGCTTGGAAGATGCATATCTCCTATAAATTTCTTAGGAACATACTTGAATTGATGTGTAACGTTTTAGATGTGGTGTATAACCTGATGTGCTTATAGAAGTTGTGTCTTGATGTTTGGTTTTTGGATGAAGAAGTTAACTATCATATATAAGTTACAAATACTTAAGATCCATTTGATTTATATAGTGGAGACAGTGAGAACGAAGATAATGATGAAGATATGGATGTTGGTCCAAGCAAACAGGATGATGAAGTTGCCCAAGCATTATCTGTGGCAGATGCGCTGGGAAAGACATCAGAAGAAAAATTTGATGATATAACTGCCGGCTTAAGGGAGCTTGACATGGAAAATTATGATGAAGAGGAAGAAGGTATGCTGGACTGATTTTGTTAAATTATTACAGAGCTGGTATGAGATGCTCTTTTGTTTTAAGCATGAGCAGTAATGGAGTTGCAATTTGCAAGGATAATGTGAAAGAGAAAGCATTGCTCTTTCTTCTATGCCTGTCCCTTTTGGGTGTTATATTAAACACAGCGTAATATACCTGATTCATAGTGTACGTATTATTCCTTGAATGAGTTGTATCTTCTGCTGAATATAGGAGTTGAGCTGTTTAGTTCAGGGATTGGTGATCTTTATTATCCTAGCAATGAACTGGACCCATATCTCATAGATCAAAGTGTAAGTGAAGAATACTTTAGTGCATTGCTTTCTATCTCTCATCACATGTCTTTTGTTATGCTCAAACATCACTGCACTTTACATAATTCAGGATGATGACTCAGAAGATTTGGAAGACATGACAATTAACCCAACAGACTCCATAATTGTTTGTACATGTAATGAGAATGAAATGAATCGTCTTGAGGTAACTAAATGCTGGCCATGAAATAATCTGCTCTTTCATCTCCCATCTCCCGTCTTCCTTATGAGATAGTAGATATATGGAGCACTAAATTGTCATTTCTATATTTGCTGGAAGGTTTGGATACTTGAGGACTCTAATTCTAGTGAGATAAACATGTATGTTCGCAATGAGATCATAATTTCAGCATTTCCGCTCTGCACAGCATGGTCAGATTTCCACCTTAAAGGGGAAGAAAGAGGTGAGACCTATGGACATTTTAATTGATTCTTAGTTTCTTACAGCATGCATATAGGTGCTTAGTTATTGCACTTTTGTGGTGCAAATGGTCTTTTCTTTTCATTCAGACAAGAAAATGAGAAGAAACACTCTTACTAATTAAGGGCCTCTTTTGTCTGCGGGCAAGAGGAGGTGAAATGGTAGAGGTTAGCAAACTCTTATTTATAATATAATATAATGCTAGGATTTTTTTAAATTAGAAGTCATTCTTCTCCTTTTTTAGGTAAGAAACTGCTTTTAGGGCCTATTGTGGTATACTGGAAACATTTGAGAGAAATGGGAATGGGCTTTAAAAGTAAGTTCTGTATGGTAATGAAAATAAATGGAATCTTGATATAATTGTTGTTTTATATCTGTATTAAATTGATGCGATGGAAGTTTCCACATAAGAAAAGACCAAAATGTCCCTAATTAGAAAATAATTTTATATCATGCATATATTTTTATAAAAAGAACAACCCGATGGCCAGAAAAGAAAAAAGAACTAGAAAACAATGTAAGTTAGAACACAGCCATCCAGCCCGTTGGTTGCCACTAGCCATTCTGTTGCTGGTTGGGACCAGTAGTTCCATTTTTGGTAAATCCCCTCCACCAGGAACCTGTGACTTCGTTGAGGACAATGGGGAAAAAAGGGTTCTAAGGAACCATCCAGCTTTCCATCAACACCCCCTAGGAACGTTGCTTTCATCGTTTTGATGGAAATAAACTTTTCTGGGAGACCATGTCGATGCATACCAATCAATTGTGAGTAGTTAAAGTAAAACTCCCAACTTTTTGTATGTCCTTTTGATCAAAGCCGCTGTATGCCATTAAATTTCTTTTGTCAACAATCAGATAAATTATTTATATGTTTGCATTGCCTGAAATCACCACAATACACATCAATTTATGCTCAAAACTCAAAAGCTTGACTTTACCCTAACTTTCTAATGATAATTACAATATTTTCACAGGTAGCTTCATAGCTGTTGGTTCAATGGATCCTTCCATAGAAATTTGGGACCTTGATGTCGTAAGTGGATTGTGCTTATCAATTCATTCACTTTGCTAAAACTCGGAGACTACTTTGCAGAGTCCCACAGAATTTTCTGTTGTTTTCAGGTTGATGATATAGAGCCATGTACAGTTTTAGGTGGCATGAAAAAGAGAAAAGGGAAGAAGAAGGTCTGTTTGAGATTTCTAATACGTATCCTCAATCACAATGAAATTTTATTAGTCGCCATGATTCTTGAAAACAGAACATGGCATTATAATTTATGTATATAAAAAGATATATAATGGGAATTTAGGTGAAAAAGGTGCCCTAAAGGGGTCACACTTCTGAGTATGGAAACTAATTGGTAATAGATAGTTGAGCAATACTGGCTCAGATACCTGAATCTTCAAATCTACCTTTTCCTGGTTTCATGGACCTTTTTGATAATCAGAATCCTGACACGAAAAGACTTTATTGGTTCTTTGTTGGTGCTTTTCAACTTTATAAAAGGACCTGTGGGCAGTAGTATCATTAGATGCAAATCAAAATAGATGAATTGATTTCATATGCAAGTGAGGCTCTATTCTTTAAACGCAGACATCTGCCGAATGTTCTTGTATTTTGTCAGGCTTTCTTATTTTAGTTTGGATGTTATACTTGTCCCAATCTAAGAAACGAGTTCTTGAGCATTAGATAAAAGATCTAATTGAATCTGTATTTTCTTTAAATCTTTTATATGTAAATTATAGTTTGGCCATTGGATTTTTTATTTTTTTTTTAAATGTCAGATTTCAATTCTGAGTGACCATATTTCTCTGGTTATTTAAGTTTTTTCCTTTGGTGGCAGAAACCTGATAAATACAAGGATGGCAGTCACACTGACGCAGTACTTTCTCTTGCTTGGAATGCGGAATACAAGTTTGTAAATTTATAATATAATCCTGCTTTTGTTCCTTTGTTTGGATGCCTTCTCTATAAAAGACTTCGTTTTTGGATCCCTCCACCTTCTCACCATGTTCCCAACAATAATAATACAGGAATGTACTTGCAAGTGCTAGTGCTGACAAGCAAGTGAAGATCTGGGATGTAGTTGCTGGGAAATGTGAAATTACAATGGAGCATCACTCAGACAAGGCAAGAGCCTAGAACTAAAATTGACTTGGTTCATTCTCTTGGCTCATTTTTTATTTATAATAGAGTTTTCACCTCTATATTCACATGTTGAACAATAGAAATTGTGAAATAATGGGTGGATGGTGGTGATATTTACCTCATAATCTTTAGATAAATCTTCTTTCAACATCTGGAGTGTTCTACAGGCTTCTTTAGATTCATATGATGGCTTGAATATGCGGATGTATCTAACAGTTTAATGAGACTTTCCTGGGGTTTTGATGGTTAAATTCTACATAGTTAAGGACAAAGAAATTTTTCTAATTTGCATTTACTCTATCTTCATGAATTACCTAATAAATATTGAAATTTATTTTTCCGTGACTGGCTTGGATGAGTTGGGTAAATAACTTTCCTGATGTCTTCCAAATTCACTCTGGTTCAACTGCCCTGTCAGGTTCAAGCAGTTGCTTGGAATCATTATGCACCACGAGTTCTTCTTAGTGGGTCTTTCGATCATACTGTAGTCATGGTAATGTTCTGATATCTTAATTTATTCCTATTTTGTCTAATGGTCATGCATGAAAATTTTATCATCTCATAGTTGTATATTCATGTGCGAAGAGAGAATGAAAGTTTGAAAGTCGTGCCTACATGTGGAGATTATTGACACATTTTGTCAAGAGTTTTAGCAAAATGTACATACAGCCTGTCTCTAATTTTGATGTCACAACATAGTCTGCGTCTCTCTCTCTCAATCAAGTTCTCTTGTAGTTATCTTTCCTTTTTGACATTTTCTTTCTTTGATTGATTTGTGTCGGAGAAACTAGAATGAATTGAATTTGAATGACTGGCTTTCTATTTCCTTATGAAATTAGAACCAATGTTTTCTTTGAAATTTCAAGTACCATTCAAAGTTCAAACTCATAACTTTATTGTTTTGTGCAATATTGTATCGTAATTAGTTGAACCATATTTGTCCGTATCATACTTTATTTTTATTTAAATCCTTTCCTTTAATGTTCCTCAATTATGTCATTTTGTGAAACTTGATTTCATACACTTGTGCTATTATATTTATCCATTACTTTCCGTATAAAGTGGACGTTATAATAATGATCCTTGATCAAATATGATGTTTCTGATGTTGTTACGCTTTGCAGAAGGATGGAAGGATTCCAACACATTCTGGCTTTAAGTGGTCAGTTGCAGCTGATGTAGAGAGCTTGGCTTGGGATCCACATGCGGAGCATTCATTTGTGGTTTGTTCTTTTTGAATTTCGTTCTTTCATTTTACTAGCTACACTGTTTCATGTAGTTATTATTTGACAACTAATAAATATAATGGAGATTGATTTTTTTTTTTTTCAAATTGATGTACTTTAATTTTATTATTTTTGGTTGGATTTTTTTCCCCAAAAAATAAGAAATTTGAGGAATCCTTACCCAAGATTTTATGTTAGGTGAGTCTGGAAGATGGCATTGTCAAGGGTTTTGATGTTCGAGCTGCCCAATCCAACTCAACATCTGAACCCACTTCTGTTTTTACTCTTCATGCTCATGATAAAGCTGCTACCTCAATATCCTATAATCGATCGGCAGCAAATGTATGTATCTTCAACGTCTTGGTCAGATTATTTTGTTCTCGAGCACTCTAGTCTAACTCTGCCCTCTTTGACATGGCTTGCAGCTTCTTGCGACTGCATCAACAGATAAATCGGTAAATGTGAAGTCATTTTATCAATATGGTGCATCCTGCATATTGTACATTGGAACATTTTATGACTAGCTACTATTTTATTTTAACAGGTTAAACTTTGGGATTTGTCAAACCAGCCATCTTGTATAGCATCTCATAATCCTAAAGTAGTAAGTTCTTCTGTTTCTTCCTCTCCAGTTCATGTATCTGAATGGCATTATGTTTTTGAAGTCAAGACCAACAGCACAAGCAGTACTGATAGACAATATATGAGGCATTCAACTGCAATTGAAGTGTCGTGTCGTGTGGTGTCTGATGTGCGAGCACTGGATACATATTGATCAGGATATAGACGCATTATTTGAGGGATAGTTGCTTTATGGCACTGATCTTTTTTTTTTTTTTTTTTTAAATATGTTGGTTTTTGTTAGGGAGCTATCTTCGCAATTTCTTTCTCGAAGGATGATCCTTTCTTATTGGCTATAGGAGGCGCCAAGGAAAAACTGCAAGTGAGTGTGTAAAGGCTGCTGTACTGTGGCTTGTTTTCTTGATAATCATTCATTAGTGAGCACAACTGATATACTTTGAAAATTTGCAGGTCTGGGACACCTTATCAGCTTCTGGTGTTTCTCAAAGGTATGGGACCTTGAGCAAGAATAAACCTCAAACTGGGTCTTGATTATGGATGAGCTAGTCAGTCATCTTCCTTAATCCTTGCCTCTCTGCAACATGACTGTCATCATGTTGCATGTACAAAAAAAGTTTTGAAACTTGCTGCAGAGATGACTTGAATCGTTTGCAGTATCTCCTTCTGTGGGATTTTTTTTTTTATTAACTTTTTTTTTCTCTGTGAGATTATCTAAGAGTGGATGTTGTGATTATGTTGTATGATGACTAGTTCTTCTGAGGCGATTCTTTCAGTTTTTCTTTCGCTTGTATGAAGCACATTGTTTGAAAATCTTGCATTGGTAATTGATGCATTGCCTAACTTTTGTCACAATCTTACTGTTAGTCAAGTTGATATGCAGCCCAAATGAAAGGGAAAACAAAGGAGAATGCTTTACACACACACACACTACTTACGGTACTTCATATATGAGACAGATAGATGCTTTTTGCGGTTCTCTTCATAAGTTTCAAATTTAGTTGATGCATTTTTTCCTATTTTATTTTTAATTATTTATTTTTTCTTCTTTGCTATACTCTTTCCTATCACATTTCTTAACATATTCTCTTTCATCTTTTTTCTCATTTATTATGTGAGCATATTTGAGAACAAAAGTATGTTTCTAACTTATTACTTTGAACTGATTTTAACTAATAGTTTGTTACTTGTGAATTAGTTATTTAAATTCTATAATATAGATCAGAGAGAATAACTGATTTGTGAATATTAAAGAAATTCATTAAATTATTTATTTATAATAAATTTATGTTATCTTTCTGGAAATATCTTTGTTAGTCATGTGTATTAGAATGAAAACTTTTTAATTTGTGTAATCACCATGTGGACTGTTTTGGGTGAAAAATAAATAAATATAAGTGACAAAGTAGATCAATTTTTATATTTAGAATCAGAAGTAATATGTATGATGAGGATATGCACCTTTCTATTGGAGATCTGTTTGACGTGCTATTATGGGTATATCCATATATCCCAACAGGAAAGGAAGGATGCATTCAGCAACTATGAATGACCTACTGATTCTGAATGTATACTGTAAATTAGAGCGCACATATTGTCACAGAACAACACTGGACCAATTTTTTTAATGATTTAATTATAGGAATATACAGAAATGATACTCTAAGAGTTAGAACAAACATTAGAAAAATCAAAATTCAAAACATTGTACGGTGACCCTCTCCATCCCCTTTTTCAGTTATAGATCCTAACTGGTGGCAAGACAATACAAACATGTTTCAAAAATGCTGAACTTTGTTGTTGGGTTTAATATCTACTAGTTTCTTTGGTCGAAAAGAAAATCTACTGGCAGAATCTCTTGGTCGTTCATGTGCAAAACAACACGCAAAGGCTGTGACTGCCTGAAATTCAATTACAACGGCAAGGTATAACGTAGGAGTTTTTCAAAAGGATGTGCTTGTCACCTGATTCGACCAACTTTCATCTTTCACAGCTAACAACTCAGCGGGTATTTGGCAATTGTTCAAAAAGTGTTTTTGGATCTCAAACCATGATTTGGTTCCAAAAGTATCCAAACATCTCAATTTTTGACAAAATCACAGTTTGGGTCAAAACCGTGGTTTTGGAGAAAGCGAAAAAATGTTGCTTTTGGAACTCAAAAACTGGTCGTTGGAGAGCTTGGATCTTGTAGAGCCGCCTATTGTCCCTCCTTACAAGAGAGCCCTTGAGTTGAAAAAGGCCTCCACTCAGAGAATCCCACAACTTGATGATAGTCCAAGCTTCTAACCGTTCATATTTATTTAATTTTGTAAAAAAATGTTGGGACATTTCATATTTATAATCTTTAAGGTGAAATAATATGTTTCTGTTAGCAAAAAATCATTTTTTCCAAAAACATTTTTAATCTTATATTTTATAAATATATACACATACTAACAATTAATTATATTTTTTTATGTTTCATTTATTATAAGCAACTTTGTACTCTATTACGTAGGTCACAAAATTAGTTAAAGATAATAAATGGGTAGAAATTGCAATTTTTTTCTTCCAAATACCCTTATTTATAAAGGAGAGAGAGTATAAAAAGAGAATAAAAAATTATTATAATAAAGAGAACTGCAAAAGAGAGACAATGTGTGATGGAGAGAGGTGATAATTTGAAAAATAAGATAAGAAATATATTCAATATTAAAATAAGTAATTAATGGGATAAAATAGAAAATTTGACACAAAAATTTAAGACAACTTGCAAATATTACTTATATTTAGGGGCAAGAGAGAGATGGTAGTTGTTGTTTATAAAAAGAGAAGGAAAGAGTACTTCAAATGAAAATAATAATAATAATAAATCCATCTTTTATATAATTATCATATTAATTTATACACTTTTTGGTAATTTATATTTAAAAAAATGTTTCTAATAACGACTATCTAAACATTCTTACTTTATCAAAATCACCTTTTTCTTTTTAAACAAACTCTATTCTTCTAAAATCTATTCTCAAAATCACTTTTTTCCTGTAAGTTTTTTTCCTTAAATTATGGTTTGGATTTATCCAAATACCTATAAGCAAACAAAGGCTTTTAGATCCAACATGCATTTAAAAAAGGTGCAACTTTTTCGTTGTAAGTGAGGAAATCTGTACATGGCGAACGTCGGAGGTACAGAGGAAGGGCGAACAGAGGAAGGGAGAGACTTGCTATCTCGCAGCAAAAAAAGGTACGAATGAAGGAGGATGGAACCGAAGGGGATGATGAAATGTCTGAGGATCAGGCTGAACCTGTTTCGTGTAGAGATAAGGTCCTCAATCTTGAGGAGAAAGCAAAACGTGCTACGGAGAGAGGAAGTAAGGCGATGGATGTAGCGTGCCAAGATTGTATTGACAAGCTCAAGGGCTATTTCGCTGACTCCATAGAACATCATGATCATACGAACGAAAAAGTGGCAACAGAAGAAAGAAGGATGAGGCGCCCGACCTTTCAGGTTACCCAAGAAGAATATGAAGCCTGGTGTGCCCCATGGAGGAAGTCGCTTATCCTGAAACCTTTGGGAGTAAGGATACCGTAATTTAAGATGAGACAGAAACTAGCTTATATCTGGAAACTGGAAAATTCGTTCAAACTTCTTGACTTAGAGAATGATTATTTTATAGCATCCTTTTTTTTTGGTGAACTTTTATAGCATCCTCTGAAACGGAAGAGGATTTGAATTATGTGTATTAGGAAGGGCCCAGGATGATAGCTGACCATTACTTATTGGTTCAATAGTGGAGGCTCAACTTCGACCCATGGAACGCAGAGAGCCAGACGAAGATAGTAGTGTGGGTGCGGATTAGGACATGTCCTGTGGAATTCTATAATTGTGAATCTATTAGCAGGCTGGGAAACATGATAGGAAGGACGTTGAAAGTGGATTTGGCTACGTCAATGAGCTAGCGAGGACGGTTTGCTTGGGTATGTGTAGAACTGGATTTACAGCTTGAACTGCTCCCCACCGTGCATGTTTTTGGACGTGAGCTTCTCCTGAAATATGAAGGATTACACCTGGTGTGTTTTCATTGTGGCATTTACAGCCCACTATCGTGACACTTGCTCAGAGCTTGCACAAACAGAAAAAGAGACTGGACAACCTGAAGATGCATCACGTCAGCAGAAGACCTGAGGCTGAAGACGCTTTGGCAGCAGAGAGAAGAATTGCGAGAACGAAAAGGTGAGGACCAGAAAAGAACTAGGGAGGAGGAGACTACACCACAAAGGAATTCCGGTGGCCTGAACGGAGGAGGCGAAGCATTAGAGGTGAAATTTGGGCCGGCAAATTTGGTCAAATGCCAAATTTGGAAACGTTTTCTTGTAGCGGAGTCTTCGGGAGGTAGATCTGGAGTCACGAATAATGGGGATCGCGCAATAGATGGAAGGGATAAGAATCCCCAAGATACTAGGATTCAAAACGGCAGGAAGAGACAAGAGAATCAATGACCTTCTCGGGATTTAGCATTGTTGGAGGAAAACAACAGGCCAGGGGCAAGATTTATGCCCCAAAAAATAGGGGCATTAAACGGTATAACTGGCAAGGAAACTTTTTTAAAAGGTAGCACTGATAAAATGGAAAAAGAGCAAGCCAGGAAATTTGGCAAGACCGTTACTAATGATCGAAAATGGGTACAGGTTAAATCATCCAGAAGAGGTTGACTGGAAAAGAAAATAGATCGGGGCAGCTAATTATTAATGAGCCTGTTAAGCCAGTCCAGTTGTTAGTGGCAAGCCAGGGGGTCTCAATAAATAATCCTTTTGCTGTACTAAAAGATATGGATCATCAGGATGCCATGTCATTAATATCTCAAGAAGAAAACCATGAGAATTCCTCCACATCTGGGCCACGTGAAAAAAAGTACATTAGAAGCTGTGGTTACCCAAACCCAAGAGATGACAGAGGTGCAGAAACTGATAGAATGATCGTACACAGGGACACGGAGATGATTGCGGGCCCTACAGCCCACCCCTCTCAAAATGCTTTTTAATGGATGTGTTATTTTGGAATAGTGGAAGGAGTGGGGCAAAGTCCTCCCCCGGTTTGGTCTGAGAAATAGTCTCAAAACACTGGATTTTGTAGCTATTTTGGAAACAAGAACTAGTGGGGAGCGAGCTAAAGACATAGCCAAGAAGCTTGGCTTTCCCCATGTCAAGCTCGTAGATGCTCATGGGTTTAGTGGCAGCCTTTGGGCTGTTTGGAAGTAGAACTAGGAAAACAAGCTGATCTGGCCCTGCAGGCCCGGTCCTGCAGGGCTTTCGGGCTTAAAAAGACTGATCCTATAGGACTAAAATGTCAAAAATACTCTAATTTGCTAGGCCTGGCCCTTAAGCAAACAGTTTCAAAACCGGTCCGCGGGCTTTTGGCCTATTTAATAAAAAAATTTATTTTTCATATTTTTCATATGTTTTATTAAAAAAAAATTAATAAAATCACTAGTAAAAGACATAAATATGAATAAAATTAAGTCACAAATATAAAAGATCATTATATCTAAATGTTCATCAACATACAAAAAATCTAAAACATTCATTAGACATAACAAGTCAATGACATTAACACCCAAAAGTTTCATTAAAAATAGACAAATGTTTTCACTAAAAAAAAATAGACAAACACTATCATCACTTTCATTAATTGTAAGAATATTTGATTGTACTTCACTAGTAATAGACTCTTCTTAACTTCTAAAAATATCGATTTCTCAAGCTTTAATTGTGAAAATCACTTTGCTGCACAATCTCATGGGAAGTTTGAAATATTTTAGCACTTTAGATTGATCCATAGTATGCTTTTAATGAGCTAACTATGTTATTTTTTTTTTCCTTTTGTTTAGGATGGTCTTCTTTAGCTTTATTTAACTCGCTTGTCTATCTCTATTTAAATATACAGTACAAATTATGATATAATCACTATAGAAAAAATGTTAACTTATTTATTAAAATTTTATAACATATATACAAATTGACACGTATCTGTTGGTTCAATCATAAAATTTTTTGTTTTAATATGAGAAATATATTTTGTTTATTTTAATATATAACTATTAGTTCAACTAAATACAAATTTGAAATTTGATTTAAGATATGGAGAATATATTTTTATTTACTTTAATATCATTAGAGATTGAGGTGGGAGCTAAGAGTGAGTGAAAAACTAAAAGTGAAACTTAGAGAGAAAGAGTATGTAAAATGTTAGGGATTTAGGTTAGGGTTAAGAAAAAAATATAAATTAAAAAAATTATTGTTGGCGGGTTTAAACAGGCCGGCCCATTGTCTTACTGGGCCAACCTTTTTATTTTCGAGCCTTACAGGGTTTGTCCTTTTAAGTTCAAATTCCCTTTGAAGACCTCAAATTATAAGCCCGGTCCTCAACTTAAACAGGCTTAAACAGGCCAGTCTGACAGACTCGGCTTATTTTCCGGGCTCTATTTGAAAGAATGGAGAGTGAAAATTCGATGTACTGGGAACTCATGACCATTTTATTTATCTAAGCATTAATGATGGCCATCGTTTGTCGTTTCTCACAGTGGTTTACACAAACCCAAATCCTGTCAAGAGACGTGCGGCTTGGCAAGCTTTGAGAGAGATAATAGGTACAGTTAATGGTGCTTGGTATATAGGGGGAGATTTCAATGGGACCTTAGTACAGGACAAGCGGTGCTCCCCTTCTCTAAACAGTAGACACGTGGATCGAGAGCTTATCTCATTGGTCAAGGACATGGGGATCATTGATCTCGGATGAGTTGGGCCATACTATACATGGAAGCATGGGGAGAGCGAGAGTCAAATTGACAAGAGTCTTCGGTAACTCCGACTTCTGTGACCAGCACCCAAACATGACTGTTTTCCACCTGCCGTTCTTCCGATTAGGCCACCGGCCACTCCTCCTTAAAACCTCAACGATTGGAAACAGGACCAAGCTATGTGACAAACCATTTGGATTCGTGGCCTTAGGGGTGCTCCATGAAAACTTCAACGAATTTGTGACAAAAAGTTGGAACAATAATAGTGAGTGGCGGACCAACATGGAGAACTTTCAAAAAGAAATGAAAGAGTGGAGCTACAAGGTTTTCGGACATTTGGATTGGAAGGAAACAAAAACAAAAGGTTAAGTAAAAAGCAAAGATAATTAGGAAAACAAAAACGAGAGGTTCTCTTCAGGTATAATTAAGAGAACAATTCAGGATAATCAATAAATTAGATCAAAAGAAAGTCAGTGAGATAGTAGAAATAATAAGTTTAATTATCTACATAAAATATGAGAAACCCTCAAGTTCAATAACATTTAAACCATTAAAACACTTATAATGGTATAAGACTAGTTAATTAAATTCATTAAACTAATAACAAATGATTCAAATTAATTCTGAAAATTATGTTTAAAATTATCTAATTGAATAATTAAACAATTAACCTACTTAACTAAACAATCAAGAGGTAAAGGAATCTAAATTTGCAATTCAAGCCACATTGATAATTAGAGTCATAATAAAGACTCAATTATAAATTTAACCTGAATGTTCATAGATATAGATTTCAGCAAATATCCTAGCACAAATATAATTCAAATATCAATCTAATCCAAGGATAAAAATAATAACAATCTAGAATTAATTTGTTTTATAGAAGTATAACTCATAATTATTTAAAACTAAATAATCTCAAGCTATTGAACTAAAAAGATAAATGCAATCATTCTCTTATAATCTTCAAGTGATAGCCCAAGACTTTAGCTTCCTCCACACTCCTCCCAAATTGTCTCTTAAGCAAGCTCAAACTCCCCTAGATAGCGTGAAATTGATGGAATAATAAAAGATGAGTGAGAACTGAATAAATAGAATGAAGATTAATGAGTAGAGAGATAAGTAGCTGTCCCTTCTTATGAGAGAATGCTTTTTTTTTTTTTTATAGGAGCAAGAAGTGGCTTTTAGATATAAGAATTAAGTCCATGTAAATTTAGTCATTGGATTGTGTTTCAACTCTAAGAAATAATTTTGCACTTTTGGATTTTCTATTTTGTTCTTCCCTGACCTACAAGAATTCAAGTGTATCTATTAATGTAGATTATATTCAAATATAATATAATCCATATCAAAATTAAAGATTAGATATGCACAAAAAAATAAGATAAGGCGTTAAAAAATTTCTAAAAACCAACTTTCCAAATACATGAGAATTGAATTCAAAGAAATAGGAAATATTAATTTCAAATCAAAAATAAGAAATCACAAAATATTCATATTTTCAATCCAAAATCTGTATTTTAGTGAAAAATCCTAAAATCAATCAATTAATCTAATAATATATGAAACATCTCTTTAAGCTTAAGATATTATTCAAATCCAAGATTAATGTAAGATAAACTATATAAAAATTGAGTTTTATTACTAATCCTCCAGTTCAGAAAAAGAAGGTCCAGTTATTCTATATATATAATTCCCAAGACTTTTTCTTCTTATTTTCTAGTTGGAATTCTGCAAATAGCCATGGTGACCCTATATTAACATTTTATGAAGAAGTCATCGTTACTGACAGGTGGATATGCTATTCCTTTAGTCGGCTGCATGTTTAGCGTGACCAAGTCGGCTGTAATTAAATGAAACTAGTCCATGAAAGTGCTTCCATATACGTTATTTTGGTTTTGTTCCTTAGATTAATTCACTGCCCTAATATTTGCAGGTTTATCTGTTCATTTCCCTACAGAGGATTTTTTGATGCCGTAGTCCTGAAGCAATAAAAGGGGCAATCAAAGTCATCTCTTGCTCAAATGCTGGAAGTTCCGATGGTAGCATAAAGAAGGAAACAAATCCATTTTCACCCACTCTCCAATTTGGGGATATAATTTCCGAAGAGAAGTTGAAAAAAGAGCCTCTTGGGTGCATGAATCTGCAGGAATGGTGGGGCAATATTCTGTGAAGACAAAGCAATCACTGCACTTTGCGGCACTAGAGCCATATGGATGACTTCCTACAACAAAAGAAAACGCATTGCGAGCCAGTTGCTAGATGCAATTCTAATGCAAACAGAGGAGAATTTGGGGGAGGGTTACTGAAACACAAAGGAAGAGGTAGGAGGAAACTGAACCGAGATGACTGGGAGGAGGAGAGACAGAATATAACAGGGGGATTTGGCAGAGAAATGGAGAGGTAAGACCTGGAGGGGGAATATGAAGAACTTGATAGGGATAGGGAGGGAAAAGAGACAGAAAATGAGGGTGATAGAGACTAGGTAAACCATGTCAAAATTCATTTCATTATCATCCAAAGTGCCATCTATGTCCTCAAATGGATATTGGTAAACTCACGACAAGGTGGTCTACCATGCCAATCACCATTAACTCCACAAGATTGACCAGTCCTAAGAGAGGCAACCCCAGATTGATTAGGGACGGGGATTGCTCACTTCTAAAGCCAGAGTCTCTTCTACCTATTGGTCTGTCTTTCTAGTAACGCCTCACTCACCTTTCCTGTATTTTGTCTGTGCCAACTGAATTGAGCTCATGAGTATTTCCAATTTGCCATTCAATATGTATGTAATCAATCATAGTGACGAATTGAATGGTGCATCATGCTCAAATGAAAGCTATTCATGATTGACAAATTCTTGCACTACTAGAAGCAAGCATAGAAAATCATGTAACTGGAGCTTTATCACTTGTTGCATTGAGTTAAAGTTGAACAATTGTTATTCATCAATTAATGGTTAACTTATTTGTATCTAACTGGCCCGTATTTTTATATGTAAAATTTGTGGCAGGAAAAGTTTCTACGTGGGTTACGCCATGAACATTCTCAGTTAGCGTTCTCTCAGCCAACAACGGCGGGAATGGCATTAGCATCAAGCTACACTGGCACTGGATAATTCTTGGTGTATAGAACCAATAACACGGGGTCATAAAATTTTGATTACTTGGGGAAGCATGGACGTAATTATTGCGTGATGTTAATTATGGTGCTGATTTACAGACAAAACCTTGGATAGTTTTGAGGGATTTTTTTTTTCATTAAAATTTTTCCTATAAGATATTATCTGAGAACGGATGTTGTGATACCTATTGGAAGCCTCTTCACTATTGTATTTTGTATCGTTACTAGTTTAGAGGCGTTTCTCAGTTTTTCTCACTTGAATGAAGCATATTTTTTGAAATCTTGCATCCGTGGGGGAGACAATGTTTTATCCTCATGGACTTTCGTGAGCTTTCTCCATTAGAGGAGTGATCAGTGATAACTATGATGCAATGTCTTTCAGAGCTTGGAAAAGTCAGGCGCATGCCTAAATTTTATAACAATCTTATTGTCATTGAGTAAGATATGCCTAAACATTTTCTTACCGTCATGACGCAGTAAATTCCTTCATCTACGGGGAGACTTCATCTTTGGAATACACTTTTACCCATAGATCAATGATAGTTAACTATATCAAGTAACATTATGTTCAAGAGAACCGACTAGATATTATCAAGACTATTTGCACCAAAATTATATCATCCGCAGCGATGATAAACAAAAATGATACATTTGAATCATACTTCAAGCCTCAAAGACGAACAAGACAAAATTAAGAGAATGCCATCGAACACAGGAAAACAAAATCAGTATTTTCAGAATCACTCTTCCATTGGACGGTTTTCCTCAGCTTGCTGTTGTGAAACTTGAACTTTGATCTTTGGTAAGGTAAGAGAAGGATCCTGTAGAAGCACAGATGGAGCTTTGACCAAATTGATGCCCTGCTCCAACTCCCTTGCAGCCTCCTTGAGCAGCTTAGCCTTGTTGCCTTTCATCCTATAAGAAAATCCAAAAGAAAGTCAGCCAAAGGAAAAGGTTCAAAAGCACTTCAATACTCTGTATGGTTCAAAACATAAAAATCAAATCTTTGAAAGGGTTTGGTCCCCCCCCCCCAAAGCTTCATTTCGGATTTGTCTAATCATTAAATGTATTTTTACCCCTAATTAATTATGTCTCTCTCATTTCTTTTTTCCACTCATTCTCTCTCCCACTTATGCTGTCCATAAATAAAAGAGTGTTTTAGGAAAATAAGTTGCATCTTTCATATATTTACTGTTTTTAACCAATTCTAACCAACCTTTTGAATTACATAATTTAGTTACTTGATGTTTATATTTTTAACCAGGGGGAGTATAAAATAACAGTAAATCAAGCACTTACCTATTCTTGTGATGTCTCTCCTCCCTGCTAACTCTGATCTTATCAATCTTTGGAATAGCCTTGAGGACATCTTCGGCCAGATTCCGATCATATCTTTCAGGTCTGTTCCGCTTTCTCTCAAACTCGAAGGTTGAATCCTAAGGAAACAAATAATAGAGCTGAAGTTTCTAGGAACCAGAGACATAATATGCCAACAAGATAGTTGGGAAAGCATGCAGGTTTTACCTGTGTCATATCCTTTCCATGCAATCGACGATATGCCTTGGTCCATTTTACTTTACGAGGATTCCTCTTCATTTTAAAGTTCTTGTGGCATTTAGATCGACAAAATCGAAAAATCTGGGAAGGGACAAGCAGCCGCTAGTCAGTAACTCAATGCCGAAGCAACATGTGCTATGTAAATTTAGCCTATGTTGGCACCTTTTTTTTTTTTGGTCTTTATTTAGTAAAGACTTGTGGCTTATTAACTTTATTGATACAGACTCAACCATCATTTTTCACATGTATGTGATCAACATAATCAATTCAAACAGGAGACATAAATCTAACATGTCTTTTGCATTTGCAAAGAGAACCAATTAGACAGCCAATTTGCCCTGGTATTCAGTGAGGAACCAGGTACACGTTATGCCCAGAAGTGAATGGAAAAATGCTCATGCTTCTCAAAGCTGAAAGGGTTACAAATTTAGAAAGTAGCTATCTATTAAGAAAGTCGATTTGAAATAAGCATCCACAATCAACTGATCCAACAAACCAGTCAATTCAAACAACTTTCAATACCTTTAAAACCAAATGGAGGAGTAGATATACACGAGAGACATCTAAAATAAAATTAGGAGAACGTGAAAAGTATACCTTAGCATCATTACGAACAAACTGAATTCCATGTCCAGGGTACATGGTCGAAGAGCAAAACCAGCATTTCTCCAATCTCATTGTGCCCCGAGACTAGAGAAACACTTCTACTGAATGACAGCGATCTGAAATACAAGAATAATAAGCCATAAAAAAGGTAAAGAGAGAAAACACATTTATATATCAATTGCTATCAGCAACTTATGACAACTATTAGCCGCAAACAAGGGCCAGGCTGGGGACAAGTTCACTCACCCTGACAAGTATGTCAGTGAAACCGGTCCTAAAGGGATACAATTGGGCTAAACAGGGTGGGCAGCTCGCCGGGTTTAATTTTTAAACTTTCCTTGCAAAAATTTTGCACCTTTATTTTCCAGTTGTCTGGACCAAAAACATGTTGTAAATGCAATTGGAGACTGAACCAAAAAAACTGAAACTTTTTGAAAACAACAGATAGTTTGCTTCCTTGAACCAAATATAAGCAATTTTCCGAAGTACTAATACTAAAGCAATTCACAGATAGATTATATATCAAAATCACATTGCTTCTGTATGTATTTCCGATTTTCAACAGTTAAAAAAAAAAAAAAAAGGAGGAGCCAAATGATATTCAAATTACTTCTGTACATAATCCGTATATATCTATATATTGTACCTCAGATTTTCGGCAACAAATCAAATCAACTACAACGAATTAGGGGCAAAATGGCTGCATCAAGAACTGTTTCAAAACCTTTTTGCAGAGTATTACGAAAGAGTGGGAAGGACAGAACTGTATTAGGAGATGACATCCGAAGATTACCTCTTCCTTCTCGACGACGGCGAGATTAAAGCGGCGCCGACGACCTTGTACGGTAGAGACTGTAGGAAGAGGCTGGGTGTGGAGACGCTAGCTTCCAATGAATTTCGGGGAAGGTGCGCCTTTCAGTAGCCTGTTGAATTCTGCAGCCTTGCACTAAACGGCAGCGTATTATAGAATTTCTCAATTAAAATATTTTTTATTATATTTAAAGTGGGTTGAATTTTACTCCCTATCATTTTAAGTTTAAAATATTTAGAATTTAAAAATTAGATTATGTTTTAATTTTCTAACATTTTAGCAATTAAAAATATAACTAAAAAAATTAATATTGATATTGGAGATCTTTAACTCTTCAAGTCAACAAATAAAATATGATAGTTCTTCTCCATTCTCTGATTCTTGATTCGTGTGGGAAAAAAGCTTCTGCTCGGTGAATTATTATATCTGGTTCAGCTAAACAACCCAAACAGTGCCTTCTCTGAAAGCAAGATTTGACTAGAACCAGATTAATCTTCGATGCTCTAAAGTGATACACGATGATGTTCCTTTGTTAGGCCAAGCTTCGTCAAATTGTCACGATGGGGTTCTCTCCTCTTTATGTTGCAGCTTGTTCTACTATCTTCTAAAATGGCTACATGAACTGATGTTCAAGGCATGTATCTCTCAGACACAGGTTTCTAGTGACAATATGACTTTACATAAGCATCACCGCGTTTGGGCTGCTTGTCACAAAATCTCTTGGCTTGGGATTTAGCAACTCTGGCAACGGACATGCTTATCAAGGTGAAAGTCATAAATGCAAAACTGGTTGCTTTACAAGGAGGCGTCCTCCCAATGAGCCTCATGATCATATTCAGGATTCTAGCGAAGCTTATGCCAAAAAGCTCCACACATGTGTATGGTTATGTCGGAGATCTTTAAGCTCATCAACAGCCACTTAGAGGTCTATCTTGTAGTGCTGCTTCGGTCTAATATTTTGGAGTCGTTTTATTTTTTTGTTTGTTGTGTTCTTGTTATCAGCATCTTCCATTGGTACGGGTTTTGATGTGTCTTGTGGAGGTAAAATAGTTCTTTATGGGTGACATGCTTTGTGTATCATAATACCCAACAACATTTCAATACCCCTTGCTTTGGCTTCCTCTAAGGTTCTGAACAATCTTTCACCTTCAGAAGATCCTTGATCAACAACACTTCCAATCTGGTTATATAAGGCAGCTAGTATGTTGGTGCATGATAGACGTTTGGTGTGGATTCTATTTTGCTAGGCTGACTTTGGTTTAGGTTTGTACAGGTAAACTGCTGCTTGGTTTGTTGTGGATGTTGGGTTCCTTAAGTTTCAGTTAAGGCTACTGTGTTTCTTTTTTCTCTTTTTTTCTTATTTTGTTATCTTTTATTTTATGTTAGGCCGACCTCTATCTACTGATTGTTTAGGCTTTGCTCAAATAATCTTTCCAAAGCAAATAACAGGCTAACCTTTTTATCTGTCTCTTTTTATCTTTAAATAATATTGCCTTTTAAAAAAATTATGATAAAACAAAATCGTATTGAAAAATAATCTTTTTTGTGTAATTAATCCTTATGCAAAATCCTAATGCCTTTTTAGGTTTAAAAAAAATGCTATCTTCTCTACCAAAGCAAAAGGCAGTTATAATTATAGTAATAAAAATAAAATATTATTCAATATTTTGACTAGACACCGTGTAATTTAGAACAATTTTTTTTTAAAAGACGTCTTATGCAAGCACAAGCCTTACAACGGCTTAGTTTCAGAATCGGCGGGACTATAATGAAATGTAATAATAAAAAAAATGTAATGGAGTGATGACTACAAAACATTTGTTTGGTACGTCATTAAAGAATTCTGAAATGAAATTATCCTTCCTCTAAAAATAAAAATAAATGTGAGGTGATTTTTGTTTTAATGAAATTGAATAATAATTCTCAAAGTAAGAAAATACAAGAGAACAAGAACTTATCTTTTATCAACCTCCACCTGTTGAGTAAGAGGGGGAAGGTGATCAAAAAAGCCAAAAGTTTTCTTCTAACCTATGAAATTCGCTAGTCTATTTACAGCAATATCTTCTCCAAGTATATGTGAAACTATGACCTGCTAGTTGTTACTAGTTAACAATCTATCATCATCAATAACATCTTTGAAAGGATTTTTTTTTAAACATTCTATTAAGTGCAAAAATGGAGAGTATAAATGTCTAAATGTTGATTATACGATCTTCCACTTATAAAAAGAGCATTCATGACCCTTAAGCCATAAAGGGTTTGACACCACAGTTTTCTACCAACAATTGCTGCATTTATGAAATGTAGGCCAATAATGATTTTATTTCCATTAACGTTAATAATAAAAGTAATGAAAAAGAATTGTTTGTCATATAGAATCTCTCCATGTCTGCTATAGATTTCATCAAAATAAATGTGGTATTAGCTGAATCAATTCTGTTTGCCAAATAGGCTGCTTCTGATACATTGTTTAGAAATTGTGGTTTTTCTTCTGCTGGTATCGGATAGTTGGTACTTATAAAAAAAAAAAACCGAAGAAAAAGTGTTGTCCTAAGATCAAGAATCAAGAATAGAGTTTAATGGTATTCGTTTTCTGTCCTGAGATTTAAAAAAAAAAAAGATTATCACGAAAAGAAATTTAAAATGACTAAATCTCAAATAAAGAATTCCTAAAAAATGTATTATTATTTATAAATCTAGCATTGTCACTATCAAACAAAGTTTAGAATAAAGTAATTTTAAATTTCTTTTTACAGTATTCTCCCTCCGTATCATCTCAGACTTGATGTTTTTTTTAAAAAAATCAAACCTCCCACTAAATCATAGTTTTTTTGGTTTTTTTTTTTGCATATTAAAATATTCACATTTGGTTGGTGGATGGAATTTTACGCCCACACATATATATGCTTATATTTTATCATAGTTTTTCAATTTGAATTTTTTTAAAAAATATAATTATTTTATTGCAAATAGGAACTTCATAATAGAGGATAAGTTAGAATAAAAAATAGAAAGAATTTGGAGGTTTGGAAAAAGTGTGAATATTCTAGAATGATTATGTTACAACTAGGTTTGAAACCAGAAAGTACAAGGGTACAAAGCAAAACAATGATAAAACTATAGCATATAAATTTGTATGCTGCAACGAAGATATCCAAGGGAAAAAAAAAAAAAAAGGACACAGAGGACCTACTCTTCTAAGAGTCAAGTTACATACTCTTCTAATAGTTTATACTACCTCGCTCCGGTCTTTGTTGACTAAGTTGATTAAATTAAAAAAAAATTAGTTAAATTAATTATTTATAATAAATAAGTATTATCTTTCTTAAAATATCCTTACTAATCAACTACATTAGATAGAACTACTATCATTATAAGAACTATTTTGTGAAAAAATAAATAAATATAAGAGATAAAATAAAATGAAGTATTATATTTATGATCAAAATAAAAATCAAATAAATTTTTATATTAAGGACTGCAGGCAGTATAAGTAATTTTTTAACCATTATTTCCAATACGAGGTAAGTATCAAAAATTGCTTATAAGCACCTAACAGGTGCTAAATTTGATGACCACAATCCCCGCCTCCACATCCAAGCAACAATGAACTTATTGGTATGTCAAAGAAATTTCTCACTCGACGCTTGAAACACATGTTGGATATGCTCGGATAAAATGCGTGCACAACAACTTCGCTGTCTAAAAAGAAGTTTCAACAATTTACACACCAAATTCCAAACTTCATATGGACACAAGAACGGATTAAAAATGCGTATTGGGAAAATGCTAAAATGCTAATTAATTAACAAACACAAGAATCGCTACCCTGACAATAATTGATACATTCTATTCTGAGTTATGTGTGGTCGATGGCTTGGCTATTCAATGAACCATCAAGGTTCAGCATTGAATCCTTTCAAAAAAAATGACAAAAAAAAAAAACTTCTTGAATGCGAAAAAAAATAAACACAGAGTCATATGGCACAATGATTGGCAGTTAACATATCCTCAAAAGTATGGCTTAACGATAAATACTTCAAAATTACAAATGGCGATCCATACTTCTGAAACAAATCATGCAGACATTCATTAATTCATTAAATGACTATAAGGAGCTCGGAAACTGATTAGGGAAAAAATGTAAAAATCACTATGAGGTTTTAAGGAATAAGAGTAATTACTAAAAAGTTTCAATAATAAGCAAGTAGCATGGACTTATTGTCATTACATGCTCGTCATTTGTTGTGGAATTTTTTAATGTTTACATTTTTTTTTTTAGAACTCGGCGATTTTCTTTTGAAAGAAAACCACCATTATTATATCTAATGTAGCAGCAGGTGGGCATGTTTGCTCTTGAGTTCTTTTATAACTCAAAGCTACCTGATGGACTACTCAACAGGAGGTTCTCTAACAAGTCATGAGAGGCTATTTTACACATCATGAATATGAAGTTCAGCAATCCAATTCTTCTGTTAGCATACATATGCTCCCAAATCAATAATTTGAAGAGTGAGGATAAACATGTAGGGAATACCCTTTCTGAATCAAACAAAGAAGATCGTTCAAGATGCAGAAAGCAAACCAGGGACCGAAGGGGATGATGGAAAAGATGAAGTAAACAAAGAAGACCTTTCTAATTCATTGGTGACCGCAGCAAACAAACACAAATGCATGCGCATGCTCACGAGCCCACCAACCGCCCGGAAAATGGCCAAAAAAAATAGCTACTAGATTTTAAAATAATAAATAAGCAATTTTAATATGTCAAAATTATTACAAAAATAATCATCATAACTTTTTGTCTTTTTAAAATCTAAAAATTATTTTTCGTCATTTTTTCCATATTTATTTTGGTTTCACGAATCTCCCATGACTAAAGGACCTTATGGAATCTTTTCTCTTTATCATCATCTTCCTTAAAATAATCATCACTGTTAATTACATCTACGGCTTAAAAGAATATGTCATACTCCCAATGTGCCACCGCCATCATGCCCTGATCAGTTATCCCCTATGTTAGCCTGCATGTCACGACTCTCTCACAGTCTCACTTTTATATTAATTATTTTTAAAAATACGTGCTCCTATTCCTTCTCTCTGTCATGTATTAGCATTACTTTACTTTTATCAACCCTCTCCCTCTCTTTCAATTAACAGCACCACACCTCCTTCCCCTCCGTCAGTCTCTCACATTTATTTTCCTTCATCATCAAATAAACTTAAAGTTCTTGTCGAAAAGAAAAGCTAAATAAGAAATAAATAAAATATTATATTTTTTCATAATATCTATATTTAATTCTATTTTTTCAATTTCTTTTTCAATTCATGCCTTTCATTCACGACATATGTTCTTTTTTTTTTTTGTACAATATCAACATTGAAGTCTAATCATTTTCATCCATTCAGGGTGTGCGTGCTCTCAATTTTTTTCATGCCTTCTATTCATAAATATATGTTCTTGACTTTTTCCACCATAACAATGTTTACGTCTACTTTTTTCATTCATGATATATGTTCTTAATTCTTTTTTATACATGCATATTTATTTTCATATATTTTTATTCATATTATATGCTTTTGATTTTTTTTTCATAATATGTAAATCAACTTTAAATTTATTAATTTTTTAAAGAAATTAAATTTATTTGATGATAAAGGAATATAAATGTGAGAGAGCGATGGAGGGGAAGGAGGTTTTTTTTTGGGGGGGGGGGGGGGGTGGGGGGAGGTGGGGGCCTAGGGTTCGTTGAAAGAGAGGGAGGGGGAGGGGGAGATGATGAGTTTTGACAAGAGTAAAGTGACGCTGACACATAAGAGAAAGAAAGAATTAAGAGCACGTATTTTTAAAAATCATTAAAATAATAATGATAGAAGTGACATGTAGGTTGACACAATAGGATAAAAGCCATTTGAGTTGTCACTATTTTACTGGTCAGACCATAGATGGGGTGGTGGACTAGGAGTATTAAGAATTTCTCCTTAATGTAATCTTTTTCAAATTCGCAAAATGCGCATGCTATAACTATAACAAGCTTATCTTTTATATCCAGAAGTGCTGGAACTCAGCGCAATAAAAATGAGGGAAGAGGGGAGAGAAAGCTTTGAAGTTTGATCCCTAGTTTGATCAGACATTGATGAAGACGGCATTTTCAATCATAGCAAGATTTATATACATGGGTCAAGAAACTATTTTGGTACCTTGATCACAATTGATATTCATCTACATCTTTATTTCTTTGTTATGTTTTTGATATATCTGAGGGGAAAAAAGCTTGCTGGTGTTAATCATTCATCCTTTTTTTGTTAAAAAAGTTAATATATTGGAAACAGCTTAGCGGTATTGATCAATACCAGCAATACTAATAATCGTTTTGAAAAAGTTTTCTGCATGCCAAGCATTTCCCCCCCGGTTTTTGTTCGCTGCTTTATATCATTCAAGTTGTTTATTATTTTAAATTATTGCTTATGTGCAGAGTAGGCATTATTACTGTCTGTTAAGAAAAAAGGTGAGTTGTTCATTTTTCAGCCTTTATTATTATTAGAAAACAAAATGTTAAGAGGGGCAAAAAGGATGATTCTAATATATGTTACATATCCGAAGGAGGGAGTTAAAAAGTTTTATAAAAGAGATCTTAAAATGAGAAAACCACAATAGAAGATAAGAAGAAGGGGTGAAGCAGAATAATAGTTAAAAAAGTGAATGAAAGATACTGTTAATAAATTTTGTTTAGACCATAATTATCCTTTGAAGCTTGAAGAAAAGTTCTCATGATAACATTACAAAGGAAATTACCAAAAAACCTGAGCATATATCTTGAATGTTGCTAAGATTAACTAAAAAGCTTATTTTAATTTAATGAGTAAATACATAAAGGAAGGGCTAATTTGGAATATATCAAATAGGACGTAAAGAGTTATCTAATTGTTCAAAAAGACATTGAGAAATGGTCTACGGTGAACTTAAGTATCTAATTTGTTGCTTCCAGCAACTAGGAGGAAATCTTTCATCTTTTCATGCTTACTAAATGGATTCGAGAAGAACAAATACTAATATATTTTGGGTTAATGCATGTATGTTGATAGATTACCCTTGTTTTAAAGGTGAAATTTCATTTGATACAATATACTCTACAAACCATGAAAATAGGCGGCTTGTCATTTTTTTCAGATTTCTATCATTACAAATAAGTAGTAAATATTTGATGCTATTTTTGAAATTTGTTTAGAAGCACATCAAAAAAAATGTCATTTACTTTATTTACTACACAAGATGCCATAATGATATGAGTCTTCAAAGAGATATGCTAAATGTAAAGCATAACAAGCGCTCATTCCATACTAACAAAAATAGGTTGGAAAACGTCTTAGGAGCTTAATGAAAAATACTCATGTTTCAGATAAATTTAATTGGTGCAAATATCATTTTAATTAAAAAAAATAATGTCCAAAGAATCTTAAAAATCATTATTATCGAAACACAATGGACCGAATAATCTATGATTGCTGTTTGTTTACAAGTTGAGAAAACTAAGCAGCAAGTTATATGAAGGATTTAGGAGGTGTTCGGTAACTACAAAAAGTGCTTTTGAAAAGTATTTTTCTGCAAATTGAAACAAACTTCTCCATATATTTACTTCGTATATCGTAAAAATACTTTTAAAACTACGATTTTGTTTTTATCCAAATACTTTAATGACTTTTGATATGAAAAGCACACAACTTAGTGAAAGTATCAATTCATTTTTTAAAAAATTACAGAAGTGGGATTTAAACCCACGCCCTCTCACGAGGACTAGAACTTGAGTCTGGCACCTTAGACCACTCGGCCATCCTGACGTCACGATGCTAGAGTGCAACAAGCAATTCATTCACTGTGAAGTTAATGGATTGGGGAGCTGCAGGTGGTGGTTCACAGCAGTATATGCAAGCCCAAGAGAGTGGGAGAGGCGCGAACTATGGGCCTGCTTAGAAACAATTGCAGAAAAATGTCAAGGACCATGGATGCTGGTAGGAGATTTTAATGACATAGCAAGCAGTGAAGAACAAAGAGGAGGAGATGGGGTCAACGTCAGCAAATGTGTCAGATTTTGTAAAAGAATTGACAAATGCAGATGACTGGATTTAGGATCAAAAGGGCCCAGGTTTACTTGGAGGGGACCCATCACGGCGCATGGCAACAGAATGTATAAAAGATTGGACAGGGCCCTGGGCAACGTAGCTTGGAGAAATTGTTTCAGTGAAGCCTCTGTCAAGGTGGGTCCAAGACTTCAATCAAATCATCACCCACTGCTTATTTGCTTGCACATAGAAAAAGGGAATAAAGAAAGGAGACCTTTCAGATTTGAAGCAATGTGGATGCAACACAAAAACTTCAAAAACTGGTTGAAAGGAAACTGGAGGGGAGAACGAAATATCTGGAAAGAACTTGAAGAGCTAGAAACCAAGTTGATAAGCTGGAATGAAACTACCTTTGGGCATGTTGCAAAACAAAAGAGGGAACTTATGGGAAGAATAGCAGGAATACAGAAAAAATTACAAACCCAACAGTGGCCACACCTAGAAAAACTGGAAGACAGACTGAAAGGGGAGTTGGAAAAAATCCTAGAAAGGGAAGAAACACTATGGTTCCAAAAAGCAAGAATGAAGTGGCTTAATGATGGGGACCGTAATACAAGGTTCTATCACACAAAGACCAATATCAAAAGAAGAAGAAACAGAATCAGCATGCTGAAAAATGATCAAGGAGAATGGGTGGAGGGAAAAGAAGAAACAGGCAATTTAATGAACACCTTCTTCAAAAAACTGTTCAAGGAAGAGGAAGAAAACAGAGAATGGTGCAGAACTACACATAATTGGCCAACCGTAACTGATGAGGAATGGGATAGTATTAATAGACCGATTAGTGACGAGGAGATTAAAGAGGCTATGTTCACTATTGGGGGAATGAAAGCACCAGGAGAAGATGGATACCCAGCCATATTTTTCCAAAAGAATTGGGAAATAGTGGGAAAGGAAGTTTGCACGACTATAAGGAGAATGTGGGAGAATCCAGAAGCAATTGAGGAAGGAAACAGAACACTTATTACTCTTATACCGAAAGTGGAATCACCAGAAAAGGTAAGTCAATTCAGGCCAATTTCTCTGTGCAATGTAGTGTACAAATGTTTAACAAAGATCATCGTGAAGAGATTTAAAAACATCATGGCAAAAATAGTCTCCCCTTATCAAGCTAGTTTTGTCCCCAGAAGGAATATACATGATAATATTATTATTGTGAATGAAATGGTCCACTCAATGAGAAGAAAAAAGGGCAAGAAAGGAATTATGGCAATCAAAGTGGACTTAGAGAAAGCCTATGACAAAATAAGCTGGAAGTTTGTGGAAAATGTGCTGAAGGAAATAAGATGCCCTCAAAGCATGTTAGAAAGGATCATAGGGTGTATTAGCACCACAAAAACTCAGATCTTATCGCATGGCGAAAAGATGGATGAATTCAAGCCATCTAGAGGCTTGCGACAGGGTGACCCACTCTCCCCGTATCTATTTGTGCTCGGTATGGAAAAGCTCACACACCTTATCCTAGACAGAGTGAGAGAGAGAACATGGAGAGCAATGAGAGCTGGTAGAAGAGGACCAACTATTTCACATATGATATTCGCAGACGACCTTGTGTTGTTTGCGGAGGCTTCTACTGACCAAATTGATATTGTTTTAGATTGTTTGCAGGTTTTTGCACTCATGTCAGGACACAAAGTCAGCAGAGAAAAAACTCAGGTATTTTTCTCTCCAAACGTGACTACTCACATAAGGAGAGAAATCTGCAGGAGAAGCAAGTTTCGACAGATGGAGGACCTCGGCCGATACCTAGGAGCAGGTCTATCATTCCCTCGTAAAAGAAGAGAGAAGTACACCAAGGTAATCGAGAAAGTGAAAAAGAGATTGAAGGGGTGGAAAGCAGATAGCCTTTCATTGGCGAGGAGATTAACTTTAGTAAATTCAATAACAAACACCATGGCCTTATACCCAATGCAGCACGACCGACTGCCTCAAGGAGTGATAGATAGGTTGGAGCAAGAGCAATGAAGTTTCATATGGGGGGAAACAGAGGATAGAAAAAAGTGGCATGCACTATCTTGGACAACACTCTGCAAATCAAAAATAAGTGGGGGGGCAAGCATCAAATCTTTGAAAGCCATGAATGATGCATTTCTGCTAAAATTACACTGGAGGAAAGCAACTAATCTCGAGGAACTATGGGTGAGAGTTTTAAAGGGCAAGTACAAAGAGCGAGATAGAGAGGGGGGAGGAGAAGTGGCAAAGCAAGGAGACTCAAGACTATGGAAAGAGATGGTGAAACTGAAGCCACTATTTGAAAACAATATTAAAGTGGACATAGTACAGGGGAGAGAGAGACTCAAATAGAAACCCAATGGAGATCGTATATTCACCACGGCTAGCACATACAAGGAACTGACGGAAGAGAAACGTGGTCAAACAAGTAGAGTATGGAAGAAAATCTGGAAACTCAAGGTTCCAGAAAGAGTCAAAGTGCTTGTGTGGAAGGCAAAACATAAACGACTTCCAACTAAAGCGTTGACTCAAAAGTGGGATAACTCGAATGGGGAATGTGAAATATGTCAAACAACAATGGAGGACATAATGCATGCTTTACGTGACTGCCCCTATGCGAAGATGATATGGGAAAGCTTAGTGCCGGCGAAACATTGGGAACCATTCTTCAACATGGAATGGGAACAATGGCTCGATCGAAACTTAAGCTTCAGAGGAAAAGAAGGGAAAGAGGTGAATTGGCCAGAATATTTCGCTATAAGCTGCTGGCATATATGGAAGTGGAGGAACAGAAAAGTCCATGATCAGAACGCGAAATTGCTTGGAAACACCAAAGGGGTGATAGAGGAGCATTTCGAATCTTACAAAAAACGACAAGATCAGTGGAGGGAGAAGGACTCGGAGGAAGATTCATTGTTAATTACATGGCATCCACCCCAGGGAGACTGGTGTAAGGTTAACACAGATGGGATGAGGGACCGAAATGGTGTAGCGGGATGTGGGGGAGTAGTCAGAGGCACGGAAGGTGAATGGTTGGGGGGCTTTACATGCAAATTAAATAGCTGTGATGCGGAAGGAGCAGAGGTCTGGGGGATTATAGAAGGGCTAAAGCTGTGCTGGAGAATGGGGCTAAGAAAAATCATCATTGAAGCAGATGCTAAGTCATAATCAAACAGATAAATAGCAACAGTGAAATTGCAGGGGACCCATTCCTCACGAAATACTTAAGAGAACTGACGAAACAAGATTGGCAGCTGAAGTTCCAACACGCATACAAGGAAAGCAACAGATGTGCCGATAAATTAGCGAAGAAAAGCGTTTACCTGGAAGAAAATTGGGTGCTGTGGGAGTCACCGCCGAGTGATATTCTTGACATCCTCCACGAAGACGCTGCAGGAATAGTAATCCCTAGAGGATCGGACACATAGTTGTTACTCACTCTTTTGTCACCGAAAAAAAAAATTACATGAATCATGAATTGAATATCAATCACTTTTTTAAAGTGTTTTGAATACATTGTTATAGATAAACAATAATGAATTAAAGAGTGATTTTGACTCACAAGAGCATTTTCAAGGTCAGTTCTTATGCTTCAACATCTTTCCCAACTTCAACAGTTTCTGTCATGAGTTAAAATCAGTTTATAATTTGTTACATTGTTTATCTACAGAAACCTACATATTTAAAATACTTTAGAAAAATTAATTAATATTTAATTTATAATTTATAAACGATTTGATACTTTCACTAAATTGCGTGCTTCTCATATAGAGAGTCTTTGAGCTTTTTATATAATATGCTGTCCATTTTTCAACTTGTAAATCAATGACCACCATGAATTATCTAATACATTGTACAAGTATTTTTTATAATAATATTTTTTTCAAAATTCTTTAAATATTATTATTTTCTCACAATGATATATGCACCAATTAAACCTACACAAAAATGAGAGTCACTTTTCATTAAGTGTCTAAGATATTTCACTCTATTTTTGTTAACACGGAGTATGTCAATATCATGCTTTATATTTGACATTAATGGGCCTGTTTGGGTGGCCCCCAAAACCATGGTTTGGGAGGCAAAACCATAGTTTGGGTGGGATGTCACCCAAACAGCATCAATTTTGGGCCAATAATCTGAAACCATGGTTTGGGTCAAAACCATGATTTCAGGAGAAGTGAATTCATTCTGCTTCTGGCTCAAATTAGAGAGTATGATTGTACTTGTTAGAGTAGGTCTCAACAATAATATGACTTTAACATTCCTCAATTATTTTTTTATAAACATATTTAATCTTATATCTAAACATATATACATATATTAATTATTTATTAATTGTTAGAGGGGCTGTTTGGTAATTGTCCAACATTTGCATAATCCCAAATCAGGCAACACTTTCCTATCTGGTAATACATTTGCTTAGCTTCCCATTTTGCCATTTTATAATTTCAGGTTTCTTTATGTGTCATTTTCCCAAAGTTTGTCCATGTTAAAATATTTTTCCTCCTTTCTTCCTATGAACCAAACAATGTAACATTAAAACTCCTTCTCCCCTATTCTTTTATAAATTCAAATAAGGTAATATTAAAATCCCTCCACTCTCTTCCTTTTCTTTTTCCTCCATTAAAAGCCCTTCCCTTCTTTTCTTTTCATTGAACCAATCAGATCCTTTAAAAAAAAAAAACTTGAACTTTGTCAACCAATGGGAATTAAAAATTAAAAATGATTGATTACAATGCACAATACCTGCTTTGTACTTCCTCTGCCGCTTCCCGTTGGCTGTCTCGATCACGAACTCCGTCAACAATGTAGTGGTAAGCTTTGCGCAGTACCCATTGCGACCACCCATCGTCTTCTTCAGGTCACCACCATATTTACTCTTCGCCAACAAATGAGTGACACTGTGAAGCCGTTCCAGCTCATAGGGGCCACAAAGCCAGTAGTAGAAAATAGAAATAGGCTAGCCTTATTGAAGCGTTGTCAGATAAAAGCTAGCCTATTTCATATGAAAACCAACTATGATTTTAAAAGTGATTTCACAATATACAAATTAAATATACAGAAGAGTTTGTCTTAATTTGCATAAAAATATTTTTTAAAAACACTTTTGAGTATTTCTAAATATCCAGGCTTAGATTTATTCCACTACCTTTCCCATCCTCTATTATAAAAAATAGATAAATAAATTTAACATAAAGCAACTTTTTTTATTTTTTAATTATAATTATAAATTATTCAGACCAGATTTTGATGGTTTAAATTTATTTGTTTATTTTTTTAATAACATTATTTTTTATAAAATCTTAAACCTGGACCATTGAAATTTCGATCAATGGTTGTGAAGGAACAAAAAGGTAGTAGAGGGGAGGAGGATTGGAAGGATAGGGGAGAGAAGCCAATTCCTTCTTAAAAGGGCCTGCTTAAAAATTTTATTGTTGGAAAGAACCTAAATTTAAATTTCAGTAAATGATTTTCATATTGATAACTCAAATTTAGGCCTTTTTTATTAATGAAATTTTTAAACAAGTACTTTTTACAAAATTTCTCGTCAAAACCAAACTAAAACCCATCAATAAAAATAGCCCAACCAAATTATGAGTTTTTGTCTTTAATCACTTTTAGGGTTTTTTTTTTGGGACTTCCTACTAGGTGGTCTTTGGATTTCAACAAAAGCACTTTAAAAAATGCTTTCTCCTAAATCAAAACGAAAACTATGATTTGATTTTAATCCAAACACCCTCCCATGTAATTAGAATTTCTGAATTTTTAACAAGCAAAACTTAATGCGTAGCATGAGGGCTTTTTTTTTTTTTTAAAGAAAGAAAATGGTATGTTGGGTTTGGACTTGGGAAGAGACAACGAGACACATAGCATGAGGGCCCATACTTTCTTTCAGGCTATTTGTGACGATCGATTGATTTTGAAATTGATCTTTGTTATTCTTGCTTGCATTGTCAACTACTATCGCACAGTTGTTAAATCTGTTTGAAGGGTTATATATGCTTATAAAAGGAGAGGCTTTTAGGCAGGCTTGAAGACTTAGACTCGAGCCTTTAAAAAAAGATTTATATATAGTTTATGCTCAAGCCTTGGACCTATTTAGCTGGACTAATTTATTTTCACATGTGACTAGATCCTAGTGCGAAATACCTTAAACATGGAATTCTGCTCTTCCTTAGAAAGATATTGATAAGATACTTTAATCTCTCTACCTCCTTCTCTCTGAATCTATTCTAATCTTCACCATCTCTTTGGCTATGACTTTGAAATGCAAATATTCTGATTTCTCCCTTGCCAATTTAGTAAAGAAGGCCTACAATTCATTTTGGATCTGGAAAGGTTTTAATGATAATGCATAACTTATCATTAGGTACCTAAAATGGAGGGTTGGGACTAGTCTTTCTATTCCACTCAACCGCCCTTTGCGGCGCCCATCGAGACCTGTGCGCATTGGTCATTTCTCAGTGCGTTGCAGATCTTATAATGCATAACTCTTTTTCTTGGAATCTAGCACAATGGAACTCTCTTTTGAATTGCAATCGTTATTCCCAAGCGATAGCAAATAATATCATCAAGTCTCCTCCTTCTATTATAGGTATACCAGATCGACTTCTCTGGCAGGGTAATAATTTTGGGCTCATACATGGTTAGAGATGGTTTGGCTGTTTCTCCATTAAACTCCCAGTTATGAACTTTGATGATTTAAAGAATTGGCTTAAATTAATTCTTTTGCAGCTCAGAGATGACAACAATCTTCATGTCTTGCATGGCATTGTCATCCTCATTAATATGATTTAGTATAAACTTAACATAGATCTTCATCAAAGACAAGTCTTTTCTCCTTCATCAGTTACTCAGAGGTGTTGGGTGCTATATCTTTTAATTCCTTGGCTTTCAACTCCAATACTGATCATACCAAACAGTCTAGTAATTCTCTCCTCATTTCTCGACAACCGTACATTCATGCAGAAGGATAGATGACCGTATTGTACTCTTTTGATCTTATTTATAAGTTATTTCCAACATATTTCATACAGATAAAAAAAAACTTTAAAATTTATTAACTCTCATTTAAAATTCAATAAATTTCTAATTTTTATTTTTATTTAATATACATTATACCTTATGTAAACAAAGTGTATACATCCATATAAAAAATTTCTCTTAATGCCCTATAAATAGGATTAGAAAAGTATAAGGAAAAGAGAAATTATTCCTTTTATTGTCATTGTCTCATATGCTTACATGGTAAGCCAATTCAGAAATTTCTTTAGAAAAAAGGATCCAACTCAGTGCACTCTTTTGGTCTTTAATGCTTCCGTGCTTCTCTAAATTGGAAGCATGGCTCTACACTCCTTCAAGAAAGGAACTCCTTCACAGTATGTTTCATTAAGAAAAGAAAAGGGGGAAATAGCGCTCTTTTCAAATTATCCTGGTGCAATATAATTTCTCTTTCAAATGTTCATTCTAAAATTGATGACACGTGACTGATTGGGAAAAAATTGTGAATTGACCGATAAGCTTTAACCTTTGAGCTCTAGGTAAGATAATAGAAAAAGAAAACATAAAAATATATTGCAGATCATATAAAAATAAACTGTAACTAAAACGTATTCCTCTTCTTTTGTCTTCAAAGGGATAAGGATATCTCTTCGTGATTATCTCCAACGGTTCGCCAATCAAGGGCTCTGATTATTTTATAAATGAGTGAAATTTCTGCTTCACTACTCTTTCCTCTTTTCCTCAGCCTCATTGCCAAGCCTGTGGCGTCTGATTTGCGTTTTCAGAGCCTCTTTCAATACTCTAAGGGGCACCCACATCTTGACCTCAATGGTCAATAGCAGCGTCACTTCCCACCTTTTTTAATGGATGCTTATAGTTAGAAGTGGTGATATAAGCCAACTCGTAAATTGAACCCATATGGATTGGATTGAAAAGATTTGTTTGAAAGCGGGTTAGCTTTTCAGCCAATCCTAACCTGCCGCTGCCAAAGTAGGTTGGTGGGTTGGCCCCGCCAACAATTATTTACTTTTTTTCAAATAATTATTTTTTCATTATACAATATTCAAAAAAAATATAATGAAATTTTTGTTTTTTCTTAAAATATTTGATTGCAAGCATCAAATAAATTATATAGATATTTTTTAAATTTTTTAGATAGAATATAATATATGATCATATAATTATAATAATTAAAAATTTTATGAAAAATTTTAAAAAAAAATGTGGGTAGCCCACGTTACCTATAGCGGGTTGCAAGCCTAATGTTGGTGTGTTGGTAAGTTTGACCTGCATATTTAACCTATATTACCAGCCCTATTTATAATTATCTTGTTTCTTTTCTACTTTGGACTTTTGTGCTATGTATTGTCTCAATCATGAAAAGCCCCATGTTTTCATACATCTTTTTACTAATGTTTCAGAAAAAGTAATAGGAAGAATTGTTTATACCTTTGAATCTTGATATAAATTTTAAGATATTTAGGAAACAAAGAAAAAGGAAAAACCACAATTTTAGACATTAATGCATAGACAGAAATAGAATTGTCATAAACAAAAGAATTGAAGATAACGGTGCAATAAGCCATTCCCCATGATGATCTCCTGGAGCGAGATTATGGTGATTCTTACAGGGTTTTAAAGTTTCCTTGCTGCCATCATTGATCGCAGAAGAAATTTTGATCTGGTAAAATTAGAAACTTGAAGCTGCACATAAGCGTAGAGGTGTTTCTTTCATCAAATAAGAGTAGAGGTGATTCCATTTCACTCACTTAAATAGCATAAACTGTCCACATCATCTTCTCTAACTCCGTTGCAATATAAGGACCAAGATCATTCATTCTGAGAGCAGGAAATGGGAGCAAAAATTTCCGTGAACTTCAGGATAGCCAATCCAAGATAGAGTAGCCAAATGAAAACCGAGGTACTATGTTTTAGTATTCTGCAGTGAAATCCATATTATGGCAAGTGCGATTGCATGGATAAGGGCAGTCAATTTGCTTCACCATTGCTCTGTCAAAAAACTAGTTAACAACCCTACTACGAAATGTGCCCACATTTAATGTCCAACCATATCTCGAATAAGATTGTCTCCAAAAGAAAGATATTTGTGAGCAATCAAAAAGAAAAAAAACAATCAGCAACAGCTTCAGCAAATATCTGTTCCCATACAGGCCAAAAAGGCAAGTTGAAAGTCAAATTATTTGGAAGACAAAATAAAGGCAAAAGGACAAGTTAGGAGTCAGACTAATTGGAAAACAGAATATAGGCCGTAGTTTCCCAAAGCTGTGTTTCTCCAAGAGCTCCATTCTCGATGCACACGGTATGGACTGAAACATACAGAAAAACACTAAAGAAAGTGATAGAAATGTACAAAAGGAAACAACAATCCCAAAATCCATAAACATCTCAATTTCACATCCTTCTCTAAGCAAAGAGCTTGTAACTTGACATTAAGCATCAACATACAAAATGAATCGTATTTTCTTACTAGAATGCCAAACTGGCTAGATGATGACATTTCATATATAGAGTCTCTTAACTTCAGTTTCAAGGGAAGAAAACGTAATCACTAAAAATAGACAAAAGACCGAACTTATTTAAATGACCACCATAACATAAACATAAACTTGAAACTATCAGGTAGCCTTCAGATCAGCTTCACAATTGTAAATGCTCAATCCGCATCTTCTCCGGTGGCCTTGAGGATCTGATCCATCTGGTACTAGATATGTTGCGTCTGGATATACCGACTTCCTATCATATGGTTGTGATAGGGTAAAATATAAAATTAGGGGGCATTTACACATCCCAGCTGGTTCCATACTGGTACTGCGATCTCCTGGCAAGCTCTTCACAACACTCTGATAAGACAGGTAACATGAAGAGACATTAGTAAGGAAAATATTTTATTGGGCTTCAAATTAAAACAAAAATAAATCAGATCACACAACGAAAAAAACGAAGTCCCATGTCTGCTTTTGACACAAATTGGACATCGGTGCCAAAAATGGCACAGTCCTTCAAATAATATTAAGAGCGTCCATGTTAGTGTTCATGGTTTTGTGTTTAATAGACAACGTGACAATAATATTTAACCGTTACCTGAAGCTGGACAACATCATGATAAAAGGATATCACGGATTTATTGCCAAGGATATCCTTCCTGAAATTTAAAGTGAAAAAAGACCAACTTTTTATTTCACTTGTCAGCATGAAGAATAAAAAAAGGAGAAACATAAAACATGCAGGTGCAAAGCAGCAGTGCATCCGCTTAAAAGGGACATCAAACCCCAGTTATAGCTCGGTACAATTTAAATCTTCTAGTTACAAATTCAAGTCCTATAGAACTGTTGACCTTGAAATACATCGCAAAATGAGGAAAATATTTTTGGCAACTTTAGATTCAATATATATCAGAAAAGGTTATTGTCGGAAAACACAATATGTGAACGACGCATACTCATCAGGGAAGAAGCCTGCACCAACTAGACACTTAACAGTTGCTTCCCTTGGAAGAAGTTCTCGGAAGTCATCACAATGTATAATAGTTATCAATCCTCCAGCAGAGCATCCTGAACAGAGCCAGCATAAGTAACCTGCCTATCATCATGTTTGCAGCTCTAAAGTTTACCGGTAGAAGCCAACAAAAATCATAAAAACATAAATTGTACGAAAAGAAAACATATTCTGTGCAGTAACTTCCATCCATCAATTAAATCCATCAAGAATTTGCTTCATTTACAACTGGAAGTCAATAAAATCTAGATAATCCCATAATTCTCCCACTCCAACATATTCGGCTTTCATAACCATTTAAATATAATTTAAATATAATGCTAGGCTTGGTAAACCAACTAGTCAACTTGCAGTGAATTTTAAGTAGGAAAAAAATTAATGGCATAACTAACCCATTAGACTAGTTACATCAATACTTAACAATCAAGTTTTCTAATGCCAGTTACCAAATCAATCTACAAAGAAATTCCTATAAAAATAAATATGATTGAAAACAAAGATAGCTTTGTCGGGTTCATGATCTACAATGACACAGATTAAAAACAGAATGACTTCATAATTTATATCAGCTCCTCAGCAACTTGATGAGCACTAAAAGAAGTTTTCATCTTAGTTCAGATATTCTATTAATGAAACCTGTGCATGTAATGAAATTTAAACAGAGAGCCTGATATCTTTTTGCAAGTGCATGTCACTTTAGAATCTCACCAAACTATAGAGAGAAAAGAATAAGAGAAATGTGTTAGATTGTCATGGAAGAATAACCTCTTAGGCTTTAGACAAGCCAATCCACAAGAGTTCATCCATAAGTGCTTCCCATTTGACCTGTCCTCTGAAGAATAATTCATTTCCTTTCTGCATTAACAGAACAAATATAAGAAAGGAATGTCAAGAACTTCTCAAATAGACACACACAAGGAATTCCAGTGATTATCTATCAGCATATACCTAATCAGAAAAAAAACTCTCGTTTTGTTCATTTTGTTTTATGTATTTCCTGCATGAATACACTTTCATTAATGCTAAACACTATGCTGAACAATTTCAGTGCAAGCGCCAAAGTAAGATGTTCATGTAAATGTTTCACACTTCCATTGGGCATATGAAATGCCTGAGTCAAACACTAATAAACTCCATAACCATACACGACAGACAAAAGCATCAAGGTTTCCCGTCCAGTTGAGCACCCATCAAAGACAAAATTTCATCTCATAAGATCTCTTAGGTCAAGAGAGTGCACGAGTTTGCAGTAGCTCAGGGAACAGAATCCAACAAATTCGGTTTCTTTTTCAGGATTTTTAATGAGGAGAACATTTGAAAAGATGCAGGTAACATAAGACAGTTGACTTGATAAATTTCAAGGCAAAGTAACTAGCATGCAGACTTCAAACAGAATGCAGAAAATTGTGCTTCTGTTTTGGGATTTTTAGCGAGAACATTTTAAAATATGCAGGTAACATAAGACAGTTAACCTGATAAACTTCAAGTAAGCCAAAGTAACTTGCCTTCTAATCTTCAAATTGTTCTCTGTTAGATTACAGATGCAAATGGCTACAAAAAAGCTTATGTTTGCATATTTCCTGAACCTTCTCCTCCATTCACAGCAAGCTCAGATTTTCAGTGTTGAACGTGTACCCATTCTAAGAATAAATGCCAAAGATCCTGGCAAATATTCTTTACAAGCCCAGCTGATGTGCAAAATATTGGCAAAGGACCGCTATAAAACAATACCACCAATAATCATCTCATGCATTCCTATCAAGTTTCTCTATCAAAAGCGTGTATGTCTGAGGATGCAATTGGCACCCTTTCTTCTCCAAAAGAGTTAAAAGTTTGAAACATTCGTCAAAATAGCCCCTATCTAATAATCCATCTATAAGAACTTTCCAAGCCACTTCATCATGATTATACTCACAATGGAGCAAAGTATAGAATACAGCTTCAACCTTCTCTTTGTTTCCTTCATCACATAGCCCGCAAATAAGCTCCTTGCAGGAATCCAGATGTGCCAAATGGCCAGCCTCAACCATGTCATCTACTATTCTCATTGCATCCTCATACATTTTCAACTCACAGCAACAACTAAGAAGAGAATTATGAATATCTTCAGAGGGAAACATTCCACCTTCTTGTAAAAGACTTAACAACCTCATGGCTAAATCCAAGTGCCCTACCTTGCAAAGTCCTATAATTAGCTTGCTGTAGGTGTTAATATTAGGTGAACAACCATGTTCAACCATCTTCTCAAACAGTAGAGATATGATATCAAAATCAGTTACCTTCCATAAAATAGCTATATCAATTGAGCTAGCACCTGAAGAAAGTGCACTTTGTTCAAAGAAACCATCTTTCGTCATTTGCTTTTCCTTTGCCAGATGCTTCAACAAAAAGGCATATGTATGATGAGAAGGCTCACAACGATCATCAAACATTCTCTTAAGAACACCAAAAGCACAATCAATCAATTGCAAGCGCCCATATGCATCAATTAATAATGTGTAAGTCAATGAATCAGGAATGATTCCATCTGCCTTCATCTTAGCCATCATGTTCTCAGCTTCATTTACCTTTCCTTGCTTACAAAATGCATGCACAAACGTTGTATATGTATATACATCAGGCTGACATCCAGAGGATATCATTGTGTTAAAAACCCTATTAGCATAATTGAAGTCACCATCTTTCAACATTTGCACAATCAGACTTGTATATGTCTCAGTTGTGGGCTTCAAATTCATCTTTAACATTTTATTAACAAAGACCAAGGCCTCACGAACTTTTTTCTCCTTACACAAGCTATCTATCAAGACATTGAAAGTGATGAAGTTTGGTAAACATTCCTCAGCGATTACTCCTTGAAACAAAGAGACTGCATCACCAATCTTCCCAACTTGGCAATACCCATAAATCAAAGCTGTAAATATTACTTCATTTGCCTTTAGATTTTTATCCTTGACAGACTTCATAAGTTTATGAGCTTCTTCCACTCTCCCTACTTTGCACATCACATCTATGAAGATACTGTAAGTCCACTCATCAGGAACTAAACCATTTTCCTCCATCAAATTAAGCAACCTATAAGCATTATCTAACTGACCTACTCTGCACTGCCCATGAATGAGTGAGTTATACGTAACAATTGTTGGAGATAGTTTGCGCTCACGCATTCTGTCAAATAGTGACATTGCCCGGTGCAGGCCTTTAGCTTTACAAAATCCACAGATCAATTCATTGTATGTCCGAGCATCAGGGGTACACTTCTTTGATTCCATCATACATAAAATTTCTAATGCAGCCTCAATCATACCCTCTTTGCTATACCCATCAATTAAAGCATTATATGTGACCACACCGGGAACCAAACCTTTCTTCAACATTTCATCAAACAATTTCCTGGCGTCATCAAGATTCCTTTCCTTACAGAAAGAGTCAATAAGTACAGTGTATGTATGAACATTAGGCTGACAACCTCTTTCACTCATTTCATTAAAAAGTAGAAAAGCCTCCGCTTTCCTGCCCAACCGACACAACGCACATATAAGAACTGTATAAGTGCGAACAGTGGGAGAGCAATTATCCTCACCCATTTGAGAGAACAACTTGAGAGCCTCATCGATCTTCCCCACCTCACAAAACCCGTGTATGAGATTAGTATAGGAAACCTCATTCCTTTGGCAGCCCTTATGTGGCATAAGCTCGAATATGTTAGAAGCAGCCTCTACATCTTTATTTCTGCAATGACCCAATATCAAAGAAGTGTATGTAAATGTATCTGGAGAGAGACCAGATTCCAGTATCTTTCTTACATATAAATCTGCCTCAACCAAATTCCCCAACTTACAATAACCATTTACCATTGTATTTAATGTATATATATTTGGCGACATCATATCGTTTAACATTCCTAGGTACAGGCTCTTCATTTCATCAATAAGAAGAAACCTTGACAAAGACATCAGAAGCATATTATAACACTTAAGAGTGAGCTTGAATGTGAATTCTCCCTCGCTATCTAAATTCAATTTCAGCAATAGGTCCCGTACAAACCTCACATCCTCAACGGTATCAGAAGATTTAATCATCGATATTCGAACATTATCAGCAACTCGTAGAAGCTTATTACGTACTAAAATATTGAGCATAGAAGCATAGGAATGAACATTGTGCTTGTATCCTCGCCTACGGGCAATCCAATTGAAGAAAGCTAAGGCAGTTTGGGGGTTGAGATCGAGATTGAGAATTCTAGAAACATGAGAAGGGGTTACAGAAGGAAGTAAATTCTTGAGAACGGGGTGATTTTGCCAATTAGGGCGCGATAGTATTGAGAAGAGATGAAATGAGAGATCCGATGGTTCTGGGTCTACAGTAAGAGGTTGGGGAAGAGAGGCTGAGGAAGATAAATGCTTGCATAGGCGATTAAGCAAGAACTCACTGGGGATGACAATGGCTGTCAAAATTTTCATCTTGCGGCATTGGACAGCGGTGAGGATGTGGGGAGATGAAGATAAAGGGGAGGGAGGATTCAATCTGTGTGAATCAAATCTTCATTTTCAAAGGCATGGAAGCACGGCGGCAAATCAACTTTCCACCAACGCCGATCAGAGGTGTCCTCGCGAAAATGAATCCTGCTTAATGTTGGGCCGTTAGCTACCATTGGCGCCTTGTGGCCACTATCAAGCAATTCGCCGTGAACATGGGCCAGGATGGAAACAAGTTCACGCAGCCTAATAAGGATCCAAGGACCAATGGAGCCAAGCTTTTAATGTAAAAGGAAAAAGAAACTGTACCCAAAAAAAAAAAAAAGGAAAAAAATTATGTGTAAAAAAATTTATAGTTTGAAATATTTTAGTTAATTAATTAATAGTTTTGTATGAATAGTTTATATATCATATTTTCGAATATTAGTTTTCAAATGACTCAAATAATTTAGGTTTAAAGGTTAATTTTATCGATTTGTGTAGAAACAATTGTTATGGTAAGGAATATGCTCATAATCTACAAAGTTATAAGTTTGAATCCTACTGTTAATGTGATGACTTCGTTGATGAGAATCTATAAATACCTCTATAAATATTTTTTGAGTTTAGAGGTATACATTGGTCCCGATAAGTTTTAGGGATTCAAGTCACCTGGATAGGAAAAATTTATTTTGACCCTATTTTTAACGAATTTTGTGGCATTTTTTGTTGCATTTTCAACGCATTGCACCTTTGTCACTACTTTCATAATATTAAGTCAAAGAAAACTTCTAGATAGCAATTACTTGTAGAGGAATACTTTCAGGATAAAAATTATCTCTTAACCCTAATTTATACTCTTTATTTCATTTCCCTATAATTTTTTTTTTGGTCATTTCAAAGCAAGCTCTCTTATATTTTTCAAATTTAACCTTCACTCCTCTGTTCATAGCCACTCAGGCATTAAGATTTATTGAGGATAGAGATTTTATATAAAACTAAGTTGTTATGAACAATCATAAAGCATTTGGTGTTGGAAATTGTACCCTAGGGGCCAATCATTATGTTATGAACATTGTTGATTTATGAATTTATTGATTACGTTATCATATTATTTGCATGTTTACTGTGATGACTATCCTTGGATAACTCATGATTTATCCTAAATGTCCCTAGTCAGTCATCTATGTGGGAGCAGAGATGAAATAAGACCAATATGACTTTAAAGATTTATAGAGATATAAATTAAAGTCATAGGCACATGTAAGAGTACAAGGTGTTGGACCGACCCGCTATGAGAGAGCTGCATGGGTTAAGTCATAAGCTTCTCTCATATAGAAACCATGTCACTGTGCCCTTTGACCTGAGATCATCATGGATTCCTACATAAGAAAAGCTCAGCTTTGACCTAGTCAAAAGTCACTTTTGACCGAGTGATCATAAAGACTATGTTCAAGCTTAGTGGTTTTTCATGCGGAGGAATGTGAGTGGTCAAGATAGAATTTGTCCCTCACATTCGTAGAGAGATATTACTGGGGCCCTCGATGAGTGAGTCTGAGAAATGTATGGCCATACTATAATGGAAAGGTAGTTCCATTTCTATATTCAGACTACTCAGGGATCGAGAAAGTAACGGTCATGAATAGGAGGATGACGTTCTTTATGCCTCATCCATGACCAAAATGTCGTGTGACAAAAGGGACGTGATATGGTTGTATGAAAGGTTGCATCGTTCAATGATCCTCATATGTTTTGGGTAGTCGTGATGTCTTGCTAAAGACCGCTTACGACTTGTGAGTCATTATAGTTAATGGCCCACTGCCAACTTCATATGGGCCTACAGAGTCACACACAAAATAACCCAACACGAGTTATGATGTCCAGATTCATTGAATCTAAGATATGTCCAGATTCAATGAATAATATAAGGTGGACGTGTATATATATATAAATTCGTATATATATATTATATAAATATAAGAGATATTAATTGTTAGATTTAATTTATAAGGATAAATTAGATCTATGTAAATTAATTCCGTCATATCTTTATTTTGAATTAAATAAATAGGTGAATTAAATCTGTAAGACGGATTTAATATAAACCGTATTTATTTAATTGTTCTCTTATCTGATTGTGCAATATTTGATATTGTATTAATTTCGGAATTAATTTAGGATTAATTTCGAAATTAAACATCATTCATAATACCTATAGCATCCTATATATTTGATATTAGGGAGCTAGGGTTTCAGTGAGTGAGAGGGCGAAAGCTTGCAAATAAGAGACGGCCAAAGATAGAGAGAGGAGGACAATTCTTTTTGAAAAAAACCCTAGACGGACAAAGAGGCGCTAGCACGCCGTTCGTGACTGGAGAGCTATTCGTGTGGATACCGGTAGAGGAAGCCGACCGGAGTTGTTGACTTCGAACGACAAAGGAGGCGAGCAGAGGCATCCTGAATAGCGGAATCACCGAGCCACCAAGAAATTGAACATCAAAGGTAATGCTTCTTACTACTTGACTTAAACACGATCGGTAGATCCAGGCAAGGGATTGAAATTTTAAAGTTTATTTCGTTACGCGTCTTTCAATTCCCTTCATTTGGTTCATCGCTGTTGATATTGAAAACTTTTGTCTTCAGAAACTTCTAAAATTAACTAAGCTTGCTTACTTGTTAATTATGTAAAATCGAGTTTTTATTTATATCAATGGTAATATAAATAATAACTTTTTTATGTAATTGACAACAACTAGTTCTCATTTTTTTGGACAATAACTTAGTTCTCGTTTATTTAAACGGCCTAATTGTTAATTTTTTTTGGGACTCCTTGGCTTTTTTCAAAATAGAAGTTATCAATTTTCAAAAGGCCACCAGTTATTTTGATGCTTATGACATACTCTTTAGGAGTTATAAATTTAGAAAACACAGTTATCATTTATATAAGACTAAATTGTTATTTTGTTTTTTGGTGAACAATATTTTGTATTGATTACTAAAGTTTGTTGATTGCTTAATAACTACAACAAAATTTTGGGAAACCAAGAAATATTGGATTTAAGCCCAATTTTAACTATCATTGAACTTTTATCCCAACTGCATTGTGCAAACTAAAATTAAGATAAAAGTAAATTAGTAAAATATGATTTTCATTTAAATATATTTTTATAAAAAGATCAATTTGAATACTTATTTGACTTTTGTGACTTTTGTAACTCCAGAACTTACTTTAAGTATAATTTGACTTTTAACAACAACAACAAAAAAATTTGGCTACGCATAGGTATTTTTTTATTAAATGCAATCATATTTAAGATATTGTTGGACACTAACTATGAACATCTCTTCCCACTGAGACTCGAATTTTAATTTACCACATTTTGAGGGGTTAGCACATTTCATAAAACCCAACTCCAATGTCAATCTAAAGAGGTATTTGAATGAAAATCAAACTATGATTTTAAAAGTTATTTTACAGAATACACAGTAAATATGTTAAAAGAGTTTTATCTCGATTTATGTGAAAATGCTTTTTTGAAAAAATGACGCACAGGTTCCAAGGAGTAGACTTTATTAAGTCTCACAAAATGTCAAAATTACTAGTAGGTTCCAAGGAATCTTAGAGTATTGTATTCTAATTGTAAAATGATATCACTACCCCTTAGATTCTCGATTCACATTTTCTCTACCATTGCAATTGACAACCTCAATGACGACTATTAACAACCCAATAAGAAGTTGTTGATAACCTAAGTAGTATCTACTGACAACTTACTTTATAGGATCACATAACCTTCGTATAAGAGTAAATTATAACCAAATAGGATAATACAACAACTTGGATACTAAAATGGGAAACTTTTCGGAGGTATTAAGAACTTCAACTAAACCTAATAGGATTAGAGTAGAATTTTAATACGGAAATTTATTGATAACCTCAATAGTGAGTATTAACATCCTAAGGGGAACTGTTGATAACCTAGGCAGTGTTTGTTAGCAATTAACTTTATAGGATAATATAACCTCTACATCAAATCAAATTATAATTAAATAGTATAACATAACAACTATAACACTATTTAGTTATAATTTAGTTATAGTTGTTAGATTTCATAGATCAATTTTAACATTATTTAGTTGTAATTTAGTTATCATTGTTAGACTTTAGTATTAAAGTTGATCTTATGTAATTGTTATGTTATACTATTTAGTTATAAATTGATCTTATGCAGAGATTATATTATCCTATAAAGTTAATTGTTAACAGACGCTATCTAGGTTGTCAACAGCTCCCCTTGGGTTGTTAATACTCACTGTTGAGGTTGTCAATAGATCTTTGAATGAAAATTATGCTATAATTCTATTGGGTTTAGTTAAAGTACTCAATGCTTTTGAAAAGCTTTCCATTTCAGTGTTAAAATTGTTATATTATACTATTTGGTTATAATTTACTCTTATGTGGAGGTTATGTGGTTGTATAAAGTAAGTTGTTAATAGATACTGCTTAGGTTGTCAACAGAACTTCTCATTGGGTTGTTAAGAGTCACCACTGAGATTGTCAATCACAATAGCAGATAAAACGTGAATTGGGAATCTGAGTGGTAGTAATGTTATTTTATAATTAGAATATAATACTCTAAAGTCCCTTGGGACATGCTACTAATTTTGACATTTTGTGCGACCTTCAATGAATAAAGTCTACTCCTTGAGATCTGTGCGTCATTTTCCCAGTTTTTTTTAAAAGTTGTTTTTTGCTTAACCAAACACCCCCAAATATAATTTTTGGGCTCAAGTTAGCTTTTGGGCTTGTAAACTAAATTTTGGGGGGCTTGTGAGATGATAAGAGCCAGTAGAAATAAGCTTTTGCCTTACTCGCGGCAGCGATCACGATAGGGCGAAGAAGAATTTATATATATGTAAGAGGATATTTTCCTAAACTTATTTTAATTCTTAATTTTATTGAAGCCTTTTAAGATTAAATAGTATTTCTTTGATTTGGTGGACTTAACTAAAATTAAGCCCTATATGGAGTACTTTAAGTGTCATATCTCTCTACGTAGCCAAAAAAAAAAAGTGTCATCCTCTCTATCTTCCTCAATGAGTTTTTCTCTTTTTACTAGGGATATTTATGGGACGGGACAGAGACAACTCCGTCCCAGTCCCGTCCCGATAATTGGGACAGGACATAACTGGAATGGAACAGGGACGTCTCATCTCTTTTTTTAAAAAAATTTTTATATTTGAAAACTAAAAATATGGGAAATGTAAAAAGTTATAATAAAAACTATGTGAGGAAAATATATAAAAATGATGAAACAATGACAAAGAAAAATGTTTTTTATAATCATGAGAGACAAAAAATAAACAAACCTAAAATATTCATTCCAAAGAATATCATGTAATCCATACAAAAACAACTTATAAACAATTAAAAAATAACAATTGATAAATATCATTACCAAAATACTATTACAATGATAAATAAAATAAATATATAACAATTAAAAATAAAAATAATATATTGGAATGGGACACCCTTGTCCCGCATTTCGTCCCGTCCTAAAACAATTTTGTCCCGTCCTACTTTCGTCCTATCCCGTCCCAAAATAATTAGGATAAGGACGGAATACTGGGACGGGACACAATTGAACACCCTTACTTTTCACTAACATTTGTTCTTACATTAAAATTGGAGGAAAAAAAGAGAAAGGGGTTTGATTGATATGTAGACATCTAAAGGTTATTGCTATCTCCATTAAAAAATATATGAGAGTTAAAGGGGGGAAAAAACAATTCAGTACTTCTACATTCATTCTTATCCAACCAGAAAAGCCTATTGCTTTCACGAGTTTCATTGATTTCTTGATGAAGCTTAAAATAGTAGTAATAAAGATGAATCCAAGTCCAACCCCAACCACAATATTTCTTAGATAAGAATTCAGAATTTTGTAGTTTAAAAATAATTTTTTCATATATACGCACAGAGGCCTAGAGCTCTATTTCTGATTTTTTTGGCCCCTTATTCTATGTTGTTTTTTTTTTAAAGTGTATTTTGTTCGTTTTGTAGCCCGATTTGTCTTTGTATTTTACTTTTTAAATGTTTAATAACCTTGCTTTGAATCAACGAAATCTCTAACTAATTAAAATTACCAGAGATTCAGTCAAATCCCAATCAAGATTTTGAAACTCTTAAGTTTAAATTTAAAGTAAATATCAATGAAGTTCATTTTAAAATTAAGATCTAGACAAATTCTTACTAAAAATGTGAATTTGAATTGATAAATTTAATTTAAATTAAACTATGAAAGATTAATAAATTAAAATTTTTTTCTATTAACTATTAGACTGAATAATTTTGCTATCTAATCCAGAGGAAAGTAATATTAGGTCACTATGACAAAATTTTCAACGATATTTTATTAATAAGCAAGTAGCTATAACAATATTAATCAAAATTAATCAGAAATGTAAATGAAAATTAGTTATTTCAAACGATTAGTAATATTAATTGGCAATATTTTGGATAATGAAAATTAAAAATAGTTTTTTAAGTTCGTGGTCACATAATTTTCACTGCACGAAAAGGGGGGAGATACATTATTCGAAATATTTTAACTATTTAATTAGAGATCTGAAGAATCTCTAACTAACTAAAAAAATTTAGGAATTTAGTCAAATCTCAATAAAAAATTTAAAAATTATAATTTAAATTGGTTTGGCATCAATTCGTTAAATTCAAATTGAAATGAGGTGTGAGTAATTAATTATCAAATAATTATTTAATTATTTAATTGAATAAGTTGATAATGTAATCTAAATATGGGGAGAAAATAAATTAATAAAATTTTATTTGCATCAAATTTTTATTTAAATTACTTATTTTTCTATCATAAGTAAATTACTTATGAATAACTAACTTTTCAATGTCAAAACTTGCTATCAATTATCACGAATTTAAAAAATTATTTTGGCATGAATCAAACATTTTTTGGACAAAAAGTATCTTCATTCGTTCCAGAAAAACAAAGGTTTAGCTCATATCCTGCTGACAACGAGTTTGTGAACATTATCTGATATTTATACATGATATGATATGATTTGTTTTGTAAATATATAACATTTTTTAGCGGTAAAAAATATGTGCATACTACTGTAACTACATAGTTTTTTTTTTTTTTCCCCGTTGCATTGTAAATTCATAGTTTTGTGATAACGATACTCTATCATAAACCAAAAAAAAAAAAATCAAATGATCACAAAGAAAAGATTAGCATGGAAAATAATTTAGGCTGCTTTCTCCAATATTATTCTTTTAGTTACGTTACTTCCATCATATTGTTTTACTTTTATCAAAAGCCCCATACATTTACATCAAGCAAAGGAGAAGTGCAAATTTCCAGAAAAGAAAAACTAATCCCAACAAATAATTAATAGATAATGAGAGACAACAGTTTCTGTACGAACTTGCATTATCATTGTAGGAAAATTAGAACATTTACAACATAACGCAAAAGTTTATTATTTCAAATACATATTCTTAAGTGAGTACAAAGACTCATCACCCCACTAGGTTTTGGGGATGCACAGAATGTTCTAGTGCTACTCCTACACTGCTTCTTGAAAGAAAAAGAAAGATGATAGGCCTTCAAGAGAGAGAGAGGCCGTAATTCTCGAGTGCTAAGGTTTGCAAGAAGGAGACATCAGTCCAACTTCGATAGGGTCAACATTAACACATGTTGCTAATGGCATAGATCCATTGTTATATTTAATATCAACGTTGTCGAACCGCACATTTTTGCATGGCTTCTCTTTACTACAATTCAAAACAATTGAATGCCCATAGTTCAATGTTGCAGTGCCTTTAATATTCCTGAATGTCACATCGCTTATTTGTATCTTTGATGGCTCCTACGTAAAACAATCAAAGCAAACATAAAACTTGTTAGCTATATTAAACTCAAAAAATGAATCTCAATATACAAGAAAAAAGAGTTGAGTAAGACCTTGTTGCCACATTTCTTTGATGGACAATACTCTTGATCAATGAGAATTGGAGTCTTTACATTAATCATTGTGATGTCCTCAAAAAGTAGATTGGAGATTGAAATATTTCCTGGTGCATCAGCCCAAGTCTTAACCCTAAGACCATTGGATGTGCTGTTAATTGTGCAATTCCTGACAGTGAAGCCAGTTACAGGCTGTTCATTTTTCTTCCCTCCAAGGCTTCCAACACTAAAGCCATGACCAGGTCCACAATTCACATTTTGCACGGTTATTTGTGTGTTTCCATCACCCAGTGAGACACAATCATCTCCCGTACCAATTCTAGAGTTTATAACATTGACATTGGTGGATTTTGAGATGTGAAGTCCATCAGTGTTGACACTTTCTCCTGGTGCACTCACTGTGAAGGCATCAACTGTTACATTAATACCTTGCAATATATTGATGTGAAAGCCTCTACTATCCTTTGTAGTTATCCCTCGAATAACTGAGTTGTTCAAAAAATTGAATGCGATATTCTGTTGACATATATATTATCCAAGAAAAACCATTAGTGTGTTATGTAAAAATCAAATATGACAACACAAAATTCATTTCAAGCCTTTGATGATACTAATTGTACATAATGAAATTGAGAATCGAGGAAAAAAAATGTGAATTACGTACGTAGGGTTTGCAAGTCCTCAGACCCAATTTGTTACAATCATCTTGCTTCCAAGGATTACTAACTCCTAGACCATCAAAGATTCCAGAGCCTGATAAGGTGAAGAAGTTGATGTATTCAAAGTTAACCCAACTTCCTTCCTGTTTGAGGGTACTAGGATTTATTATTCCTTGGATTGTTCCATCAACTTTTACTTCAATCGGAGCTTTGCATGGTCCACTGAAAGTCACAGTATTCGGCATCTTAAACGTCCCTCTTGGAACCATTACTTTGCTGCTAACATTGCATGCGCATGCATCATACCAAGCATTTGTAAAAGCCTTCATGTCCCAAAGAAAAAGGAATTAGAAAATTAAAGCTAGCTATATAACAATGGAAGTTATATTCTGGTTCTGCAAAATTCATGCATATGTACATATATATGGCCTTACTTGGGTTATATCTTCATTGGGGACTCCACCATATGCTATTATATCAAACATCTTCGGTATAGCAGAAACAGATGAAGCCAATAACATGAAGATGGAACATGTTGTAATGCTTAACTTCAAATACATCCTGAAATTTTTTTTCTTTAATTTCTTCTCTGCCTTTCAGAAAGTCACTGATCTGAGGATTATGCCTGCATGCAGAAAAATTAATGGATGTTAGTATTTATATGAAATGGATAATAATCTAATAAAAGGATATTCATTCTTTTTCAGCAAATTTTTGGATCATAAATAGTAAAAGATCTATTTAACCAGAAACCATCCTCTTGTAACTAAATTATCGCCGGCTATATTCGTTGGATTGTTTTCAAAGAATATTAATAACCTTATCTCAACAAATTGAATGGATTGTAATCCTCAAAATACGCGACAATTTTTATTTGCCACTAGTTGAATTTTAGTTCAAGAAAAAAAGTTATCTGTGTTCAGAAATGAATATCCTTCCCCGTATGTATAGAAAACTAGGCAAAATTGACTCAATTAAGATTGGCTACTTTCTAACCACACAGAAAAAAAAGATTGGTCCCTAAATCCTTGGAAGCAATTCATATAGAGAAATCTCTTTTCGGAATGTAATTTTTAGACTTATTTGAAACATGCATGGCTTAGTAAATTTTAGGGTAGTAAAATGGAATTAAGAGTATGAAATGGGGTCTTTATTAAGACAAAAATGCTAAACGAAATTTACCAAAAAGGTGAAAGACTGTGAAATGGGATGCTCTAAAATGAGTATGAAATGCAAATATTGAGTTTGGCGATAAGAAACATACCTGTGAGGATTAGGCCGCTTATGTAAGCCAAAACCACAAGATGAAAAACCTTAGATAGTCCGATTCTGTGATGAGGGTTGGACTATTGAATAGAAGAAAATGAAAATTTAGAATTTTACGGTTGGAAGAAAGTTGATTTATATTTCAAACTCATTTTTATTATCTCATTATTTTGTAATATTTCGTATTAAATCAATTGAGATATTTGAGTAGGTTTACTTAGTTCAAATTATACAGTTAAAAATAGTTATATATACTCAGTTAAAACCTAACTTAGATAATTTATTTTTTATTCAAATAGGATTGCTCCTTAGCTTGAGGACCTACTGTTTAATAAGTCCAATAAAAAATATGATCAATTTAATATACAAAATAAATTTTAATTTTAATTTTCATAATTTTGTATTAAAAAGGAAGCGATGTAGCTAAACCATACAATTGGTTGATTTATTGATGAAACATAAAATACTAATAGTAACTATGAATTCAAATTATACTCATTTATTTTCGAGATAAAAGTCTAAAACTGTCTAACTAATATCTGATTTGTCGGCTTGGTGGCCCGCCTTTTGTATATAACTTTGAATGTTTAAAAAATTGCTTTAAATGATACAAGTGTCATTCCAAATTTGCTACAAGTGATCATCTACATTAATAACAAATGGTATTATTATGAACCTTTTAACGTTGGTGAGCGAAAAGCAATGTCACATCTCATATTAATAACTAAGTCTTCTCATTCGAATAAACATACTGTGATGAATTAAAATAAATTTTACTAGGGATTTAGTATGTATTTATAATATTTTACTTCAAAAAGGATATTAACGGTGGTCCTTTATTTAAGCAATAAACAAAACTATTTAATATATTTAACCAAATTATAATTAATTTCAATTATATTATTATTAAAGTTTGATAAATTTTGGTTTTAAATTGCAATGTATTTTCATTTTATTTTTTAATTTCTTTTAAAAAATTAAAATATCCATAGTTTAAATAATTCTGTTTGGATATTATCTAGAAATTTTAAAATATTAAAAATCACATTATTCATGAGATTTATTTGAATTTTTTTAGAGCATACTTCATAGTTTGTTAGCATTAATGTCCTGACTCAGATTAATTTAGAGCTTGTGCTCCTATCTCTCCTTTTCAGACGAAAAAACTGATAACATTAAAATAAAATATAAAATATGGTTACTTTTATAAACTAAATTTTATATATTTAATTTTTTATCAAATAATTGGTTATAATTTAGTCCGAAACCATACCATCTCAATATCTTAATGGAATGATTTATAATTAACTATAAAATCCTAAAATTAAATATTACAATCCTCAGTTGGGATTCTGACCATATTTTATTTTGAAGTTTCAATTTTCAAATATACATCTGTATCCTTTAAATAGTAATAATTACGGTTGCACAATTTTATTTTGTAATAAAAATAATTAATTTTTTTTAACTCTTATGGAATTGAAATCATTGCATCATTTAGTTTTAATATTCAGTATATCAGTTAATCGTTCATTAGATTAAAAGTAAAATCTAAAACTGTATATAATTATAACTAAATACTACCTCCGATCCTTAATATAAGACTTTATTTGACTTTTATTTTGGTCATAAATATAAGATCTTAATTCACTTTGTCTCTTATATTTGTGTAATTGTTTCCAAGATAATTCTTTTGATAATTGTAATTTTATCCAACACACTTGATTAGTAAGGATATTTTAAGAAAGACAATACCTATTTATTACAAATAACTAATTTAACTTTTTTTTCTTAATCTCCTCAAATTAGTCAACTGGTTCTTATAATTAGGACCAGAGGAAGTACCATCTTGCCTTCACATTGCCCAACCTGCCAACTTATTTCTTATAGTATCCATGTATGAATTACTAAAACATACGGCTTCCCTATTAACTAGAAAATGAAATTAATCTCCTACTTTCAAATAGATTTAACTTATTGATTGTAAAAAAGAAAAAGATTTAACTTACTTATTATTATATAAGCAACAAACATTGAAAACCAAGCTTAGTAAAATTTAAAAGTATACCATCCACTTATTTATTGGTTGTTTTTCTCTTTAGAATACTCTTGCATGTATCAAGTTATTTGACAGAGTGATTTTATCATCTTTTATTATATGAAAGTAAGTGAGACTCATAAAGTTCTCTTTCTTCCTTTGTAGTCCATTTTTCCCTTCTCTTCACATTAAAAAAAAAAAGTTTTGTTTTTTTCAAGCAGCTCAAAATAACTTATTATGACATTTTTCATGTTGACACAGTTTTTAGATTAAAAGTCATTTCAATCACACTGCTCATCCAAATAAGGCCTAGAAAATTTAAGGGACTTTAGTAAAAGATGATTTTTATAAAATGATTTTTTTAAAAAATTTTCTTACATGCATTTGTATATTTAATATAAATAAATAGTTACTTCTATATTGGACATGTATAATAAACAAGAGCGATAGGCGTGGCCCATCTTTATTTGAATTTGCTAGGAAATAATTTAGTATTTCCGCATTCATTTCCGTACCATTACAAAACTTTTGTTTTATGTGAGAGGTTCATTTTTTTTATGACATTTAAAATAGTAGCAATATAAGACCATCCAACTGCAACACTTTATTTATTATACAAAAATTCAGAATTCTCTTATCAAATTTTTTTTTCAGTATATGCATTTATATATGTTGTTGTTTCCTCTATATCTGTTCTTATTGTTTTGCCTTATGTTATTTTACTTTTTTCTCTTTCTTATAATGTATTTCTTTTAATTGGTGGTGGGATTTATCTTTTTGAAACTTGTTAAGTTTGAATTTAAAGTAAATATTAATATAATTTATTTTAAAATTAAGATATATACAATAACTTATTCAAAATATTAATTTAAATTAATTAGTTATAAATTTGACACTACCAAAAAATATCTGATTAGCGACGGAATTTACCAACAGAATTTTTATTTAGCGACGGAATTAGTGACGGAATTGATTCCGTCGCTAATTTTTTCGTCACTAATTGAAATTACCGACAAAATTAGCGACGGAATTAACTCCGTTGGTAATTACCGACAGAATTATTGACGGAATCAATTCCTTCGGTAATTACTGATGGAATTTTTCCGTCTCTAATTACCAACAGAATTCCTATTCTGTCAGTAATTAGCGACGGAATTTCAATTCCGTCGCTAATTACTGACGGAATTGAAATTCCGTGGCTAATATATTTTTTAAAAAAATTAAAATGCCACCTCACTTTGGCCACCACTTGTCACCACCTCATCTTCACGTGTCGCTACCACCTCACCTCCTCCGTCACGTGTTAGTGCCACCTTGTATTGCCACATGTTGCCACCATATAATTCTTCTTCAAAGTGACTTCTCCACGGCTCAAACCAAGGACCTTGCTCATGCATGCGTGCGACTTCACCAGTGAGCTGCAATGAACTTACTGACTTATTATGCAAAATTAAATATATATATATATAAAATATTCTCTTACACAAATAATTGTTTATACACACATATATTAATAGAAACTAAAAATAAACTATATGATAATTTTAATCATAACTATTTTTGTAACAAAATAATTTTTAGATATTTGTTTTAATATTTATTTTATAATGCTTTATTTTCAAAAAAATTATTTTAAATATAATATTAATTTCCAATGACATTAATTTTTAATTTTAAATAGTAAATAATTTTTTCATAAATATATTTTTTAAATTTAATTCTTTTATTTAATATTTATAAGATATATAATTTAATTATATATTTATTATATTATATTATATTATATATTAGCCACGGAAATTAGCGACGGAATAATTTTCCGTGGCTAATTCCATGGCTAAATTAGCCACGAAAAAGTATTCCGTCGCAAATCATAATTATAAAACTTTAGCCACGAAATTAGCCACGGAATTTTCTGACGGAAAAAATTTCGTGGCTAATTCCGTGGTTAATTGGCGACAGATTAAATTCCGTCGCTAATTCCGTGGCTAAGTTTAGCGACAGAATTTTCGTGGGTAATCTGTCAGAAATTAGTGACGGAAATTATCCCGTCACTAATTCCGTCGGTAATTAGCTATTTTTTTGTCGTGTGAATTGATAAATTTAATTTAAAATGAACTATGAACAATTAGTAAACAAACGATTTCCTATTGATAATTACACTGAATAATTTCACCTCATCATATCCATCTCTAATTTAGAGAAAAGTAAGACTAGGTGGTTATGACATAATTTTCAACAATATTTTTAGCAAAGCAAATTAACTATCAATATCACCAAGCAAATAGTTTCAGCAATATTAACAGAAATTAGTTACTAGTACAGTCAAATCTTAATCAAATATCTATATAGAACTTAATTTTGAATTTATAACTAGTATAGAGCAAACATGATAATATTAGGTGGTCATATAGGTAATGTATAGGACAACTACATTAATTTAAATGGGAGTTTCGGATCAATTATGTGCATATAATAGCCTCTTCGTAAATAATAATAACCCCTTCGTAAATAACACCGTAGGTCTTGCTTGTGGCCATTGCCCTGTGATTTTTTTTTTTCCTTTAACAAAAGGTCCCCACAAGTAAAGCTAGGGAGCTGCTGTTGTGTGCATAAAACAAATTAATAGCTGCAAACTGCAAAAAATGGATTAAAAAAATAAAGGAATGTAAAACATAAAGAAAGCAGTCCCATCTAATTCCGCCTGGGATTGAGAAAACCATTAAAAATGTTTAATATGAATAATTTCTTGTTACATGGGATTAGGCAATCCCATATAAATGAGATTGGGGAGTATCATATCCCTCTATGGTATTCCTCAATCCCATATATGTATGAGTTTATTCAATTTCAAATAACAAACAATCATTCATATTAGACACTGTTTTGACATGTTTTTTCAATCTTATTCTCAATCATTACCTATCATTTTTAGTACTCCTCCTATCCTTAATATAATATCTATTTAACTAATTTGATTAGATTAAGGAAGTTAAGTAAGTTAGTTATTATAAGAAATATGACACATTTTTCCTAAAACACCATAATCATTTTTTTTAATACTCTTCTCCGTCTTTTACTTAATTATAGTTGAGGAGTATCCATAGGGGTAATTTAGAGAAATTGATAAATATAAAAATAGTTTTATATTTAGGACCAAAACTAACTCAACAATTAGGTTCTATATTAAAAACCAGAGGAGTATTTTGTACCAAACGAAACTTTAGCTAATCACATCAACAAAATGCACACATATGTATCAATTAAATTGCGGCTGCAAACCTTTCTTTTTTTTGGGGGGGGGGGATGCAGCCGCAAACTTAAAACCCATGTTTATCCATGAAAAAGAAAAGGACTCAGATTCGCTTGGCGGGAAGATATGGATGATTTTTTTTTTCAAAAAAAAAAGAGAGAGTATAACTTAAAAAACAATGATGGAAAGACCTTGACATCTTGCCACACAACTTCACGTTAATGGTCCCTGCAACCAAACCTCAATAAGTTACAAAATTGAAAAAGCAAACCATGGAAAGCTTTTTATTGTTTGGAGCAAACAGAGCATAATAGCAAAAAGTCCATAGCAACAAAATACATCATGTTACTTTATTTAATTGCTTAGATTTTTCAGCAACTCATAAGATATTAATAAAAGTATCTAGATTGTGTAACAAAAATATTAAGACACTGCTCTTCTAATTTAAGTTTCCAAAGGGGGAATTTTTTATTTTTGGTTGATTCAAGAAAAGGTTTTACATTGATTTTAGGAATATTAGTGATACATACAAAGGTATCTATACACAAACGCACACCCTTTCTATGAAAAATTTTAAAAAATGACGTGGTTTGTGGGATAATCAAACATTTCATTTTTATAATATCTGCCAATTTTTTTTTATAATTTTAATCTTTTATCATCATAAGTTGTTTTCTTAGAACATATATTTCTTTCTGAACCTTTTTTCTTGTCTTTTTTTTTTTTTTTTTCTATTTGTTTTATGATTTTTTTTGTTATCATTTGGATCTTTCATATTTTTTTTAAAAAAGTCAATGAGCAATCTAATCTGATCAATAGATTGAATTGGAATGATGGATTCATAAATAATTGGATTACTCTTACTTTTACTTTTTTGTTAAATCTTTTTGAATTTCATTCAATTCATCTATTTTTCTCAATCCAAATATAAATAAAAATTTGATTCTAATTTTTTTTTTTAGAGATAAAATCTTTTTGCAAATACTTTGGATTATCCCTATTTCTTTTGTCATATTTAGAGAAGATTTTATTCTAGGCAAAGAGAATTTGAAGAGGCATAACAAAATTGCCTATAATATCTGTGACTTGAAAAAGACTTCAAGTTGTCTTCCCGACTTTTGTGACTGTACAGCTCTCAATGTCATCCTCGATCACCGTTACAGCCAAAGCAAAACACAAGTTATTGAATTATTATAACAAAAACCACCATCAAATCAACTGTTCAATTTCAGTAAAGAGTTAACAATAGATCATGAAATTCTTATATATAAGTAATTATGTTGAGATTCAAAGAAGCAATCACGATAAACAGATTTAGGAAATTGGCAAGCACCTCTTTAAACTACCTTCCAGAGCTAGCTTGTCCTTCACAGCACCGGATGCATTTTAAGAGGGAGAAAAATCAGGGCTAACATGGCATACCTGCTTTCAGTTTTGTTTTTATTTTTATTTTTGATACAGCAAAAAAATAAAGCCAGCTAACTAAGTAACAGGCCCGATCAACTCGATAAGAATAGCAACCGGATAGATCAGCAGACCAATGGTAGAGTTGAGTGCTTGTTTAGCCAAGGAGTCCACTTTCATGTTCTGCTCACGGTCAATAACCTGAAGCTTCACTTGCCAGTTTTGTTCATTCATGGTTTGTACTTCTAAGATAATATTCCAGTTCTCACCCCCAGAGCTCGTTCAGTCCTACTTTTAATTCATTTTAAAATTGAGATCTACCATGCTTTATTAAGAAATGCTAATTTGAATCAATTCACCAATTTGAATTGTTAAATTCAAATTGAAATGAACTATGAATAATTAGTTAATTAATGATTATCTTTTAATTATTTTATTGAATAAGTTTATCATGTATCCCTAACTTGGGGAAAAAATTAATAAGGTTTTGTTTTTAGCAATTAACTATTAGCTAATTAGTTAAGTAAATTTTAAGTTTAAAAATTTGTTCTTAACTTAACAGCATGTTATAATTTAATACTACCTCCGGTCCTTAATATAAGATCCTGTTTAACTTTTATTTTGGTCCTAAATATAAGACTCTAATCTACTTTGTCTCTCATATTTATATATTTTTGCCCAAAGTAGCCTTTCTAACAATAATAGTTTTAGTCAATACACTTGATTAGCAAGGCTACTTTAAGAAAGACAACACCTATTTAGGACAAATAACTGTAACACCTCACGTAATTATATCAGTATACGTAATAAAATATTTAATTTAAAAGTCCATACATATTTCTAATACTGCAACAAGTCAATTTCAAAACATTTCTAACATAATTTAACAACATAAACTATTAAAGTCTTATAGTCATGGCAAATAAAAATATAACATAGCATGTGCTTGAGGAGCACAAAAGCCTTCACGGCTCACTCCGTTGGTGCCTTCCCTTGATTCTTACTCGATCCTTCGCCTGAAAATTGTTAATATAGGGGGTGAGGTCAAACGTCTCAGTAACTACTGAAATTCTAACCTATACAAGCAAATCATATATGATAAACCAAAAATATGTTTATATGGGTGTATATAAATATATCAAAAATCACGGATTTGAGACATTCAATTCAATTTCATTTTTTTCCAACAATATACCAATATCATTTTTCCAATATATCCAAAAATAATGCAATATGCTGCTTCCCTTATATCACCGTCCACCCTTATACCGCTGACTGGAGTCATAGGCTAACACATAGTCCGATAAGAACTAATCTATTTTACTGAATTATTCCAAGCTCACCAATACAAGAGATATATTCGGTCAAAAATATAGAGCTCAAGCTCGGACTATGGCTCCCCTCCTTTGTGAATAGGGAGGTGTCACATGTCCCACAGCTCCAATGAATTCCCGGCCAAAGGAAAACATGGAAGAAGGGGCCCTGACAAGTGCCATCCACTGTGCACCAAGTGATGGCATACCACGTGATAATTTTATATCCATGCAATCTTCTTCTATCCTTAACACAACAATGCATGTCATATCATATGGTACATCATAAATATATTCTCATTATTATTAATGATAAGATAGTAACAGTAACTCATGATAATTTCATAGCTATTAATATATTTAAATATTGATCATAATTACTAGCAACAAATCTCAATAAAATCACGTAACATACCAAAACATTTATTTTACAAAAAAAGATCATAATATTATATTTCAGTAATATAATGACTAGTAAATCCACGATATAATCATACACAATTCACATGTACAAGAAAGAATTTTCAGAGTTATCTGGTACTTTTTAACTTACAAATATTCACACAAGGATTACTTCAAAATCTCAAGGGTATACAAAATTACACATAAATATTTATTAATATAAACTCAACTACTCCAAAACTACTCTAAAATTCTAAGACTACCCTCTAAACCAAAATTACAAATATATTAACTCTCCCAAATCTAGGCATTTATAATAGATATAATATTATTTTGAAAAATATAACTTATATAAAAGGCTATTTAAATTTAACAACTTCAGTGAATATATTTTTATTACCCAAAATCTAAATATTTCGTATTAAAATTCTCAATTATTTATTATAATCTCATTTAAAAATTTTTCTCAAACCAACAATTTTTTTAAAATTATAAGCAAACTGTAATTTTATCTAATTTCACAAAATTCTCAATTTACAATTTTTCAAGCCTTCAAAAATTATTTCAAAAATATATCTTTAACTTATTCAATATTTAAACCGATTAAAATCTCAATAATATTAAATAACTCAAATAAATTATTTAACTCAAATTTAATCGGTAAAAACATATTACAAGCCTAAATAACAAATTTTTTAACTAAAATCTTAGTTTAAAATTCTCAAAGTAATCATTCAACAAAAATAAAACGATTAAAATTCCTTAATAATGGATTTTTAAATTTCTAGTCATATATTGTCAAAACTCTATATTTATTTCGTATTTAAACGGTAAAATTTTCTCTAAACTTGATAATGAAACTAATAATAAAGCTCTAAATTTATAGAAAATATTCATAAAGAAAATATGATGAAAAGAAGTAGTTTTGTGTACCTAAATTATCCCTAAAACTGTCAGGTACTCTGCAACTCAGCTCTTCCTCTCTCCTTTCCTCTCTACTTCTCACTCTCTTTTCTCTTCTTTCGCTCTCTCTTCCTCCTCCGTCTCTCTTCCTCTAGCTTGCAAGAAACTACCTGGATGAGGATATATATAATACTCCCACATGTAATTTTCCACCGTCCTCCTCCCAATTTCCACTTCCATCCGTACCTTCCCCCTTTCTTTTTCTTCTATCATTTACTACTACTCCTCCCCCAAATTCTCCTTTCATGTACTATACCCCAATTTTTTTCCAACCTGCGTCCTCCCTTTTTCCTTCTTCAATTAATACTATTGCCAATTTTTCCACCTTCATTTACTATTCTTTCCCAACATTCTTCCTTCGTCCGTTCCTTCTTTTCTTTTTCTTCTCTTCATTTAATACTCCTTCTCCTTTTTCAACCTTATACCACCCTTCTTTCCATTTTCTTTATTCTTCTAATTTACTACCCTCTCCCAAACTTCTACTTTCAAAGTCAAATGCCACAACTTTCCACCAAATTCGGTGGAAAGTTGTCTCTTTTCTCTTCTTTTTTTTTTTTTGAAAAATATATTACAATAACTAATTCAATTTGTTTTTTTTAATTTCCTCAAATTAGTTAACTGGTTCTTAAAATTAGGACCAAAGATAGTAAGTCAGATGAAAAAGATGGCTGACTTGATTTATAAAATCAATTTATTAGTATTGAAAAGTATTTATGTCAACAAAAATAAATTTTATGTTAATTTAAATCATTATTTTTTAAGTTTATTTTTTATTTCTTTATTAAATGGAACAATATACCCAAACTATGGGTGTTTGTATTTAATATAAATAGACACGTACTCCTGTATTCAACATATAATAAATAAGAACGGTAGGTATAAACCGCCTTTTATGGCATTTATAAAAATAATTTTTTTTAAATGCTACAAATGACATTCTAAATTTGTTACAAGTGATTCTCTACCCTAATAACAATTGGTGTTATTATGAATTTTCTTACTTTGGTGAGTTAAAAATGTAACATCTGATGAAACTATTAATTAATAACAAGGAAGTCTTATTTATTTGTACAGTAGGCTCTATGTTTTTTATTTTCTTCCAAATAAATATAAGATAATAAATTAAAACAATTGTTGCAGAGATTTACCATGTATTTATAATTTTCACTTCTAAAATAATGTTATTGATAATCCTTTATTTAAGTGATAAACATAACTCCTTAATATCTATATTTATTTTGAATTATTTTAATATTAAAGTTTTATAAATTTCTGTTTTATGTTGCAATATGTTTTCATTTAAAGATTACTAAAATATACTATTTTAAATTTTTTTTCATACATGAATATTTGAGATATATAGATAAATTTAAAAAATATAAATAAAAAGTAGATATATAAATAAAATTTGTAAATAATTTCAAATAAGGTAATCTAATATTTTTTTTATATTTAAAATCTCTTAGGCATACATCATAGTTTGTTAGCGTAATACTGTTAATTTTCTAGTTAGCTAGGATTAGTTTATTTCATAAAAAAAATTGATATCATAAAAATTAGGGAAAATCCCTTAAAAAGACAGTTTAATAACCCAAATTCATATTTGGGTCATCAAATTTTTCTAATTCCTAATTAGGTTGCATAACCTAAATAAGAATTTTAAAATTTAATGAAAGTACTGTAGTGCCCTTTTATTAAACCTAACAGAAAAGGCAGAGATCAAGGGAGAGATCATTGATTGAATCTGAAGACGCAACGCAGCCTTGAGTAGCCACCATAGCCATCGTCTGAATCTGCAAATCACAACACAGCTTTGAGGAGTCGCCATCGTTGCTGCCATTAGAAATCAGAAGACGCGAGAGGGTAAGACTTCAGCGTGATTAGGAAGACTTAAAACTCAGAAGACGCGAGGAGTCGCCATCGTTGCTGCCATTAGAAATCAGAAGACGCGAGAGGGTAAGACTTCAGCGTGATTAGGAAGACTTAAAACTCAAAAGACGCGAGGAGTCGCCATCGTTGTTGCCATTATACGAAGGAGCTTTAAAACTCAAGTGGCCACTTCTGCGTGAAAATTTTAGCAGAGAGGGTAAGACTTCAAAAATCAATGTCTGAATTATTTGATGTTTCTCTCTATCGCTCAGATCTTACTGAAGGAGAAAAGTAAAGAGAAAATTCAAAATTTCAAACACTTGTCGGAAATTTGAGATTCAGACTCTTAGCTTCAAGTTTCCCTTTGTTTTACCTCCAACCTTTAATTTTTTTCACTCTTGCTCTCTCAACAACACCAACGACTATAACATATTGAAAATATACAACAGAATGACCGACAAAAGCTTTACTGTAATTTTGCATATGTCCTGTCCTCCCCCATATTCATAAAGATGGGTATTTATCTCCGTATGTTGCAGATAAATGTTAAAAGTCTTAGAAATATAGAAGGGCTATTTATGTTCAGTTCTTCACTCCTTCCTTCCTTGTATTACCTCTGGTAATAGTAAAAGAAAACAGGAGAAAATAGGAATTGAGTGCATAGGGGATTAATTGAAGAGGACTTGATTTTCTTTATAAGCTAATGACATGCAAAGAAAATGGTATCAATTGGGTTTTGATTGTGTTATTGGAAGGAAAATTGCCTAGGCGAGCATGCATTATATGGTTAGATATTGCCTGTTTGAATTTTAAATATGTTTTTTTTCTTCTTTTAAAATAAAGAACTACGTCTTTTTTCTTTTGCTTTTTCTTTTTTGAGGTATCACAATCCAGACATGGATGAATGATCTTTAAGCTGATATTGGGATTCATGTAAGCTGATATTGCAATATCGAATTACATGAGAGTATGTAAATAAACATAAATCCAAATTGGTCCATTCTTATGATAAGCGTCTTGTCATTATACTTTACATATATTTGCAGTATGCGTTCTCATGTTTATCGTGAAATATTTTGCTTAAACAAAGTAATGGTAAACATGCCACAATCTCTTGGGAATTAGTACTCGTAGATTTTATCCTATATTCAAAATGTATCATTCATCTAAATAGATTTTGAAGAAGCCAAAAAACTAGCTACTATAATGTTCTTCAGTTTCGAATATAATATCCAGTTCATTCTTTATTCAAGTTGTGATGTTAATGATAGCCATAATAGTTCTTAAATTTTTGTTTGATTAGATAGCATTAGTAGTTCTTAAATTTTTGGTTTTGGTAGGAGAAGAAACATGGTGAATGAGGAAGGTTCATCAAAACTCATACACGGAAAGACTGGGTTGCCATTGTTTAGGAAAGACTTTTATGATAAAGCTGAAAAGAAGTATAAGAGATTGAGGGAAGGACATAACGATGTGTTAAAGGCATGGAAGGGAATGCACAATGAGGAAAAAGAAAAATATGTTGAGAAGGGAAAGCAATTAAGGCCTGAAAAGATCAGAAGGAATTGTAAGTCAGCTTTTCAAACGCGTACCTCTCTCCGACAATTCAAGGATCTGGCTGAATTTGTAAAGGCGAACAATGATTTAAGGGAGAGGGTGGAAAAAATTGGATTTGGAAGGTTGCTTGATGTGTCGTGTGATAGACTCCCCCGTGACATTTGTGTAAGTTTGATAAGAGCATATGATCCACCAACATATCAATTTCGTATTCGGGGGAAGACAGAAGAAATGAGACCGCAACATGTGCACATTTTGTTCGACCTACCCCATAGCGGGGCAAAGGTGAATATGAAAGTAGGTGATCATGATCCAGCATATGAGGAGGTCAAGGGGCAATATTTTAAAATGCCATATAACAAAATATTGGCCATGATCAAATCTGGTGTAAATAATGAGAAGTTTGAATTTTTGTTTGTGCTATACACTCTTGGGACTCTTTTATGTCCCACTGCGAGTGCAAGAGTCAGTGAACGGTTGTTGAGGGTTGTGTGGTGCACAAATAATGCATTTCAACAGTATGATTGGGCAACCTATTTGATGAATGAGCTATGCAAGGAAATAGAAGATTATGTTAAAGTGATGAGGAAGAAGAAGGATGGCCAGTTCAACGTGGGTGGGTGCCTCTATTTCTTATTGGTATGCATTTTTCTTTTGACCAATTATTGGTATATATATCCAATTATGCTATTTTCTACTATTTTTGTCTATAAGATACTGTTTAAAGTTGTATGATTAATGATGCAGATCTATTTTTTTGGAGTATTTCCCACTGCTTAAAGCTGATGAGCATGAGCCTAGGGATGCAGTTGCGTTTTGGACTAATGAGAGGGTATGGAATATGTGTAAGAAAGAGAGTACAAGCTGTATGGGCATTTTGTATGAAGGAAGTGGTGTTGAAATGAGGACTAGGAAAGAGGAAAGAGCAACAATTGCCTATCTAGACCCGGTATAGAAATGATTATTATAATTATTGTGTTAGTTCTTGTTACGTCTGATACTTTGAATTGTTTTGTGTAGGAGTTGAAGGAGTTACACTCAACTTTGATGAATGCGATTGAAGAAAACCATAGAAGGCTCATTAATGTAGTTGAGGAGAAACTCATGAAGGTACAACTAAAGAGGGAGAGACACCAAAAATCAGAGCAAAGGGTGCATGGACATGAAGAAAATGATGAAGATAAAGATGTACAATATGGAGATGATGAAAATATTCATGTGGAAGATGAGTTTATTGGAGATGAAGGGGATGAATCAAGTGCAGATTCTAAAGCTAAAAATGAGGAGGAGGAAGAAGCATCATACCAGGAAAATATCAATGTGGAAGATGTGTTTAGTGGAGATGGAGGGGATAGATCAAGTACAGAATCTCAAAATGAAGAAGAGGACCAAATTAAGCACAGAGATCAACCCCGGAGATCAATGAGGACTAAAAGGCCAACAATTAAGTCCCCTTGGGTTTTGTCAAAGCCGATTAAGAGGACAAAAACAAAGATGGATGAGAAGGACACCTTTTCCATCTTGGTCTCTCATACATGCACGATTGAAGAGGGTAAAAAGATATTGGTAGAAATGTATGATGACAGCTTGACTCGCGACAACCTTAGATGTTTGGGTGGTATTCAAAAAGTAAATAATAGGGTCAGTATCTTACTTGTGAAATGAACTTTTGATAATTGATATATTATCCCTATGAATATGAACATGTTTTTCATCAAACACAGGTGATGTCAATGGTGTGTAAAACATTAATGGGCGAAATGAAAACCAAGGGACAACTTAGGCGACACATATTTGATGCTGACTTCATGGTTTTTGATCTTATTCCATCACTTGTTTTAGTTTTTATCTTGTCATTTTTTTGTAATTAGATGATGTGCAATATTTGTAGATGAAAATGTTGATCAACCCCTATGATTGGAAAGCATCAGACAATGAGAAGCAAATTTTGCCTACATATTTGGGATATAATTTAGGCAATTGTGACTTGATATTCGGTCCATCTCTTGTAGACAATCACTGGTTTTGTTATGTTCTTGAGGTGAGGACTATGAAGTTTTATGTATTAGATTCATTGAAAGGTCATGTAAATGACCAACATAAGAAGAAGCAGAAGAAAGAGAGTATCACAGAAGATCCAAGGATCACTAAGGTGAAAGCATGTGTATGGATATTTTGTGCCTTTATTAATTTTTTGATAATATATTTGTTTGAATAAGTTGTAGTCTAATTATTGAATTGATTGTGTTTGCAGAGAGATAGATTCCATGATATTATTAATTTAGTTAAGCCTGAGCTGATTAGAAAGAAGCCAATGAGTGATATAATTTGGGCTGTTGTACCACAACAAAATAATCTGTACGTGTTATGATTTACATCATTTAACAGATATTTTGCATGTGGTTATGAGTAGAAGAATTAATACTTTTTATTGGTTTATGTGTGCAGTAGAGATTGTGGTGTCCATGTGTTATATTGGTTGAGATCGTGGGACCCATCCGCTGTATTAAATTACACAGACGTACAATTATGGACTTGTAATGTTGATTTGATTTTATAATGTGTATGTTACTTGGTAAATTAACATGTAATTTTCACTCGTATGCAGGAAGAAATTTCCAAGTTTAGGAGGGATCTTTTGTGGTGGCTTGTCAATCATCATGAAAATTCAAAACGTGAAGATGCTATAAAGTTGCTTTCAAATCCAAAGAACCCGTTTCCTGGGAAAAGGAGGCGTTTTGGAATGTAGGATGTAGGGGTTTGTCTGTGTGTATGCTGATAGGTTAGGTGGCAACGTTTTGAAGTATTTGAAGTTGATAGCTTTGTTTAGGAGCCACTTTGCCTTGTATTTTTGTCATTTTTCTCTTGGAATTATTGGATTGATATATTGTTTTGCTGTAGTTTTTTAGATGCCACATAGTATATAAAAATTAACATGTTCTATTTCATAGTTAACAAGTTTAAGTTCTAAATTAACAATTTATGGTTACATAACATACCAACAATTAAGTTCTAAATTAACATATTCTATTTTACAGTTAATATGTTTCAATTCTAAATTAACAACTTTATGTCTTCATGACACACTCACAATAAGTCTTTTGCTAAAATTTGATCACAATAAAACCTTGACAAATAACAAGTTCAATTACGTTGTTAACAAGTTTAAGCTCTAAATTAACAACTTCCTTATCCTTGTAGCATACTTGCAGTAAGTATTGACAAAAAACCATATTACATTATATCGTTGAAAATTAACACGTTCTCTTTCATAATTAACATATTTCAATTCTAAATTAACAACTTCATGTTTTCATGACACACTCGCAATAAGTTTTTCACCAAAACTTGATCACAATACAACCTTGACAAATAACAAGTTCAACTACGTAGTTAACAATTTTCCTATCTCTATAGCACACTTGTAGTAAGTATTGACAAAAACCATATCACACTGCATCCTCGAAAATTAACATGTTCGATTTCACAATTACCATGTTTCAATTCTAAATTAACAACTTTATGTCTTCATGATACACTTGCAATAAGTCTTGGGCTAAAACTTGATCACAATAAAATCTTGACAAATAACAAGTTCAATTACATAGTTAACAAGTTTAAGTTCTAAACTAACAACTTCCCTATTCCTATAGCATACTTGCAATATGTTTTTGACTAAAAAAATTTCAATATGGGTTTGGATTTTTGCACGTCCTTCTTGTGTGACCAGCTTCATGGCATGTTCCACAGTAGTAAGTCTTCTTATTTTGGAATTGTGATTCACGTCGCTTAATTCTTGGCCGTCCAGGAGGTCGACTTGTGCGGGGTGGTTGGAGGAAGGTTTGGCCTAAAATATTTTCCATCCTATAGTCATTAATATCTGGCATGTCAATTGTCACAACTGGAATCATGCTCCGATTATAAATCTTTTGTTGAGATGTAATTTTATAGCATTCCTCAACATAATCATACACATTTCCATGGGCAAGCTTGATGGCTGCACAAGCATGTGCACATGGAATCCCTGACATTTGCCATGCTCCACAGCTACATTCATGTAAACCTAGATCAACTTCTAAGTCTCCATAAGCTGTATGAACACATGCCCTATTCCCTCCATAAGATACAGGAAACATGTGTTCAGTTCTCATCACATTTTCCATCAATACAGCCTCGATGTTTGGCCCAACACCATTCCTCCACTTACTGATTGCCATGGCTGATGCGTGCATCTTCTTTGCTACTTTTTCTCGATGTTCATGGATTAACTGTGCAACATTATGCCTTCTTTCCTTCACCATCCATGCATTGAATGACTCAGCAATATTAGTTGTTATATTATCCTATCGTTTAAATGGGAATTGACTTAAAGCCCACCTATCAATATCACCATGATTCACAAGCCATTCAAATAACTCTTGAGACATATCCCTCATATGTCCTATTGCCTTATCAAACTCAGTTTCAAGTCTTGCATAAGCAATATCATCAAGCAACTTTAGTGCATCAACCTTACTCTTAGCACTTGTCCTTCCCCTTCCTCTATTTATTTTCATCCATTCTGAACTAAAGTTTTCCTTCACATGGCAATAGCAAAATGCATGTCTATCACTACCAAATATGACTCGTACAGCTCCTATTATAGCATTATGACGGTCTGAAACTATGGTCAGCTCAATTGACCCTGTTATCTGTCTAATCTTGGATAAAAACCATGTCCAGTCCTCTAATATCTCCCCATTCACAATAGCAATTGCAAATGGTAGTAACTCATTGTCTGCATCATATGTGGAGGCTGACAACAAGGTTCCTTTATATGGGCCACTTAAATGAGTACCATCTATATATAATATATGTCTTGCCCTAACCAAGAACCCCTCAATACAACAACCATATGCTATAAAAACACGCTCAAATATGTAATTGTTTGAAGCTTCCCATTCAGCAACTGTTGTCGAATCACTTTCCTTTAGTCGTTGACATATCCATGGTATAAGCATATAAGATTGATCTGGTCTGCCTTGAATATCCTCTATTGCTTTTAATTTAGCAGCATATGCTTGTTTATATGTCAGATTTACTCCATATTCTCTCTGTAATGTCTTCATAATTTCACTAGGGCGCTTATCTATGTGTGATCTAAATCTTCAATAATAATAGATGATGTTAGAGCAGCTCTTCCCCTATGGTTTACTTGAAGACAATCTTGTGCATGGTGAACATGCTCATTATTGAATCACGTCACACGAAGGAAAGGGGTATTCTTTCCTACTGCATTTGCAGTTATCTTCCAAGGACATCCTTCGATTTTACATTTCACAGACATTCTTTCTTTGCTGTTCCTCACAAACTTGTATTGAAACTTGTTAGCAATACTATATTTGTGTAGCAGCCGTTTGAAAGCATCAGCGTTCGGAAAGATTTGTGATAATCCTGAAAATATCTCTTTCCATTTCAATGAGTTCAACTCAGGAAAAGGTGTGGGTGCACTTTGTACTCCACATGGTGTGCTACTAGGTCCCCCACAGCTTTCATAAGTAACACCATTTTGATGAGATGCAAGTTCAGGTTCATTATTGAAATTTCTTGGAGAAAAAGAGCTTTGTTCTGGCTGCCTCACGCTTGTATGCATGCTGCATTATATGACCACAACGTTTGTTATTTTATTAACAAGAATATTCTAACAAATAACAGCTTATTTTTTTGAGAAAAACAACTAACTTACATTTATGGATCACCACTTGCTTCTTCTGCATTGCCATTCCTTTTACATGCTATATAGACATGGCCACTCCTCTCATTATATTGAAAAAGATTTGCAAGTTCCTCATCATCAACAAGATCTATTAGAGTCTTCTGATCAAAAGACACTGTGTATTTCATCTCACTATTATTAATGTCATTTCCAATCCATGAATATATTATTACTCTCATTTCTTCAAGTGTCATACCCTCTCTTATGTTTCTTACCCTAACACTCCCCCCATCATATTGAATTTCACCTTCAAGATTCTTGACAAATTGTCCACCAACATGAAAATAACAAAATAATCCTTTTGCTAATGTTAATCCTGAAGTAGATGCCATTTTTTATGCCAACCTGCAATAAAAAAGGGACTACTAACTAGTCATAATCATTATCAATTTTTTCGATCAACAAAATAGAATATAAATTTTTTTCAATCAACAAAATAGAATATAGCTTCTGAAATTAACAACTTTTACTTAGATCTTAACATGTTTCACTTAGCTATTAGCACTAATGTGTCTCTCATAACCATGATAATTTCCACCTTTTACAATCAATATAACAGAACCTACCTTCAAAATTTATTAACTTCAACTTAGATTTTAACACATTTCACTTAGCTATTGACATAAAACATGGCCCTTATAGTTATGATCATGATCACTTCTTACAATAACATAACATAATCCACCTTCAAATTTTAACAACTTCAAATCATGTTTTAACACGTTATACTTAGCTATTAACAACATACACAACCCTCATAGCATTTTTCTATTAAACTTTTACGATCAAGCAAATATAATCAGTCATCATGCATATCTATTCATTGTAAACGCTGCATCACACAGATACATCAACCTTCCTACTCATCCTAAAAGCAGCACTCCGTACTCTCATTTAGCTATTTTCATGATGCACTTCTTATTGTACAGCAAATTTTCCTTCCTCCCCTACAAAAACCCCATCGCCCACAATCCATACTAAGAAAAGGAAGGACCAAGATAGCATGATGAAATTTTCAGGATTAAGATGAAAAGACTTAATATAAAAAGCTAACTTACCTTTGCTTTCTTGTTTGATTTTTCGACTTTGGAATGATAGACGTCAAGTTCGCTCCTTCAGAACTTACGTTAGGCAGGAGTGATAAATAATATACATCTTTTTAGGTTTATAATAAAAGGACATTACAGTAATTTTATTAAATTTTTAAATCCTTATTTGGGCTATGCAACCTAATTAGGAATTAATGAAATTTAATAGCCCAAATGGGGATTTGGGTTATTAAGCCGTCTTTTAAAGGGATTTTCCCTAAAAATTATATATTTAAAGTATGATTACTTTTATTAAAAAAATTAATCATAATCTATCCTCCAATCGTACCTTTTCAATATCCCAATGAAACAGTTCTTTAAATTAACTATAAAATCTTGGAATAGGTGTAATGAAAAAACCCTAGAACAGATTGTAATCAAGATGCATCTACATCCGCATCCTTTAAATGGCAATATTAATTACCAAAGGATAAATTTTATTTTAGAATCAAAATAATTAATATTTATTTCATGTTTTGATTTCTATGAAATTGAAATCATTATATTATTCAGTTTCAATATTTTGATAAAACATTTAATTGTTCATTAGATTAAAAATAATGATAATCAAATTCTACTTTTGCCTCCACGTTACCCTCCCCACTAATTTATTTTTTCCAATATCCATATATGAATTATCAAAAACATACCGCTTCCCTATTAATTATAAGATCAAGTTAATTTCATCATTTCAAATAGGTTTAATTTATTCATAATTATTTAAATAACAAAGTCTAAAAATTATGTTGGCAAAAGGAAAACAGAGTTTGAGCTTATTCCAGACCCCAAAAAAAAAAAAAAGTTAAGCTTATTCAAAGCATACCCATCCACAAAATTTTTTTTTTTTAAATGTGTGTATTACTTTTACCTATCTCCCTTATTTCATTTTTACAATGAAAAATCGGGGATAAAACTTTCATTCCTGGATTAACTGGGGATCCTTGGGATAAGGGGGATTGTCTCTACTAACTTCTCTTTTTATTTTCTTTCCACTTAATTTCTCTATCATTGGATTAACTTCTAATGGTTGAGATTTAAAATTGAGTAAAAATATTATTATAATATTAAATATAATAAAAATTTATCAGATTAAACTACTTCTATCAAATTTTTTTTTTTATAGCTAACAGGAATCCTTACATCAAGCCGTCGCTTATACCTATGCGATCAGCACGCAAAATATCCGAAAGGGCACTAGGAGCAGAAGTCACCATATGAAATCCATTAAACGCCATAAGCCCTCCTTTGCAAGATAGTCAGTTGCCGTATTATGCGCCCTACTCACATGCTGAAAATGAACGTCCCAGTCCCAATGAACCATCTGGTGGATCTCCTTAATAATGTCGTAATCAGCATGGTGTTCTTCCGGATGGGTGGAGATCAAATCCATAGCATTACTAGAGTCAGATTCCAGTATAATTCGACGATAGCCGCTGTCCCAAGCAAGTTTAAGCCCAAGCAGGCACACCCATAGCTCTGCATGGAGTGCATCACCATTATCAAGTCTCTGAATAAATCCACAAACAAATTGTCCAGTCTCGTTCCTCAGTAGACCACCACATGCACAGGCCATGTGAAGAGAAGAGAAAGCTCCGTCAACATTCAACTTGATCCACCCTTGTGCTGGGGGTTGCCAACTATGATTACTAGAGTGTAGACTTATACCTGGTAAAATAGCACTTGATAAATGTCTCTGAGTCTGCTGTAAGTTGTCCAAAATAGCAGTGGAGTTAGTAATAAGCGCTTCATTAGTAATCAGTTTTCCTTCAAAAATGAAGAGATTGCGCATGTGCCAAAGCCACCAGCAAACAATAGAAAAAAGGTCCTTCCAATATTCTCCATTTACCGATCTAGTAGTGATGTTCCAACCTATCCATTGGTGAAAAGATAAAGCCGGATCAAAAAATCTTTTCCATTTAGATCGATGAATTAACTTGCTCCATAGAAACCTTGTCTCACGACAGTCACGGAAGACGTGAAGGGAGTCTTCAATATCTCTCTTACAAACTGGACACATAGCATCTTCCGTCAGTCCCCGTTTATATCTCGCTGCATTTGTTAGGAGACCCTTCCTTATCGCAAGCCACATAGTTGAACGACAACGTTGAGGAACACGAAGCGTCCATATTTTCCCCCAAAGTGGATCATTACCAGAATCAGCCATGGAAATATAATTATACGCGGACTTTACTGTAAAAAGGCCATTACGTTCAAATTTCCACCTCGCCAAAGAACCATTATTTGTGATCTCTATCCCATCTTCCACCCTTCTCCAGATTTTTTTAATACCAGCCCAAACATTTGAGCCGCTTCTTTCCGCATCAATCTTTGGCATAAGATCCTTCCCACAGCGATATTTATCTCGAATCACTCTAACCCAGAAATCATCTCGACAATGAACCAGTTTCCAGCCAAGTTTCATAAGATGAGCATGATTCTGTAGCTTTGCATGTCTTAAGCCAATACCTCCTTTCGACTTAGGTTGACAAAGCACGTCCCAAGCAACAAGTGGTATCTTCTTCTTTTCTTCCGAATTCCCCCAAAGAAAGCTTCGATTATACTTATCCAGGTTCTCACAAGAGGTAGCAGGAAGTAGCGCGGTTTGCATTACATAACTCGGAATTGCAGAGGACACAGAGCTAATTAAAGTACTCCTTCCAGCGAGGGATAATGAATTCGTCTTCCACTTGTCAAGTTGGTGCTTTACTTTATCCACAGTCTCCTTGAAAGAGTCTTTAGTCACCTTTTTATGTAGTAGAGGAACACCTAAATACTTACCCAAATCAGCTGTCTGGGTGAATCCCATATAGGTATTGATTTCTCTACACCTATTGTGGTTAATATGAGGTGAGAAGAAGATACGAGTTTTCGACTCATTAACCTTCAATCCAGAAGATTTACAAAAATCAGCTAGGCATTTATGAATCAACTCTGCCTGTTCAAGCGAAGCTTCTGCAAACAAAATAATATCATCCGCAAAAAACAGATGAGAAATAGGAGGGCCCTTTTTGGTGAGTCGTATTGGCCGCCATTCTTCATTAATTAGCTTCTCTTGTATAAGATGAGCAAGCTTTTCCATACATATAACAAAAAGATATGGAGATATTGGATCTCCTTGTCGTACTCCTCTAGAAGAATTAAAAACATCCGCTTTGTTGCCATTCCATAAAAGTTGTAATGTAGCTGAACTAATACAACTTTCAACTAGTTCAGCAATATTAGAGGGAAGGCTAAGTTCTTTTAAACACCGGATCAAAAACTCCCAATTCACTCGATCATAAGCCTTCTCAAGATCGATTTTGATGGCCATAAAGCCTTTTTTCCCTTTCATTGTCCGCATGGAATGAATTACCTCTTGAGCGACTATAATATTGTCAGATCCATGACGCCCAGGAACAAAGCCACACTAATTAGGAGATATAATTCGAGGAAGAAAAGCTTTCAACCTATTAGCCACAATCTTTGTAATCACTTTATACACCACGTTATAAAGACTTATCGGCCGTAAATCTTTGAATGATTCTGGTGGATCCTTTTTAGGGATTAAAACCACAAAAGTCCCATTAATCCCTCTAACTACTGCTGGATTAGAGAAAATATGTTTTACATAACTTACCAGTGATCTCCCTATAGTATCCCATTGTGTCTGATAAAATAAAGCATTAAAACCATCTGGGCCTGGGGATTTGAGGGATCCCATACTGAACAAAGCCTCTTTAATTTCTCTTTCTTCCACATGCCGACCACAGAAACGTAGATCTATCTCATCTAGCTTGGGATACGAGACATCACAAGGCAACGCATCCCTGCAAGACACTTCTTCCGCAAATAAAGTAGCAAAATAGTGCATAGCTTCTCGTTTTATTACCTCAATGTCATAACACCAATCTCCCCCTTCCAATCGGATAGCATCAATTCTGTTCATCTTCCTTCTCTTGTTAGCTCGAGTATGAAAGAACTTTGTATTTCTGTCTCCAAAAAGAGACCAATCCATTCTAGCCTTCTGAGCCCAAATAAGAGATTCTTGCATCAAAACTTCCTCAAGCTCCTTCCATAATCTCACTTGAATCTTTTCATAAAAGCGAACGTTACCTCCTCGGCCCAAAGCTCGGTTAACCCCGTCCATACGTCTAAATAATTTCCTCTTTCTCTCTTCAGTATGTCAAAACACTTGCTTGTTCCAAGAACTACAAGCACGTGTAAATTGGTCCAGATTAAAGTTCCACTCAGTATCTTCCATCCAGTTAGCCTTGACAAAACTACTAAACTCATCATGAAGTACCCATGCAGCTATAAACTGAAATGGGCGACTAGGAAGATCAACATGCTGGTACATTTGAAGAAGTAAAGGACGATGATCAGATTTGTAGTAAGGCAATGGGACACCTGTGCATTTGGAAACAGACGACACCAAGCTTCATTAGCAAAGACTCGGTCTAATAGTGCCTCTGAACTACCTCTCTTCCATGTAAAATAAGGTCCTACGAAGCCAATATCCGATAAGGAAGATTCCTCATACCAATTACAAAACTCTCGATCAATCGATAAGCCGTTAGGAGTGTGCGTATGTCTTTCAGATGAGAACAGTGTAGCATTAAAATCACCTCCCATCACCCATGGCTCATGCATGTCTCGTTCGATACGAGGAAGTTCACTCCACAAATTTCGTCGAGCTACCATATGAGGGCTGGCATATATTACAGTAAAAAAATAATGCTCCCTTCTAGAGTTTACAATACGTAAGTGTAAAAACTGCCGATGTTGTTTGATCACATCAACTTTCTGAACCCCAGCATTCCAAAGACACCAAATACCTCCACTAAAACCCTCGGCTTCAATAAACGTATACCCTTGAAAGCCAAGACTGCCAATTCTTCTTTCAGACTTTTTTTTATCTGAACGAGTCTCAACCAAAGCAAGAAAATCCAAACAAAAATGATTTTTAAGTTCCTGTATCAGGCTAGGAAATGACTTCGCGCCTGTACCTCGAGAATTCCATATCAAGAAATTCATAAAGAAACAAATGAGGAAGTCGAGGAATCTATCATGTCCCTCATCTAGACAGAAGCCGACTTCACTAACACCGACTCTCTTGTTTCGACGTGTTCATGACCACCCTTCATGATTATGTCTCCATCTATTATCCTTGCCACTTCGTCAGGTTCCTCTACAGTTGCAAATGTGTTGTCCCCACTCATTAGAACCTGGTTACCCATATTCTCAACGTCGCTGGGGCCAGGACCGTGTCGTTCAATCACAATAGACTGGTATTGGGCCTCACCCTCCTTCAGCCCAGTTTGAAGTGTGTGAAAAGGATTGGATATTTCAATAGGCTGTTCATTAAGATTTATTCCCTCCTTGAATTTAGCTTTTGCTTTCCCAATAGTATTTTCCTTCCCTCGTACCTTAATCTTATCCACAACCTTGCGTTATAGCCAACTAGCGTCCAAGAATTAGTATTAATGTTGTCCCCAAATTTCCTGCCAGAAGATACCGAGCCTTTTTCTGATTTATCCTTCTTCTCACCAACGGGTTTATAGATTTTCTGTATCCTTGCTTGATTCTTTCCAATCTTCCCAATATTATTCTCCTTAATCTCCGTCCTGTTATTACTTGTTCCAGCTCCCTTATTATCCGCTCCTTTACTTGATCCATCATATCCCTTTTTTTCCGTCATCACAGTATTCCAGTGAAAATCTTGACTCACCAACATCTGAGGCCCTAAATGTGCATCAGCGACTACCGTCGTTATTTCGTTCACCGGAATCTGCAAATTATTCGCTCCCTCTTTCTCAGATCTTGAACCATTACTGCTATTCCCTTCCCCAGAAAACTGTGGACATTGATGCTTCTCATGTCCATATTTACCACATTGAAAGCACACCTGATGCAAACCCTCATAGACTATCTGCCATTCTTCTCCAAGAGCCATGAAAGCAGGCAACAAAGGTTGATGAAGGTCTATCTCTACACAGATGCGAGCAAAGCCGCCTTTGTCATAAATCGACGTCGAACGGTCTACTTTAATCGTCTTTCCAATCATATTTCCAATAATACCCACTGATTCCACGTTATAGAACTCCATTGGAAGATCAGGAATACGTACCCATGCAGCTATTTTGCGTTGCCCATCCGCCTTCCAAGGATTAAAGTTCAGCCTCTATCGTTGTACGATCAAGTAATGATCTTCTATCATCCAAGGTCCCTCCTGAAAAGCATAATCTTTGTCCTCTCTACTAGTGAAAGAAACAATATAATATCCATTGCTAAGCGGTGTGACCTTCATAGGCTCTTTCGGTTTCCACATTCTTCGAACCCTATCAATCAACACATGTTTCGGTATCTGCACGCCCAACAGTTTAACAATCAGAGAATTCCACCAAGGTTGACACCACGCCGTATATTGTTCAGCAGAAACTTTCAGTTCCGGATACCTTGGTTTAATGGTAGTCCCTTCAGTCTCAACCCTGTCTGCATCCTCGCCATATCCATTAGCCTCTGGACTTTGATTTTGCTTGGTGAAAAACGATTTCCATCCATTGACTATATCTTCATTCTCCTCATGCGAGACTAGATAGCCACCACACCCTAAAGATAGAAGCTTTTCTTTGTACGACAAAGGCGTCGTTCTTCTAACAAAACTCGCAAAGGCTTTATCCTTCGACCCTTCCGTCTCTTTCCCTGACCTAGTCCCAGAACCAAAAACAAACTTCAAAGGAGTATCTCCAATCTCTACCCCTTTGTCCCGCTCTCTTCCCCCTCTCCGATCACCATCTCCCATGGTTCCAACACCACCATCGCCGTCACTCGCTTCGACCTCCCCACTCGCCATCGCCGTTACTTCTATCAAATTTTAACTCTTAACAGTATAAATTTATTTATATATTTTTTATTATTTAATATTTAATATTTCAATAATGTTCTTATAAAATAAATCTTAGTCATTAAAGTTTGGTCTAATGATGGAAACATTAAGTGGAGAGGAAGTGGAGAGAGAAGCTAATGGAGACAATCCTCTCCCATTGCGTATTAGCGAAGTCTACTTTACAAAGTGAGAAAGCTAATTGCATATTGATTTATGTTATATAATAGGAAATGCTGGTTGCACATAATGTAAACTAATTACATACAAGGCCTACAAATAAGCAATTAGTTTCTTTACTGCGCAAGTGGCCTTTTCGAATATGCAATTACCTACCCTAATATGTAATTACCTTCCATCATGCGTAAGTGGTTTTTCCTAATATGCAATATGAACGGACACACAATTAGTCTTCTTATAGTGCAAGTGGCATTGCATAACATGCAACTGATTATCATAATGTGAAAGTGGCCTTCCCTAACATGCAATTAGTTTCTATATAATATGCAACTAGGCTTTCCAAATATGTAATATGAACCAAATATGCAATTACCTTCTAGAGAGCAAACTAGTCGTTTTATATGCTCATTTATTACTCCTAAAGGAACTCAGTCCTTAGCCTCAATCAATTTATCAATGAGGAATTTATCCTAAATTTTTCTTTTTAAAAAATACAATATATTATTTATTTATTATAATATTACAATTATTCACTTGTTTATCAATATTTTATATGTTTATTATGAAGAGCAAGTTTATAAATTTTTAGGATGAAATTGTATTGTTTTTAATAAAATATTAGGATATTATAATCCAAGACAATTTTCATTTCACCCTATTCATTACTACAAAATAAAATAAATTTGAAATATTTTTAATGGGATAAGGTGCCTTTTTACCCTGAAAATGTTCATTTAGGAGCTATGGGTGTCCAGAAGTTTTTTGGGTCTCAATGTCGTCTTGAAAGTGTAAATTTCATAGCAATGTCGCCCTGAGCTAACTTTCAACTCACAGACATTTGCCATGTAAGATATATGTCCACATAAGATAACATGTATGATTTTGAAAATAAATGGTAGACAAAAAATGGAACACAGGTCAACCTTCATTAATGACAAATGCTAGGTTAAAAGGAGCAAACCTAGACCAGAGGAAGTTAAAGAAAGAGTCAGAAGAGGAAGAAAGGCGGGCAAAGGATTGAAGTGAGACAATGGAGAATTCGACAACATTTTCAACGACAATGACAACAAGAAGGAGGAGGGGTGTCGGATTTGTGAGACGATGTGAAGTAGAGGTAAATGAAGATGGCCCGGTGTGGAGTGCCCCCGCAAACTTCTTGGACAATGCAAAACCTACGGAGGAAGTTCTTTGGATGTGGGAAATATGAACAGGTAAGATGGGCTGACGAGGGTATGTAACTGCTGTGCAAAGTCTCTGATGTGAATGGCTTATTTTGGATTTATTTTTTTTTCTAAAGTAAAGTTGTCATGTTGATTTTTTTTTTAAAGGGAAGTGGGTGTGGGTTTTTCCAATAGCATGATAAACAGATGTGAGAGAGGGCGACAGTGGTGATAAGCCAGTTGGTAGCTTAGACATTTTGGATAGGATGTTTGATAGAAATGGAAGGCAGAGAATGGTTTATGGGGATGAAGGTCGCCCTGATGTTGAAATTGAGATGAGTTGCATAACTGAGAGAGTGGAGAACGCAGAACGGAGATTGAAGATGGCATTTTGTGCACTGGTTGTGACTTAGGTCTTCTTGTTTGCTTTTACATTGACTTAAAATGCGGATAATGTGGGACAGGGGAATGGATATGAATGTTAGGAAGATCGACTATTTTGGAGCATGGAATTTAGTTTGATTAGAAGGTGTGAGAGTTAAATGTAATGACAATGACATGTTGATATTTTTGTCGATGCAATATAGTAAAGCTACTAATTTATTGTTGGCCTATTTCAATAGATCTACAACACATAGGGATAGTTAGATTAAGATAATTGTGATGGGAAAGAAATCTAGATTCAGAAAATTAATTGAACACCTATAAGGTAAGAGAATTAATTGATAAATATTAAAAAGGTAATTTAGAAAGGACTTGGTGCTTGTGTTAATGGTGTTAATGATATTGACATGTCTGTAACACCGTTAGTTCTCGAATATATATTCGAGAAAAACAATTCAAAGAAAGGTAATTTAGCAAAACATAAGGAGTGGTCTAAATATGTACTTGAGAAAACCAAAGACCAATTCTTGAATATGTATTCGAGAAGACCAGTTCTCGAATATATATTAGAGAAGATCAGTTCTCTAATATATATTCGAGAAAAACAGTTCAGAGAAAAGTAATGTTAACGTTGATCGCGAGTTGAAAGTTAGGTCAGGGTGACATTGCTACGAAATTTACACTTCCAGGGCGACATTGAGACCTACAAAACTTCCGAACACCCATAGCTCTTACATGAACAATTTCGGGGTAAAAATGCGCCTTATCCTATTTTTAATTCATTACTAGTTTGGTTCAAAAAAATCATTACTAGTTAAATAAAAAAAAGATTGAAAATTTTAGCTTTTCAAAAGTATGCATATTCACTAATCTAGTTTTCATTAAACATACATGTTAATTATTAAAATTATGCCCCCTTATTTACTTGGGAGAATTATTATGACATTCCGAGAAAGAAAATGTAATTACCAAAAAATTTTAATAACAATTAAGTAATGATTGAATGATACTAAATTGCTATGAAACATTTTAGTAAGTACATTTTTTCTTTGGGACCTTATAATATTTCTCCCTATTTATTTTTAAGAATTAAAATATATGATTTGTTCTCTACATTATCTAATTTTTCACTAATTTTTCGATAGTGTATATTGAAATTTGAAGACATGAAGAGTGTCTTTAAAAATTGAGTATTATCCAGTTATTGGTTCATCTCCCCAAAAAAAGAAGAAGAATTTAACAGCTTAAAATTGGAAAAAAAAAACGCATGTAACTTTTTTATAAGCGGTTACTTTTTTTTATTAAATGGGTTGTGGGTGAGTAAGCGGCATGTGCGTTATCCATCAATATTTATATTATATATAAATTTAAGTATATAATTTTCAACAAATACTAAATGAATATGATAAGGGGAAACACTGGGAGATGATATGAGGTTAAAGTGAGAAAGAATCAAATGCTTATTATTTATAAGAAAGCTCATGTCACTAAACTAGAAATCCATTAGTTAAACATAATAATTGTTGATATCAATCAAATTATACTAAAATAATTTTTTTTTCCAATGAATGTTGTTGACCCCTAAATGTTGCCACTTCTTATAACAAAAATTGTCTTGAATATAAATGCTTCCAATCAAAAGATATCTATATCCTTGATTGTTCTCCACCTTAGCAAATTTCTCTTAATCATTGTACCGTTTGTTTTCTTCCTTAGGGAATGATACTTCACACAGTTTTAGTTCCTAAAAAGAAAAATGATAGATATGCCTTTCATTTCATCTTGAAAATCTAGGACCTCATCTGGATCGAGAAGACAAGGAAAGTTTTTGGAATAACCCTTAACCCGGAAAATGGGGCCTTGGCGTGGCATGATCTCAAGAATCCAGATCAGAAACTTCACCACCAGCAGAACAAATTTTTCGAGAAAAGTCCCTCATTCAAAATATAAGGGCCCACATTTCCATTCCCATTTTCCGAGAAACAACAAAATATGAGGGGAGTCATGAAGTACATTCTAGAGGTCCAGTCATCGATTGTCATTAGAAGAATTGAAATGTTCCCTGGGCATCAAGGATTTCTACCATTCAATTCAATCAGAGTTCACAAATTACACAATGAAATACTTTTCACAGTTTGTTTGCATTTTACCTACCCAGGCTGCAACGTTAAATCTGGTCCATTTGGTGGACACCCCAGTTAATAACATCACCCTCCAAGGATGAGTTTCTCCGATAATTGCCAGTGGACTTGGGAGAAATCAGGTGCATAAAATTTTATCAACAAAAGCCAGGTGCGACCAGGAAGATCAGACAGATCACAAGCAACTCATGCTCAGAAAAGAGCAGGAAGAAGAAGGCCATCCAATCTCTTACATAGACTCACATGTGCCACAGAGTTAGAGGAAAGGAAAGAAGAGCGATCACGTGAGTGCAAACCAAGGCTGGTAAAGGAATCGTGCTGACAAATAAGGAAGAGATCTGCCTATTGTAGACAGACACATTACCTAGAAAAATCAGACGATTCGATTTCGATTGTCCTAATTTTCATGGACAGCGTTAATTTCAACAAAGGAAATGCAGAGTATGAATAAGACCCCACGGCCCATGCATATTGTTCCCATCGCTTACTTGAGTTTTCGACGCATGTACACTGTGTCTACCTTTGTCTTATATGAACACTATCAATTTCAGAAGAAACTGAGAGGATGAATAGACCAAAAAAGCTTATGCGATGCACAATGAATATCATTTTCACACAAACTATGGTTGCAATATATACATCTAAAGTAATATAAATATTTATGCCTTGAAACAAGTTAGCTTAGGATTTCTTAATCAAATATAGTGGAACATGCAACCATCAAGTGTTATAACTTATAGTTACCATTACTTAACAATATTATCATAGAAGATGAATTTAGCATTTTCAACTTACTGGTTATAATAAGGGTAAAAGACTCAAGGGAACAAAACTCAGCATCTTGGCTTAATTACTGTTCTGAATTTATACTAAAGTAATACAGAAACTTTCCACCATTACAAGACAAGGAAGACAAGGTCCAGAAGGAGACCTTCCCTAAGCTTCAGCTATATATATGAGAATAATCAGAGCAACTTAACACCAGCATCCCTGACAGAATCAACAACAGCCCGAACCTTACCATGATACTTCTGTTCTCTCTTCAAGTGAACAGTAATAGCAGGTATATTCTTAAGCAAAAGGCGTTCCCCAAGTATCTTCCCAATCTTTGCAGCCGCAGCCACATCTCGGGTTGTTTCCAAGCTTGACCTTAACGCTTTCTCCTGAGAGCTTGCAGAACATGCTACAGTAGCAGTTGGTGTGTGGATCACCTGGGCACTCACGAATTTATTTGTAAAATGCATTTTCAGCACATAAGGTTTGAGAAAATCTATGATCCTTGGCGGCCTTGGTGGAGGAGGGATCACCATATCTGTTTTGAAATGTATCACATCAGTATAAGCCCAAGGAATTTCACATTTATAATGCCAATTAGATTAAGCATATATGACGGGTAGATAAAGGTTTTCTTGTCACAACCTAAACCAGATTTTTGCATCCTTTATTGTAATTTCCATAGGTAGGCCTATATTCCACTCAGTAGGGGAATCTTGCCCCACTGAAATTTTCGAAATAAGCATGGTTGATATCAGACCCTCTTGATTTTTGTTCCAGATACTATAACGAAGATGCGTTAGTAAGCCAATTGATTCAGGCAAATCCTCCAAGCCACCGACGAATGGCGAAGAATGGCAATGATTACACTCTAGGAATTTATGATCTTTAAATTAATTAAAATTGAAAAAATAAAACAAAACAAGAAACAGCACAACGGCATCCGACGCAGGGTTGACAGCCACTCAGGGAACAGATGACGCATATAACAAATTCAAATCTAGACTCAAAGCCAGATTGAACATATCAGTCTCACCGGAGAAGACAAAGCCCTACGTTCATACCTTCTTCAATACTTGCCCCAAAAAAATACGCAGGAGCTGACAACGGTGGACGGCGTCCAACGGCGACGTCGCCGAGGTGTGGGATGCTCCGACGAAGAAAAACGAATCTCCTCCTCCTACTCCTACCCGACGACGAGATGGTGTTTTCTTAGGTTTTGTTTGGTTCAATGGAGGGGATGGGTGGGGAGGTTAATCAAAGGAAGGGGTGGGGAGGGAAGGGAAGTAATGGGTTTTGTTTGGTTGGAGGAGAGGGGAAGGAAAGAGAGATTTCTTGTTTGGTTTAGAAAGAGAGGGGAGGGGAGGGGATTATAAATTGACAAATATGTCCTTATCTCTATACTTAGATTGATTTATTTTTTTATTACAATATTTATATCAAAATTATTATTTTCTAATTTATCAATTTCAAAAAAACCAATTACCTCACTTATATGTGATAAAAAATTATGATAAAACTAAAAAAATTAGAAAATATTATATAATTATAAAAGACACAAGCTATAATATGTATATATTATATAATTATAATACACCACCCTCTATTAATATATACTCGTCATATCATATTATAAAAAAAATTGCTGTCATGATAGAAATATTATATTATCATTATCGAATATCATTAGTTCATTACATAATTGGCAACATTAATGTCACCTAACATAAAAAATCACCAAATGGTTAGTAAACTAAATATTTCCTAAGTGATTCATAATAGGCAACATTAAGGTCACATAATATCAAAAGTCACCAAATAGTCAGCAAACTATAAATTTTCTAAGCCATTTATAATTGGTAACATCAACATCACTTAACATCAAAAGTCTCCAAATGATTAGTAAACTAATTTTCTAAATCATTCATAATTTCCATAAGCAAATCCTTACGCCCAACAAGGGGACATTCAACAAATGTCCTTAGTAGCCCATCATCACACCCATAAGAGCTTTATAGATCTTGGCAATATAGGTTGTTGAGACGCCACAATCTTTAACCATATTCCATACTTCTTCACCCGAAACTTGTGGAATCTTTCTAGCACTTTTTCTAATAGCTTGTACAATTTCAGACATAACATCCTTAATCTCACTTAATTCGGAGTCTTTTTCCTTATTTGAATTCACCTTTTGCTTCTTTTTAGATGAAGCACTTGCAACTCCAAGTGAGTTATCTTGATTGACACTATTATCAAGTATTTCAAAATGCTCCATATTAATATTATGTTAGGAAGCAACATCTTCAGTGTTGTTGCCTGTATCAAGAAAGTCCTCTTCATTAATTGAATGACATCTCTTTCGCATCTCACCTATAGTATGAGTTCCCTCCCCTGATGCTCTATTATTTCCATACAAGATGATCATCTTGTTATAGTTGGGAAAGGGAATATCTCTCCAATTTGCAGCTTTAGGCTTTGACTACAAAAGAAAAAATTCAAATAATAGTCAATATTAATGAATAAATAGAGGGTTTAGATGTTAAAAATTCTCCACAATAAATAACATAAACTGACCTTAATAAGTTGATTCCACACTTCATCTTCTGCCTCCCATAATTGGGTTGATGGGTTCCAAGCAAACCCACTTAAACCATTTTTAAAAATATCATAAATTTCAGAGAAGTTTTTTTTTTTAAGTTTTCCACCTGTTCTTAATCTTCTCCTTGTCCATTTCAATATCAAGTAAAGCACTCATCTCTTTCACAATGTTCTCATACGTAGTGGTTGTGAACGTGCCATTTACTTTATTGCCATAGTTATATTGTTCCATGAACACGTCAACAAGATAATCATCCATCGCTCTTGTCCAATTCAAACATTGCTTATTGTTGTTCGGTTTGGGCGGCATTCTATTATCAAAATAATAAAAAAAATACGACAAACAAAAGTTATTACATTACATAAAAATTTAAAAGCAATAATTCTCAAACTTCAAATACAATCCATAAAAGTCTAACTACAAAATTATTACAATACAACCAAATTTAAAAGTAACAAGTCTCAAACTTCAAATACAATACATAATACATAAAAGTTTAACTTCAAAATTATTACAATACAATCAAATTTAAAAACAACAAGTCTCAAATATCAAATACAATACAACCAAATAGACATGAAACAACAAGTACATCAAAGCACAAGCTTTAAACTGATTAGGGTACATTGCCACCACGTCTCATTAGCCTATTTTGATAATCTATCCACATCTCATTTGATATAGTATCTCTAATCAACTGTCCTCGAGCAGCCTCCTCATTGTCACCATGTCGATCACGATTATTATCATTAGACTTAGATTGAGTTGCAAGTTCACGATCTACTTCTTCTATGAGATCCTCATTAGGATCTATACTCATTAAATAGTTATGAAGAATGCAACATGCTCCAATAATAAGAGTTTGAGCTTTCACTCCATAAGTAGGCTCAGCTGAATTGGCTAAAATGTCAAATCTTTTTTTAAAAACACCAAAAGCCCTTTCAATTGCATTGCGTAATGATGAATGTCGCAAATTGAACAATTCTTTATAATTTTGGGGTGGATTTCTTTCTAAAAACTCTTTCAAATGATAACGGACTCCTCTGTAGGGTGTAATGAGTCCACTAGTTAGCATGAAACCAGCATCCACAAGGGAGTATTTACCTTCAGGAATTTTTAGCTTATCCTCTCGTGTTAATGCATTTTTCATAATTCTAGAGTTAGATGTTGTGTCTTCCCATCCAGTGAGCACATAGGTGGATTTTAAATCAAATGAGCAAGCTGCTAACACATTCTGTGTTGGGAATTCTTTCCTACCACGATATCGAGGAGCATCTTTAACAGATACCTTCACACGTATGTGTGTTCGATCTATGGCGCCAATACAATCCTTAAAAAAACGATAAAACCTCTCATTTGCATGGATTTCAGGAGGGACTATTGCTCCATTAGGTTGCACAATAAATTTATCGCCTATTTCAACAATAGCTCCTAACACATTATGGAGATGGCGACTAATTATCTCACCAGATCTTCGAAAGAAAAAATTTACAACTCGATTTTTTGCTCTATGGCCTAATATGTAAAGAGTTTTTGCCACTTGTTCTTCCACAGTAGCCCATCTTGTGGGCTTTAACCCCCCTCTCTTTCTAGCAAGACACATAATGTTAGGAAAGCATTAGGAGTCATGCGAATGATATTGCGACTCTTTTCATTGGTGCTTAATTGGCTCATTATTTCTTCACGCACCCTTTCCCTTTCTGAACTCATGCTATAACTTATTTTTCTCTTACAGCACCTCCTCCGAATAACAAGATAGACAAAAACACATGTGAGTAGTGCTATAGCTTTTTAATGCAAATCCAACCATCGACGCAAGGCTAAATTGTTTTGAGATCTCCATTCCATCTAATAAACCATATCAACATGTATCCAATTAATACTAGATCACTTGAGACATGACAAATAGATTATAAATATTAATAGATTAAAAGAAATGTCTATCAAAGGCCTCATACGCTAGTAACACTACAACTAAAATGGAATGACGTCAAATTGCACATAAAGACATTTACTGCACCTTTGAAGCTTTTATCTTCTTGATTCTGCAATGCAAAACTAAACCCTCGCCTTTCTAGCTTCTATCTTCTTAACCTTGCAATAAAAATTTGTTTAAATTATATCTATAAATCAAAAACCAAAAGGCAAATGCGGGAGAAGCATATTTTAATCAGCACTATTCGAGAAGCAGAAACTATATCTAGGTAATAGCTCAACTCAAACAAAGCAGAAACTATATTTTAATCAGCACTGGCTTCCACTGCTCGAGAAGCATCTTTAGAAAAAGAGAAGCATCATCAATCATGGACACAACAATTGGTCTAAGAAAAATGCATTTCTTACAACACGACAGAAAAAACTCAAGAAACAGATTGAATTCAGATTTGCATTGAAGCAAAGATGCACACTACTTTTTCCTTCCTGCATCAAGTCTCCCTTTAAAGAAGCATAGACATCAAAAGGAATTCAAATAATTGATCCATGTGTCCACCCAAACACGGCGTATCAAGAGCATTTTAAATTAAGATACATATTCTTTTACATTAGGAAGCAAATCTGATCCATACTTTGTAATTATGGGATAAGAACACACTTGATCGGCGTAACAAATTTATATAATATGACATTGATTCAATAACAAGATCCAAATGCCTCCAACACAATCGATCAATACTATAATATTATTTAACATTAAAAAAAATAAAATCATCATAGTTGGAGGGATATTGGTATATGACATAAAAGAAAAATCATCATAAAATACAATGCTATAAAAATACACAAATATAATTTAACCACCCATAGCTATCTTATAGGGCAAAAGTGAAGTGCGCCGTAGGTAGTAGTGACCAAGGTGTACCTGAAGTGGAGACGAGGAGCGAAGAAATGAGGGATAGAATCTTTGGAGGAAGCAGAGATGGACGAAGGAAGGTTTTGCCTGCGAAGATGCCTGAGAAAGAAAGGAGAAAGGGTTTCGCCTGCGAAGAAAGGAGAAGACGCAGCGTGAAAGAAAGGAGAAAGTGTTTGAGGGGTAAACTTGGAATATTAAAAAATTAACATGGATATTTTTGTTCATACGAAACATAATATTTCTCTCCCCTCCAAAAAACCTCAAATTTGGAGGGGAGCAGAAAGAAGAGAGGGGAGCACTAAAAGACAAATTTCTTCCCTTCCCTCCCTTCCATTTTTTTCAACCAAACACACTGATCCCCTCCTCTCTCCTCCCCTTCCCTCAAAAACCCTCCAACCAAACAATGCGTTAGGGTTATAATAATTAATTTTATTAATTTATTTTGGAGTACCAAATCAGTATAGTTATTTTAAGTGACTAATGCAACATTTTTTGCCAACATTTTTTGCATTATTTTTTGCATTCATGAAGATCCGTTCTTTAAAATTACACAAACTAGTACAGTACCTGAGCGATGCACGGGTATAAATTAAGGTTCTTTCATATAATCACAAAATAATTAGTTGAAGATCACATTTTTGCTTCAAGTCATCATTTTAGCTTAATATGTATAACATGTAAAGTATCTATAAGTTTTCAAGGCATGCAAAATATGTAGATCCATTATCAACATTATATTGTTCAATATTATACCCCCATATTTAAATAAAGCCCAGTATTTAACAACTTGACCTCTTTTAAGAATATAATCATCCTAAAATCGATGCATACTATACATCAACAAATATTTATGTTTTATATTTCAACTCCTTACCGCTTCTTCAACAATGCTGCCTTCATCTCTATCTTACCATTCATATGTCAAATTTTACTCTTTATTTTACGTCAGTCATATATAGCCCTGGAAGAGTATTTTATAATTTGAGGAGGATTTTGAAAATATCAATACAATAAACAATAAAAAGTCTATGTAATCAAGAAGCTGACCTTCAAATTTAACCCATCAGTACTGAAAAAGAAAAGAAAGAAAGAAGAAGAAGCATCTAGTTAATCAACTCAAAGAGAAAAGACTCACCTTTCTTAATTAAAAAGCAGGTTGCAAAGCCTTGTCATCTTCCTACATGTAAATCATGTTTTGTGTGTTCATCAAAAAATTGAGAAACACAAATTAGTGGATGAGAAATTTTAGAAAATTTTAAGCTGCAATACACTTTCAATGAAAGTTATGTGGGCAACATCTTAGAATACAAACAATAAAATAGGCACAAGAGCAATGAACAAAAGCAAAAGATTGAATGACTGAAACGCACATGTAATGAAGTTGTGCTTTCTTGAAGTTCCAATATATATATGGCAGCTTTTCGCCAATTTAAGCGGATATATCGGGCTATTGGCAACATGGGTAAAAAATGTGGCTTTTTTTTTTAAAAGAAAAGAAAAACATTTATCTACTCATAGGTGATGCCACTTGTCGTGCTGTCAACAACTCCTGCTTTGTACTATATTTTTATATATTAATAGATTAATAGATATACTAGTTTTCATAACAAATAAAAAATTAATATTAATATTAATTAAATTATATAAATCAAATTCATATTGAATTGAATAAAATCAAGTAATATTTAATTTCAATAAAAAAATTAAAAAAGGCCCTAATTAACAATCATTTCAAATTATAAGTATTTGATAAAAAAAACCTATAAACATCTTACGAAAAATTTAATGAAACAATAAAGACATGATAAAAAAAAATACTAGCTAAAAGAACCTAATTAAAAATTAGATATAATTAGAGGGACCTACAGATTAATTTTTCTCAAAAATACAATGTCAGTTGCTATAAATTTAGAATATTGCTTTTTATAAATTTGGGAGCATATTTTATACTAATAAAAAAAGATGAGCATAGAGTGCTCATCATAATTTGAATCACACATATTGATTTTAGATGGTCCTGATTCTGTGACGACCGTTCTCTCCATTTTAAATTAAATCTGACAATTTACTTGAATAATTAACCATGATAAAAAAGAAGAAACCTTAAAATCTTAAAATCGCTATTATAGTTAAAAGAAATAAACTTATATTACGAGCAACATCAATCGTTAACTTGGGCCTTGGACTTCTAAAGTCCAGAAATATCATTCAACTATTAGCTCAACCCAAACTTATATTTTCCAACATACGAACTGATAAATTTTTTTTAATATAAGCTATGGGGTCCCTTAGTTAAAAGTCAACACTTTCAAAAGAGTGTCACATGCAGAGTCCGAGGTGTCTCTAGCTTTCTAGTAGCCCGATCATACCAGATAGTAGTAATTAAAAGTATTAATTTACAACATTAGAGTATATGGGCCCTATGCGGTAATATGTAACAAGTCAACACATAAAACAAAAGCAGGGAGGCTATAAAAGCTATAACACCACACTATGCCTCCGGAGCCTTCCCTGATGGGCTACTACCTGAACTATCACCTGAAAATAGTAAAAACCACAGGGTGAGACAAACGCCTCAGTAACCAACTTTTCAATTCATCATACATACTAACATGTGCTCGTGAGGTGTTAAGTGGGATAATTATTAAATCTCAATATCTATATATCAATGAAAATACAAATATACATATTCAAATAATCTCAATCATCCAAATTCTCATTACGGGAGCTAACACACAAGCCACATAAGTCTAGCCCTCACTATGGAGGATCAAACCGACCTACAGGCTTATCTCACACTTTGGGGACGAATAAGTAGTCACAAAGGTCCATCCTTTATTATAGGCCTATCCCACACGATAGGGGATGAATAAAAAGCCACAAAGGTCTATCCCTTATTCTATGGACAAATAAGAAGCCCATCAATGTGTACCAATGGCGGCCTTACCACGTGGTAGGATAAAGCTCAATCCAAAATCCAAACAACAACCAACAATTCACAATCTTTTCCCATTATAATCTATAAGATATAAATCATATATCTCTTCCAAACTTCTCAATCACAATTCCAAAACTTCCACAAGACAATTTTTCATAATTCAAAAAGTATAATATATCTACTCGAATTTCAAATAACACATCATTATTCTAGAATAATAAAATACTCACAAACAACATATTAGCACATATAACAAGTGAAAAGTGATTACCTCTCGCCAAAGCAATACTAAGGATTATTACAAGGTTAATTCTTTGCTCAACTAATAATTAATCTACACAATTAATGTAACCACACATTAATATTAATTAATTAATTAATTAATTAAACTTCTCTATATTAGTTAAATTTCTAATTTAATTTAATCTTTATTCTAAATTCCCGCAACTCTCATAACCCAAAAATTATTAAGTATTTTAGGAATAACTTAAAATTTCTAACTAGCCAAGTTATTTATTTACCCCCTCCAAATTATTTACCTTAATAAAAAGAATTTTCCACAATTTCCAAATATAAAATTATTATGTTCTAAATTCTAAAAATCTCATTTTAAGTTTAAACCTCAAAATCAAACTATCAAAAATTCAATAATACTTCAAATATTTATAAATAAATAATCTAATCAAAACTTTAACGGTACAACTACCATATATATATTTCCATAAATAATAAACTTTTTAACTGCAATAATTATTTTAAAACCTCCAATCACCCAATAAATAAAACTAAACCGATTAAAATCTCAATAATATGTCAAACAATCCAAATAAATTATTTAACTTAAATTTAATTGGTAAAAATATGGTATATCCCATAAATAACAGATTTTCAACTAAATTAATTAATTAAAATACTAAAACTAACAAATAGAGAAATCTAAACCGATTAAAATTAACAACTCATTTACTTCTAAATTTCTATAGTCATGTTTTATCAAAAATCAATACTTATATCATATATAAGTCTCAAAATTTTCTCTAATTATCATAATAATAATGTAAATAGGAAGTTTAAAATATACAAGAAATATTCATAAAGAAAGTTTGATAAAAAGAAATAATTTTATATATCTAAAATATTTTCAAAGCTTACCCTCTTCTTCACCGGTATGCTCTTCTCTCTCACGCACACTCCAACCCTCTTTCTCTCTTCGGGGAAATGAATTGTGGCGGGTGTATTTAACACCCCTACACATTTATTGGGGGAGGGGGGATTTCAAGCCCAACCCCCAACTCCCCCAACTTTCCAAATAATTCAGTGAAAAGTTTGACTTCTTTTTTTTAAAAAAAAAATATTATAATAAAATTTTTTTACATAAATCCTAAAAATTAATTTAGGATATTACAGATTCAATTTAAATTTATTTATATTTTAAATAATTTTTTATTTTAATATATATAATTTAAAATAAAGGTAATCTCATAATTGATAATTTTTTTCAAAAAATAAATTTATTATTAAAAATTGTAGATTAAAAATTTTCTGCATTGTTTATTTTAAACCTTGAATAGTTCAGATTTCTTTATATTCATTATAATAAGCACTAACTAGGGATCTTGCCAGTCTCAGCAAATAGGATGGACAGCACATTCTCCATAAAAAGGTTCCTAACTTTGGAATTCAGGCATCTTTAACTTCTAAAATTTGCACAACATTTGCTATGATCTTTCGAGAATAGTCTCCAGTAATGTATAAGTTATAGCTACCTTGTATTTACCCCTTTTTTTGGACTGTAAACACAAATAGTATTAATAGAAAAGTCTATTACAGAGTCCACAAAAAAGACAAACTAGATAAAACTATGACAAACAAACGAAATCCACCACTGTCGAAGAACCTAACCGTCACTTAAAGCTCATCTAAGAACCATCATTTGCAAGGCCTCCAAACTTATCGCACCGCCGAACTTTGCAAAGGCAACACCATCAATAGGAAGTGAGGGTTCACTGAACTATCCTTTTGTTCCCATAACCTTATGTAACCAAGCTGCAAATTGAGATGCAGTTTTCGAGCCAACAAGCAAGGTCCAGTAAGAACCAAGCTTAACCATAGCAATCACGAACGGAAAAGCTGACAAACTCATCGCACCGCTACAAACCACCAAGAATATAATCCAACCCATCCAACCTCAACCAAAAAACCAAATCTCACTGATTAGCTCTCTTGGTAAACCAGACAGTATCAATTGACAACAAATCAGAAGATCAAATTTAGCCCTAAAACATTGAGATAGACACATCATGCCTCGATCTAATATCCATCCTTCATAGTTTGCAGCTTCCTGACAAGAACGAGCTTTATCCATCCACCCCAAAAGATCCAAAACAAAAGGCAAATAAATTGAAACACACCACATAAATCACTTATCTAAACCGAATTATTGTGCCACGCCCCAATTTCTTTTAAAGGTGACTGGAGCAGAATATGAGAGATCTCACATTCTTAAGCCTAAACATATATAGATGATTGGATAACAAACATCTTTAAGATAATCATAAACGGAAGTATCTCATTGAACAAAACCTTCATCTACTAGCACATAATTGTTATAATCCAAAATGTAAAACCATTTGTAGAAATTTTCAATGAAATCTCCACTGTAAATCAAACTTCCCCAACAATTCTACAGTGACCTGCAAATTTTGAACAATATTTGGAGCTCTTTGCTCTCCAGCACCGATATATATAATTACATTCCAAAATAACCCAAAAGACTAGGACCTAACCCTAGATTACATGGAGCATCTAATTACAAAAATAAAGACATAAATATACTCTTGTGTTTACATTAACTAGCAGTTACTCAAAGTAAATTCACAAGTTTTGGATCTTTGATAAGACTTTTCACGGCTCAGCTGACGGTACAGGGTCTGGGGTGCTATTTGAAATTAAAATAATCTACCAGTGAATAACATCCCATTTATCAAATTTAAATACATTACTAAAAGAAATGAATGAAATAAATTTAAATTTGAATATTAACATGGCAAGGTATTTAAGATTTATACAGTGTACAACCATAAATTAAAAAAATAAATATATGATTAAACTCATTAAATAAGTAAAAACAATTTTCATAACAGAACAACTTGTTATACAGAAATAATATAAAACATTATATCACAAACCTTATCATTCTGTGGGACTTCAACAAAATGGAATAACAAGCGCGGCTTGAAGCCACGAATATAAGCATAGAGACATAGTTCATGAGGGCAAGTAACTAATCAAGCACGGCTGAAGCCACGAAACAAGTGCAGGAATGATTCCCATGAATATTCAAGTGAGCTCGAAATTGCCATGGCACGCCAAGGACTAACAGTACTGCTGCTAGTAACCAGCGTTCTGTATTCAATCCTTTTGAAACATGTACAAGCATGCATGGGATCAATCATCACTGACAAAGGAATGTATGGATATATATATTATTTCTAACAATGAAATCCTTTAAAGAATATTTTGTAACAAATGATTCTAGGATGCGAGTTTTCAAATAGGGCTGAGCAAAGAACCTGCAACCTGCTAAACCCGTTCGCAGCCCAAAAAAATTTCACCCGTTTGGGCCCTCTCAAAATGCATATAAAAAAGACAGGCTAAGGACACATCCCTAGACTGCCCATGCCCGCCCATTTATATATTCTTTATTTTTTTCAATGTATGAAGTATATTATAATATGTTTTTTTTTCTCATTTATGCAACATTAATAACTTTGGTTTAGTGGTAATAGAGTTTTTCCTATTATTGGTTACTAATTCCCATCGCTTGCACCAAAAACGTTTTTATCAATTATTTATATAACATTTAAATTTTAGGAGTAAACAATTAGAATAGAAACCCTCTCATTTCCTCGGGTTACCTGTTTGGCCGTCCCGTAAATCCTTTCCCATCGTCGCCAATTTTCCCCTTCCCCAAATTCTTTTTGGTTTTCACTAATCACTATTTTCTTCATTGTCTTCCTCCTCCACTTGTTTGTCTCTTCTTTCTCTACTCTCTCACATTGTCGTCACCATCTCTCCGTCGTCACTGCCAAGCTATCTCAGCCATTGACCTCTTAGCATCCTCTTGGCATCTTGTTCTCGTATCTTCTCTCTGTGTCCATAATTTTGCTTCCCTCTGCTCACTACTCTTTGCTCCACTATGCATCTGCCTCATGAGTATCAGACTCGTTCATTTAATTTGAATCTATTTGATTGTGTCTGTGTATAAGGTGGTTGTGATTTTTGTTATGAAATTTTTTTTATCCTCCTTAAATCTATCATCTACATTTTTAGTCTTCACAAATTGTTCTGCCCTTCATGATCTTGTGATTTTTCTATGAAATTTGGTTTTGATTTCTGACTTTAAAAATTTGGCTTCAATGATAATGAGCTATAGTCAATGGTTGATGCTTTGATAAGTTGTTCGGTGATTTGGTAGCCTCCAAGTTGAATAGGATTCAAATTTCCAGCTCTTTTCTTTAAGAAAAATAAAAAATAAAAAGGGTAGTTCCTAGACGGGTTGCCCACAACCCATTTAACAGCCCATTTACTCTCAGCCCGTTTATTGCAAGTTTAAATGGGTTCATCACGGGTACAGGCTAGCCCATACTCATATAACTTTAAAAGGGCAGGCTATCAGTTAGGATACAGGCTGCCCAATCTGCTCGTTACTCTGCCCTATTTTCAAAACTTCTATCTGAATTCCAAACATAAGTACTAATTAAAAGAATAAAGTGCATAGAGTACCACCTTGTTCAACATAACAAGCGAAATTATTCTGTCAACAAGTAAAATGTTAAGACATTTAATAAGTAAGAAAAAAAATGATAAAATTTTAAATACAATCACCTTGATAAACTATAAAAATATACTAAAAGTTAATTGAGTCAATAACAATATTAAAAGCTTACTTGTAAAAATTTATAATAATGGGATGCTATCCACTCACCCATTATGCTCCCACCTTTAAATAGTTTTGGTTTATAAAACCTTGAGATAAGTTCACTCCTCAATCCCCTAATAACTCAAGATCAAAATGTCAAAGCTCCACTTATATAAATCACAGACTTTCTCATTTATAAATTTATTAGCATCACATTCATACTTCAGTTTATCATCCGAAAAAAAAAAACAGATTATAGTTATCCTTATTACCTTAGGATTAATATTTTTAATGATCTGACTTGAACTTATACTTTCTAAATCATTAATCAACAACCTTAACCAACCTTAACAAACCCAACCAAGAATATCATAAACATCTACGGATTAGCATGTGAGCTAGGAACATTACATATAACTTGTAACTTCTTTTGCTCCCCATCAATAGCACACCCCGCAATAATCGAATTCAAATTCTCTACATACAAGAGCAACTAGCTCTTACTTCCTTCAAGCACTTCATGGAAACCAATGATTATGTCCTAATGAGTCTAAATAATATCTATTTTACTCTCCTCCATCAAGATATCATAGAAACACCTACCAAAAATTCTTTTCCTCATGTAGGCATTTTATCAAACATCTTAAAGGCATTCAAAATTAGCTCGTAAAACTAGCATTCACCTAATCTAAGGAAATTCCTCAAACATTTACTCCTTTTTCTCGCTGAAACAAATGATGGCATTGTGAAATATTTGATGCCAATGTTGTTTCTTCTTTTTTGGTTTTTTTGTTGAACAAATGTAGGATTCGAACCTGAGACTTCTAATTTTTTAGCACCCTTTACCGCCAACCATCCCTCACGTTCTTTTTGTACTCAAACCACAACAATTTATATAATTATTACTTAGTTTATTATAAAAGTTTTCAGCTTATTAGATATTGGAGACACAAAACATTTCGTCATTCGGCGGACATTAGAGAGGGTGACACCATGCGTAGACTTGCATCGAAACAAGAAAGTAACTCCCACACTAGAGAGAGAGAAAAAAGTTAGCAGAGAAGAGAAGGTTTACCATTTTGCTATCTTGTATTTACTATTCTTCAAATTTTATAGGCAATGTTGTACTTGTGCAATACGTATCTAAAAATACCAATAGGAGTAAATTGTCTGCGTTGCACTTGAAAACAATTCCTTCCATTTTGACGGGTACCAACTTTGACATTAATGTAAAAGCAATGTTAGAGATCCTCCACCAATTTCATAAGTTAGACATTATATTCTACACCATTTTTATAAGTTACACATTGAAAATTATGATCCAATAACAATCACTACAAAAAAAACATTGATTTACTGATGGAATTACCCACAGAATTATCGACGGAAGCCAAAATTACTGATAGAATTACCGATAGATTTGTGACATAAAAGAATTACCGACAGAATTTCTGATGAAATGCATTATGTCAAAAAAAATTTTGTCACTAAATTAGTTTGCGACGGAATCGCAAATTCCGTCGGTAATTTGTGACGGAATTTCGTCCAAAGTTACCAACAGAATTTCTTCGTCGCAAAATTTGCAACGAAATATTCCATGACTGATTAGCCACGGAATTTGTCACGGAATGTTCCGTGGCTAATCAGCCATAGAATTTCGAACGGAATGATCAGCCACGGAATTTGCCATGGAATGTTCTGGCTAATTTGTCACGGAATATTCCGTGACAACTTCCATTGCTAATTAGCCACGGATTTGCCCACGAAATATTCCGTGGCTAATTCTGTGGCAAAATTGCTTTCCGTCAATTTTTTTTTGTTTATTTTGTGCTATTTTAATTTGATCAATTGTTTTTTAAGAGGGAACGAAAGACAATTGAATTTGTCAAAAAATCAAACATACTATTAAAGATATATATAGTCTTTCACACATCTAAGACGCTTCAAATGTCAAGTGTTAAGTGTGAAATAAAAGCTATAAATAATAATAACAACTGTCAACTATCATTTCCTAAATTTATATTGCTGCTAGAGGGCCCAGGTAGTCTAATTCCCATTCCTTCCAATGCAGACATGATTTTGTTATAATTTTCTCTCATCTCTTGATGCTCCTGTTTAATTTGCTGATTCTCCTGTGTAAGCTCTGTTATCCTCGTACGCAATTCAGTTTCAACATTGGCATTCATACTTGTGCTGTTAATGGAAGGAGAAGATCTCTGGGTACAAATATCATCATTAGCCTCAGACCCAAATCCATAGATGCGGCCCTTCTTATTCTTGCCACCTATAACATCTAACCATATGTTAAATTCTTCCTGATTAGATTGTACGCTTGGAGAGCCTCTTTCAGAACTTAGTTCTGCCTTTCTTCTCATGAACTCATCCTATGAAACAAAAAGACAACAAGAGTATATGATAAGTGCATGTTATGGAAGGCAAGATTCTTCTCAACTTAATCCCAACAACAACCAGATCAAGTAAAGTCCAAAAATAAAATTGCACTAAGGATAAGAAAAGATACCATAGTTCATTAATTTCCAGCATATGATGACATATTCACCAATTTTATCCAAAAAAAAAAAAAACAGGGTATAGGCAGTTTCTATAAGTAATTGGGTGTGAGGGCCAAATGAATGGACAGTGGGAAGAGAACATGGAAGCTTTGAAACAGAAGGAAAGATATTGTACCTTCATTAAATGATTTTTTAGATAACTGAAAATAAAAAATCCTAAAGATTATACTTAAAATCCAGAAGAACTATTTAATAGTATTGGAAAACGAACACTGTATCAAACTTCAAGACTCTCTTCATTCAAAGCTTGGGTTTTCTCAAGCTTAGAACTTATTCTTTAAGGCTATATCCACCAAAGATTCGATATAAAGATAGAATATGCATTTATATATATAAATAAATACATTGCGTGAGTTTGATACACTACTACCGACGTTATTGGACATTAATATACACTTAATATATAGGTACCACTTTTGCATTTCCTCTTTTTCCATGTAACCACTACCCCAATATCGGTGCCTTTGCAACGCAATATCCAAGAGTCAATACACAAAGTAAAACACTTCATTTTTTTTTTTTACCTGGTTAAAGAAGTCAAGTTTCGGCAATATACTTATTAGAGAGGTTTAGGTATAGAACTATAAATATAAACCTATATGATCTATCCCTCATGGTAGAATATTGCCTAATGATTAGTAGTGGATTGGAGAAATATATATATATATATTCCAACTGAGATTGATGTGTTCAACTTATACTAGGGATAATATTTTTTTCAAAAAATTTTAAGAAATGACCCACTCATTGACTTATATGCATAGAATCATAAATACTTTTCTCAAGAAAAAATGACTCGTCAAAGAGGTGCAAGTATATATATAATGAGTTACCTCACATTCCATGCAAAATATATGCCTATATTCAACTTTTATTAATATACGAAACCGTGATAAATAGAAAATTGGCCTATAGTGTCATAGTCCAAAATAAGGGGACTTTTAAAAAGAACCAAAAAGGTGTATGCTGAAACAACGGTAACAACACGGATAGATTTGTTGGCCTAAAAAGAAAAACAACAACAAGGCTGGATTTAAATGTGAGAAGATAAGGAAGCGTGGGTGAGTGATGAAGATGTCAAAAAACCTATAATTACTCTCTTTGATCATTCTCTTTTGTCTCCACTCCCCCTGCTTCACACTCAAGCTGCTACTGCACGACACTAGCTTCTCTTTTTATTTTCATTGCATAATAACAAAGATGTAAAAATACTAGTAATGAGCAGTATAAATCGGTGATTTTAGCTAACTGCAGACTAATACAGCCAAAATAATTTGTGTGTATGTGCGTGTATCTTTTAGAGTCAATTTAAAACAGTAGGAATTAACTTAAAATTATTAGGAAATCATTTGTGTGAGAACGCATTTAAGGGGAAAAGCTGAAATAATGTTCAACTCGAAGACACGCTATTAGTGGGAAGAAAGATGCTCTAAGATAAGAAGAATATTACTCATTCAACAAAATAGAATCAGATTCAGCAAAATAGAATGTTCAACTCAAAGATACTCTGACTTTAATCCTACAAAGTGATGGGGGTGGGGCATAGAATCAGATTGGCATTAAGATAACGGAAAGCCTTCTCAAGACCAAGCAACAGTCAGCACGACATATGTGACAAGAAGAGAATTACTGGTCTAAAATTGCACACCACAACATTCAGCAAACAGAGGAAATGTGTTTAGAAAAATAGGACCAAAAATCGTATAACTTACATTCAGCAAAATCGTATTCAGCAAAAGGTTGTGACAAGAAGAGAATAGCTAGTCTTGAAGCAAGAAAAGATCCCGTAGCTACTGTAGAGAAAACTCCCACAACCAACAAGAAAACTTGTCCTCAACACTCATCCACCCAGTATAGCAAAAGAAAATAAGATTTCAAATTATTAGAGATATGAAATTATTACAAATTGAATGCAGAAGCAAGATTAGGGGACCAAAAATCATATATATAACTTACCAAAGACTGAAGCACGAACAGCGACCTGAGCTTAAAAAGCATTCCCCTAGAGCTTGAACCCTGTGACTTCGTACCTCAATCCTAGCCGCATTCGATTTATGCCTCAAACTCTCTTTACTGGCCTAGGGGTTAATTAATCTCCACATCAAGGAGAAGAGCACAGATCTTTGTTGAAGACAGCACGGCAATGATGAAGTACTGGAGGAAGAAGTTGAGCTCGATGGTGATAATGAGGGACGCCGTCACCGTCAAAGCTTGATGGAGGAAGAAGTCACGGCTTTTGGTGTGGATGAAGGGAATGTGAATGTTGGCCGATGAAGGTGATGAACAATCTGGATGATTAATGGCGTGCTGGTGGCTAGGATTCCAGAGGAAGAAGCCACCATTACCTTCGCCCTTAGCAGTCGTGCTGAAGAAGAAGAAGCGATTATGGCACCCTAGCAAGCAACAGAGCTCATTCAAAAGGCAAAATGCTGCACTTTTGATTTTCACTCATTTTCTTTTATTTTTTTTAACTTTTTCCAGCTTTTTAAATTCTACCAAAAAAATTAGCTACGTATCATCTTTCAAGTAGACGTAGGGTGAAATCCAAATACTATGAAAATCAAATTGATTAATGATACTCAAAAAATATTTTATGGTTTTGTTTTTTTTCTCCCTAATCATTTTTCAGAATTTTTTTTTTATCTGGATATGTCATTTAAAGTAAATAATAATAAAAATAGAATTTATTAAAATTAAGAGAATGGAAAATTCAGATATAAAAATAAATCTGAATACTATTGTATATCTAAGCATTTAATATATTAAAAAAACTGAAATTAATAACAATTTAAGAAAAATATTTTTTAACTTTTCAATTGTATTTATTAAAATAAATTAAAATATATTTTTTACATTTAAATATATTTATAAAAAATATACATAGCAATAATTTTTAAAAAAATAAAGAAAGAAGAAAGTCCAATTAAAAGCCCCACGAAGGCAAAAATAAAAGTTAACTATTGCTAGCATTATTCATCTACACGAATAATTTCGTTTATTTGTTTGTTTAGTTATATAAAATATCTTTTATTAATAATAAATGATTTTTATTTGATTTGAATAATTTTTTTGTCAATATTGATGACAACAAACTATAAAGAATTGTAGTATAAATTAAAAAGATTATAGAAAATATATTAAATGGAGGTATGATGAGAGGAAATGTAGGGATTTAATTAGGGATAATTTAGTATTTTTAAATTTATATTTTGATATTTGGTCCCTGTAAACAATGATAATTATTAAGATCCTTCCCAATGAATTTTTTTTTTAGATCTTTCTTTCTAATTTTTTTTTATAAAATTATAAGGTAAAATATGGTTTTATCAGTTTCACAAAAGAAGAGTTAATCGTTGGAAGAAAGAGAACAAAATAGTTAAAAAATTTTGCAAAACTTAAGTCTCAAATTAAAGGGGTTAATGGAGGGAAGGTGAAAATCTTTTGAGAGAGAATAAATTTAGCCTTCTAATAAATGAATTATGGTTTCTTCAAACAAAAAATTGACAAAATTACATTTTATAAATTCTAAGTTTAAATTTAAGTCTTACTATTTTTCTCACACTAGAACAATAATATTATATTTAGAATAATATTATAATATTTCGCCAACCTTTTCTCAATCTATATCTAGCCACCTTGATATTAATGTTGATATATTTTTTTGGTGTAATTTGATTAATATTATTTTGTATTAAAAATGTGCTTTGGCTATTAGATATGGTGGAATAACTCAAAAAAAAAAAAGCAACAAAAAAGAATAAGCTATTTTCATATTTACTATTTTAATTTACATAACATTCTAATTTTTATTTATTACTAATTCATTAAATATATGTTTTTTATGTTATAGTAGAACCTTCTAATTGTATTATTTGTAAACAGTTGTTAATATTAATTTTCTAAATTATGATATATCAAATACCAGTTTAATTATTTTTTAGTATCCTTTGAAATGATTTGATATTTTTTTAGTTTAAAAAAATGTCCATCTATTTTTAAAAATAGATAATATATTTATATATAATATAATATTGACAATATCTAATTACATGAAGTTGTGGAGTAAAAAAGAAGAATAATATTGTCATGAATAAATTACAAAAGATGATGCTTAGAATTCATGCATCTCTCACATTTTAACAAGGATTGCTATAAATCACTATCATGTACAATCAAATCATCAAGCATTTTGTTTGATTAACAAGACTTATAATTTTTTAATCAAAATTGTTGAGTTTAAATTCTCAAAATATATGTTAAATATTTGGTAGGAGAATTTTGTTTTTCTTTACAGTTTTATAAAACTAAATATTAATGAGTTAGCAATATTGTTATACATGATTCCATGTAAATATTTGCTTTGCACCTATCATATTGTTCATATGATATTATCTCAAGATTAGTAAATTAAAATTCAATTTTGTCTCTAACATTTATTCTTCTATATTATGATCAATAATATTCAGTTAATTTGAAATAGTCAGAATCAACCAATAACTCAAAAAGTAATTTTTACTTTTTCATACTTAAGGCAATCAAATGCACAGATTAAATTATTATGATTCACCCACACTTCTAGGAGTTCACTATGTTCCTTTATGAAATTTTTATTTGTTTTTTTCTTACATAATGTAGTCTTTCACCTCACAAAATATAGAATCACTGCATTTTATTATAAGAATAAAGATATAAAATTTTGGGGAAAAGAAATTTACTTTTCCGACGGAATTAGCCACTGACAACATTCCGTCAATAATTTCTGTTGAAAATCCGTCCACACTTTTGTGGGTAAATTTAGCGACAGATTTTTTGACAAAATTTGCCACGGAATTGCGACGGAAATTACCAACAAAATTTTTCTATAGCAAATTCCGTTGGAAAATTATTTTACTGATGGAATTACCGACAAAAAAATTCCATCAGTAATTTTCGACAGAATTGATTCTGTCGGTAATTCTGTTGGTGATTCAATGTTTTTTTGTAGTGAATTATTATCTTTAATCTTTAATATAAAACCTAATTGACTAATTTGAAGAGATTAAAGAAGTTAAAAAATTACTTATTTATAGCATATGTTACATGATTTTTCTAAAATACCTATGTATATTATTAGATTATATATTAGTTTATAAGTTAAGCAAATTAGTTTGAAATATAAATATTTTAATATAATTTTTTATTTTTCTCAATTTTTTCAAATTAATCAATTAGATCTTATATTAAGAATCGGAGGTACTATTACATTATAACAAATGACAACTTTGTTCAAAGTCAACAAGATAATATCTTAAACTTGTGCATAATCCATTACTACTTATTCATTGTCATTTTCATTATAAGTTCTCTCTCTCTCTCTCTACATACATCGACACACACATAAAAAGGAGAATTATTATGAGATCCCAAGAAAAGAATTTCATTATCAAGAAATCCTAATAACAAGTTACCAACATGAACCTGTTGTCATTTATTATTCTGAAACTTGTCATTGTATCTTCTTCAATTGTCAATAGACTTTAAAGTAATTAAATTCCTTTCTTAAGACTTGATTACAAGTCTCCATGTATATAACAGCTTCTATCATTGTACTCAACTATCGTTGTAGCTTCACTATTATTAACAAAGATCCATAAGAGTCATTTTATCAAAGTATACCCATTAATATTAATATCACAATTCTTATTTTTTTTCAAGCATAATTCATTTTCTTATTGCTTTTCACACTTAAGGTCCGTTTGGTAGAGTGAAAAAGTGGTGATGGAATTGGAAAAATCGAATTTTCTAATGGCGGGAAGTGTTTGGTGGTGCCATTTGGAACTATTTTTCGCTGGTAAGGGATTTTAAGTTATACAATTGAAAATGGGATCCCACTAAATTTGGTAGGAAGCCATTTTTAGTCGAGCTTAGGAACTAATTTAGGCAAGGTTAGATACGATGATGCACCTGAAAATTATATTAAAAAAAGGGTGAGCTAGGTGTTGGAACGAGAGTGTCAAAGTAGAAAAGGACAGACAAGAAGCATCAAGCAACCAACATTCTAACCTTCGGCGATCCTAAATAGTGAAAAGGTAGGTTGCAATGTGTTGCCCATCTTGTGATTTTTTAGTATAGTTGTAAGACACAGAGCATGAGTAAAGTTGTGCAATTCATTATTATGGACATACATATACATATAATAGCTATTTTGTGCTTGTTACATGTGCTTAGCCGACTTCTATTCAAAAAGAATCTGGTTGCTTGTTTGGCAGCTGTTCTAGCTGTAAGGAGGTTGATTATGACAATGTTTGTTATCGTTGCATCTGCTACAAGTAGTCATAGACCAAGGGATATAGGGGATAGGTCATTTAAGTTAGATATCCATGCAAAAAGAGCAAACTTGAGGACAATGATATACAGTAGTGATAACGCGTGTTTCATAGGATGTATCATGCAACTCTTGATTGACTCTATCACATGTTGGACACAATCAGTGGACTAAAACCAATTAAGCATATGTTAGTAGATCAACAAGTAGCAATGATTTTATGCTCATCTTGTAAAAAATAGAGTTATTCAATTTGAGCTTAGGAGATCTCGAGAAACAATCACTAGGTACTTCAATATTGTGTTGTGTGCGACATTAAAGCTATAATCTCACTCATTTAAAACGCTTGAGCCAATTCCAGAAAACTCTACAGATGAGCGTTGGAAATAGTTTAAGGTAAACCCCTACATCTTACTCTCCGTTTGGTAAGATAATTATACTTTGTTGTGTGTAATGACTTTGAATTAATTTTTTTTGTAGCAGAATTGTTTTGGTGCATTAGATGAGACTCAAATATGGGTACGAGTGCTAGCTCAATACAAGGATAGATATAGAAAAAGGAAAAGTGATATAACAACCAATGTATTGGAGGTATGCTCACCAGATATCCAATATATATATGTGTTGCCTTGTTACGAAGGGTCTACAGTTGATTGAAGGGTACTGAGAGATGCTATAAGAATAAGGGGTACATTGAAAGTTCCACAAGGTTTGTACCTGAGGTTTACATGATAAATTGTTACTGGAAATTAGAATTAAAGTGGTTAAGGTAAGTAGAACCTACTTGATGTTGGTTTGAATTCTCATAACATAAATTAGAATTAATGCGGTCTCAATTGTTATTTGACACTAAGAATTAAAATTCATTTGATTTAGGTAACTAGTACTTAGTTAATACTGGTTATACAAACTGCGCTCTTACTCCCTATCAAGGTCAGAGATACCACCTTAATGGGTGGAGGGAAGGACAACAATCTAAAACACCATAGGAGTACTTTAACATGCGCCACTCAAGTGCCAGAAATGTGATAGAAAGATCTTTTGGCATACTGAGATTGCATTGGGCTATTATGAAGAGTTCTTCATTCTGCCTTGTGAAAATTCAAAGCAGATATATTATGGCTTGCCACTTGATTCATAATTTAATTCGACAAGTGAGTATACCCAATCTTCTGGATGCAGAAATAGATTCCTTTGGGACACATACTTTAACATTGGAAAATACCCCTATGATAACCATGAAAACTTCTTATTCATGGAACAATTTTAGAAATCAACTAGCACGTGCTTCTCCATGTAACCTTCATCACTAAATATCACCACAAACTCCTCTTACTTTTAACATGTGAAAAAAAAAAACGCCATAAACATAATATATGACTACACAATTATTACAACAACTAAGGTAGGCCATTTTATCCATATCAACAAAATGGTTGACATCTTAACTTTAAAAACTTTGGTGGCATTGCCTTACACAATCATATCATATAAAGGCCACAAAAATTCATATTTCAAGCTACAACAGCAATTCATTCAAAGTCCAAACTACAATATATATTAACTTCAGAGTTAACACACTCATGGCATTAAAACGTCTTTGATACATCTTGCATCAATTTGACTCTGGATGAAACAAAACCCTAATTGCATCATGAAAAGAAGTAATGCGTGCATCACCTAGATTAAACATAGAAACAAAAATGTCACAAAGTATGGCAAAATATCAATAACTAAATGTTGAAATAAATGAATAGAATCAAATGAGCTTCATTTACTGCTTTGGCAATGGTCACTTCCAGCAAGGTACTGAATAGCTGTAAAAATACCAAGCTGCACTCCTAGAAGTTTTATCTTTGTAAAGGATCTTAGTAGCACACTCATCATGAAACATAATAGTGACTTCATTTCTGACCCTAATCAGGAAGAATTTAATTTTAATTCCAATCATTTCATTTCAGTTCAATATATGCGTGCGCTCCCTCAAGCAATGCAAGAAAAAAATATCAAAGCCTCTCGACATGATTTTTGAACTACATTTAATTAACATCTTATATCCCTTTCACTACATCATATTATTTAGATTTTCCAACCGCGGATGAGACAAGTACACTCATATGATTTAATATTAATAACTCAATAGCGATTTCTCTCTCTACTGTATTATCATGTGGTTGATCTAAGTTAACAGCACCCACATTTAAAAGCTACTTAGAGAACTTTAATTTAATATTCTCACTGCCTAATGAAGATGAACAAAATATTAAATTCTGTGTTTTTTTTGTCAAAATATATTAAAATCTTTGTTAAATATATTATTACCATCCAAGGGATACCATGCATGATGAAATTGTTCTTATACTAATTAACTAATTAATTCATCATATTATAGTTAGCTTGTACAATAATATGTATAATGAAGGCTTTATATCAACAATGATGAATCTCGCGTTATTTAAATTGTGACATTACTTCAGTCAATAAATTTCAATGATGTTGTAATGAACTATATTTTTTAAAAAAATGAACTATAAAATTTACATTACGTATCATGCATGACAATATTAACAATGAATAACATAAATTATAATAACTCTGAAGAAATATATATCTATATAAATCAAATAATTGAGTGAACATATATTTTTTATTTAATTTCCATTATCACCTTGATCCCTTAATGCTTTTACAAGTTGACAAAAATATTTGACAGAACAATTGGAATGAACCAACATTACTTGTCTTGCAAAAAACCCATTATCTATTGAGCTTACAGGCCATGAGAAAATGATAAAAATATCTAAAACTAATTAAAGGCTGATTTAGTCATTTAGTGTACGGCTTTTAGTACTTGCCTGATTATTAAATACTTATTATTAATTATAACTAATTAACAATTACTAATTTCTAAAATTATCCCTATATAAATTATGATTATGATTACGATAGCATCTAGAGAGCAAACATAATGTCTCCGATTTCTCAAAACAAATTAAATTGAAAATCATGGAATGTTTACATCTACATAAACCCTAATGAAATTCTCAATTGGATAGGATGACTTGTAGATAGCCAGAAATTCTGCTCATGTTACAATTTAATATAGATATACCTATTATATTTCTAATTAAAAATTATAATATTAAAATATAAAATCTGACCAAATTTCTCCTACCATCAATAAAATTTATCACACTATTTTATAACTACACAAATTAATATGGCTTTAACCCCAAAAAAATTGCATATTAGTATGTCGCATAATAAGAGTCATTTTTTGTCCTTTATGATTCATAATTTCATAGTCAGATATACAACCAAAACATATAAACTTTGTGTCAGGTATGATCTTTAAAACAGAGGGTGCAGTAGAGAAAATTGACTCAATAGCCCAAATTACAGCTATGACCTTTACAAAGTAGTCCTCAACTTTGATCATCTTGCGTATGACTGATAAAAAGAGAAGGAAAGATTCTATTTTTTATAACCTTGCTCGCAAAAAGTAGGATTTGAATTTCAATCCAACAATCAGGATGGATAGAAAGACATACCATCTGCCCTTTGATTCTCTGGCCGAGCTGGAATTGGGGAAGAAGTTTTTATGGAAGTAAGTGGTAATTTCTAATAATATAATTTACTGATGCCTACCGGAAAGCTCAGCCCTAGACAAGCAAGCAACTGTCAGCCCTCCAAATAGGCAGGGAAGAGATCCTTACCAAGTTTGAACTCGTCAGGTTTGGCCCATTACCTTGAGTGAGGTCGAACGTGTACACCTTTTGTTTGTTATGAAGATGTGATCTTATCCACCAATGGGTCTTGTTCTAAGCCCGCTGTCCTAATAGGGTCCCATCTTGTGTCGGGTTAAGGCTCCACCTTGCCAGAAATAAAAAAAAGAAAGTCTCTGAAGGAATACTAGCAACTCTCTTGCTTTGCTCGTTAGCGCTTTACTAATTTAAAGCAAAGGGCTTTATCAGCTGGATCCAGAACGAACGAATAGGAGATCTATCAGTACGCCATCCGCTCCATATCTATCGTAGTTTAGAAAGTAGTCCATCTCCTTGAAAAGCATTACTGCGGAAGGGTGCTTTTGTAACTGGATAACCAGCACTGAAAACCGTCTTTACATTAGATGGTTTGGTGTTTTGATGATCCCTACCTTATTGACCGTAACTTCTGTATTTATTATTGCTTTCATTGCTGCCCCTCCACTAGATATTGATGGTATTCATGAGCCTGTTTCTATACCTCTACTTTATGGAAACAATATTATTTCTAGTGCCATTATTCCTACTTCCGCGGCTATTGGTTTGCACTTTTACCTAATATGGGAAGTGGCATCCGTTGATAAAATGGATGTTTTTCGGGAAAATATTAGAAAATCAGAGGAAAATAATTATTTTAATCAGTTAAATGCCTCAATAATTGTGAAAAAATTATGGACAAATGATCTAAATATTTTGAATTTATAAAATTAGTTCTAGGCCTTGGAAGCTTAGAAGTTAATTTTAGGAAATTTTGTTTTCTCTGTGATACTGATAGAGACCTAATCGGAAAAAATTTAAAATAAATACTTAGAGGTAGCAAAAAATTCTGAAAATTTTTAGATAATGTTCTCATATTAAAAGGTGAATTATCATGGAGAGAAATGAATTTTCGGAGGTCTGAAAAAATTATAAAAGGTTACTAGTGAATAGTAACCGATAAAGTTTTGAATTGGTTTCGGATTTTGATTTGAATTATGGGCCGTCTTTTTGGACCAACTCAAACCATTTGGGAGGGCCACATTGAGCCCAATAAGGGCCCAAATTCGTGCAGCTTCTGGATAGCTCCATATTTAATTAAATAAAATACAAAATTAAGGGATACATGTTGGAAAATTCTAGGGTTGGGACACATGGTTAAATATGAAGTTATGAGGCACTTGATGGCTGCCAACACACTTCATTTCCTACCACCTTGGACGTCCAAATTAAGAGGGGAAGGGCAGATTATATTTTCTACAAATACCCCCTCCTAAAATACAAAAAAATGTTGGAAAATTGGGAAAAAGAGGGGAGGTGATGCCATTTTCATTTTTGACCAAGGGAGACTGAATTTGTGGAGGTTTTGAGCAAGGAATCATTCAGTTTATATTAGGAAAACATCAAGGTATGCTTAAGCCTCCTTATCCCTAAGTTTTACACTAATTTAATTAGGTTTTTGAGTTGAAAAATTAAGTGTACATGCTACCCAAAATTTTGGTGGATCATGTGATGTTAGGGGAGGATAGAGACCTTAAATATCAAGTGGAATAAGCATTTATAAGTGGTGTATGGATTTATTTTGGAAGAAAATCCACTTAAGGTTCTAGGGGTTCAATTCGGCCAACAACAGTACATGGGGCAACAATTTGTTTTAGTTTGATTTGATGATTCCAATTATTTTAAAACATGTTTTTGTGTAGGGATATACTATTGGGAAGTGTTTAAAATCATTGGAATCAAAAACAAAATTTTTGAAAGTATATACCCCCTATTCAGCCAACATGATTTCATGGAGAAGGAGTTAGATTTTTAAAAATTATGATTTCATATTTAGATTCCTCATGAAAAATCATGTGGGATTGAGTCATGAGGTTATTGATTCTAAAGGAGGAATTATTTTGTTGAAAATCCAAGAAAAAGGGGGGAAATTGTTAAGTTAAAGATAAAGTGTTATGTTTAAGTGGTTTGATTATTAATGTGGCCTATGTTTATGCTTGATTTAATAGATTTTGGGAGGAGGAATTAAGGAGGATCATTATTCCTTGAAGTGACTGAATTGGACAAGTGATAAAAGATAGCTTTAATTATAATTTGATTGTTTATCTTGCTTGTTCAATGTGATGTGTTGTTTGCTTGTATTAAGGAACTTGTGTTGTGGTCTTGGTTGGTTGGATACCCTTGATTTATGCTTTGGCCAAATGCATTAAATTGTGTTAGTGTGGAAGTATTAATGTTCCTTTTCTAGCATATTGTTGGATATGCTTTCATGTGACTTGAGAATGTCTTGATGTTCTATAACATGTCACATGATAACTTGCTTGATTTGCATGATAATTGTATTTCAAATACTACTGAGATTTTTATGAAATCTCATTCTCCCTATGTCAATTTATTTATCATGTAGGAAGTGGCTCATCCATGGATCAAGACAAGGAGTTGGTATTAGAATAAAGAAGCTTGATGATCATTATGTTATTTTGGAATATCATGTGATGTGTTACTAAACTTTATGCCAAGTTTGTAATGGATTATGAATAATAATATGATGTAAATTATATCCCTATGACATGCCCAAATATTGAAATATTGAGCAGTAGAATGCCTACAAGGTATGGAATAGGAAAAAGAAATATAAAATTCAAGAAAGAAGTGATTAGGGGATAAAATGGCCTAAATTAGGGACAAAATGGTGACACATAAAATAATAATAAAATGATGGAATTTGGACCTGAGATTTTGGAGACAGTTATATCTCATTTTTAGCTTTAAATCAAGCGGTAAACCATCAAATTTGGAGTTATGTGCTAAGAGTTATGCCCTTTCAAAAGTTGGGCTAAAATCCTGAAAATTTGAAAATTGACCACATAAATAGTGCACCTTGTCAAATTTTCTAGTGCTGTTTGGGATAGAACTAAGTCTAATGAATATTTTTTTTTTCTATAGAAATCTTAGCAAGCTTCGCATGAAAATTGGAATCACCTCATTTCAATTTTTCTAGAATTAGTTATGAATTTTCAAAGTTAGCTCAAATTTGGATGAACAGTATACGAACATAATTAAATGTGAAATTTTGAAACTGAAATTTTTCACTCAGAAACACCGGGTAATGCGTTATAATGGTTTCAATTGACATATAATGGGGTACTAAAGGAGATGTTACACTTTTTGGTATTAGAGCAAAGGTTCTGGCTCTGTCCAAGTTGCACTGTGTTGCTTGATCTCTGCTATGATAAATGGTTAATTCTCGATTAAGGATTGTGAATTGTGACTGATTGTTAACTATTGTGATGAATGGTGATTGAATGTTAGTAATAATTGTGAAATAGGGCTACTTGATTGGATGTTACTAGATGGGATTATACCTTGTGGTGGGTCGTCTATGTTATTAGTTGAATAGAGTGCAGGAAAAGTATAGCATGTTGCTGCGATGACTCTAGGGAAATAGTGAACCAAAGAATGCCAGGGGAGTCATACCCAGAGTGGTACCACTCGCATAACTTAAACCCTAATGACCCGACTCCACCACCAAGATACTATCAGCTCCTCAGTGAAATAGAGGATATCTATTCTAAGGAAGACTCAAATGACATTATAAAGCTTGAGGGGGGTGATACACAAAGTGCTACCAGACCAAGGCCGCACCCAGAGGAGGCAGGCCCCAGTGCTTTTAAAGCAGTGCCTATCAGTACCGTGAGGCCTAGACCTAGTCCAAATGAAGGGGGTCCCAGTGTAATCAAGGCAATACCAATTAGGATGGTAAGACCAGAACAGGACAAGGTCAAGAACATACCCATCTAGAAAAGACCTTTACTAGTAAAGAAAGAATTCAAAGACTATGGTAGTATTCTCACAGAGCTAAGGAAACTGGGAAGGTACATAGACCGGCCCCAAAACCAGTATTGTATTATCTATTTGGATTTTCTCCTTTATTTGAGACTATTATACAATAAAGTAATTAATGAGGATCTAAATACTGATGATGCTCTCTGGAGCCTTGTGTGTGTAATAAATATTAATATTAAAAGATAAACTAAATATTTAATATAATGAGGGGTAAAGTAATAAATAATGTTTATTCTAATATTTTTTTAATTAAAAATTATACTTAAAGAATATTTTCAAAATATTCCTTAAGGTGCTAATAGTTTAGAGTGAAATTTATATTATTAAAATAGAAGGAACGTGTAATTAAGGCAAAACAAAAGGATGACCAGAATATTTTACTCAGTTTCTTAATGGGTTTCTATATGGTTGTACTGACTTCATAAATCCAACGTATGGTTCTTCTGTTATAGGCCTTTTTTCAATTGTCGCAAATCGATCTTACTATCAAGTTTGAGTGACATCCCTCTTTCCAAGTTACTTGTTACCTCAATATTTTATACTATCCTTCTTAATATAAGGGTTCTTTTGAATTTTATTTTAGTCCTAAATATAGTACCCCCAATTCACTTTATCTCTCATATTTATACATTTTTACTAAATGTAGTCCTTGTAATAATGGTAGTTCTAGCTAAATACACTTTATTAGTAAGAATATTTTTGAAAAATAACACTTATTTATTAAAAACAACTAACTTAACTGATTTTCTTAATCTACTCAAATTAGTTAACTAATTCTTATATTAAGGATAGGATTGAAGGTATTATATATCTTACTGCTCACAGTCAAAATGAAAGGAACGTAACATGACATTGTGAGTTTGATACTGCGTCCTTATATACTTGTCTCCTAGTGAGTTCGATACTGCCGCCTATATTGTGCATGTGGGAGAAGTTTGATCATCTGGTCATCAGAAGACACAATGGGCTTTTGCATTTGATGGCTCCAAGTCTAGCGTAAACCTTGGACGGTCAATCAGTTTGCTTGCCATCTGCTTTTGCTCTCGATCCGCGGAATATGAATTGACTCCACCAATCAACTATAACCTTGTTGGATCAACAGTAAGTAATATATATTATTCGTTATTGTGATTACTATCTGTTTTCATGTACTAGAAGGTTTGAAATCTCCACACCCGTACATCTTGATTATTTTAGCGTTTCTCAGAAATATGTCTCAAGTTAAATTGAATTACTTCCTAAGATGGATAAATCCTGTAACTTTTATTATATGCAGGTTGGCTTCTGTAACCTCACTGGGAAAGGAAAGGAACACATTAACCATATCTAGGTTGCCGAAACATCTGAAAATTCAACTTATCATTTGACTTTTGATTCCCCACAGTGCTCTCACCTCAGGCATTCTGCATCTCAGTCAAAAGACGGGCAAACAATTCTACCTTTGAACGTCACAAACGTTGCCATGTTGAGATATATTTGCTTGATTCAATTCCACCCAGTACTGATTTTCCCCTTCCTTTTTTGTTTTTTGGGTTATCCCATCTGCAGACTACAGGTAAGGTCAAGGAAAGAGTTTTATCCACAGCCGATGGTTGCGCTAGAATGGTAAAGGTGCTAAACGAAAGAGGTAGTAAACTGATTTAGTGTCTATATTATTGCTATCCTTTTTGGAATCTTTGACATTAGTTATATGTTGACAATGCTTTTCACGGTTATGCAATTGGCTTCTTAGTCTGAGTTGTTTAAATTTAGCTTTTGTTTATGCATTCTTGGATGAATTCCTTTGTTTTCAATTCAAAGAATAAAATTATTTAGGAATAAAAAGTTCACATTGTCTCGCCAAGAGAAAAGAGTCGAACCTGTTGAGGAAAAATCGCTGTTCACCTTCTGACATTAGGTAAGCTGCTGAAAGTACAATTTGGGGGTGTTTAGAAAGACTCAAATGTCCCCACCTATCTATCTTGTTACCTAAATAATCCTTTTTATTATCAGAATATCTATTGAACTAAGTCCTAAATGACTCTAAAAATAAATCTAAATTTCGAAGAAACTAAAAAATATCTCGTGTTTTTGTGATCCAAATATTCCTTCCTCATGTTTCATTGTTAATATTCCTCTCTCATATTTCATTGTTCTTATTTCAGACTTGGACACCCATACAGGGGAAAAAAGACCTACGCTAGCCTTAAACAGCAAAGCAAAGATCGTGTTTCCCTCCAAGACTTGTAGGGAATTCCTTTGATTTTATTACTTTTGTTTTCTGTGTGCTTAATATAAAAGATTCTCTTAATTGGGTTTTCCTTTCTTATTTCAAACATGTCTTTGATTTAGTTGTAGACTTTTGATTCAATTTTCAAGAATCCAAGGGGGAAAAAAAAGTCTTTTTTTACTATATCTTTCTCTCAATTTCTATCTATTTGAAGTTTTAAATTCTTTTGTCTCACTAAAATCTGGGTCATATGCTTTGCGTGTAGAACACAGTTTGCTTATATGTGAAGTCATCAAATTTTTCATATGATCTCAGCAAAAGGACTACGGGTGAATATATCTAATGCAATGGGAAGGCCGCAAGGGCTTCACCTAGTTATAATGCAATTTCCAAGACGTGACATATCTGTTATTTTCAAGTTTTTGAAGCTTAAGCTGTTTGACTGGCAAATCCTTTTGGAATCATTAACCTAAGCAGTCAGAATACAATGATGGTAGAGCATTGATTTTGGCAAACAAAGGTAGGAAGTTCAACTTGTAAAGCATTTACACTTTCTGTTCAAGTGAAGTTGATATTACAATTGTAAAGCATTTTTTTTTTTTTGTAGTTCAAGCTAGTGGCCCGTACACTTGGAAATGATTTATTTAGTCTACTTTATTGTCCCTTAAATTAAAGAAAGGTGTGTGTAAGTAGAATTTGTCTCTGGACAGCAATTCTCTTCCACCATAGCTTTACATTGCAAAGCTGGCACTCAAGTGTACCATGATAAATATCTATCTCCTAAAATACTGTGTTAATATATATTTAAATTCTAGTTCATCTCTATTGTGCTAATCTTATTATGTATAATCATAACTAGCATGTGCTTCGCCATGCTATACATGTAGAGCTTATAATTCTAATCAAGAAAGCAACTCAAAGCAATTCTCACCTCCTAAATGAAACAAATATCATAGAATCAAAGACATTTCATGAATCCACTATTTCATGAGAACAATATCTTTGCATGGTCTCCCTCAGATGATACATTAATGTATGATTCATGCTAATTCCTAAATATCTCCCTGTAAAGAGAGGAAGAAGTAATTAAAGTAATTTATAATACAATGAGGGTAAAATAGTAAACAAGATTTATTAGAATATACTACCTCTGATCCTAATTATAAGATATTGTTTGTAGTTTATAAATAAGGTCTTATAATTAAAATAGGATGTAGTATTTTTTAATTAAAAATATTTGTAAAAACTTTTTTATTATTTTTTTAACTGTATTAATGTTTAAACTAAAATATATATTATCAAAATAGAGAGAAGATTCTTGTAATTAAGACAAAACAAAAAGATAATCAATGACTCAATATAAAAAAAATTAAAAAGCAATGATAAGAAATAGGTGCCATGCAAAAATCTGATCATTGATTTTGTAATATTATTAATCAAAATGGGAAATTTAAAGTGGCTCAGATTTGACTTCTTTTGTCTTTTGTTTTTTTTTTTTTGGCTTTCCCACTCCCTACCTTAAGAATTAAAATGTGAATAATTCTGCAAAATTATTATTAAAATATATAATTCTGAAGAATAATAAATAAATTCGAGTTTTGAAAACTTAATCTAAATAGCCTAGAACCATAATTAAAAATCTATCTTATAAAATATTGAAGCCTATTCATTCAAATTTTGATTTTAAGATTGTGGATTCCAACTCTCCAAAAACAAAAAGAAAAACACAGCCAAGAAGGTAATATAGGCAAGTAGACATATTTTGCTGATTTTATATTCCATCATATCAATCGTGAATATTTCTAGTTTCTTTTTATAAGAAACAATTAAACAAATTATATTGACAAAAAAGCTAGTTGAAATGAGTTGGAGACAATAAATGTAATATTTTTCTTAAAATACATTTATTTATGACGTGAGAAAACGTGAAACAAAGAATTTACCATTTAAACAGTTTATTTTGATGATAAGCGTAATGATATTAATATGAGTATGTATAACTTTTTGTTGCCAATTTGGTCATTTATTGAATATTATCATATGTCTACATAAATTAAATGGCAATTATGTTTTTGAGCCAAAAAATGACAATTATTTAGTAAATGGAGAACATATATTATTATTTTACTATTTTCTTTGTTGGAAGTATACAATCACAGAGTATATTAAGCAAAACTTAGACAGAAGGACCTAAATAAACAAAAATGACAAAAAAATGATTTCTAAATTTCAAATTTCCCAAATGGTCACGTGAATAAGAAAAATTCCAGTTTAGGTATAGGTGATGATCAAATTGGGAATTGCAAATATGATCATATTACCCTTTATTTAAAAAAAAAAAAAAAAACCAAGCACCCTTACCAATAAGCCAATTGTCAGAGCTCTGGTGCCGGCGGCCACCAAAGTTTAGGTTGGCCGCCGCGACTAGAGCTCCAGCGGCCAGTTGACGATCGGTCATCAGAGCTCCAATGACCATCATTCATTTTTTAGGAATTTTTGCAAGTCTAGTAATATGATTGACAAATTATTTAATACTATTAACAAGTTTAATATAACAGTTAACAAAATATTTTTAAGAAAATTTAAGAAGTGACATATTTACAATTTTAATAACACAATTAACGAGTTCTATATCGTTATTAACAAGCTTGATGTAGCAATTAACAACAGGTTGTCTAAAAAATTCAGAAATTAATACTTTTTACAATTTCAGTAACATGATTAACAAGTCATGTAACAATATTAACAACTCTCATAGTGCCATTGACAAAAATTTACTTGTGAAGGTTAATGTTTTTAATATTAACTCCCTATGAGGGTTGTACAACAAAATTTTTTCATTTATTAGGCTATCACTATGGTTATGAGAGTTATTAATATTATTACATGACTTATTACTAAAGTTGTTAATAATGTTATAAGAGTTGTTAATATTGTGACACGACTTCTTACTACCATAGTTGTAAAAATATCACTTTTTTAATTTCTCAAAAAACTTGTTAAATGCTATAACAAACTTATTAATAGTGTTACTGAATTTATTAATTGTGTTACTAAAATTATAAAAATGTCACATTTTATTTTATTTTTTGATAAATTTATTGTTAACTGTTGTACCGACCCCGTTAATAAAATTAGAAAAACTTGTTAATTGCATTACTTGACTTAAAAAAATCTCCAAAAAAACAGTTTCCAACCGCCAAAGCTCCAACAACTGGTTGCCGACAGGCCATCAAAACTCTAGCTGCTGTCGGCAACACTGAAGCTTGGGCAACCAACGAGGTGGTGAGGGTGTTTAGTGTTTTTTTCTGAAAAAATATAAAGGGCAATATGGTCTTTTCAGTAAATTTGCAAATCTCAATTTAGTCACCTATACCTAAAATAAAATTTTGCTTATTTAAATGACTATTTGGGAATTTTATTATTGAACTATCATTTTTTTTTTGTCTTTTTTCCTTATATTAATTAGAGAGGGTCTTAAAAGTAAAAATGACGAAGAATGAGATATGAAATAATTAGGATTTAATCAGATATCTAGAGAATCCGTTAAGACTCTCATCTTTGAATACTAGATCTAAAATAACTGGGAAAGTCATTACTAAACACATCTTAATGGATCGTGGTCAAATTCTATTTCTGATGCATAGGATCCTCTGAAAGAGGCAAGTGTAGACATACTTAAAATCTCTGATGATAGAAGAAAGGTATTATAAATGAGGCTTTCAAAAGAAGACAAGAATTTAGAAAAAGGTCATGAGAAAAGCACACTAATATTATATAAGGAAGTTATTACAACTCCTTCTGCCTTTAACTATGGGCAAAGCATGGTTTATATAGAGATTCTGGGTCATAACATGATAAAACCTAATAGTAGAGATTCTGGACACCATTATTACAATATAACATAAAGGCAAAGATTCTTTTAATTATTACAAGAAGACAAACTATTTTAATTATTATAACAAGATGAACTACTTTAATAAGGTTAAAGTTAAAGTAGATGTAGGACATAAAGTAGATTCCTGGCGAGTCTTCCTTATCTTTTAATATGACACAAAGCAGATTTCTTGATGATTATGCTGATCGCAAGCTTTTGCAGATGGGTTCATAACTTGGGGACAGGTTTATGACATTTTCTAGGTCAGAGTTATGAGCATCAGAATCATAGATTCTTGTATTGTAGTGTGAAGGTGGTCTGTGACTCCTTTTGAGTTAGTATTCTTCAAACTTTCTGAGCAGAGTCTCATCATCATCATCTTGGTTATGATCTTGGGATTTTCCTACAAGAAATGGAGTTTGTAACTGCAGGCTTGGCTGAGAGAGATGGAGTCTTTCAAGTTGAGTGAGCTAAATCTGTGAGTTCTCTTGATAAGGATCCTAGGATTCTTCTGGATTTGTTGGAATCAGGGGTCTAACAGCACACAAGATGAAATTTTTATTTTTTATACTTATTTTGAAAACAATCATATTAGAGGTATTTATACTTTCTCTCAATTTTTAATGTGGTACCTATGTGTTTTCTTTTCTTAATTAAATTATTTAATCTTACTTTTACAATAACATTATCTCTTGTAATTTTGTTATATTGGGTACAAAATTAAAAATTAAAAAAAGTATAGGTACTTTCAAAATGTTTTTTAATTTTTTTAAGCTGTAAATATGTCAACTAAGGGTCTAAGAGATTATTAGTCCCAGTAATTAGAATTATGATAATTTGGAATAAAATAAGACCATGAAATAAATAAAAATACAGTTGAACTTTATGTGAGTGACAGGCTCATTATTTAGAGAGCTCGTTAAAAAGAGTTTTCTTTTGGCTAAAAAGAAGTTAATTTTATTAATTACCAAAAATTTAATAGGATCCACATACCAATATCCGAAGCTAAAAAAGAAAAAAGTCTCATAAAATCCCAAGATACCAAAACTTAATATGAAAAAAGTTTTACCATGTTTTTTTTTTATCTTGATAAGTTATGTGCGAGTATTCTTTATTTTAATATTACTTTTTCTAATTGTGCTTGGTTGAAAATCTAGGTTACAAAATTTATTGTTCAAAGGAACCAAACATTGGCAAAAAAAAAAAAAAAAACAAGCACATAGCTTAATATAAGTTGCATGCAATTAAAGAAAAATTACTCCTACTCATGAACCTAAGTTCTTTAGTAGTTGGTCCTTTGTGCAATAGACTTTACAATAGAAATTTTTCAGGGCTTTTCCCAAATTGATTTTAGGAAAAAAATAAAATACCCTGAAAATTTTTATAGGACAAATCAATGTGGGTGAATTTTAAAATTTCACTTGAGACACCTACTATTATTTTGGAATTTTCAAATCTTACAAAATTACATTAATGCCCTTCACTATTTCTTTTTCTTTAAATATTGCCACCTTAGCCAATTTCTGATCACTGGAGCTTAGGCGTTGACAACCCTACTAGTGACTTGCTGTCGAAACTCTGGCGATTTGTCATAGGAACTTAGCTGATTAGTTGTCGAAGCTCCAGTAACTATCCTTTCTTATGCATTGACTATTTTTTTAGCTATTAATTACATTTGTTTTTAGAATTCTGATAACTACTCTTGTTTAGCTATTGATTATTCTAGCATTGCAATTGATTACTTTCATTTTTAAAAATTTGGTGACTATTCTTGTTTAGTTATTAACTATTTTAGTTTTGCTATTGATTAATTTTGTTTCAAAAATCAAAAAAATACATTTATTGTTGTTAGAGACCTAATGACTACTTTTTGTTTAATTATTTACTACTATTATGTAGTTAATACTTATACAAAAGTAATCACAGGAATTTTGAAAGCAAAAGTAGTTAATAATGAAATTAGAATAGTCAATAGCTATGTGAAAGTAATAACTGATAGTAAGGACAATATTATCATTTTATAATATTTTAAAATTAAAAAATAATATAAGGAGTCTGATTTGAAATTTTAAAATTCACCCATTCTAATTGATCTTTTAGTATTTTTGAAGGTATTTTAATATCTTTTTTCTATTTTTTTATTGAATATGGCATCACACGATTAAAATTCTACCCACTAATAATTAGACATAAATTTAAATTTTAAATTCGATGCCTGTGATTGTAACCTGCAACAAAACCATTGAAATCGCTATCAGTGATTAAGTTCATCATATGCCATAAAAATTTGATGACTATTATTGTTTAGTTATTAACTATTCTAGTTTCGCTATTGATTAATTTTGTTTCAAAAATCAAAAAAATACATTTATTGTTGTTAGAGACCTAATGACTACTTTTTGTTTAATTATTTACTACTATTATGTAGTTAATACTTATACAAAAGTAATCACTGGAATTTTGAAAGCAAAAATAATCAATAATGAAATTAGAATAGTCAATAGCTATGTGAAAGTAATAACTGATAGTAAAGATAATATTGTCATTTTATAATATTTTAAAATTAAAAAATAATATAAGGGGTCTGATTTGAAATTTTAAAACTCACCCATTCTAATTGATCTTTTAGTATTTTTTGGGGTATTTTAATATCTTTTTCCTATTTTTTTATTGAATATGACATCACACGATTAAAATTCTACCCACTAATAATTAGACATAAATTTAAATTTTAAATTCGATGCCTGTGATTGTAACCTGCAACAAAAACATTGAAATCACTATGAGCGATTAAGTTCATCATATGCCAAGAGTATGATTATGCTTTTATTAATTTAGATTAGATTTGATTTAAATCAAATTTTCAAATGATTGTTTTGGGGAAAAAAGCAAAGGAAAACTTCAAAACAAAAAGTCTGAAATTACTAAATGTAATAGCACTTTAATACCAAAGCAGATGTAATAACAACACTTTAATAGATTTTAATAACATTAAACTAGCAAATAATAATACATTTTGGCAAAAAAAAATTAATTTGAGAACTCCTTTTTGTAGGATTCTCCTTTATGCAAATAATAGTGATAATAGGATAAAAAAATAGACTAAAGCGTTGGGTAAGAAGCCTGTGAAAAGAAGAGGGAGAAGCAATTGAGAAACTCTTTTTTTTTTTTTTGGGAGAGAAGCGGGGGAGCAATCAAGAAAATATTCTTGCGAACTAAATTGGAGAACTATATCGGAAAAAGCTTTTGCTTGGTCATTAAATTTGAACTGCTTCAAAGTGCAAATGAACCTGGAGGGTGAACTAAATGAAAACGACTACTTCATCAGCCAAACACATCATTTTTCATCCAAAAAGAATTGGTCGTGGCCGACATAAGATTATTGGCCCATAGAGTCCCAAATTTATGGCTTTTAAGCAAATGACACACATAGTTTGAAAAATCATCACGGAATAGAAACCCATTTCAAACAGTCAAAACTTAAACCATCCTAGAAAAAATATAGTCATCGGTTCAACAGATATGGTATGTTTAAAAATAATAATAATAAAATAAGCCAACTATACATGAATGCCTGAAAAAGAAAGACACAAAATACTGCATTGAACCGGCAAAACATAAACCAGCAAAAACATTTGAATTAATAAATAAGACTCAGTTTTCAACTAAAGCAAAGGAGGTAGAATAGGAGTATCGATGTTCACCGGCAAATACTCCTTAAATTACACTTAATTAAGTCTAATAAAGTCCACAAAATAGTCATTCTCTAAGTCAACCACAAAAAACATAAGCTTTACATGAACCAAGTTACAATTCTCCCAGACTTCCCACTTTCATTTGTCAATAAAGGATCTCCACGTCAACAACCTAAGCTTCAAAACCATAGCCACGTCGACCTGTAACACTTTGCATCATAACAAAGAGCCATTAGTAAACCTATCATAATTAAACAACAGCAAGGACGAGAAGGCTGATATGCTCCTTGGTCCTCCAAAACCTAGTATAAAAGTCTAGAGCCAGATTAAGGACATGCTTGAAACTAGAAAAGAGACACCTCATATTTATATATACAAATGAAACTCCAGTCCTAGCATTTAAATCTATAGCCTAAACTAAAATATCACTTTCTTCTATGCATAGAGGGAGCCGATAACATAGTCATTGAAAGGAAGTGTTCTGTAAAAAAGCCCGAGTCCTGGAAATGGTTAGTATGTACAGAAGTAGAATCTTGTGCTTGCTTCAGCTCTATCATCATCTAACTAGTCCTAAGAAGATTTGCGAATTTTGAAAGACAGTAAACACTTGAAATGTTAATCAACCTCAAGCGGCTATTGGGAAATATATCCAATGTGGAGAAGAAAAACTCAGTAGATAACAAGCTATAAGTTCTCATTTGCTTGCCTCATCATCTGGATTCATTATTCTATCTATCTCGGGATGTGGTTATATCATTTTCAGATGATATGAGACTGTCTTCAGTTGATTAACAAACATACATTAAAATACCTAATCCCACAGCTCGTCATCTAAAATATCAGCATTTAAAGAAAACACAGTCAAAAGATTTGAAACAACTTAAAACAACCAATTCAACTCATGAAAGACTTGCCATTAAAGATCAGGATCAGTAACTTGGAAAACGAAATAAGACCTTGCAATGCCGATGAGTAACACTTCATATGGGAATCCTAAAGGTTAATCTTTTCTACCATTTACTTGCCTCAAAATAATTGCAGGTGCTTCCCAAAAAACAAAGCACTCCATCAATTGCCTCTGGTTCCATGAAGAAACTCCCAATAACGAGTTAGCATATGATCCTTCGGCTCCACATCATTCCACAACCCAGTACAAAATATCGCATATGCATCAGCTGCATACCTGATTGAAATAGACTTGACGTTAGTTAGGATAGCATCAATTAGATAAAACTAGGTAAAATATATGAAAAATAAGGGAGAAAGCCAGTGGCATCATCCAACTTACCTGCCAACACCATGTAGTTGGGGCACATGCGTCCAATTTTCTCCTAAATACTCTCGAGAAAAGCGTTTTAACTGTTCTGTCCTTTTGTGTTGCAAACCTAGACTTCTAATTTCCTTTTCTAATACATTAGAAGGAACTTGAATGCATGTTTGTGCATCCGGACACAGATCAAAAAAATTTGAAATAACTCCTTTAACCTGCATTACAAAACTCTCTTTTATGAGTAATTATAGTACCGGCATTATGTCCCCTAAACAAAAATATTCTTCATTACTATGCTTTGAAAATTACCTTGCATATAATTGAGATATTTATGATCTCATCGAGTTTAAAAGAGCCTTCATTTTTTTAGAAGATTTAAGGAAATGATATTTTAACTGATATTAATTGAAATAGACTTATCACATATGAGCTTACATGTATGAATTAAATATGTCCAAATTTAAATATCATAACACATGGAAACATCAATGACATTAAGATTCGAAGGAAAACACCAATCAAAATTAAATGGCAAAAAGGGGAGATGTGTAATTGTACCTGCTTTCCAGTGGTACAATTTAGCAGCATGCATATAGCCAACACCCTCCAAGGGTCATGAGCATGATTCTCTTGGATAAGAGGAGGCTCATATCGTGGGGGCTTCCAAGTGTTATCAGGAGCTTTTCTTTTGTAGGCATCCTTCTTTTTCTCATCAGCTCTAAGAGATTTGGGTTTTGACCTTTTCTCAACCACACTCTTTTTCTTGTCCAAACCATTCTTCTTAGCTACACCCACGCCCTTTTTCTTAACAACACCCTTCGAAAGAGGAGGCATGTTGGCTTTGTAGTTATTGTTAACAGGTATTAGCCTGGATGGTGCAGTACGGGTAGCAAATCCCGGCTTCCATGGATCAACTTTGCCTCTACAGATAGAAGAGCAATGATTCGTTATTTTCCTAAGAATATTGATATCTCAAAGAAGCAGAGAGACAAACGACTTGTACATACGTGAATGCGAAGCGGGCGAAGGGATTTGAGGGATCATCCACACTAAAATCCTCCATTTGCCTAGCAGCAGCAGAAAATCATGTTTAAGACAAAGAAAAACATTTTGACAGGAGAAAAGATGAGAGGGTACCTGAGGCGATTGGAAACTTCTCGAAGACGACGGTGTCTTCAACTCTCCCTCCTCGAAACTGAAAGGTTAACTGCGAGTTGTGAAATAGGAAGGCGGGACCCGGCCAAATATTAAGACGGGATTCGCGCCTCAAATTGGGAACATGGCCATCTCCCTTTTTCATAATTTTTCAAAAACTCTTTAAAAAAATTTAGACCGTTCGATTTCATACTCTTCTCCTGTTACTTTTCTTTTGCTTTTGTCCTTGAGGGAAAAAAAGAATTATAACTTATTTTTAATTATTTAAAAAAATTTGATGAAATATGGGATAAAAAATAATTTTATTCTTATATTATTTCAAGGATATTTGAATTATTTAAACTTATTATCATTTGAAAATTTATTTAGATTTATTGATATTTTAGTATTTTTATTATTAGAATTACTTGTTCGAAAAAATCACTTTTGAGGTACCTATATTTTTTTTAATTTTTAATTTGATGCCTAAGCATTTTTTCTCCTAATTAAATCTTTATTTTTTTCTATTAACATTATTAATCCTTACATAAAAACTAAAAACACTAATAGAACAATATTACAAGAACTAATATAGTTTTAAAAAAAAGTAAAATTAAATGATTTAATTAAGAAGAAACATATAGGTATCAAAGACTTTGGTTAAGAAGAAACATATAGGTATCAATTGCCTCTGGTCAAAGACTTTGGGTATGCGTAGAATATAGGTTTTGAACTTCTTTTATTGGATAATAAAAAAAACATTACTATAATGTATGCTGAGTGTAAACAAATATATACATATGTGAGGTGTATAATAATTAGTATGCGGTTTGGTTATGGTTGGATTTTTCACACAAGCAACCCCCTTCTGTGTTCGCAAGGAATATAGAAAATAAGACACCACATGATCACCATACTACAAGAACAATGGTCAAAGACTTTGGTTATGCATAAAATATAAGGTCTTGGATCTGCCCTTGATGTGCCGGATAATTTGATTAGATATTAAAAGAATATTTCAATTAAATACCCAAGCAAGATTGTGATATTTTGACTTGGTTGAACAATTTGAATTAAATCCAATCGTTTACTTTATAAATTAAATTAATTTATATTGTATGAATTAAATATATATTAGAGATATATATTTAGAATCAATTAAGGTTGATTCTAGATTTAAATTCAAATTCATAATCTTATTATTTAAGAGACATCTGAATATTTGAATTCAAATTCAAACTAATAGATTTAGTGGATATTTTGCATTCTCAAAATATCCCTGGCCAAAACTATAAATAGAGGCCTACATTCATCAGTTCAACTCACCTTAGTAGTTGAGTTTTCCTACTCTATCCTTTCTCTATCTCTAATATTCTCTCTTGTGTGGTGCTCTACTATGTCACTTAAGTTTAGACTCTAGTAATCTAAACTTTGCATGAGCATCGGCAGATTAAGTCATGAAGCTTTGAAGGAATGACCTAGATCCGAACATGGATTCGACCTGATACGCACTTTGTTTTCTATTTAATATTTCTGACATTATGAGTCATAATTGAAGGAAAATAAAAAGAAGAAAATTAAAGAAAATATGAAACCCTAGTTGAAGCCTATAAATAGGATAGCAAGAGTTGATGTTGGGAGGATGATTTCTTTAAAAAAAAAAAAAAAAAGGAGGCAGTAAGAATTTCTGGGCAAAAGAGAGGCAAGAGGAAAAGGTAGAAAGGCTACACTAATTCTTCTAATGATCATCTTACGAGCTGGACGGGAAGGATATTCTTACTCTAGGCAATAGTTGCTTTCATTGTCTACTTCGATTTGTGTTTTGATGAGCCCTTTTGCCAAGGAATATCCGTAAGGAGATTGAGGCACTCATACATCTTGTCTCGCTTTCACCATGTGCACAAAATGCTCTCTAATGCCAATGAATGTATCAATGATATCGAGGCGCGCACACACATAGAGCTCCAAGCGTTCTTTTCCTTCTTTATGCTCAAGTTTTTTAATTGATTTTTTCCATGATATTTCGTATGATCACTCATGGTTGATCAAACAATTTCGATCTTATTTTTGCCTCCTTTTCTTTTCGTTTTATGTTGCTAGAGTTTGTTTTGAATACATCTTTTATGAATATATTGCCTTGCTTTAATTTGACTCTTCATCTTTAGATGCCCTTTAGTGCATATGTTTCTCTTGCTTCTTTGTTTTCTTATTTTGTGGCTTGTGCAGTTTTATGAGTTAGAAGCTTTACAAGGTATGTGCTTGCTCCACCGCCTCTTAGGATTGTGGTATGTTTGCAACAACCTCTGTAATTAATGGTAAATAGACATTTCCAAAATGATAATTTATTTTTTAAAAATCAATATATAGAAAAGAATTAGCTAAAAATATTTACGTATCCAATCAAATAAAAATCTATTATAATTAATATCCTTAACAGAGTAATAGCTACTATGCTAGAATAATAAAGATAGTTAATGAAACCAGAAATAATCAACACTTGATTTTTCATGTATGTATCAAATCCATTCGCAATACTCTGGAATCTCAAAATACAATTAAGAACGGCTGTAAATGGGCTAGGGTCTTTAAAGCCCGTCAGAATAACAGTCACTAACACCCATAACAGTCACCATCAAAATAAAAGTCACATATATGTCTAAAAGGGCTCCGCCCAACAGTACAATCCCAGAATGCAACAGAAAAGTTAAAATTATGTTAAGTATAACAAAAAGGCCCTAAATTTTGGCAATATACATCAATCAAGGCATGTATAATAAAACAGAGGCTATACAGAGTGAAAAGGGAAACTTAAGCCTCGGACAACTTCTCCTTCGGACTAACACCTAAGCCCTCACCTGAAAAAAAATATTAAATAATCACGAGGTGAGTCAAATTGACCCAATAACCATAATTCCAATTCAAGGAGTATACAGGGAGTGATTACAAAATAGTTAAGCAAGCAAAGTACAATTTTAAATAGCATATACGATAAACATCTTTACATAACATAATATATAATAATTCAAAAAGTAACTTGCATGCACAGAACTTCATCAACCATCTTGATAACCTTCTTGTAACCTCTGACAGAATCTATGGTTATTCACACATAACAAGATTCGTCTCTTTTACAAGACTACACCAAGCTCTCCAATAATGAGATGTAACTCGGCTAAAAGTTATAGAGCTCATATCTGACCATGGGTTCCCTTTCCTTGAAATATGAAAAGGTCTCATGTCCCTTGAACTGATCCTTGACCTGGCCAAAGGAAGGGTGATATTGAGGGCCCTAAAAATGTTAAAGCTAGTCACTGGGTGCCAAGTGGTGACTATACCACGTGGTATGAAATAACCAAACCTCCCACAATCATACTCCATCACAACCCGATACAGTTCCATCAGCAATTCAACAATTCAATTTCACACAATTCAATATTTATAAATTATTTCCATATTCAATACTTAATTTTGTTCAACATCAACAATAAAATCTCCAGATAAAATAATTCATGCCCACTTAACTAACAAATTTGTCAAAACATAGATTTCATATTTTTATTCCACACGTTTTATACATAAAACACTGTAACATATAATGATAATATTTATAATGTCAACATATGCTTATAATCATATCAACAAGTATAGAAGGTAAATTAGAAATGGTTATCTCAAGCTCTTGAAACAAGAAAAAAAAAAAAGGAGGAATCGAGACCCAAGAGCCCAAACCAAGCTCACTCTACAATAATGAATTTATAAACATATATTAATAAAAAAGTTAAGTAATATAACATTAAAAATAATTTAGTAATTAAATCCCCATAATTGGCTTACTTTAAAAAATTATCTTTAGGAAAAATAATAATTCATCTATTCCTCCAAACATCCTTCCAAATTACAAATCATAAAATTTCTTAATTCTATTCTACTTATCAAAATTATTAATAAGGTAATTCCTTCCAAATAATCTAAAAATTTTCAAAAGTGCTTACTTTAATTCTAAGAAAATAGCCATACATTAACCATTCCTCATTTCATCATTACAATCATATTTCCTTCTTCCATAAATCACCTCTCACTCGTTACGATTATTAAATTTTAGCATTTTCCTCCAATTTACTCTAAACACCCAATTTCCACTAGTTAAAGTCTCTCCAAAGATCATCAACATTTATGTTTCAACAAAAATTCTCAAAATTCAAGCATTGAATCCTCAATATAACCTCCAATGAACTAAACTAAGATAAATTTCAAAAGTAATATCATCATTAACACAAATCACAATTTTCCAACCAAACCCTAACTTACATTGCCTCAAAACAACAATCTAACTAAAAATCTAAGTCATAAGACTCTTATTTTAACCCGATAAGCTCTATTAATATCCTGCTAATAAGTTAGAAACCTCAAAAATTAAAAATCTAACAAGCCCTAATAAATTTTATTTTTCTACCATAAACTTGGAAAATAAATAAAAGAAGCTAATTAGAAAAAAGTAGGAAGAAAATAGGTTACCTAGACGACGTAGGTGATACCAAGCAAGACCCTTTTCTCTCTCACACTCTCCACCTCCCTCTCGCGATCACTCTCTCTTGCGGTGAAATAGAGGAAAAGCAAAAATGAAGCACCAGAGGGTACTAGACGAAAAAAAATGGAGAAGGGAAATGATAGTAGTGGATCCCGTGACCCACTATTCATTTCATTTAATACCTTTGAAAAAAAAAAAAGCCACGGCCCAAATAGGGGGATTACTCATTCTTAGGACTGTTCAAAGGACAAATCAGGACTGGGACAGGCCTATCTCGGTTCAGTCCCGATGAACAATAATGGGACAGAAAATATGTCTAGTGTCCCGGCCCGTTCCGGGATTGTCCTGATCCCAGTCGGGCGGGGTGAGATCAGGACGTCCCGAAGTTTTTTTTTTATTTTTTTAATAAAATATGATTTTTTTAATTATATTTTTTTGGGCTTAAACCTTATAAAAATATCTTTTTATTTTCTTTTTTTATTTGTTTGGGCACTCTTAAATAAAAGCTCAAAATATTACATATAATAGTCATTAAAAACTCTAAACAAAAGCTTTTAACACAATAAAAACTTGCTAAAATTCTAATAATCAATAATCTTAAATCATTAACAAATACAAAACTCTAAATAAATATATCCATAGTTTCATACTATAGTCTCAAATTTTAAAAAAATATAAAAAATTGATATTATATAAATAGGATAAAACAATTTTTAAAAAAGAGAACCGGGACGGGACGACCCCGTCCCGTGTCCCGTCCCGTCCCGTCCCGATCCCTTTTTTGTCCTGTTCCGGTTTGTTCCGTCCCGTCCCAATAAGACAAGGACCGGAACAGGCCGACTAGGACAAGCCGGCTTTGAACACCCCTACCCATTCCCCTCTTTAGGCAGTGGGTGGCCACTACCACCCACACGCCATTTTTTTTTTTATAAAAAGGAATGTTACATGTTGTAATAATTTTTATTAAGTAGTATTGGGCATCCAATGGCTTTTTATTTTCTTTTTGGCTTAAATAGTTGCATGAAATTTCATTTCTCTTGATCTACCTTTTTGCCAACAAATAAATTTTTGATAATAGAAAAGCTTCTTTTTCTTATAAAAGAAATGCTAAATAAAAATATCATTTTCAAAAGAGTTTTATGCTGTGTGAGTGTTTAGAATCTCCTCGCGTAAAATGGGTTATTCTTCTAGGTGAGATTATAGTAATCTCCTTAGGAAGTTAATCTAAAATGTTTTTTAAAAAAAAGGAATAATAGTTTTCTCAAAATGATTTCATGCCCTATGAGATTTTTAGAATCTCCTTAGGCAAAACTGATTAATTTTCCATGTGAAATTATTGAAATTTTCTCAATAAATTTAATCCAAAAATTTTTCAAAAAGCTTTCTTTTTCTTTAAATAAAGAAAAAAGAAATTTTTTTGCCAAATAAAAACACAAACCCATAAAAATAATTTTTTTTGTAAATTAAATAAATGTTTTTCTCAAAAAAACGCCAACCAAATAACACACATTGATACCCAAATTACATTGATTTCGATCCCTCTAAAGGATATATAAGCCCTAGGTTTTTATCTTAGGTTAAGTCAGGTTTTGTAAGTAAATTATTTTTTCCCTTTTTGTCAATAAGAAGTTTTTTATTTTTATTTCTTTTTTAGGGTAATTAAAATGTAATAAAAAAAGGTCATATAAATTATGAGTAGTTGACTTAGGATAGCCATTCTCTTGAACAAGTATTATGGGGTGTCTAACACTTTCCCAGCACATAATTGACTCCCAAAACACTATCCAATTTTCGTAAACCATGCCTTTTAGGTTTTCAAAATAAACTTTTCCAAAATTTTGGTGTGACTCCTCTTTTTTTTCCTTTTATGAAAAGATTGGGATTTGTGCGCAACAATAAATTTGAAATATTATATAAATTATTCAAATTTATTCTTCAAAAGTTTTAAACACATCAGTTTAACTGTAAAAATAATAATATTTTAGGTTATTTCTCTGTTTTTTTTTCTTTGAATTAAATTCATGTAACTGTAAAAATAATAGTAATTTAGGTATTTATTAGAATGAGGGGTAGAATAGTAAATAAAATTTATATCAATATAAATATTAGTTAAAAGTAATATTTTAGAATCGTTTTTGAATATTTCTGCATGTGTTAGGTAATTAGACTGAAATGTATATTTTTGTAATAGAGGGAAAGTTTGTATAATTGATTCAAACTAGAAAGATAGTCAGAGTATTTTACACTTTTTCTTATTTGTAACTAAAAACATTGCAATTTTGGTCCAGATAAAGGAGATAATGTTATATTCATATGAATAAATTTGAATGTTAGAGATAAAAATGAATAGAATGAGATGTCAAATAAACAACAATAAAGGATAATCTTGTGTATTAAGCGTGATAATTAAGCTTCACACCATGTTTTAACAACAATGTTGCACAAGAAATATGTCTTTTAATGTAAGTTGTTAACATATTTCTCGTTCTAATATAATGAATAGAATGAGAAATAGACTTGCAGTGCCTCCTCAATTTATCAGTTATGTTATTTCCTGTATATTGTCACCTTAAGATAAATTATATTTAATTGATTCATGTGTTATTGTGTTTTTGTGTTCTTTTATTTGTTATATTGTGGTATTTATGCTAGTAGTTGGTCAGAGGTCAAGGATCGCATGTGATCTATTTATTATGAATTTATTATAAAATATGAATGATACTTAATTCTTACTATTTCAGTTTCGGAGCTATGCAATATGTTGTCTTATAGCCATGTTAGATGAAGTTGATCCTTTCTAACATGGTTAGTATGTGAATGAGTTAAGAAAAGTTCCTTAACCATGGTAGTGTGTATGATTAGATCCTACACTTTTCTATTATGATAAATTTGAGTCTATTACTAGCATGGTTTAGATATAGAAAGTTATTTTTGGAAGTTAATCTTCAAAAAAAAAAAGTAAGTTTATGGGCTATTTAGGAAGATTGTTTCAAGGATCGACTGTTGCTGTTTCTCCTTCCAAAAAGCCTTGCAATTGCAGATTTTCTGCTCCTTTGATTGTAGACTGAGATTAATAGAGGCATAGAAATATAAAGAAGAATAATTGAAAGCCATATCTTTTAAACTTTTTAGAGCAATCTTAAAAATTTAGAGATTTTAAAGAGACAAACGACAATATTTTTTAGTGATTCTTTTTTCATCTAAAAATAGACATTTTAAACTTACCAGTGATCCCTAGTTTGTAATTTTTGAGACTGATGAGGTTTGTTATGTATTTCAGAAGTTGAACATTTTTTGTCCATGTCAAAGAGGTTCACCAAGCATCGATAGGATGATGTGGCAGACAAGCATTTTATTAGCCTTCTTATGCCTCCATCCGAGAGCTGACTTGCATTGTCAAAACTTCACTACTGATGTACTCAATATATTGTACCTTGCCTTAGTCAATAAGTTTTAATCGACCTGTGCATCATCATTCGTTGATATTTCAAAAAGCACAGTCGAAAATATGAGCCCATACGCGTTTTCCTTATTAGGGACTACTCTTAGATCATTCCATGCTCAAGCTGACTTGGTCTGCAAGTTTCTGTGGAGAGAAAACATGACTTTGGTGGGACCGAAAAGAATAAAATATAATTAACGAACATTTATATGAGTTGATGAACTTTGTTTCTTTCCCTCTTTTAGAAAATTCATTTATATTTTTGCATTCAATAAACTTTATGGTACCCATTATTCTTTGATGTAAACTTCATTGTTAAAAATACAATTTAAAACTAACTTTGTAGGCCCCATTAAAGGTAAGTAACAGACATTAACAGCATGACGTCAGATGCCTCTTTTGACGACTTCATGTATATTTCTGCACCAGAGTAAACTTTATGATGCTTAATGTGTCCTGTCTTTAGGCTTACAAATTAATACTAAGTTAAACGTATATAGTATAGGAACAATTCAGGTCGATCTCTTGTGGAGTCAATTGAAAGCTTAGTTCCTAATTAATTAATTTTTGTGAAAAAATAACAAAAAGAGGGAAAAGAGAAAAATCTAAGAAAGATTTAAGAAAGAAGAAAATAATTGGTAAAAATAATTTTTTTCCTTTTTGATTAAGAGTAAGAAAAAGCAGCTTTAAGGAAACAATGTGGAAAATGTAGGAGATATTTACTAATGATGAAGCATCCTAAGGATAAACCGCAGGCTAGCACAGTTCAAATGATGAGAAGTTACAATTAACTAAATCAAAATATCAACCTTAAGGATTATCAACAAGAAAATCTGAATCACAGAGTTTGATACAAAAGTTACCAACTTGAAAATTATAACACCTCCTTTATTACCCCATTATACATCAATTGGAACCATTATAACACATTTCCCAGTATTTTCGAGTGAAAAATTTCAGCTGCAAAATTTCACATTTAATTTTATCCATACACTATTCATATAAATTTAAGTCAACTTTGAAAATTCATAACTCATTCTAAAAAAATTAAAATGAGATGGTTCTAATTTTTACATGAAACTTGCTAAGAGTTCTATAAGAAAAAAATATTTATTGGACTTAATTTCATCTAGAACAGTACCAAAAAATTAACCAAAATACACTGTTCATATGGTCATTTTTCAAATTTTCAGGATTTTAACCCAATTTTGGAAGGACATGACTCTTAGCATAAAATTTCAAATTTGATGGTTTACTTCTTAATTTAAAGCTAAAAATGAGATCTATTTGCCTACAAAATATCAGGTCCAAATTCTATTATTTGCTTATTATTTTATGCGTCACCATTTTACTTTTGATTTAGGCAATTTTATCCTCTAGTCACTTCTTTCTTAAATTTTGTATTCCTTTTTCTTTTTCCATGCCCTTTAGGCATTCTACCACTCAATATTTCAACACTTGGGCATGTCATACCAATATAATTTACAACCTATTACCATTTATAATCTATTACAAACTTGGCATAAAATTTAGTAATACATCACATGACATTCCAAAATAACATAATAATCATCAAACTTCTCTATCCCAATACCAACTCCTTACCTTAATCCATGGATGAGCCACTCCCTATGGAGACATAATTTGATATAGGAGGAATGAAATTTCATAGAAATCTCAATAGCATTTGAATTACAATTATCATGCAAACCAAGCAAGTTATCATGCGACACATTATAGAATTTCAAGATATTCTCAAGTCACATGAAATTATACTTATTCTCATGCTAGGAAAAGAACATCAACACTTCCATATTAACACCAATCAATGCATTTGGCCAAAGCATAAATAAAGATCATTCAACCAACCAATATCACAATGCAAGTTGTAACAACCCCCCGTAATAAGCGGTAAATAAACATTTCCAAAATGATAATTACGTCAAAAGGTTACCTATGGTAGGAAGAACAAAACCAATCAAATATAAATCTACCATAGTCATTAACAATTTATATCCTTAACAGAGTAGTAGCTACTATTCTAAAATAATAAAGATAGTTAATGAAACAAGAAATAATCAACACTTGATTTTTCATGTATGTATCAAATCCATCAGCAATACTCTGGAATTTCAAAATACAATTAAGACCAGTTATAAATGGACTAGGGCCTTGGAAGCCCCTCAAAATAAGAGTTACTACAGCCCATAACAATTGCAACCAAAATAAAAGTCACATATGTGTCTAAAAGGGCTCCGCCGAGCAACACATTTCCAGAATACAGCAGAAAAGTTAAAATTATGTTAAGTATAACAAAAAAGCCCTAAAGCTTGGCAATATACATCAACCAAGGCATGTATAACAAAATAGAGGCTATACAGAGCGGAAAAAAAGACTCAAGCCTCGGACAACTTCCCCTTAGGACCAACACCTGAACCCTTGTCTGAAAAATATTAAATAACCACAGGGTAAGTCAAATTGACCCAGTAACCACAATTCCAATTCAACAAGTATACAGAAAGTGATTACAAGATAGTGAAGCTAACAAATCACAATTTTAAATGATATATAAGATAAACATCTTTACAGAAAACAATATATAATAATTCAAAACATAACTTGCATGCCTAAACTTCATCAACCATCCTTATAACCTCCTTGTAACCTCTGATAGAACCCATGGGCTATTCACACATAACAAGAATTGTCTCTTTTACAAGACGGCACCAAGCTCTCCAGTGATGAGGTGTAACTCAGCTAAAAGTTACAGAGTTCATATCGAACCATGGGTTCCCTTTCCTTGAAATATGGAAAGGTGTCATATCCCTTGAGCTGACCCTTGACCTGGCCAAAGGAAGGGTGATACCAAGGGCCCTAAGAATGTTAAAGCCAACCACTAGGTGCCAAATGGCTGCTATACCACGTGGTATAAAATAACCAAACCTTTCACAATCATACTCCATCACGACCCAATACAGTTCCGTGAGCAATTCAACAATTCAATTTCACACAATTCAATATCCATAAATTATTTCCATATTCAATGCTCAATTTGTTCAACATCGACAATATAATCTCAAGATAAAATAGTTTATGCCCACTTAACTAACAAATTTACCAAAACATAAATTTCATATTTTTACTCCACACTTTTTATACATAAAACACTATCACATATAATGATAACATTTACAATATCAATATATACTTATAATCACATTAACAAGCATACAAGGTAAATTAGAAAGTAGTTACCTCAAATTCTTGACACAAGAACTAAAAGTAGGAGGATTCAAGTCCCAAGAGCCCAACCCAAACTCACTCTACAATAATAAAATTATAAACATGTATTAATATAAAAAGACTAATTAATATAGCATTAAAATAGTTTATTAACTGAATCCCCATAATTGGCCTATTTTTTTTAAAAAAAAATATCTTTAGGAAAAATAATAATTCATCTATTTTTTCAAGTAACAATTTCTAGTACTTTCCAACTCTATTTCTCTCATTCACATTATTAATAAAGATAATCCCTTCAAATCATCCAAAAATCTCCGGAAAGTGCTTACTTTAACTCTTAAAAAATAACCATATATCAACTATGTCTCCAATCATTATTACAATCCTATTCCCTTCTTCCATTAATCATTCCCCATTCATTAGAATAAATAACTTATAATATTTTTCCTAATTTATTCAAAACACCCAACTTCTCTGGTTAAAGTCTCTCTAAAAATCATCAACATTCCTATTTCAACAAAAACCTCAAAGTTCAAGCATTGAATCCTCAATATAATCTCCAATGAACTCAACTAAGAGATAAATTTCGAAATTAATATCATCATTAATACAAATCACAATTTTTCAACCAACCCTAACTTATATTGCCTCAAATTGACCATCTAACTAAAAATTTAAGTCATAAAGCTTCTATTCTAACCCCATAAGCTCCATTAATATCATCAAAATAAGTTAGAAACCTCAAATCATTAAAAATTCTATCAAACCTTAACAAATCTTATTGTCTGCCATAAACTTAAAAATAAATAGAAGAAACTAAATAGAGAAAGTAGAAAGAAAAATAGCTTAGCTAAATATTTAATATGAGACTGAAAAATCTCTTCTTGCTCACACCCTCAACCTCTCACTCCCACTCTCTCACGCGGCGGGACAACAAAAAAGCGAACGAAGCAAAAAGGGGAGGGGGAAGCATTTGAAAGTGGGGGTACACGTGACCCCCCCCCCCAAAAAAAAAAAAGAGCCACGGCCCAAATAGGGGGAATTAACCCCCCCTCCTTCCAACAGGTAGTGGGCGGCCTACGTGCCACCCACTTGCCCTTTTGATTTTATATATATATATATATATAATATTTATATATAATATTTTTTAAATAATTTATATGCATATCACAAAAATTATGATTTATAATTTGTTCAATAAGATTAAATTTTAAATATTATTAATTAATCTCGTTCACATATAACTTAAATCCTAAAATAAAAGAAAGAAAAATGGAATGTTACACAAGTCCCTTGATCCAAACAAACAACCTGTCATATTAAACAAGCAAGATAAACAATCAAATTATAATTCAAAGTTACCTTTTATCACTTGTCTAATTCGGTTATGTCAAGGAACAATGATCTTTCTTGATTCCTCCTTATAAAGCCTATTAAATCAAGCATAAATATAGGCTATATTAATTACCAAACAACTTAAACATAATCCTTAAACTTTAACTTAACATTTTCTCCCTATTTCTTTGATTTTTACTAAAATGATTTCTCCTTTAGAATCAATAACCTCATGATTCATTCCTACACAATTTTTCATAAGAAATTCAAATATGGAATCAGATTTTAGAAAATCAAACTCATTCCCCATGAATTCACGTTGGCCGAATAAGGGGTGTAATCTTCCAAAAATTTTATTTTTGATTCCAATAATTTTAAACGCTTTCTAACAACATATACCTATACAAAAACATGTTTTAAACTCATTGGAATCATCAAATCAAGCCAAAACAATTTGCTTCTGCATGAACAATGCTAGGCCGAAATCTTGCTCTTAAACGCTAGGTGGATTTTCTTCCAAAAACCAATTCATACACCAATTAATCTCACTTATTCCAATAGATATTTAAGATTTCTATCCTTCCCTAAACCTTTCATGGACACACTGAAAATTTGACAGCATTTACAATTAGTTTTTCAACTGAAAACTCAACCAAAACTACTTTAAAGCTTAAGGATAGGAAGGGTTAAGCATACCTTGGTATTTTCTTGATGTAAGTTGGATGATTCCTTGCCTAAAACACTTGAAATTTTTGAACAAATAAGGCTGGAGCTACAGTGACAGAGTCTCCTCTTATTTTTCCAATTTTCCAACATTTATTTGTATTTTCTAAAGGGATATATATAGAAAAATCTGATCTGCCTTCCATCTCTCTATTTGGATGAAATTTGCCACCTCATGGTGGTTATGTGGCAGTCATCAAATGCTAGAAGAAGTCAGATTTGAACAAATGGCCAATTTCCATATTTTTCCAAGCATTTATCCATAAATTTCACATTTTATTTAATAAAAATTGAGGGACCTAGAAGTTGCACGAAATTGGGCCCTTATTGGGCTCAATGTGGGCCCCACAAATGGTTTGGGCTGGCTGAAAAAGATTGCCCATAATCCAAATCAAAATCCCAAACAAATTTGAAACTTTATCAGTTACTATTCATTAGTAACGTTCTATAATTTTTCCAGACCTCTAAAAATTGATTTATCTTCATGCTAATTCACCTTTTAATATGAGAACATAATCTAAAAATTTTCATAATTTTTTGCCACCTCTAGGTATTTATTTTGAATTTTCTCCTATTAGACCTCTATTAGTGTCACTGCGGGAAAATAAATTCTCTAAAATTAATTCCTAAACTTCCAAGGCCTAAAATAAATTTTATAAATTCAAATAAATATTTATATGAATTATCCACCTTTTTTTCAAATTTATTAAAGCCTCTAACTAATTAAAATAATTATTTTTCTCTGATTTTCTAATATTTTTCTAAAAAGCCTTTGTTTATGGAAACTTTCATAATAATTCATTTTCACCGTAATTTCACCTTTTAGGCCTCAACTAAGCTTCCAAAACCTCTCATCTACACTTTTTCTATTTTTTAGGAATTTTCTAAAATTTTTCTCAAATTTCCCGGTTTTACCTTTCCTAGACAGATAATTACGAAAATGTCAGCCAGATCTTATTGAGGTTTCACATCAAAAGTTGTTTTGTCTCCCTGTCTAGTTTCTACATTGACTCTTATCCTAATTTTTTATTCCCTATATCCAAGTAAAATTTTTTGGGATGTGACAAAAATAAAACCTCAGATATGAAAATTCAAAACCTAAAACCCTAAGAAATCATTAAATCAAAAAGAAAAATCAAATAACAACTTCCTAGATAAAACCTAAAGCTCAATCCTTAAGATTCATCCCCAAGAAAGAAGGGGAACTAGCCACTCATGTGGCTAGAAGACGACAACATTGTTGATAGAGAGAATGGCACCACAAATCTGTATGCTTATGCGATATGTTTTGTGAGTGCAGCATATTCCTCATCTGCATCTCAGCCCTCTTAATTTTTATAGCCTAAGAGATGTGTTCCTTTAGGTAACCTAAAGAGGTGTAATGATAATCGAGATAATATAATTTAAATCTTTGATCTTTGATCTTGATGAATCTTTAGCCTCTTCCTCATCTTTCTTGCTTCATCTTTCTTTTTTCTTGAATATCATTGTATTTTCTTCCTCATGAGTGGCTTGATTTCGTAGGAATAATCATTTGAATTTGAATTTTGATATGAATTTGATAAGGAGATATTTCCTTTAATTTGATTAGTCATTATATTTAATTAAATAAGAGATATTGTGGGATATTAAATCTTTTGCTTAATTAAATATAATGGCTACGCAAATTAATTAAAGATTGATGATCTTAGAAGTTACCAACAAGCCCCTCATTAATTTATGTGGCACCTTCCTTGACTTGTTGAGGAAGTAGCTTTATGAAATCACCGCTCTACCCTTCCTTAATGTGAGCTGCTTTTTTGAGCTACGTGGCCATGAAAGACTTACAATTTAAGTGATGGTTTAAGGGCCAAACTGAAGAGCATATGTGATAAGTTAATATGAATGCGCTCTAACCATATCTTAGATTGGCCCCATTACAGTCTTAAAAGCCCCAAACGTCATAGATCCCCCACCCCTGCGTTTTTAGCACTTCTAAGTCCATCATCAATCCTTGCAACAATGTTTGGGTTTTATGTCAATGTCTTCAACCCTAGCCTATGAACCTCTTTGGAATATCTTCGAACCAAACAAGGAAATACCTTTCATCCATATAGATAAATCCATCAAAGAGAAATTATAAATAAGATAGACAAATAAAACCCTTTTATTATTTATTCCATTTAATTGCGTTTATTGTATTTTTCCTTTATTTGCTGTAATAGATATAAAATTATATAATAAAATGGGAATTCATCAATGCCTAATGCTTCTTAAGGTAAATTTGATTGTCAAAATTGTACCTTAACTCAAAAAGTTAACTTTTGTCCCATAAAGAATAAGTCTAATACTTTAAACTATTTATCATTTTTAAGTGACCATAGCTTCCCATTTCCATGTAAAATAGTTTAACATAAATGTCATCCACATCATATCCTACATCAGCTTTTGTTTTGCACAAAATAATATCATTAAATTAATAAAGATTAAAAAACACGAAAATTAATGGATATAGGGCAACATTTGAAGTTATTAAATTTCAAATAAACATAGCAATACATATTTAAGGATCATATTACCCGTTGGTAGGGCATGGTAAATCCACAGCATTTCAGAAATTCACCTTGCCTATTATTCATCCAATTATCAATTATTAAATATGACTAATGTTTGTTATGAATGACCTATGTTACTTATTAAATGAAAGTTGTTTTTAACCAATGAAATATAATCAAAACCTATGCAAATATTGTGAATGAGCTAAAAAAAGACTTTATTACTTGATAAACAAAAGTTGTTAACAGCTCACGAAAAGTACTCAATGCTTGAACTTGCAGTCAAATGTAAGGAGTTTGCTTGTATAAATGTTTTCATCATGCTATTAATCAATTTTAATGGCTCAGTGGTTACCCATAACTTTGAAATGCATGTGGTTGTGGGATCAACTCCCACATTCACCACTTGCCTAAAGATATTCCTCCTATCGGCGGGAGGCCGTGGAGCTAGCCAACCACTTATGTGATCGCTGAGGGGGTGGGGAACTAACTATTTTCTATTTTTTCCCCCTTAAATTTCAAACTAATTTAGGTTATAACATTTTTTTCTGGAATTATGCATATTGAGATACTCTTTTGGGAATTTCACAATTTCAAGGTTCTTTACAGGTGATTTTTTCAAAAGAAAAAAAATAAAAATAAAACAGGAGGAAAGAGATTAAAATAAAATAAGGTAAACTAATCCGTTTAATTTCAAAATCATAAATCATTATTATCGTTTATTTTTATCCTAAATTAAAAAATTTATATTTTTGTTTAAAAGCTATAATATCCACAAGGAAATCCTCGAATGATTCAAAAAATTAATTCCCTAAAACTACTTTCCTCCCTTATCCAAACAAATTAGAGCCCATTTTTCTCCCTATTTTCCATCCTTGTTTACTCTCCATCCAAATAATAAGCTAGGTTAAGTTACTTATATCTATTATGTTAAGCTTTCCATTTCAAATAACCATGTTTTTTTTTATTTAAACTTATAATAAAATGATATTAAATGCTAATATTTTAAAATAAAACACATAGCAATACATGATTAGAAAAGGTGACATAATGAATATGATATAAAGCACTTGACCTAGTTCACCCGGGGGCAAAAAAAAAAAAAGACTTCACCTAAGTATTGTCCTATATTATGTATAAAATTACACAGTTTTTTTTCCAATAAAATTACATTTTGTAAAATTATTTTCACGCGGTTTGTACTTGTTCTTAATGGGTTTATATGGTCCATAACAAACCAGCAACAACAAATTTCAAAGGAGCAAGCGTGAGGACAGACAAAGGGTTAGTTTCCCCCCCCCCATACTGTTCTATGGAAAAAAAATTTCCTTGCAAGATATAATATTTATTCTTATAAGAAAAGAAAAATATTTATCTAAAAAATATAGATAGTAATTAGATTAAGTTCTTTAATTACATATAGCCATGTGAACTATTATTTTCATGCGGCTTTATTATAGTTAAAAAATAGGTCACATGACCATGTATGAATACATAGTAAATATAAAGAATTTGATATAAGTATTGCCTAAAAATTTCTACCCATCGCTAGCATTTTATAATGATTCAAAAAAATATGGCAAAATAATAAAAATTTTACTATGAAAAAAATAAATTGCGAAAGCTATATTTCAAACCTTGAAATTTGAAATCATCTTATCAACACGGCAAATATATTTTTTTTGTGTATATAAATTTTAATTTTATGAAATAAAATTTAACCACCAAAAAAAATCTTTAACATAGAAGATTAAATAAATCACCGGTTTGGTTAAAAACTTAAAATAGATTTACATTGAGATGATAATAAGTGATAAAAAATTTCACAGATAAATATTTTTATTTTCAAATCAAAATTTTAAAATGTGATTTTTCCACAATTGAAATAATCGACACTTACAACTAAGTTTTTTTTTTTTTACATTTTTATCATCAGAATTTGAAATTATTTTAATCATAAACGTATTTTTCAATTTTTTTAGTGTTAACAATTAATGTTTATCACGAATAAAAATGTTCGACTTAATAAAAAAGACTGGCCGTATAGTTGAATTTTTTTCCTTAGTGGTTTTTTTTAACCTGGAATTTTTTCATGGTTATATTAAATATTTGTGCTTTTCCTAAAAATTTTCCATTATTTTTTATATTTAAAATAAGATCAAACAATTTAAAATTTTCTAAACGATCTTTTAAAAAGAAATATATTTCCATTCAAAGACAGGAAGCTTTCTCTCTACTCTTCACCCCATGTTTGGATGAAGAGAAAATGGAAGAGGCAAAAAATGAAGGAAGAAAATGAAAGAAGAAACAAGTTTTTTTCTATTTGGATGAGGAGAGAAAGGTGAGAGAAAAATGGGATGTGGCGCTTACATTATTTTTGCTTCAACTTTTCTTTCCACGTATGAAAAAAAATGAGAAGAAAACTCATATTTTCCATATACCCTCCTCAAATATAGTTAAATAATATCACATTCAACCTTTAATGCAAGTTTTTCCTTTTATTTTTACTTGTGACTATTTTATAATTCAACAAAATTATCTCATTATGCTATGGCCAAAATTAGAAGCTACACATGAACTCCATTCTTTCACATTCAATGAAAAATGTAGAAAATTCACACAAATATATATATATAATTTCTTCATCTCTTTCGACTTTTATATTAAATTTTTAACTATTTATTAATAATCTTAAATAATACATTATTTATTTATTTCATTTTATTTATGTTTGATTTAAAAAAAATATCCACTTTTTTTTTTTTATCTTTAAAAAGAATAGTTTTTTACTAAATTATTTGGTTTTAAATATAATCACATGATAATAAATTTTTATCAAGTAATTTGATTCTAAATTATTTAATGATATTGTCGTTAATATGATTTTTTTTATTAGGATAGCTAATTTGATTTATAGCATGATATATTTTGATATGAAAATAGGGGTATTTTAGTCATTTATATATTTTTTTTTTCTTTCTTAACCATTTTCTCTCATTTATCCAAACAGAAAGGAAGGTAACATTTTCTCTCGTCTCAACTTTTATTCCCATTTAAACAGAGTATTAGGGGTAGGAGATTGATTTTGGAAAATGTTTATCTTTTTATTGAAATGATGATTTTGTCCTTATTAGGTCATACACTTTTTTTATTCTTTCGATCTTAAATATAAGATCTATTTTATAGTACAACTTTATACTACAAAATGTGTTTTATATTTAGGACTAAAGGAGTAATTTTTATTTCTCAATGCGCTTTAAATTTCTAATAAAATAAAATAATAAATTATACAGATTTTCTTTGAATTTTTTAAAATTGTGTGTATAATAAATTATATAATAATCTAAATTTTTATAAAATTATATTGCTTTTATTTTTAATTAAAATTTGTGATGGTCTTAAAAACAGAATTTTATTTTTATAAAGAAAATAGAAATTTAAGTTTAATTTGACTAAACAATGTTTGCATATTTTTTAATTCATTTTTATATTACTTGTAAACTTTTAAAAAAATCAGGTTTAATTTAGTAAATTTTATAAATTCATATCAGTTTTAAAAATAAAATGTAGGAAGAAATATATGAGAAAATATAGGAGGTTTGAATAGGAACGATGTGGTATTTTTAAATTTATACTTGCATATCTGGTTCATTTAAATAATTTTAATTTTTTCTGATACTCTTCCATAAACATGACTCCTCATTTGTCTTTCTCTCTAATTCTCCCAAATAAAAATAATTGACACTTAAATTAAGTTTTTTAGCATTTTTTATCATCAGAATTTGAAATTATTTTAATCATAACGGTATTTTTCATTTTTTGAATATTAACGGTTATTATTATTCGCAAATAAAATTGTTCCATTTAATCAAAATGACAGGCTGTCTAGTTGAAATTTTTTCCCTCATAGTGTTATTTTACTTGAAATTTTTTTTCCGATTAAATTAAATTTTGGACCTTTTCATAAACCTTTTCCTTTACTTTTTATATTCAAAAGAAGACCAAACGCCTTTTTTTTTTGGTTTATTGTTCTCAAAACAATTTTATAAAAAATTTTAAAAAAATTTTGAAAAAATTGTTTGAAAAATAATTTTTTTAAAAATCACATTTGAAAACAAATTAAAAAATTACACTTGGACAAGTGGTAGTTGTCACATGAAATTTTTTTCTTGTTAAATTAAAAGTTTGGTCCTTTTCATAAATTTTTTTTATCTTTTATATTTAAAAGAAGATCAAACAATTTAAAGGCTTGTTTATTTTTTTTCTTTGTTTTCTTATTCACAAAAGAATTTTATAAAAACGTTTTTTAGAACAAGTTTTGAAACTAAAATTCTTTGCAAAATAATTTTTTAAAAAACCACATTTGAAACAAAAATATAAAAAAAATCATACTTGGAAAAGTGGTAATTATCACCGGTAATGATATGCAGTGGGTGATAGATAAGAAGAAAAGAAAATTTTTCTAATTTTTCAAAAAAAAACAAAAGCATGAAAACGTGTAAAATTTGTTGTGATTTTCTAATTTTTAAAAATACATTACTGTTTTTTTTTGTTTTTTTACAACAATCAACTAAAAACAAAATACCAAACAAATTTGTTTCCCCCAAACAAGCCCTAAAATTTTCAAAGTGATCTATTAATCTCATTTTGGGAAATACTAGTATTTAGGGGGAATTGCAACCAAGTCCTAATAAGGTAATTTAATTACTTCAAGGTCTATCGACAACTGGTGAGACTTTTTGTTAATTTTTTTTTCTTTTGAACCTCAAGATAATTCTCCCTAGTATTTATCTTTTCAGTTAAAGGACAATTTTGCCCTTACTAGGTATGCTCATTGGCATCTTTTTATCTTCTGCCGGACCCATTTTGCTTGTTTCAAGTTCACGGTGGCAGAGGAGCTGTCTCGTTCCCAACAAGAACCCTCCTCGTTAATTGCAGTATCGTCCTCCCACATTCTTGGTTTCTTAGATACGCGTTAATCGATATCCTCTCTGTGTCAGCTTCTGCCAAGTTTTTTTAATCTTATTATTATTAGTGGCAGTCTCACCCAAGAGGGGGTGAATTGAGTGAGTTATAAAAATCTTGCGTATTAAAACAGTAAGCTAAATAGAAACAGAGAGCGTGAGTTAGAGTGATTTCACCATAGAGAGTGGACACAGAATTTATACTGGTTCAGTCTCAACCACTTGACCTACGTCCAGTCCTCAGAACACCTCTGAGTAGTTCACTATGCTCCAAGATTAATCGGGCTCTTGGTGTGATGGTACAGCAATTGATTCACTCAATCACTCTCCCTTACTATATGTAAGATTATAAACCCACTTAAGAGTCCACACTTTTGAGTTTCACTCAGAAAGTAATTGAAGATGATAGATAAAGCTCTCTCGCAGAGTAAATAAATGAGAACCATTGAAGCTCAATATTATCAAGAACAGAGTATTGAATGCAACAATAAATTATTAGCAGAAGGTAGCTCGAGTATTCAATTATTGCATTCAATGCTTCTTCACGCCTTTTATAGTTGAGGAAGTTTAGTAACCGTTAGACGGAAAAGCTTCTAGCTGTTGAGAGTTCGGTTGCGTGTTTTTTCAGTTGTAATGATTCTCGCCATTAATGCTTCTGACATGGTAGGCAACAGGCTACTAAGAAACTGTTGGATAACCGTTGAACTTTTCTCTGTAATCTGTAACAATACTTTAATCAATTAAGTTTTCCTTGCAGTGTAAGACTCAAGAACACAACTGAACAAATGAATATTGATTTATTGAAAAATGGAATCAATCAGTAGTTGATAGTATTGAACATGAAATGAACATCCTTGATTGAAGTCATGATCAATGATTGATTGATCGATCATTCAAAGTGAGAACTTTTAAAACCGGTAACTACATTTATCGATTAAAAGATGGATTAATCATTGATTGATCAAGTGATCGAAAAGTAAAAAGAATGACTTCAGAAAAACATGTAAAGAACAGTCTCAAGATCACTTTCTGTTTTGAGATCCTTAAAATAGAGAATTAAGATAATCAAGAAGGCTGAGAAAATCTTGAAGAGAAATAATCAACGTACTTTGATAGTTACTATAGCCAGTTGAAATAAGTCAATGATCGATCAAGTGATCGATAAATATTTGATCGATCATGTTGTTGATAAAGCTGAGTGGTAGAAATAGATTTCCAAGGAGTAATGATAGAGTAATTTATCGATAAATAGATGATGGATAAACTTATCGATAAATGATAAAGAAAAGTATATTCAGTGAAAACACAGACTATATAAATTATCGAATAAATGATTGATTAAGGAATGATAGATCAAGTGATTGATAAAATAGGACATAAAGACTAAGTCCTGTAAAGACAAGAAACTGATTTATCGATCACCTTATGTAAAAACAAAGCATACATGTAAACGGGTGATCGATCATATTATCGATAATTGGATTATCGATAAGGTGGTCAAAAAATCATAATTTAAAGACAAGATATTGATGATCGATCATTTGATCGATAATTTACTGATTAATCAAGTGATCGATAAGCCACAAGGATAACAACCTGCATATTGAGTGGGTTATAAAGCAATCTTCAATCACGTTATCGAAAAATCACTAACCAATAAAGTGATCGATAAATAGTGATTAAGACAAAATACAAAGTAAGTAGAGCGCTTTACCATTTATTTGTCTCCTCATCGATGATCTATTTATCGATCATGTGATCGATAAAAGCTTACCACACTTGTGTCCCATTATCTGACAATTATTCGATCATTTGATTATTGATCAATTGATCGATAATTTTTTGCAGACTTTTATACATAACTGAGTTAACAATGATCAATCAACACATTATCTATCAAGTTATCAATCAAAAACTTTCTGCTAAGTTACTTGTTTGCACAGGAAAGTTATCCATCAACTTATTGATAATCTCTCGATCGATCAGGTGATCAATCAACCAACTAAAATATATATTGTTTAAGTTTGTTATCATCAAAACCTTAAATCTAACAATTATTTCATGATTTATGTTGTTAGGAAAAATGGAGCATTTTGTTGATAACAACTTCGAAGGAGTAAAATCAATGCATGAGAAGATGGGCTTAATACTTGTTAAACTTGATGGTGGGTAGATCATTTTGCATACAAAATTTCTTGAAAGAAATGCTGAGATTTTCAATGATTTTCGGCAGCGGAGGAAGGACCAAAATCCTTTTGCGTGTTATGAGTTTAAGTATGTATAAGCTTCTCCTATCATCACTAATATTTTTTTTTTGAAATATTAATCTTACTACCTCTGATCCTAATTATCTCGTTTAGTCCTGTAATCAGGGGTAGTATTATGATTCTCTTGGTAAAATAACGAATCATTGCTCCTTTATTGGTAGAGGTACGAAGAAAGACTCAATCAAGCGAGAAGAATTAAAGGTGATAAGTTGTATGTTAAAGTGGATTGCTACTCGTAATGCTGAATTGTGCCTCACTTGTAATGGTATCACTAAGAAGAACTCCAAAGTAAATATTCCTCCTCTTTCCAGTGGTGTGAAGAAGAAGGAACCCAAAGACAGAATACACCCTCTTAGAGACCATGAGGAAAAAAGGGAAGCCTATAGAAAGAAGACTCCAGACAACACATGGAAGCTTCCATGCTTTGTGTATCGTTTACTCCAAGAGGAGCATGCTTATGACCCATGGAAAGTGATGGTCATATGTGTGCTTCTAAATCGAACTCAAGGAAGACAGGTATGGTTTTGTATATCTCCTTTTAGCTTTTAATTTTTTGCCGAATAAAAAATATTTGATGGTTTGTATTGTTTCCTAGAACCTTAATAAGGTCTTCATATTTTTATATCATTTCATGAGATGGTTTTTGGAGGCAACAAATGAAACATTTAGGTTGAATGGATCCAATTTTGGTGCTATGGTAACTTGTGAGAGTTTTGAAATGCAGGTGAGACTAGTGATTCAAGATTTTTTTTTATTTATGTCTTGATGCAAAGACTTGTGTTTGAGTTCCCATTGATGAAATAACAACAGTAATCACTGGTCTTGGTTTCTAGAACACGAGAGCAGGGAACATAAAACTCTTTTCATCACAGTATTTGAGTGATCATTGGACTCATATCACTGAACTACATGGCATTGACACGTAAGGTTAGAATGTGCATTTATTTTTTTGTTTTATTGGTTATTTGATTATAATTTTTAGTTAGCTTTATCGAATTGAGTGATTCTATTTTAATCAGGTACGCTGCTGATGCATATGCAATATTTTGTAGGGGAAGATGGAAAGATGCAATACCTTGGGATCACATGCTGGTTCCTTACTGGAAATTTCTTCATAAAAAAATCAAATGAGAAGTTCATGTGCTTTTGAAAGTCACCTGCAGTTATTTTGGGGTATGAAAAGTTAGGAAAGATTAGCATTAACATAGCAAGGATTTAAGTTTTCTCCCAACTAACTGGTCCTAATGTTTAATGTTAAAATTCGGATGAGCTTGAAGCTGTTAGAGCAAATTACTGTGATTCAACTTTATTTCAATTAACCAACTCTTTGGACATGTCTGTTTTCAAGCTGAAGATGTTGACTTAGCTTGCAGATCCTTTAAACATAGCAATGGTGGCATTTTTGCTTGAAAATCAAAGCAGGAAGTTGAAAGGGTTTAAAATTTAAATTTTTTGGTCATGTAGAGTTGACATTTCAGATGACAGTTCTTTCTGTCATTCAAACTCTTAGAACATGTTATTTCTCTTAAAGTAAGACTAGCTCTCAAATAAACCTTTGTAACTATCTATCTCTCTAGTTACTAAGTTAATGATTTAGGTGATACTTAATCGTCCAAAAAAGCTATTTTTACTGAGTTGTTATTACAACTAGTATATCCATATTACTTGTGCTTTATATTGCACTCCATTTCTCAAACTTTATGTTGAATTTTGGGGAGTAAGAGTCATGCTCAAGAGTCAAAGCACATGCTAAATTGATCCTTGATTTTATTTAATATGTTTATTTACATTGCAGTAAAATTTAGTAATAAAAAAGGAGTCTCGTGTTTAAGCTCTTTTCTCGCTAAATATATGCCTAACTAGTGTGTGCTTTTCAATTAATGTTATGTAACTTTGGACCCTATCTTTAATTCGTAATGAAGAAATCTCTCCCTTCTGAGTCTGGCTTTACGTCCACGGAGAATGTGCAAGTTTTGAAAATAGACTGAGCTTGTCAAGCTGGCCTGTTTAAGCTTGAAAATTATGAGAGTTGGACTTGGGATTTTATCACTCAAATTACAAAATTTTATTTTCATTAATTATTTTTTATTATTAATACATTTTATCTTCAATAATTATTTTGTTATTAATACTTGCATTTTATCTTTGTGCAATCATGGATAATGAGCAAATTTCTAATGTTAATCAATCTCAATCATCTACCTATATTGAGTTTAGTTTTATGGCTATTTTTTGTTGTCCTTATTGTAAATATTGAGTTGAATTTTTACCTCCCATTAAAAAAAATCAAATTGAGGTTTTAAACTACCTGAACAAGTCTAGGTAGTTCAATAGATTAAGTTGAGTCAAATATGATTTTAAGTTGGTACTAAATTGGACTAAACTTTATGCTTCCTTTTTTAGCTGGAGGTCTCTACTAGACCAAATCCCGAGTTGGAAGCTAACCTTGTATGGTTTAGTTCATGCACACCCATATTATTGGACACTACACATAGCCACCTCTTCTAATAGGAACTCAAATTTTAATTTGTTACATTATAAAAGACTTTCTTTTCGTTAAAATTAACCCTGTTGGTAATATCTCAAAATTTTCATAAACTAATTTGGAAGGAGAGCATTAGAGCACTTGATTAAGTTGGCTCCGTGTGACCAGAAAATTATGGGCTCAAGTCCTGGAATCAGTTTCTTGGAAATAATTTCTAAGATAAGACTGCCTACATTAAATCTTACGGGATTTGACCCTTCCCCAATCCCCAACCCCCAAACCTTTTGCGAATGGGTGACATGTTGTGCACCCCTTTTTTACTAATTTGGTTATTTGTTAATTATTTTATTATGTATACATAACCTTAAAATGACAATTTTTGTTGGCAAGAAATGACGATTATTTAAAAAAAAAAAAAATATATATTATTTTACTTTCTCTCTTCAATGTATATCATAACATAATATATTAATTAACAAAAAAATTATGTTCTATAATTAATAATTAGCATGGCCACTATAGATTACACCAAGCCTTGAAAATGACGCTCAATATCATAATAAATTAATAATAATGCCTCTTTTACTGTTATATCTAAATGACATTACTTTTTGAAAAAAAATATAAAAGAGTAAAATATATTAACATCTTCTCTATTTAACCTAAACTACAGAGATCTTTTTTTGTTTTGGAAATTTCTATGAACTTCTTTTAAAATAAAAATATATATTGCACAAGCCTCTTTTTAGTTTTAAAATTCAACTTCTAGTTACCCAACCATTAGTTGATCATCAAATCATAGAGCTGACCCATTATTTTAACCAAAATACCCCTCCTCAACTCAAATATTACTTAATAATTACTATTTAATAACATATGATATATCTTTATTTAAAATTAAAAAATAATTTCAATACATATTTTAACATTTTTTATTATACTATTAAATTGATTACCATATTATAAATTATGAATTTCATTAGTTTTATAAATACAAATTTTTATTTTACAATAAATTTAAATGTTTAATCTTATTTATTTATTAAAACTTACTTGAATTGTAATTTTTTTAAAAATATAGTAGATGAAAATGTTTTGTAATTCAGGGAAAAAAAAACAGAGAGAATGTTTTGTAATTGTGTACATATATATATTTTTAATTAAATTATAAAATTATGTCTTAATTAAGTTAATTTAGTAAACATATTAAATAGGCCATTAGTAAATATTAATATTAAAAGATAAACTATACATAGGTTTAATACAATGAGGGTAAAATAGTAAACAAGATTTATTAGAATATACTACCTCCTGTCTTAATTATAAGATCCTGTTTGTAGTCTATAAATAAGGTCTTATAATTAAAACAGGAGGTAGTATTTTTTAATTAAAAATATTTGTAAAAAAAAATTTTATTATATTTTTTAACTGTAGTAATGTTTAAACTAAAATATATATGATCAAAATAGAGAGAAGATTCTTGTAATTAAGACAAAACAAAAGGATAATCAATGACTCAATATAAAAAATTAAAAAGCAATGATAAGAAATAGGTGCCATGCAAAAATCTGATCATTGATTTTGTAATATTATTAATTAAAATGGGAAATTTAAAGTCACTCAGATTTGACTTCTTTTCTTTTTCTTTTTTTTTTCCGCTTTCCCACTCCCTATCTTAAGAATTAAAATGTGAATAATTCTGAAAAATTATTATTAAAATATATAATTCTGAAGAATAATAAATAAATTCCAGTTTTGAAAACTTAATCTAAATAGCCTAGAACCATGATTAAAAATCTATCTTATAAAATATTGAAGCCTATTCATTCAAATTTTGATTTTAAGATTGCGGATTCCAACTCTCCAAAAATAAAAAGAAAAAAGCAGCCAAGAAGGTAATATAGGCAAGTAGACATATTTTGCTAATTTTATATTCCATCGTATCAATCGTGAATATTTCTAGTCTCTTTTTATAAGAAACAATTAAACAAATTATATTGATAAAAAAAGCTAGTTGAAATTAGTTGGAGACAATAAATATAATTTTTTTCCTAAAATACATTTATTTATGGGGTGAGAAAACGTGAAGCAAAGAATTTACCATTCAAACAGTTTATTTTGATGATAAGCGTAATGATATTAATATGAGTATCTATAACTTTTTGTTGCCAATTTGGTCATTTATTAAATATTATCATATGTCTACATAACTTAGATGGCAATTATGTTTTTGAGCCAAAAAATGACAATCATTTAATAAATGGAGAACATATATTATTATTTTACTATTTTCTTTGTTGGATGTATACAATTACAGAGTATATTTAGCAAAAATTAGAGAGAAGGACATAAATAAACAAAAATGACAAAAAAATGATTCTTAAACTTCAAATTCCCCAAATGGTCACCAGAATAAACAAATTCCAGTTTAGGTATAAGTGACCAAACTGGTAATTGCAAATATGATCATATTACCCTTTATTTAAAAAAAAAAAAAAACCAAGCACCCTTACCGGTCAGCCAATTGTCAGAGTTCTGGTGCGGCGGCGTCCATCGAAGTTCTGGTTGGCCGACGTGACTAGAGCTCCAGCGGCTAGCTGAAGATCGGTCATCAGAGCTCCAATGACCATCATTCATTTTTTAGGAATTTTTACAAGTCTAGTAATATGATTGACAAGTTATTTAATATTATTAATAAGTTTAGTATAACAGTTAACAAAATATTTTCAAGAGAATTTAAGAAGTAATATTTTTATAATTTTAATAACACAATTAACGACTTCTATATCGTTATTAACAAGCTCAGTATAGCAATTAATAACAGGTTTTTAGAAAATTCAAAAATTGATGTTTTTTACAATTTCAGTAACATAATTAACAAGTTATATAACAATATTAACAACTCTCATAGTGCCATTGACAAAAATTTCCTTATGAAGGTTAATGTTTTTAATATTAACTCCTTATGAGGGTTGTACAACAAAAATTTTTTCATTTATTAGGCTATCACTGTGGTTATGAGAGTTATTAATATCATTACATGACTTGTTACTAAAGTTGTTAATAATGTTATAAGAGTTGTTAATATCGTGACACGACTTCTTATTACCATAGGTATAAAAATATCACTTTTTTAATTTCTCAAAAAACTGTCAAATGCCACAACAAACTTATTAATAGTATTACATAATTTGTTAACCGCGTTATTAAAGTTGTAAAAATGTCACTTTTTAAATTTTTTTGAAAAATCTATTGTTAACTGTTGTACCGACCTCGTTAATAAAATTAGAAAAACTTGTTAATTGCATTACTTGACTCAAAAAAATCTCCAAAAAAGTGGTTTCCAGCCGCCAAAGCTCCAATGACTAGTCGCCAACAAGCCATCAGAACTCCAGCTGCTGCCGGCAACACTGAAGCTTGGGCGACCAGCAAGGTGATGAGGGTGTTTGGTATTTTTTTTCCTGAAAAAATATAAAGGACAATATGGTTTTTTCAGTAAATTTGCAAATCTCAATTTGGTCACCTATACCTAAACTAAAATTTTGTTTATTTAAGTGACTATTTGGGAATTTTATTATTGACTTATCATTTTTTTTGTCTTTTTTCCTTATATTAATTGGAGAGGATCTTAAAAGTAAAAACAATGGAGAATGAGATATGAAATAATTAGGATTTAATCAGATATCTAGAGAATCCGTTAAGGATCTAAATAAAAGTATATATTCATTAGAATTAAGATTTATTATATTGATTGTCTTTTAATATTTTGCAATTATCTTTATTGTCTTTGACTATGATTAGTATTTAATTTAAGATTTTATTATTATTTTATATTTTTAGAAGTTTTATGAGAAGGGGTTAAGATTTTCATTTATATTCAACTTTGATGATTAAATAAGAATTAATATTTTCCACCCTTCTCTCTCGTCTCTTTTTCAGTTCTTCCTTCTCCTCTTCCCCCTCTTTTAACCCATCTCTTCTATCCCTTTCATTTTCCCTTTTTTCATCTTGTATTAGTTGGTATTAGAGCTAGGTTGTCACTTTTTGACTAATATCAAAAATCCTAATGGTATCTCACCCTATCCCAAGTTTTTTTAGAAGGAGCAAACTTTAAAACGTAAAATTTACAAATGCTAAATTACCCCTAACAAAACTTCCTACATTCTCTCCTATCACATCTTCTAACTTTCCCATTCAAAAACATGGCTAAACTTTATCGCCATAATAGGCTCATTGTTCAAGAAAAGAAAGGGTTTTATTAATTATAAAATGATGGGAAAATAAATTAATTAGTGTTGGTTATTAATTTAATTTAATTAATTAAAATTAGTTCTTCAATTTTGAAACTCGAATTAATTTGAATAATTCCTTATTAAACGTGTGTTAAAACAAACCAAACTAACGTAGTCTAATATTCAAAGTTTTAGTTCAGGTAAAGCCACTTATTTTCAACTCATTAACATGCCATGTTAGAACTCTCATATTTGAATACCATATCTAAGATAACTAGGAAAGTCATTACTAAACACACCTTAATGAATCATGGTCAGATTCTATTTTTGATGCACAAGATCCTCTGAAAGAGGCAAGTGCAGGACATACTCAGAATTTCTGATAACAGAAGAAAAGTATTATAAATGAGGTTTTCAGAAGAAGAGAAGAATTTAGAGAAAAGTCATGAGAAAAGCACATTAATATTATATAAGGAAGTTATTACAACTCCTTCTGCCTTTAATTATGGGCAAAGCATGATTTATATAGAGATTTTGGGTCATAACATGACAAAACCTAATAGTAAAGGTTCTAGACATTATTATTACAATATAACATAAAGGCAAAGATCCTTTTAATTATTACAACAAGACAAACTATTTTAATTATTATAACAAGATGAACTACTTTAATAAAGGTAAAGTTAAAGTAGACATATCACATAAAGCAAATTCCTGGCAAGTCCTCCTTATCTTTTGATATGACACAAAGCAGATTTCTTGATAATTATGCTGATCATAAGCTTTTGCATATGGGTTCATAACTTGGGGATAGGTTTATGACATTTTCTGGGTCAGAGTTGTCAGCATCAGAATCATAAATTCCTGTTGTGTAGTATGAAGGTGGTCTGTGACTCCTTTTGAGTTAGTATTCTTCAAACTTTCTGAGCAGAGCCTCATCATCATCATCTTGGTTAGGATCTTAGGATTCTCTTACAAGAAACAGAGTTAGTAACTGCAGACTTGGCTGAGAGAGGAAATTTTTATTTTTATACTTATTTTGAGAACAATCATATTAGAGGTATTTATACTTTTTCTCAATTTTTAATGTGATACCTATGTGCTTTTTTCTTAATTAAATTATTTAATTTTACTTTTACAGTAACATTATCTCTTGTAATTTTGTTATATTGGGTACAAAATTAAAATTAAAAAACGTAGAGGTACTTTCAAAATGTTTTTTTTATTTTTTTAATCTATAAATATATTGACTAAGAGTCTAAGAGATTATTTAGTCCCAGTAATTGAAATTATGATAATTTGGAATAAAATAAGACCATGAAATAAATAAAAATACTGTTGAATTTTATGGGAGTGATAGGCTCATTATTTAGAGAGTCTGTGAAGAAAGAGTTTTCTTTTGGCTAAAAAGAAGTTAATTTTATTAATTACCAAAAAAGTAATAGGATCCACGTACCAATATCTGAAGCTAAAAAAGAAAAAACTCTCATAAAATCCCGAGATACCAGAACTCAATATGAAAAAAATTTTACCATGTTTTTTTTATCTTGATAAGTTACGTGCGAGTATTCTTTATTTTAATATTACTTTTTCTAATTCTACTTGGTTGGAAATCTAGGTTACAAAATTTATTGTTTAAATGAACCCAAACATTGGCCAAAGAAGAAAAGCAAATAGCTTAATATAAGTTGCATGCAATTAAAGAAAAATTACTGCTACTCATGAATCTAAGTTCTTCAGTAGTTGGTCCTTTATGCAATTAACTTTACAATAGAAATTTTTCATAGCTTTTCCCAAATTGTTTTTAGGGGGAAAAAACAATAAAATATCCTGAAAATTATTACAGGACAAATCAATATGGGTGAATTTCAAAATTTTGCTTGAGACACCTACTACTATTTTGGAATTTTCAAATCTTACAAAATTGCACAAATGCCGTTCACTATTTCTTTTTCTTTAAATATTGCCACCTTAGCCAATTTCTGACCACTGGAGCTTAGGCGTTGACAACCCTACTATTGGCTTGCTGTCGAAACTCTAGCGATTTGTCATAGGAACTTAGCTGATTAGCTATCAAAGCTCCAATAACTATCCTTTCTTATGCATTGACTATTTTTTTAGCTATTGATTACATTTGTTTTTAGAATTCTGATAACTACTCGTGTTTAGCTACTGACTACTCTAGCATTGCAATTGATTACTTTCATTTTTAAAAATTTGGTAACTATTCTTGTTTAGTTATTAACTATTCTAGTTTCCCTATTGATTAATTTTGTTTCAAAAATCAAAAAAATACATTTATTGTTGTTAGAGACCTAATGACTACTTTTTGTTTAATTATTTATTACTATTATGTAGTTAATACTTATACAAATGTAATCACCCGAATTTTGAAAGCAAAAGTAGTCAATAATGAAATTAGAATAGTCAATAGCTATGTGAAAGTAATAACTGATAATAAAAACAATATTGTCATTTTATAATATTTTAAAATTAAAAAATAATATAAGGAGCCTGATTTGAAATTTTAAAATTCACCCATTCTAATTGATCTTTTAGTATTTTTGAGGGTATTTTAATATCTTTTTTTTATTTTTTTATTGAATATGGTATCACACGATTAAAATTCTACCCACTAATAATTAAACATAAATTTAAATTTTAAATTCGATGCCTGTGATTGTAACTTGAAACAAAGACATTGAAATCGCTATCAGTGATTAAGTTCATCATATGCCAAGAGTATGATTATGCTTTTATTAATTTAGATTAGATTTGATTTAGATCAATTTTTCAAATGATTTTTTTGCGGAAAAAAGCAAAGGAAAACTTCAAAACAAAAAATTTGAAATTACTAAATGTAATGGCACTTTAATACCAAAGCAGATGTAATAACAATATTTTAATAGATTTTAGTAACATTAAACTAGCAAATAATAATACATTTTGGCAAAAAAAAATTAATTTGAGAACTCCTTTTTATAGGATTCTCCTTTATGCAAATAATAGTGATAATAGGATAAAAAAAGGGACTAAAACATTGGGTAAGAAGCCTGTGAAAAGAAGAGGGAGAGGCAATTGAGACTTTCTTTTTTTTTTTTTGGAGAAAAGCTAGGGAGCAATCAAGAAAATATTCTTGCGAACTAAATTGGAGAACTATATCGGAAAAAGCTTTCGCTTGGTCATTAAATTTGAACTGCTTCAAAGTGCAAATGAACCTGGAGGGTGAACTAAAAATGAAAACGACTACTTCATCAGCCAAACACATCATTTTTCATCCAAAAAGAATTGGTCGTGGCCGACATAAGATTATTGGCCCATAGAGTCCCAAATTTATGGCTTTTAAGCAAATGACACACATAGTTTGAAAAATCATCACGGAATAGAAACCCATTTCAAACAGTCAAAACTTAAACCATCCTAGAAAAAATATAGTCATCGGTTCAACAGATATCGTATGTTTAAAGATAATAATAATAATAAAATAAGCCAACTATACATGAATGCCTGAAAAAGAAAGACACAAAACACTGCATTGAACCGGCAAAGCATAAACCAGCAAAAACATTTGAACTAATAAATAAGACTGAGTTTTCAACTAAAGCAAAGGAGGCAGAATAGGAGTATTGATGTTCACGGGCAAACACTCCTTAAATTACACTTAATTAAGTCTAATAAAGTCCACTAAATAGTCATTCTCTAAGTAAACCACAAAAAACATAAGCTTTACATGAACCAAGTTACAATTCTCCCAGACTTCCCACTTTCATTTGTCAATAAAGGATCTCCACCTCAACAATCTAAGCTTCAAAACCATAGCAACGTCGACCTGTAACACTTTGCATCATAACAAAGAGCCATTAGTAAACCTATCATAATTAAACAACAGCAAGGACGAGAAGGCTGATATGCTCCTTGGTCCTCCAAAACTTAGTATAAAAGTCTAGAGCCAGATTAAGGACATGCTTGAAACTAGAAAAGAGACACCTAATATTTATATATCCAAATGAAACTCTAGTCCTAGAATTTAAATCTATACCCTAAACTAAAATATCACTTTCTTCTATGCATAGAGGGAGCCGATAGCATAGTCATTGAAAGGAAGTGTTCTGTAAAAAAGCCTGAGTCCTGGAAATGGTTAGCATGTACAGAAGTAGAATCTTGTGCTTGCTTCAGCTCTATCACCATCTAACTAGTCCTAAGAAGATTTGCGAATTTTGAAAGACAGAGTAAACACTTGAAATGTTAATCAACCTCAAGCAGCTATTGGGAAATATATCCAATGTGGAGAAGAAAAACTCAGTAGATAACAAGCTATAAGTTCTCATTTGCTTGCCTCATCATCAGGATTCATTATTCTATCTATCTCGGGATGTGGTTATATCATTTTCAGATGATATGAGACTGTCTTCAGTTGATTAACAAACATACATTAAAATACCTAATCCCACAGCTCGTCATCTAAAATATTAGCATTTAAATAAAACACAGTCAAAAGATTTGAAACAACTTAAAACAACCAATTCAATTCATGAAAGACTTGCCATTAAAGATCAGGATCAGTAACTTGGAAAACGAAATAAGACCTTGCAATGCCGATGAGTAACACGTCATATGGGAATCCTAAAGGTTAATCTTTTCTACCATTTACTTGCCTCAAAATAATTGCAGGTGACTTCCCAAAAACCAAAGCACTCCATCAATTGCCTCTGGTTCCCTGAAGAAACTCCCAATAACGAGTTAGCATATGATCCTTCGGCTCCACATCATTCCACATCCCAGTACAAAATATCGCATATGCATCAGCTGCATACCTGATTGAAATAGACTTGACGTTAGTTAGGATAGCATCAATTAGATAAAACTAGGTAAAATATATGAAAAATAAGGGAGAAAGCCAGTGGCATCATCCAACTTACCTGCCAACACCATGCAGTTGGGGCACATGCGTCCAATTTTCTCCTAAATACTCTCGAGAAAAGCGTTTTAACTGTTCTGTCCTTTTGTGTTGCAAACCTAGACTTCTAATTTCCTCTTCTAATACATTAGAAGAAACTTGAATGCATGTTTGTGCATCCGGACACAGATCAAAAAAATTTGAAATAATTCCTTTAACCTGCATTACAAAACTCTCTTTTATGAGTAATTATAGTACCGGCATTATGTCCCCTAAACAAAAATATTCTTCATTACTATGCTTTGAAAATTACCTTTCATATAATTGAGATATTTATGATCTCATCGAGTCTAAAAGAGCCTTCATCTTTTTAGAAGATTTAAGGAAATGATAGTTTAACTGATATTAATTGAAATAGACTTATCACATATGAGCTTACATGTATGAATTAAATATGTCCAAATTTAAATATCATAACACATGGAAACATCAATGACATTAAGATTCGAAGGAAAACACTAATCAAAATTAAATGGCAAAAAGGGGAGATGTGTAATTGTACCTGCTTTCCAGTGGTACAATTTAGCAGCATGCATATAGCCAACACCCTCCAAGGGTCATGAGCATGATTCTCTTGGATAAGAGGAGGCTCATATCGTGGGGGCTTCCAAGTGTTATCAGGAGCTTTTCTTTTGTAGGCATCCTTCTTTTTCTCATCAGCTCTAAGAGCTTTGGGTTTTGACCTTTTCTCACCCACACTCTTTTTCTTGTCCAAACCATTCTTCTTAGCTACACCCACGCGCTTTTTCTTAACCACACCCTTCGAAAGAGGAGCCATGTTGGCTTTGTAGTTATTATTAACAGGTATTAGCCTGGATGGTGCAGTACGGGTAGCAAATCCCGGCTTCCATGGATCAACTTTGCCTCTACAGATAGAAGAGCAATGATTCTTTATTTTCCTAAGAATATTGATATCTCAAAGAAGCAGAGAGACAAACGACTTGTACATACGTGAATGCGAAGCGGGCGAAGGGATTTGAGGGATCATCCACACTAAAATCCTCCATTTGCCTAGCAGCAGCAGAAAATCATGTTTAAGACAAAGAAAAACATTTTGACAAGAGAAGAGATGAGAGGGTACCTGAGGCGATTGGAAACTTCTCGAAGACGACGGTGTCTTCAACTCTCCCTCCTCGAAACTGAAAGGTAGCTGCGAGTTGTGAAATAGGGAGGCGGGATCCGGCCAAACATGAAGATGGGATTCGCGCCTCAAATTGGGAACATGGCCATCTCCCTTTTTCATAATTTTTCAAAAACTCTTTAAAAAAATTTAGACCGTTCGATTTCATACTCTTCACCTGTTACTTTTCTTTTGCTTTTGCCCTTGAGGGAAAAAAAGAATTATAACTCATTTTTAATTATTTAAAAAAATTTGATGAACTATGGGATAAAAAATAATTTTATTCTTATATTATTTCAAGGATATTTGAATTATTTAGACTTATTATCATTTGAAAATTTATTTAGATTTATTGATATTTTAGTATTTTTATTATTAATATTACTTGTTCAAAAAAACCACTTTTGAGGTACCCATATTTTTATAAGTTTTTAATTTGATGCATATGCATTTTTTTCTATTAACATTATTAATCTTTACATAAAAACTAAAAACACTAATAGAACAATATTACAAGAACTAATATAGTTTAAAAAAAAAGTAAAATTAAATGAGTTAATTAAGAAGAAACATATAGGTATCAAATCAAAAATTGAGAAAAAATTTAAGTTACCCCCATATGATTTTTCTTCACTTATTATTATCATTTTCATTATTATTATTATTTTAGTATGGATAGATCTAGATTTTCATATTACAATAGAGTGGAAATGTTGGAATATTGCAATTATATAGTTTTTTGTCTTGGCTTCCCTTCTGTGATTTAATTTCCTCATCTTCCTCTTCCTTGCCTCCTCTTTCCTCTTCTCTTTTTCATTCCCTCTTTTTATTTTACACCAGAATTTCAAAGCTAAATTTTAAGTTTTGAGTGTAATTTTTTAAATTACTTTTTCTGTATAATCCAATTAATCACCTTTATAATTTAATCTTTCTTATTAAAAAGTAGAGTCTGTCATTTTCACATAACTATGCTTTGAATTCTCTTTATCTTTAAAACGTGAAATCTTATCACTAATTTCTAAGGGTCCATTTGGATTGGCGGTGGAAAAAGTAGCTTATTTCTAATCTGACTTTTAAAAAAGTAAAATTAGATAAAAGTTAAATTAGGTAAGGTGAATTATGTTTAGATTAGATTTTTAAAAAGTTAGTTTATAAAAGTAAGATTGATAAAACATAGTTTAGATGATGATTGAGTAAGAATAAGTGTGTTTGTAAAATTACCAAAATGAGTATAAGTTTTAATAAATAATAAAACATGATTAAAAAATAATTTTACATAAGCTATAACATTCCAAATATTATTAAAAAATTAAATTAATTAAAATATATATTAATTAAATGATATAAAATAATATTATATTTTTAAAAAAACACCCCGGCTTTTCCCACCGAATTCGGTGGAAAAAGAGTGTCATTTAAGAAGGAGAAGAATTTTGGGGGAGGGGTGCCATTTAATGAGAAAAGGGAAAAATGGGGATGGACAGTTGAGGTTAAAAATTAAATAGAAGAGGAGAGGTATTGGCGAAGAAGAGAAAGAAAGAGGCGCAGAAAGAGAGATAGAGAGAAAGGCAGAGAAGTGCTAGCAGTTTGAAGGGTAATACAAGTTTTAGGGATCATGTAGGTACATAAAAATATGTTTTATTAAAAAAATTTTATAAATATTTTCTATATATTTAGAGCTTTATATTAGTAGTATCATTATAATATTTAGAAAAAATTTTGCGATTTGAGTATGGAATAAATATTGAGTTTTGACAATATTTGACTATAGAAATTTAAAGATATATTATTAAGAAATTTTAATCGATTTAGATTTGTCTATTTGTTATTGATAATATTTACAATCGAATTTATTTTGTTAAAAAATTTGTCATTTATGATATATATCATATTTATAACTATAAAAATTAAGTTAAATAATTTATTTGAATTGTTTGATATGTTATTGAAATTTTAATCAATTTATATTTATTTATTGATTGTTTTGAGAATTTTAAACTAAAATTTTAGTTGGAAAATATATTATTCAAGATATATAGAACATTTTTACCGATTAAATTTAAGTTAAATAACTTATTTGGGTTACTTAATATATTATTAATATTTTAATCGGTTTAAAATGTAAAATAGGTTAAAGATATATTATTAGAAAAATTTTTAAGCTGGAAACTTAAATTATAAATTGGAATTCTTACACTGTTAGATAAAAAGAATTTTTTTTTTTATAATTTACATGAGTTATTGGGGTAGAGAAAAAATTGTTATTTGAAGTAAGAATTTTTGGGTAATAAATATACGTATATAATAATAATAAATCCTATGTAATTTAGGTTGTTTATTTGTATGTATATTAAATTGTATCTACATTATTTGTAGATTATTTTGTATTTCAGAGTTTGTAATTTGTGCTCTTATTTTTTAAGCTGTAAGGTTAAGCTTGCAGTAGAGGTAACCGGGGTTAATTTATTTTGTATACATGCTTTGGATTGTAAGGTGTTTGTTATGTTTTTATTTTTTCAAATTAATATGTCAAAGTATGCTTGTGAATAAAGTATGTATTTTCTTATATGATAAATTTTGGTGAAGTGGGAAGTATATTGATTTAATTATTCCTGAATTGTGTCTTATTTGAAATTATATTTTCTTGTGATGTTGAATTTAATATACTAATATTATGTTATTAAATAAAATAAAAATATGTTGTATTTCGTTTGAAATTATCACACCTCATTTTAAAGAACTATGATATTTTTAATATATATTGTGACTATGCATGGGATTTATATGTGGATGTTAGGATTTTGTTATGTGGAGAATAATTGTTCTTGAAGCTCACGCGGCATGCCTACACTACTGATCTTAGTGTTTGGCTTTTTGTTAGACTCCTGTAGTTCTTCCTTTTCCTTGACTTGGAATTGAGAACAAACTCTTGGGTAGACACCTCTTGAACCATAACCCATTCTTGGGTGGTGTAGGTATAGAAAGGGGCCCGTTGCTTGATGTAAGTGAGGCAACTTTTGATTGGGTTACTCAGCACAGAAAGCCCGGGCCCTTATCAAGGAGTCATATGGAAGAGTAAGGTGATAAGAGGGCATATTTCATTGCTATTGTATATATGTACTTTTATATGAATCGTGTTGTGGATAATGAGATATACTCTTTTTTTGTGATTGTATCTATTAAATTACCATTTATTACTTAAATTATATTTAAGCACGATTTCACCAACTTGCCATCCTACTTATATATGTCATAAATTAATACCTGGTTACTAAGACTTTATGTCTCCTCACACTATTCATCAATACTTTTCAGAAGAGTCATCTAGTTTGGCTCGACGTGAAGGGAAACAACCAGAGGCATAGGCGAGTATAGCCTAGTAGTCCTCTTTTAGTTTGAGTATGTAATGTTATGTATATTGCTATCTTAGGGCCCATTATTTTATTGACATATACTTTCCTTTGTTGAGTTGATGACTGTATTTGATGCAATGCTATTAGAATAGTTGGAGGCCATACGATTCTATCGTTTGTGTTGCTCTTCTGTGTATGACTGTGGTGAGCATCTTGTGTTTCTTGTGTCCTAAGTCTTTGTGGGATGAATGTTTATATTAGGCTTGTAGGCGGTTACTGTGTCTTGAGTCCTTGTGGTATGTGTGGTTAAATTTATAGGTGTTTTATGTATCCTAAGCCTCTTGAGATGTTTTCAAAATAAAACAAACTCTTTATGACCATAATAGTATTTTAACACTCTAACTCAATTCTTTTTCTACCATAGTTATCATCTTAAAAATTGTTTTATAATTATGTATTAAAAAGAGGTCTTTTCATAATACAATGAATTTAAATTAAATTAATATGAAGAACTGAATTTTAATGAGTGAATTAATTTTTAAAAAAATAAAAGAAAAGAAAGAGACGTGAATTGATAACTAATACACACTTACCATTTGTACTCTATTTTTTTTTTATCAGAATTCAGATCATAACACAAAAATATGCTTTTTTCCTCTTCTGAAACACAAAAATAGGATTCACATTTTGTCTCTCTCTCTTCATTTTTCCACCGCTATAAGCTCCTAAAATTAGCTTCTCCAAAAGCCATGTTTACTGCCAGCTTTTGGTCCCATATTAGATCCTTTCATAGCCCTCTCAAGCAGCCCCTAATGTGCCGGTTTGGATTAGCGATTGGATAAGTAGTTTATTGTCAATTTAACTTTTGAAAAATTAAATTGGATAAGCTAAATTGTATTTGGATTGGAGTTTAGAAAAACTGGTTTGTAAAAGTGAGATTGGTAAAAAGTTGTTTAGATTATAATTGAGTAAAAGTAAGTTTAGTTGTAAAATAACTAAAATGGGTATGAGTTTTAATAAATAATGAAATATGATTAAAAAAATGATTTCACATAAAAAAATTAAAATAATTTAATATAAAGAAATCAAATTTAATTAGTGAATTGAATTTTGAAATTTTAGTAAAATCATAAAAAATATTTTAAATATAAAGTGAAACATGAAAAAAAAAAACGAATTGAGATAATATAATGAAAAAATGGAATTTAATGAGTGAATTAAATTTAAAAACTCTAGAGAAATCATAAAAAATATTGTAAATATAAAGTGAAACATGATAAATAAAATGAATTGACATAATACAATCAACTTAAATTATTTTAAAACCAGAATGCTTATAATTATCCTAGCGGGTAAGTTTGTTTTTTAGATGTTCAATTTCCTTATTTCTATTTACCGACTAACACTGCTCGACCAACATATAATAGTACAGAAAGCTTGAGTCAAAATTTATGCAGATAGAGGTGACAAGCTAAATCGAAGCGCAAGAATGTTAGTCTCATAAAACTTACTTGACCAACAAACCAGCTAAACACTCAACTAGCAATGCAAACTAGTCGACCAACACTTCCTGCATCAATAGCACGAAGAACAAAGAAACAATAAAATTCAACAAACCAGCCAAACACACATATGATCAACGCCAACTACTCCTATGACAGATATATATATATATATATATATATATATAGCAGGAAAAAGCACCAAGAATCAGATCGCCTCTGCACTTCAAGCACACCTATACCAGACCGATAGCAATGAAGTCTCAGATGGGTAGATCGGACAGTGACCAACAATGCAAGGAGTAGACAAAGGACCAAGACAGAGATGACCCACCAGCAGACGGAGCTCACGGTGAAGACGCGACAGACGCGACAGTGAAAATGTGATGGACATCACGGGGAGACGCTGCTATGCTCTGCTTTCTCGACACTGCTGGTAGATCGCACAATAGAAGAGCAAAGGAGATGATAAAGCACTAAGATGACCCAGCAGTAGACGGCGTTCACGGCTAAGATGCCACAGACTCGACGCCGACTACAATGACGACGTGACGGAGCTTACGGTGGAGGCTGCGATGCTCTGCCTTCTGTCGATGGGAGACGCTTTCGAATATAAGAGAATGAAGGAGAATAGAATGAGGAATAGTGAGAGAAAAACTAATAATTATCTGATACTATAAGCACGGTGAAAATCAGAAATAAACTACTCTTATCAGCTTTTCCAATCGTGCGATTATGGGTGTGTTTGGTTGGAGGGGAGGGGAGGGGAGCCCCTCTCCTCATTTGGTTAAAAATTTTGGAAGGGAGGGGAGCTAAAATGTCCCCTCCCCTCCCCTCCCTCCTCCCATTTTGGCTCCCCTCCAAATTGAGGGTTTTTGGAGGGGAGCCAAAGTTTTAGACCATTATGCCCTTATGATTTTTTTAATATTCCACTTCTACCCATAAAATATATTATTATAATATTTATTTCAAATAAAAAATATATTATCCTAAGTAAAAAAATAAAAATATATATACATTATTATAATTAAAAATATATTATAAAAATTATTTAAAAATAAAAAATTATTTAAATAAAAAATTATAATATTATAAATTAATTGTTTTTTATAAATATATTATTTATTAAATATATTTTAAAGCTGGAAAAAAGGATAGCCTAAAGAAAATAAAATTTCATTTTTCTTAGAGCATATAAAATTTGTTAATTTGATTATTTTAAATATATTATTATATTAATTAGAATAAAAAATTACTATATCAATTTTTTAATACACATATTAACATGATAAGACTGAATTTTTATTAAATTATATAATTTAAATTAAGATGTAAATTAATTTATATAATATATCAATAAAAAACATAAACTAATATGTAAGGGTAAAATGGTAAATTGATTATTACTATCCCTTTCCTTCCCTCCTTGAACCAAACAAGAGATCATTAAATACCCTCCCTTCCCTTCCTTTTTAATCAAACCAAACAAGGTGAGGATAAAACCTCCCCTCCACCTCCCTCCCCTCCCCTCCCCTTCCCTCCCTCAAACCAAACAGGCCCTAAAGGGATCTTTGATGAAATCAAACCATGGTTTAGAGAACAGCTTCTGGAAAATAGATTATAGAGAGAATATATTTTATGAAAAAGTAATTCTGAGAAGTAAGAGTGTTTGGATAGTTGTTATCAGAAACACTTTTTACATATTCAAATTACTAAAAAGGACATAAATTAATATGATAATTATATAATGGATAGATTTTATAATATATTTTTATTTGAAGAAATAAAATTCTTAATAAAATAATTTTTACTAACATAATTAATCATATATAAGATAATATAACTAATAAATAATTAATATGTGTATGTATATTTATAAATTATAAGATTAAATAATGAAGAATCGAGTGTGAAATGAAGAGTAAGGCATCAATTATATGGACTGCTTTGTCATATGCTGTTGGGCCCACAAAAACATCTGGAAAATTTGAGCGAGAAGCAACTTCAAACTACTTTTACCGAAACCATGGTTTTGGGATTCAAAACCATGGTTTGATCTCAAACCATGGTTTTAGATTTTCTGCCCCCATTTGGCTGGTTTCTTTCCCAAACCATGGTTTGAAGGGACATCCAAACAGAGCCTAAGTACTGGTTTTCAGTCATAAGTAGGATGGTTCAAAAGTGATGCCAAACTAGTAAACAACTGTAGATCGGGCTTATGACCTCAATTAGCTCCTTTTAAGCTCTACAAACATCCAGTCAAACAGAACCAATATTACGATCGGGTTTAATGCACTTATAAGTTGCATTTGGGCCGGCAAATACCGACTCAAGCAGACACTAAATTAATTTTCAGGGATGATAAGTAATTGTAATAAAATATCATTATTTCTTAGTTACAAAATCTATTTATTTCTAATTATATTAAAATATTTAATTGAAAACACATCTAATAAATTATAGTAATAAGCACTGAAAAATTGAATATATTAATGATGAAAAATATCAAAAATTATATATTAAATATGATTAATCTAAAAAAAGATAAAAGTGGTTTAACGGTGCTTTAGTGTTTAATATTAATATTAATCTAATATGATTAATATTAGATGTTGCCGTCACTTTTCATTTTGATTTTATGATTTCAGCACGATTTGAAAGTGAATTTCCTTAAATGAGGGAATTGAAGAGGAGAGGAGGGAAGGAAAAAGAAAATTTTAAAAGTTAAAAAATTAAGTTATAAAATTTTGATAAAAATAATATATAAAATAACAGAGTAAGAAAAATAAAATAAAAACTGTTAACCCTATTTTTGTAACTTTTAAATTAAGTTTATTAAAAAAATTTCTTTTTTCCCCTCTAATTTGCTTATGGCAAAAGAGGGAATTTTCGCAGCTTTTTCTTTTTTCAAACAAATTATCCGTGTCCCTTGTGGTGTGGGTCCTGATGAATTAAAAAATTGGAACAAATATAATTCTTGTGGTTCTTCTTTAGTTTTTCTTTTTTCTTTTTTATCTTCTAGTCAGTGGTTTGCTCACTACTGTGTGTACTAGCACACGGGAACGAGCAATTATTCAATACTTTTTTTTTTTGGTAGAAGCAATTATTCAATACTTTAATATTTGATATTGTAGCAAAAAGTTAAAAAAAAAAAGAACGAGGACAAAAAGAAAAGAAAAGAAAAGGGGAGGGAGGAAGTCAGGAATGGGAGAAGATATACTTGCTGGCACAACTTCCAAAGTTCTGAGGAAAGCTACACAAAAGGGGTAATGAGGCTGGAGGGTAGAGACTAGAGAGAGTATAAATAGTTCTTAACTGGCTGCGCAGAGAGAGAGAGAGAGAGAGAGACGGGGAATAAATGGCAAGAGGGCAAAAGGAAGAATGAAGAGAAAAGGCACCTTCTGTATGTTGCTCATAAAAGAAGAAGAAAAAATATGCCAGTAGTCTGTTGGGCCCCTACTTTGTTACTGGTTACTAGTGATAAATTCAATTATGACGTAACTCTTGGGCATAAAATACGAAGGCAATTTAACTTTGGATTTCATACCCACAGCATCGCACCATTTCAAACAACTACTGATAGACTGTAGATCCCACTTTCTGTTGGTGAATGCATTGTTCATGGTCTTTGATTTTTGCATTTATTACAAAAAAAAAACGCTTGCCACAATCATATTGTTCATAATATTAATTAAAAATAATAAAAATGTAATATATGTACATTTTTTAATTATATCCTTATCTATAAAAAAAAAAGTTAATGAAAGATAATAAGTAAAAATTTATTGCAAGAAAGTAATAATTAACATGCTCTTTTCATTCTTATTTATAAGTTTTAGAAAGGAGTTGTTCATTTTATAAGCTACATTTTGAATTTCTCTCACTGTTTAGAGCATTTTTTTAATTTTAATTATAATTAATTTATTCTCTCCCTTTGTTATCATCTCTTATTATATTTTTTTCCATATATTCTCTTTCATATTTTTCAAATTTATATAAAAATATATTTAAAAACAAAAATATATTTTTAATCTATTTATCGGTTTTAATTAATTTTAATTGATTTTTTGTAATATGCAAGTCAATTATTTGAAATTTATAATAAGTAGCAAAATGAGTGTATTTAATGAGGATTAAAAATAAAAATAGTAATTTAAAATCTCAAAAGAGATTGTTTTTTTATTCAAAAACGGGAGGAGGGAATAAGATATAAATAATGAAATAACACTAAAAATTTAATGTTTAGATTTGAAATTTTTTAACATTTTTTTATAATGAGAGTTTATAGTTATTTTAACCATAAGGGTATTATGTAGTTGGTAATTCAAAATAAGTTATCCTTCTTCTTTTTTTCTCTTGCAAAGGAGAAAAAAAAAAGCAATAGGAATGTCATTTTATTGTGAGAGAATCATCATGAGGTCCAAAAAAAATTTAATTACTAAAAAATCTCATTAACAAGTGAACAGTATAAATTAGATGTCATTCTCTATGCTAGAATTTCTCATTACATGCTCTTCAATTATCAATAAATTTTAGGCTAATTAAATCCCTCTCTTGGCACCTAATTGAATTCTTTTATCATCAGCATCTTCAAAATGTGATCAAAATCAAACAGTCTAGAACTTTTAAGAGTCTTTGGAAAAAAAGAAAAAGAAAAAGAGAGATGTTGCCGTACCCAATTTGAGGAGTCAATAATGACATCCTCATTCTGTGCCTGAGGGGGCAAATTTTCAATACTTTATTTTTTTACCGTTAATTTTTCAATACTTTAATATTTGATTATTATATTAAAAACCATCTATTTATTATATTAAAAATACTTAAAATAATTTCATAATATCGAAGAAAATTCATTCAATAAAAATTATATCAGTAATATAAAAGTTTAAAAGAATCACAATATAGATAATATATAATAAGTATGTGGCGGAGTTACATAGACATGAATACTTGCCATGAGATATGTGGTTTTAAATGTAAGCTTTAATGTATGGGTATTTAATTATATCTCGTCCCAGTGTCTCTGTTTTTTTTTAGTTATTTTGGGACGGGACAAAATTATTTTAGAATGGGACGGGACGTGAGATGGAATGTATCGTCCCAATATATTATTTTTATTTTTAATTGTTATAAATTTATTTTATTTATCAATATAATAATATTTTGATAATGATATTTATCAGTGGATATTTTTTTATTTGCTTATAAATTGTTTTGTATAAGTTATATGATATTCTTTATAGTAAACATTTTATATTTTTTTTTCAAAATTAAATTGGAAGACGGCGTTATTGGAATAAGACAAGATATGAGACAAAAAAAAAACGTCCTGTTTTGAATATCTGAATGGGATGGGATCATCCTCATACCACCTGTTTTATAAACACGCCTACTTTAATGTTGGCTCCAGGGACCATCGCGGAGGTGATAGGCGTTAGGCACTATCACTCTATCAATGGCCTTGGTCTTTGTTGGCAAAGAAGCTTTAGAAAAATCTGGTCAAAAAAAAAAAGCTTTAGAAAAAATAGTTATTTGAATATATTAAAAATATTAATTAAATTAGTTAATATGATTTGTTTTTTTTAAATGTTCTAAATTTTTTTTTAAAATTTCTTTTCTTATTTTCTTATCTGGTTATTATTAAGAAAATATCAATAAGATTAATTTTTAAAAAAATTAATAAACGTGTTAAATAAGTTATATATATAAAACTAACATTAACTCTCAAATTAGTTTTTTTATTAAGAATCGGAGGAATATTAATTTGTTAGTTGGAAGCTGCGCTTGTGATGATTTGTTAACTGGAATTTTGATTTGTAGGGATCGGAAGGTGGAGTTTTACCATGTTAGAAGAGAGGATAGCTCTCTTGCTGATCACCTACTTCAGTTAGGAGAATTTTTACACTGTTCACGCAGAGGTAAGGAAAGAATTTCGGAGATCCTGTTTTTTGGTTATTGGTTGTATTTTGCTTCTATTGGATTATATGGTTTGCAGAGTGTCTGTTTCGGGAAAAAAATACTAACAAGTATGTAATTTTTAAAAATAAAAAAATTCAAGAAAAATTAAGAAGAAGAAGAAGAAAGAGGGAAGTGGAAGAACGAAGATATGCTTCCTGTTACAACTTCCAAGGACAGCAAAGAGAGAGCAAAGCTCTGCAGTGTAGGAAAAGACAGATTGAGGCAGACCCTGCGGCTACAAATAGTGGTTGACTTGTTGCGCGCTGACAGGGAGAGAGAACCAAAAATGTGGGAATGAATGGCAAAAGGCGAAAAGCAAGAATATAGATGCTTTCTGTGGAATGTACCGTACTAAAGACTGGTCCAATTATGATCTAACTTCTAATGTGACGCCACCTTCGGATTTCACGCCTGCCGCGCCACTTCAAACAACTACTAGAACACATCCCCTCCCCTCCACTGCAGTACCCCATTCCCTTCAAAATACCAAACGCGGCAATTTCTTCAAAAGCTTTATAAACAGTAAAAAAATTTTAAATTATTTATCAAAATGCTATATTAAAAATCTTTCGGGTCAAAAATATTCTTAATTTAATATCTTTTCCCATCATATCATTTTATTATTTTAACAATTTTATTTTTTTAATGAAAAGAATGAAATCGTTTATATTAAGAACGATTTCATTTTTTCTTTTACTTTCTCAATATGACATTTACAATAAATAGTATGAAAATAAAAAATTGTCTTTTTTCCTTTTCACTCTAGTCCCTTATGAATGCATATTCAATTCTTGTTAACTATATATTAGAGTTAATTTTTATAGTAATTCAATTTGATCTTGCAGAAATGAATCAAATGATAATTATAATTATATGTGTGTGTATATATATGTGGAAAGGCAATGAAAAATTATAATTATAATAAAGTAAAATTACACCATATTGTAAATGGGATTGGGCGGAAAAATAATTTGGTCCTAATCCTATTAAATAATGTAATATCCTCAACTTTGACTATTTGGCCTGTTTATAATTTGATACATAATCTAATGACATAAATAAGTATTTTAGAGAAACCATGTAATATAGGTTATAATTAAGTAATCTTTTTAACTTTCTTAATTTTTTTAATTAGTTAATTAGGTGTTAATTAACAAGAGGTAGTATAAATTAATGGGTTAATATATATTTTTGGTTCCTTAAATTTGTCTTTATTTTGGTTTTAATCTCTCAAGTTTCAAATCATAGATTCTGATCCTTCAGGTCTATTTCCATATAAACCATTGATCATTATAATTTAATAAAAATATGAACCATTTTACCTATCGAAGGACTAAAACTTACGATTTAAAATTTACAAGACCAAAATCAAAATAAGAGCAGATTTGAAGAATCAAAGATTTATTAACCTTAAATTAATCTTAAAATTGTTTTTTGTGCAAAAAATGTTCTCTGTTAATTATACGTTGCCTGAAATTTTCTAATAGTAATTCAATTTGACCTTGTAAAAATGATTTTAAAAAAATGTTACTATCTCTTGTCCTTAACATAAGAGTTAACTAACTAATTTGTAAATAATTCTCATGCTACATGTCAAATTGGAAAAGAGAAAATGTGAAATCATTATTAGCATGAACAGTTTCACATTTTTCATGGAAAAAAATATCATTGTCATAGTGATTGAGTGATATGATCAGAAAAGATATTAAAGTAAAAATAAAATCGTTCTTAATAGGAATGTTTTTTTTTGGTAAAATTGAAATTGTTTTTGATATGAATGATTTTTAGTGAAGTATCTTGGTAAATAATTTTTACAGTATAGGATTTAGATAAAATCTTTTATTGTTTATAGGTTTTTGATAAAAACGCCTACTAAATGCTATACTATGAGATAAAATTTGTCGGTGGTACTTAATTATTTTATAAAATAACATTTATTTTTGTCTAAAAATATTACTCCCAACATAATATTACTCCTAACATATAATTTTTTTTTCTTTTGATTCATTTATTAAATTTTTTTACTGCTCCTCATATTTAATAAGAATATATTTGGAAAAAAACACATGCCTTATGTATTTATTATTTTAAATTGATTTTAACAAATTTTTTAATAAACCTAAATGCATAGAATTTATTTTATATTTTAAACTGGAAAAAATATATAGTTAATTACAGATATTTGAGCTTTAGATTTATTACTCGCTTTGTTCTAATTATAAATATCTAAATATCCAAATTATTTAATCTAAAAAAATTATTAAATGATAATATTAAGATATTTAATATTAATAAAAAATTCTCAAATATTAACATATTATGTCTAATTTTCAAAATAATAATAATTGTTATAAAAAAAATCATTTAATTATAATAATTTTTTAGTTAAAGGACTATAAATATGTTTTTTAAGATTAAGAAATCAAATTAAAATATTTTATAAAATTAAAAAAAATGTATACTTTAATATATTTTTAGTTAGATATATTTTTGATGTTAAATAAATCATTTTAAATTTGAGGCTGTGAAAGGGATAATAATTTTGGCTAAAAAAAGAAAGAAAGGGATAATTATCATATGAGCGATGGCAGGAAAAAAATATATCATATTAATTTATATAAATATTAATTCATTCAACTATTTAATTCAATTAAACGTTTATCATTATTATCAGGTCTTATGTTTCGTTATATACATAATTGTGTTATATTCTTTTTTCACCCGTAATTGCGTTATATTCTTTCAAACCCAGTGACTCAATATTTTAGTCTTGTCACTTACTTTTGCCAGGCATAGTTTTGTCACATACATTCAGGGGTTGAGATTTGTTTGGATATCATGAGAAGTGATTTTTAGAATTATTTTTCTTACAAATTAAGATAAATTTTTTCATATATTTATTTTGTATATTATAAAAATATTTTTAAAAGTATGGTTTCGATTCTATCCAAATACTCCTGGGCGGGAGAATGAATGAGTTTTCAGCATCACACTAAATTCAGAAAAAATTTGGTCAAAAGGAAAAAATAACTCATATTTGGAAAAAATGAATAAATTCATAGTCATTGATTTTCGATCCGCAATATGTAATTTTTATCCCTTGATTTTACAACTTCACACACACACACACATTGCAATTTATGCCTTTCTTCTCAAATATTGGAGCCATTTTACATTTTGACAAATTTTTTTGCATATTTTGTGAATGGGTGAAAAGGCCGATCTGCTGCCACAAAATTGCACAGTGATTTTTTCTTTTTGGGGGTGGCAAGTGAGGCTAACGCCAAAAAACGGTTTATATAAGATTTGTGAGTTATAAAGTATTATTTAATTTTCAAAATCATTTCTTTCAGCAATTGAACTTAAAAAATACTGCATGATTTACAGACGTAATACAAACATAAAGAATTACAATTTTGTGAGTTATAAAGTATTACTCAATTTTCAAATCTATATACTGCCTCCGGTCTTAATTATAAAAGCTAGTTGACTAATTTAAGGTGATTAAAAAAAGAAGTTAAGTTAGTTATTTGTAATAAATATGTGTTATCTTTTTAAAAACATATTTACTAATCAAGTGTATTGGTTACAATTACCATTGTTAGAAGGGCTATCTTGAAAAAAAATATAAATATGAGACACATAATAGATTGAAATCTTATATTTAGGATCAAAATAAAAACCAAATAAAGTTTTATATTAAGGACCAGAAGTAGTAATATATAATCTCATTTAAGTTTATATAAGATTTTAGTTTAATTCCTTAATTTTTTTGAAAAGTATATTTTTAGTCATTTAATCTTAGAAAAAAGTAGTCTGATTATTTTTTGTAACAATTATGAGTTAGTATTTGATAATATTTAATATGTTAATATCATCATTTTTTATTAATTTTAATATCAGAAGGTTAAAAATGTATTTTTTTTACAGTTAAGTGATTAAAGCGAAACTTTGCGCAAAATTAGTCGTTCAGCCCCCCCTTCCGTCCGTCATTCAGCCCCACTATGTGCAAATTAATTATTCTACTTGCATCGTAGCATCCTCCCTGTCCTTCCAAGATAGCCCAGCTTGCTTTTAATTTCTTCTTCCTCTCTCCAGCGATTCCAGTTCCAGCGAACCAGAGGAGGTTCTTCCTCTCTCCACCGATTCCAGTTCCAGCGAACCAGAGGGGGCTCTTCCTCTCTCCAGCGATTCCAGTTCCAGCGAACCAGAGGGGGCTCTTCCTCTCTCCAGCGATTCCAGTTCCAGCGAACCAAAGGGGTGATTTTTTCCAAATATGAGTTATTTTTTCCTCCAGCGATTGCCATAATCTTCTCTTCCTTTGTTTCCAACTGTTCCCTTGGCAGTCGGTCCATCCAGTTCGTTTGTCTCAACATCAGACGGTAAGCATGTTTTTTTCCTTTTCTCAGTTTGTTTTATCTATCTGATTGATTTGTTGGTTTTTCTCTTCTGGGTGGCTGTCTTCGGTTTCTTGGTCTCAAACTGCTTCCTGCTTTCAATATCATTATTCCATTGCCTTAGATAGTTAATGTACTCTCCAGTGTAGTTGATTTTACTTTTAGCTGATTCGGTCTGTTGAGGTATTTACTATACTTCATAATGACTTTTAGTTGAAACTTGAATTTGGAGTTTACTTTCCTTAAATTTAAATATATGTGCATTTTGTCATAAAAAAAAATATATATGTGTGCGCGTTTCATTTGTTAAATTACATTTAATAATAATTATTATTAGGAGAAATTAATTTGAAACCGTTATATTTTGTCTTAATTTCAGTTACTAAAATAAGTCTCCACATAAATGATATCATTTTGATAGATAGACATATATATATACACATATTTTAGAAGAACAATTTTATTTTAATTTAAGTTAAAGAAAACAGAAAATATGAAAATAAACAAGATTCAAAATGAAACACAACATAACTATATACATAAGCCATCAGTGAATGCCACATACATGGGTATACATATATATATATGGATAACTTGTATTCTCCGTTTCTGGATTTTGAATGTGTTGCCGTAGAGATGAATGAAAGATTTCATACATGCTGGCAAAAAAAAAAGAAAAAAAAAACTCTTCTTCGCCCTCTCCATAATTGTGTGTTTTTTCTTATAATTTATGTTTTAAAAATGTTATCATTTCCATTCTTATATTAAAGCACTCCTAAATTTATAAACATTCATTAAAAAAGTTAAAAAATAGTTCATTAAAAAGATTAAAAATTATTACTGGTTTTCAAAATTACTCTCCAATTATTAAAATCAAGAAATCTTAATTACTTTTAATTTTGCTTTTACATAATATTTCTCTACAATGCAATTAATATGGATATTTGTGAAATAAGAAGAATTGAGTGCCATATATTTAGCATCATTTGCATGAGTTTTCTTGCTCTCTAATTTACTCGGACAGACGTGTTGGATTCTCTTAGCTAGTCTGTCTTGTTCCGTGTTAACTTTAATGCCTACTAATGATGAATTCAAATTATCTCAAGGTATATTTATGTGTATACTGTATACATTCAAATTGAAGCCATTGTAATTACGCTAATAAATGTGTTCCTGATAAGTGCTATGTATGGTTTTTCATGATCAAATGTAGTTTTGTTTAAGACCTGAAAGCTCTGTAACTAACTAAGGGCTCGTTTGGTTCAACCCCATTGCACTTCACACTACAATGCAGTGCAATGTAATGGGGATACAATGTAATAGTAATTATGTCATTAGTGTTTGGTATGTTTTTTAAATGAGAGTGCAATGAAGTATTTTTTTAATGATCATATAAAATTAAAATACAATAAAAAGACCATTTTATCCCTCAAATAATTCCCTCGACCCCTCCAAAATATCAAAAAAATATTATTGTCTTGTCCTTTCAACATTTCAAATCCCATTTGTTCATAGTTCATCAATTTCAATATATAAGAGTATATGAACTAGTGACACACGCAGGATAGAGTTGCCAGCGTTTTTTGTTTGGGTTTTTTGAAACTAGAAACCCAGAATCATGGTCGACAAATTCTTCAACTATTTTTCTTAGCCCCCTCCCTTCACAGACGCACAAGATAGCAACTTCAATCAGAACTCAACAGAAAACAATAACAAAACGAATGGCGAAAGTAGAAGAAACAACAGTGAAAGAGAACAAAAAACCAACACTTACCTCGTCAGTGCAAGTAAGGACATCTCTCCTTTCGTTTGCCGCAAACCCACCTTGTTCTCAAGTGGCGCTCCCTTGTTTGTATTTCTGGAGATATATGCTAGTGCTTTTGCTAATGAATAAGTGGATTGCACCATTTGTGGGATTTTCTTAATTAATGACGTGATTGCATAATTTGTGAGATTTTGCTGATGAACAATTCGGTCGCATGAGATTTTGCTGATGAACAATCTGCTTGTATGATTTGTGAGATTTGCTCATGATTGATCTGATTAGGCAATTTGTTTATGAGGGCAAATTCTGTCTTTTCGTTATGTTGTTTAGGACAAAATTGATATTTCATAAAAGATTATATATTTGCAATGAGCATTCATAAGGGTTTCCCTAGGAATGAATATTACTAAAAAATGTGCAATCATTTTTACCAATGTAATGTCTTTTACCATCAATAAGTCCAACCAAACAAGTTATATGTGGTAATGCAATAAGAATTACCATTGCATGTGTGCAATGAGATTGAATCAAACGGGCCTTAAGTTATTGCTACCCTATGTTGTTGTCTTGCCATAAAAAATGTAGTTTTGCTTCTTTATTCTTTCTTGTTTTGTTCTTTCAAAAGCTTTATTTTTTTTAATGCTAAATGAAATAAGAAAGTTGTTTGAATGATTTTAATGTCGCTAAATACAATTTTTTCAATATTTGCAGCTAAATACTTTAAGAAAGTGAAACAAATGCAGAATTATCGGGACGAGTGCTGTCAATATTGTGGCCACGTAGGCCTTCAGAACGGAGATGATGGTTTTTTCTATTGTATGCGATGCTCTTCTCAATCGGAGGACTTAATTGAAACGGGTATGGCTGATGAGGACATGGCTCCTGGCGGCATATACTCGGTCAGGCACCGCCGTAAGCGTACTAATGTAATGGAAGTCATACCTGTTTCTCAGCATGATCCCCTGTACGATTCCCAACCTCAATTGTGGAAGGCCCTGGGCTTGGAAGATCAGTTCCCTCAACGAAGAGATGACCCCTCGGTTCTCGATGATTTTGGATGTTTGAGTAACGCAATAGCTCCGAGCTATGAAGATTATTACAATAGCGTGAGGTTCAGGTATCTAATAGGCTTACAGATTATGTTGCAGCTTCAATGCGAAACACTAGTAAAAAATTTCAAGGTGAATCATCAGATATGTGATTTGGCTGCGAAATATTGGTTGAAGTATGTAGAGAAGACTAATATCTTGGGTTGCGACTGGGCTGATGTAGTTGTTCTTGAGTCTGAAATGCAACAAGTTACAGGTAATACTTATTTTTACAGTTACATTTAGATTGAGTGAAATAATATGTCTTTAGAGATATCATAGTGTGTGTCGCATTCTTATATAAGCTCTTTAAACTATTTAAACATCACATCAAGCACGATATGTTGTAGCACACTAATTCCAAATGATTAAATCTTGATTTTTGTTTAGGTTTTGGATCTCCAAATTTCTTTAGCTTAATAAGAATGACACCATACATACTTACTTATTATCTCATTGGCTGGGATAGAAGAAGTAAAATCTACTTTAGTTTTTAATACATTTACACATATACATGCACATAACTACGTTATACATATGGGAGAGAAAGAGTAGTTGGATTAAACAGATCAAAATTTTGAGTGTGAAAGTTGTTTGTTTTGCCATGTGTATATAACATATCTACTTTCCTTTTTTTAGAACAAGTGTTTTCAACATGTTAAAACTCCCTTCTATTCAATAATAGCTATATTACCCATATCCTATGTTTTTTATTTCTATTTGTGCCCTATTTGAAATAGGTTAAGTTTATCCATCAAGAATGGACTTATAGGCTTTTTCTAACTGTTTATGATCATTCATTATTAGAAGTACTGATTATTGGAGATAATATGCATATTTTGCAACTATATCAATTACTTTCTAATTTTTGAGACTTCCCTATCATTGTGCATGTCTATGCTTCTCATTTTCATTGCTTATTTAGGGTCTGAAGACAACGTTCAAAAACTACCTGTGAAACACAAAAGAGAATTTCACAATATCCTTGGTGAACGTGTTGTAATGATATGGTACAAGTCTTTAAGCAAGATGATTCCATTGGATTGTACTGTAGCAATTTTATTCTTGGCTTGTCACATGACTAATGAGGCAGTGTTGCCTATAGACATCTCACAATGGGCTGTTGAAGGAAAACTTCCATATTTATCTGCCGTTGTTGAAATCAAGAAGCGTATGGGGCCATCTAACAGTTCATGTCCTATAGATTTCAATCAAATGTTCAAACCTTCACGAGATGTCTTGCCACAAAAGATTGAGACTTTGGCTGCAACAATTGCTGATTTTATAGGCTTGGAGATGCCTCCTGTGAACTTTTTTGAGATAGCTAGTCGATATATCCGGCAGTTAAAGCTTCCTTATGAAAAGATTCTGCCTAAAGCAATGCTTATCTATGAATGGTCTTTGTCTCCCGGCTTATGGTTATCCACAAATCAGTCAAGGTTTCCAACTCGCTTATGTGTTCTCTCAATTATAATTGTAGCCATTCGGATGTTGTATAACATTAATGGTTTTGGATTTTGGGAGAGGAGTTTGTCCACTAATGCAGCTCCAAGTGGTTCTAGAGGCAAAAAAAAATGTTCAATGGATTTAAATCTTGAGCGGGATCAACTTGAAGAGGAAGCTACCAAGCTGCTTTCCCACCTTCATTCCTTATACACTGGGGTTCCAAAACAATATGGTATGAACTTCTTGAAGCTTTTTATTTTAGTTTTTTATTTCATAAGTTACATATAAACAAAAGTATGCATTTAGTTTTCTAACAAATTAAGTTTAATTTAAAAAAGCAAAAATGATTATATTAAAATATCATTATTTGATAACTTTTTGTCTACATTTAACGGTGTAGTGTAAATATTTTGGGGTAATGAAACTAATATTGTTAGCGTTAGAAGATTATTAACACTATTTTGTATGAAATTAGTAGATGGAATGTGCACTTTTAGTTTATTTATATATAAATTTTCTTTCTATGGTAACTTTGTTAAAGAACTTGATGTTTTTGGATATATGGAGTCAGAGTATGCAAAGGACTTGCAAACATATCTCAAATATTGCGAGGATTCTGTCTTTGCTGGATTGGAACTACCTTTTGAAGATTACGAAGAGAACATGATGATTAAAGATGGAGAGGTAAAATAGAACCCTTAATATTCTTGTAAAGTTTATTTCCAACTCATTAATTTTGAAATAAATTCTCAAAAACTTAATGAGAGAAAGTTTACTTTTGATAAATTACTAAGTTGAGAAATCATTTCAAAATATTGGAATTGGTTCAGAATTTGAAACATAATTCATTGATTTTTCTCATTGATTTCAGGATTCATGGGTGTCAAAGGTTTCAGAACCCAAAACTGATGAACAAAAATTTGCAGGCATCGAAGAAAATGAAGCTCTCAAAACATTGAAATTGGACATGCAAGAGAAGGGATTTAATTACATACCTCCAAGGATGAAACCAAGAAAATTCAATTATATTTATTATGGGAGAAAAAAGGATGATGGTATTTTGTCTTATGTTGCTCATGCTGATTATTACATTTTACTTCGTGCTTGTGCTCAGCTTGCACAAGTTGATATTCGGATCATGCATATGGCGGTAATGAAGTTTGAGAAAAGGCTGGATTGGATCGAAAAAAAGATTGAAAACATCTTGTCTTTTGAATCCACAAAGTGTGAGCATTGTTGCCACTGATTTGGGTGTTGTGAATTGATTTTTTTTGGATCCTATATTTGTAGTACTTTCATATAGATATTGTGAGTTGAAGCCCTCTAAGTTAGTCTCGTTTTGTAGTTTGTTCTTGGATTAAATGAATTAGTGTGGCTTTGTTACTATTGCTTGTTAGTCATGATAATGCTTATTAGCTTACCTTGTTTTGATTACAACTTTATAATGTTTTCAAGGTAAAATTGTTTAATACAATGATTGTTTTATTATTTTGGTTCATGAAAATATTGAATGGCAATTATGCTATATTGGCTTAATACAACATTTTTTGGATGCTATGGATAATCTTGAAATGCTAGATTTGTGATTTATAATTTTTTTTCCTTATTACTTTAGTTCACATATAAAACTACATATTTTGACATTAGACTTAAGATAACTAGCTATATGATTAACAGTTTTACTATTTTCATATTCCCAAGTGATTGCATAGCCCGCCGTAAAAAAAAAAAAAAAACTCGATTCTTGAATACTAAATCTAAATTTTGAAATGCTAAGGAGACCATATACAAGTACAACCCATCCAAAGTTTAAGGGATTTTTATAAAATTAATAACTTATGTAAGATACTATATATGATGCCACATATCTTCTATTCAGATAATGTGTCAATTTTCGTTAGAAAATAAAAACTTAGTGGCTTCATGATTAAAAAAAAAAGGAGGAAGAATTAGAAAAAAGGTCTATAGAGAATAATATTTATTGAAGAGGACCATGAATATTGTAACTATTCATGAAGACCAAATATCAAAGTATAAAATTAAAAATACTATATTGCCCCTAATTATATCGTCAACATATCATTTAATTATCAATATCGGTGCCTATCCGTTTTTATATCATTAAGGTTTTTTTCCTTGATTTATATAATCTATTATAAATAAACTCTAGGGAAAATTCTAAAAAAGGTTCTTGGAATATAGAAAATTTCAGATTAGGTCCTAGAATTTTGAAAATGACAGAAAGGGTCAATGACCCAATCTGTCATTTGTGAAATTAAGACAAATTGACAATTTTGCCCTTGGCTAAGCAAAAGTGAATAGTTATTCTCTAAACAAATTTAGATAACGCTTACACTGTTCTAGTGATTACAAGATTAGTTATAGTTAATAATAAGGTACCTGATTATGAAAAAGTGAGTAGTTATTCTCTACACGAATCTAGGTAATGCTTACATTGTTTTAGTGATTACAAAATTAGTTGTAATTAATAACAAGACACTTGACTATGAAAAAGTGAATAGTTATTCGTTACACAAATCTAGGTAACGCCTAAACCCTTATATTGATTTTTTAAATCAATGAATACAAATAAAGACAAAGTTGTCATTAAAAGTGACTTTAGAGATCCATTGGATAATTGCTCGATTTCCCAATTGGCGAAAAATGAGGCTCTTTTCAGTTGCATCTGTTGCCAATGGCATGTAGTCACAGATTTTTCGAATGTCTTCTGGATGTTGGGGATGGGAAGCTTGGCATGCCGCATGATGTACTGCAGTAATTGAAATCCCAAGTGAGTCACTTAAAAGTGACTTTAGAGATCCACTGGATGCAATTGCGAGCTCCACTCATCTCGATTTGTTGGACAATTTGTGTAACATCTTGAAAGTTTAAGCAATTAAGCTTGATTTGCGTGAGAATAAAAGTTAGTTTTGTTGATTAAGGTTAATATAGGCATAAAAATATAAAGAAGAATTACTGAAAGCCATATCTTCTAAACTTCGTAGAGCAGTCTTGAAATTCAGAGATTTTAAATAGACAAACAATAATATTTTTAAAGAGACAAGCAATAATATTTTTAAGTAATTCTTTTTGCACATCTCAAACTTTCCAAAAATACCTAGTATGTTATTTTTGAGATCCATTGCTGAAGTTGAACATTTTTGGTCTAAGTCGAAGAGGTTTTACCAAGCATACAACCATTGAGGAACATGCATTCCAAGCTTTGATACTTCCATCTCGTATCTGATTCTAATCAACATTAGATCATAGATGCGATAACTTTGTTTTCAGTCTTCCCATACAACCCATGGGGGGGGCAAAATCTACTTCACCTTTATATCGAAATTATTCATACAACCGATACGAATTTCGTCTATGATGTTTCAAAATCCTCAATAAATCCTGATCATTTTTTTCCAAATGTGAGTAAGCCCCCACAACATAATGAAACTCTTTTCCATACATATGCGATGCACATGCAGCTTTGTAGGCGAGTAACTGCAAATCACCTAAACCATAACAAAAGTAGACACAAAAAATTAGCATGTCTTGCCCAAAGCAATAATTTATGAGATGAAGTAGATAGAAATTTCAACAGTTCTAAGAGATAAATTAATTTAAAGGCATCAGAAGAATATATATACCAACAGCAATTTCTGACTTGAGAATTTTAGAGCTAAAATGTAAGTTTAACCACCACCTGCCTCGCACCCTCCAAAACTTCTTTGTAAATACTGCAGGAGCACTTCTTTGGAAAGTAGAATTGCGTTGTTTATGTTTATCTTTATGGTTTCTACAACCTTGCTTATTGTCAGATAATCTAAGGAAACAAGAAGCAAACAGCCTCCATGTGTCATAGTGCTCCACATTTGCAGCATCCAAGTGAGAAGCAATAATTTCTACCAGAGATTCAACACTATAGTGCCCTGCATGATATCAAAAGAACAGAAAAGCATGGAATTAAAAATTATGAAGGCTTCTAAATTATATTGTAGAAGGTAAATATGATGATTTAAAAAGTAAAGGAAGACAACAAAGTACCATCGTCATGCATCTTTACAAGCTTTTCTAATGTCTCAGAACATGTTGGATCCTTCTCTAATATATCCTCAAAACAGCTCACAAGTAAGAGAGGATCGTTTGAATTAAATTGCTCCAAGAGGATAGCTTTCAATCTACAAGCGCGTAAATAAGAGACATTGTGAAAGGGGGGTGAAAAAAAACAAATTCAGAGTATTTGCTTGTGTCAAAAGCTATCACCCAACAATGAGTACCCACAAGGAATACCAGGAAAATAAGTTTATATGAACAATAAAAATCACAGCAACCAATAATCTTCCATTGCTTTAAGTAATATCTAGATTTCATTAGGCAGAGTCAGCTATATGGATCACATGGTACCGTCATGCTCTATCAATGACCAAAAACTAGGGTAATGCTTGGGGAAAAAACGATTTCTACATAAACCATGACGTTGTGGGGATATAAAGGGGGCAATAGGGATATAGTAAATAATAGTATAAAGCCCCCTTCGTTATAATGGTGATTGGACTTAACTACTCTAGAGGCATACAAGGTAGGAATTTCTTAACAACCGTATAAATAACACGTAGACAAGATTCATCGACAGTATTTGCAATCCTCATGCAAACAGATCCTTTTTTTTTCTTTTTTGCTGCTGCTGCTTCTTTTTTTTTTTGGTGGGGTGGCGGGTGAGTGCTTTCACCACTATCACTATAACTTCATATTCTGCAGTGAACCTTAGACAAAGGTCCAAATCTCTATATTCATAGTTCCCCCCATCCAGCCTCATTATCAAACTCAATGTGCTTGCAAACAAATAACCAGACCTGCTATGGAAAATTCCTCTAGTCATGCATATAATCTAAGCATGGCAAATAAATAAAACTACAGAAGTATGCTATATATAGTCTGATAAAACATTTCTTTTCCAATGGAGTTTAGCCAAAGCTAAGCACGGAATGTGAGGTATAGCCTTGCTCTTGCCAGTATTTCATTAAAGACATAACATTGATCCATCCATTGCATACAAAAAGCTAAGGGGTACATACCTAAATGGAAGAGCAGAGAGAGAAGCACAGCACTGCTTCTCAATTATTTTTAGTGCCTCATCAACTCGACCTCCAATGAGCAAAAGCTGGGAAAACAAAGATTTAAAATGTGAAAGGGCTACTGGCATCTAAAACCATTTTGACATACAGAACCGAACGAACCAACGCTCTCAATGACGTAGTCATGCTATTTGAACACTGCAACACCCATGTAAAATGCATTTGGATATGATCATGGATGCTTTGTACCTGTATCAATGGAAGTAATGATGCCGATGCGGAGGGCGTTGAGTCAAGAGCTATTTGTAAATACCTCACTGCATTTCTGTAATTTTCATTAAGCAGCTTGCCGTGCATGAGAGTGAAATTCTCAACACTGTTGCAGTCAGGTAGATGCAAGGGTAACAACCACGAATCAAGTCCCTCTAAAACAAATGCAAAACATTAGTAATATGTCAGAGGCGAACCAACAGTTAACCACATTCAACCTAAAACATGATGCATAATTTGTAATTTAAAATAGAGGTTGATAGAATAAAGTAAACACGCATTTGCCTCTAATTTCCATCTGTATCTATTTTGTTGTTTTATGAGGTCAATCTCCATCTACATCTCAACTATATCAAAACTGAACAAAAGTCTCCTAATGAAGTTCACACTACATTTTTTTCCAAATATACAAGTCTACATAAATTAAACAGGTAGAAATAAGAATGTTTTTCACTCAAAAAAGCGTGCAGCTTAACCCATGTTGCTATCATAGCCAACAAGATGATATATACATATATATGTTCTCTAGTCAAATGTTTTGATCGGAATAAAAAACATCCTATATGGATGAATTGCAAAACAGAACAAAATTCAGAAATGCCTGCTCCAGAGCTGTTAATTTTGCGATGTCTTACCTAATGGTCCAATATGGCATCATATAAGTCAATTGTGCAGGTGGAATTAGAATCGCTTATGTAAAGAATTATTATTCTGTTGGCCTAATAGCCATATCCCCAAATCTGTAACCAATTTAATTACTAATAAACCAAGACCTAGTTATGTTTCTGCTGAAAGCAACATTTCCCAGTATCATAAGCTTCACTGATTTCCTCAATTTAAAATTGGCTAAAATGCCTATAATCCTTGAATTTTAGATCATGTGAAAATAACTTCTAATCCCTTAAAAATTGAAAAATAAATCCCCTCAAACTTAAAATGATGTACAAATAAGTCCTTCCAGTTAATTTGTTATTTCACAAAACAAAAGCTTGACACATTAGGTTGTGGAAATTATCGACACATAATTCACACTGAAATGTGTTATTTGTGTAGAAAAATAAATTTTAGGAAGGTTCATTTAATCTGACCTGTCACCCTTATTTTGAACATTAGGTGTTATATGACTCCAAATTCACAGAATTCTATGCATTTTCAGCATTTAAAATTCCTGATCGTCCCATCACATAAAAACTTTGGGTTTCCATTGCCGTTAAATGAACCTTTTTGAAATTTATTTTTTCAGACAAATAACACATTTGAGCATGAATTATGTGTTAGATAATTTCCATAAACGTTAGGTCATGAAACCCTCTCCCTAATGTGTCAAGCATTTAAAATTCCTGAAACTGCCACAAAGTGAACAAAACTAATATAAACCCACCTACAAAATTTATAACACAAAAAACAAAACAAAAAATTTGAAAGAAAAATATAAAAAACTAACAACAAAGTGTGAAGTTTTAAATATATATATATATAAAAGGAATATATATTGAAAATTTACCAAGACTGTGTAAAGAATAGGCATCTCGCGCATAAAATCTGGAGTCAACATCCATATCTTCTGAAAATTCTTCAGAATCCGAGTAAAAACCTTGCGGTTGGAAGTTTGACTGAGGTATTTTCCTTTGATGGTCAGCATCAATCTTCTTATCCTTACACGAGTTCGAAGTTTCAGATGTCTTATGCCACCCTAATCGATCATGTTGACTGCTGAATTTGTCCCCCTTCGTATATGAAGTCCCAGGGCAATCAAACTGGTCTGAGTTTCTCCACTGGAACTCTTTTGGAATACAGGAATACCACAGCTCATAATATATCAAACCCATCACCATATTTGCTATATGATCGCCGCCAGGCCCATTTTCTTGCCTAATCCTGGGAAAGAAATAGGAAGAATAGCAAAGAAGTTTGAGTTTAATGGTCAGTTTTAAAATAGAAAAATGTCATTAAAGAAATGCAATCACTGACAATAAGAAGAAATCGGAACTCTAAAACATTAAAATATTTAATATATTATTCACCAGATAATAATGACACTAAAATTTAGGCTTTGTTTGGTTTCTTGTTTTGAAAACAATTTTCTGTTTTTAAAAACATAAAAACAAAAAAACTTGTTTAGTAAGTTATTTTTAGTTGATTGTTTTAAAAAACAAAAAAACAACATGTTTTAAAAAACCAAAACAACTTTTACATGTTTTCCTGCTTTTGTTTTTGTGTTTTTTATTTTTTGTTTTGAAAAGTTTTAAGAAATTTTCTTCTCTTCTTACCTATTATGCACTACTTATTATTACCAATGACAACTATCATCCACCAAATGTGATTTTCTATTGGTTTTTGTTTCAAACATGATTTTTTTTTAAAATTATTATCCAAACAAATTCTCTTTTTTTTGTTTTCAAAACTTGTTCTAAAAAACAATTTTATAAAATTGTTTTGAGAACAAGAAAACAAAGAACAAAAACAAACAAGCCCTTAGTAACTCTTTAAAACTTCGCCCTTCCATTCTAGCATCTCCATCTCTACACTATAAATAATATGCGAAGTGGGCAGCACAAGAGCCGGGTACAAGTCCTAAAAGCTTCTAATCAATAAAAGCATGCTAAAAGGCTTCAGACTTCTTCCAGTTTCCTTCCAGCTTTTGAAATATGCCCTCATTCTCCTTCTATGCCTCACTAAAAGCTAATCAATTTAGGCACACGCAGCTACATGCTCTAACTTAAGATTATCATAGTTGTGTCAGACAAAAAATAAAAAATAAAAAAATATAAGCACTTACCAGGAAAACTTGTTCAGTGTAAACCATTTAGTGTGATACCAACATATATTTAATGGTGATACTAGGAAACGACAATTAAATAATTGAAAACTTCGCATGCATTGTGAACAATTCGTTTCAAAGAATCTCAAAAAAACCTTCCCCATAAAAGGGAAGGGCTTATGATCAGTCAACTAATGTATGAAACAATACTTGGCATACTAATTGCTACTGATATTCATTTGCAAAACCAAGAGATTACGTATTAACCCCAAAAATAAAAGGGATAAGCACTAAAGAACAAAAGAACATACCACATAACGGCCTCATAAGCATCCTGAATGTTGCCTTGCATCATAAAAAACAGCATGTAGTCCACATAAACTGCATATTTATTCTGCTTCACAAGTAACACTTTATATCAATTGCAGAAGCCTCAAGAAACATTTCGGCATCACAATTGCAAAATCAAAATATAAGTAAACAAGGCAATTATAAAGTTAGGAAACTCTATTCCCATTCTGCCCTTCGCTGAACTTGCATTCTCTATTGTATTTTAGCTTCGGCCTGGCTCGCTACTCTTTGTTTTTCTTCCAGATTCTCGGAATAATAGGGAATAATTACCTCAATAATTTATAAATAAATAAAATTACTTAGTACTACGACCCACGACTCTAAATTTGAGGACCACTCAACAAAACAGAAGAATAACCTAAATAATATTATTGAATGCAAAATATAAAAAACAACTTAAATAATATTTATTCCAGATACTGTTTTAAGTCGCCACATCACCCCTTATCCCACAATAATTGGTAATCTATCATGTTAATCCCTTCAAGGCATCAAGAATAAGTCAAAACTAGTTAGAATCTAGCAGCATTGAAAACAATTGGCAAAAACAACTTAGGAAAAAGTACCACGAAATATACCTCTGTTGGCTTATGTTTCATTTTTCCATTCCTCTTCATCCAAATATCATAGATGTGTTTTATTCTTCTTGGTTTGATATTACCATTTTCCACATGTTTGAGAAGCCTCAGTAAAACCTACAGATGTGACAACACAAATCATGGTATTGAAAATCTAAATATGGATATCAGTACTGGAAAAATAAATCACAACCTAGTACTATGGCAGTACATCTAAATATGAAAGTTACATACAAATGGTACATTTCTCAGCAATTTAGACTTGTAAGTCTGGAATTACTTTTCATATATTAGCTCACATTTTTAGAATATATTGCAACCCAACAACAAAGCAAGCTATTGATAAAGACAAAAATTTAAAAAAAAATTTAAAATTTAAAATTTAAAAATTAAAAAAAAAAAAAAAAAAAAAAAACCCTCCTTCAAAACAGTTTACATTTAAATAGAGAGTTGGCAAAAGTGCACCATCCTATCATACCTTGTAAAATTCTTTATCCAGACATCAAGTTTGCACAAACTTTGTGCCATATTTGCGTGGGGATAATGAAACGAAAGGGACAAGAAGAAAATGCTTCATTGGACTCTGTTTACCAGTATTTTACAAGGAGGGATAGAGAATGAAAAATCATCCGCTAATCTCTCAAAACTTCAAATATTTAAGTTCCCAATCTATAAATTTTGATATTCGAGAGAGAAGTTAACTAACACATGTTAAGTTATTGGTTATCCTTTAAATTTCATATCAATAAATCAAATTATCAAAACAGAGCATATAATGATAAATAAATGTGTCAAAACATATATTGAACTTACTGATTTCATCTTTTTAGTTTTTTTTTTTTGTCAACCTCTTTTTAGCTTATTATGAAGTTAATTCAAACTAAGAAAATGGCAATTATTCAACCATCCCTTTTCCCCCTCTCGTGCCCTTCTCTTCCAACGGAAAGGATTAGATGACGAAATTTTAAAAATTGCCAAATAATTTCTAAGAACCTAAAATCCCATCCCCAATCCCAAATTTTAAAATCACCACAGTAATGCCAAAACGCCAGAACAAATAAGCTTGTTCAAAACAAATGGTTTCCATGCTAATATTATATTAAACTCATACCGAATACTTAAACTGATTCTCAAAAGGGGACGCATCTTTATTCGTTGCTCGCAGATACACACTAAGAACACCACTAGCTTCCACCCAATTTTGTTGGTTCACAAGCTTGTGTAAGAGCTTCCGCAATATACCCACATGTCGTGACCTCAATGTGTTAGGACGCAGTCTTTGAACATAAGAAGGCTTCTTCAGTGGCAAAATGATTCTTTTGCCAGCATTTTCCCTGCTTGACTTCCTTTTACGACTGTCGGTTGACGTAGCACCATATGAAGCCATTTTTAACATCAGGTTCATCAAAAAGTCATCACAAGTGAAAATACAGAGAACGAGAAATTACATTACACAAGGACAAAATTTACATGGTTAACTGAGTATATTTAACATCAAGTTTCCCCAGTTACTATTAACTTGTATAAACTTCAAATCATGAAAATATCTAATTCCCTCAATCCAATTTCAGCTTCTGAAATGAACACATGTTCTCGAACATCATTCTTCCTAATTTCAATAAAAGACCCCTCCACTATGAAAACTTACTATTAATCCCACTACTACCCTGCAGAAAGTCACAAGATCCACAAGTTCATGAGGGCCTGATTTGCAGGAAGTTAGAGCGATAAGAAGACGGGAAAGAAAGAAAAAAGCAAACCCTCGTTTATGGCGTTGAGGGTTTGAGGCAAGAGGGTCGATAGCGCGGTCATTGGGATGAAAATCGTCGTCCTTCTCGAACTCTTCAACGGAAGAAGTCATTGTGGCAGCAGAGGAAACCCAGAACAAGAAAGAGTATTCGATGACCCTACAAAGCAAAACAAGCTTGAAGAAGATGAAATCATGGTAAAGAGAGCGCCAACAAGGAAATCGTATGGCGGGAGATATATAACAATATCTACCTAGTTTTTTTTTTCTAAGTGGAAGAGAAGTTTTATTGATAACAAATACTTACAAAGTCAAGCACAAACAACAAAAAGGAAATTGCTAGCTTCTAGAAATCAAACTAGATGCGTTTTCTTATGAAAATCTTTGGCTTGGGTGGTATCTTCATTTAAAGATAGAACTTCATTAGTCAAAGCGGTAGGGGCTGGTGGAAGCTTACGTGAATAACTTGCAGTTCCACACTGAATTTGAAAGGAGTATACGAAAATAAAAAGTTCCACGTTGAAAACACTTACGATCTGATGCTGAGGCTATGGAGCTCGCCAACGAGAACTGAACGGAGGAAGGCGACTGCAATAATCGTCTGTTGTCAAAATCAGCTTTCATGCAAACAATGAGAGGATCAGACTCAGTCATCAAACAAGAAGAATTTGAGATAACAACCACCGAAATAGCAATGATATTATTACTTGAAGATGAGTTGAGGAGGAGGAGGACGCTTCAGCTTCACCTGCACAAATCCTTTCTCGTTTCTTCTCTCTCTCTCTCTCTTTTCTCTTCAGTTGGCTTAGAAATGGTTGGCTTACCAGGCCTTCAGTCCAGCTACTTTTATATAACTGAGCACACGGTAGTTCCCTGTTTTTGTTTTTGTTTTTTTGTTTTTATTTTTCTTTCCCTTCTCCGAGTATTTATTGACAAGTGACAAGTTTTTCACCTCTCCAAAATTTATCAAGTTTAATCAAAATACCATTTTTTAATATAAAAATTATTTTAAATATATATTTATCAAAAAAATCGTTCAATCAAAAATAATTGTAATAAATAAAATTTCAAACTTTCTAGTATGTTATCAAATTTATTATTTGGGTTAACATAATTTTTTATCCCTTAAGTTTGTTTTTATTTTAATTTTGATCTATTAAGTTTTAAACCATAGGTTTAAGTCCCTCAAAGGACAAAATAATTAAAATTTTTATTAAATTATAAAGATTAATATTTTAAATAAAATGAAACTTGAAAAACTAAAATCAAAGTGCCATAAACTTAAAAGACTAAAAATTGTATTAATAATTATCATTTAAAAAAAAATACCACTCTATTCAGTTGGACCTTCATGGTTGACATTGACTATGTGAATGTTTGGGTGAAAACCAAACTATAATTTTAAAAATAATTTTATGGTATACAAAATAAATATATAAAAAGAGTTTTATCTTGACTTATATGAAAGTATTTTTTTCAAGTGCTTTTGATTGCTCTCAACACTCCTATATACATATATATTCCTTTTTATTCTTATTGTAAGAACTCTTTTAGGAAAAAAATTTATCTTTTTTATAAAAAAATTCAATAGTTTCAATCAATATTAAATGTCTTTTCATATATGTTCGTATTTAATTAAAAAAATAATGAGAGATGTTAGAGTTTAGTAATTAGAGTAATCAATTTAATATTTTTAATTACTTTTATTTATACATGCAGTTTAATTGGTAAATTTTTTATGATAAAGAGAAAAGAGAGTAGGAATGTATGTTCTTGGTTTGGCAAAGTACGGAGATAAAAATGTTCGCTTGGTAAGTAGTCTGGCTCAAAAAAAAAAAAAATCATTTTTAATTTTCTATGACATTATATAATTTTTATTTGAATAATTTTTTTATTTCAGTTAAATTTTTTTATTTCAATTTAAGATAAGAGACATCATAGCGTGAAACATTCTTGAAAAATGAGGTGGAAAATATTAGCAGCAATATCATTGTATTATCATTATTATATCTTAATATAATATCTAGTTTGTAACCCAATTTGAATTATAAGCTAGATCTTGAGGATTGGAAATACTATTTTTTTTAAAAAAAATTAAGAGCCATTTCATACAACCTCTTAAATTTTTTTGAAAAATTATATAGATCATTTAATATACTCTTATTTATAATGTATTTTTAGTATATTTCGTACAAACACCAAACTGTATTAACTATCCCTTAAAATATAACAATTTTTTAACTTTATCTCTATTTGATATATAAAAATGACTATCTATATTATAATTATAAAAAATAAAAAATAAAATAGTATGATGTGCCTTATAAATAAGATTAATAAAAATATTTTTTCTTTCTTATAAATAAGATTAGAAAAGTAATTAATTTTACTACTTAATAAATAGATGTTTTTATTTTTAAATCACAGTTTCAAGAAAGGCATACTTGAAAGCCCTATGGAGAGTCTGTCTATGGCTCCGGACCTATATGCGTCTTATCGATTAGGTTGAGGCGATTTATTCAATATCGCTCCACTGCAGTCTTAGCACCTAGGGGGCGCCTGCTTTAAAGGAAGGTAAAGGTCTTTTTCCCAACCGCAATTTGATTTTGTATAAGTGTCCATTTTTAATGGTTTAATATTATTTTTATACATTTTAATTAAATTATGTCATCTTAATTACTCTTCCCGTCCTTAATATAGGACCCAATTCTTGAGTTAGTTTTGGTCCTAAATATAAGACCTATTTTTCATATTTATCAATTTTCTCTAAATTACCCCTATGGATACTCTATCAACCATAATCAAATAGAAGAGGGAGATGAGGTATTAAGAAAGGTGATTATGGTGTTTTAGGAAAAATGTGTGATTTTTTTTTATAATTAACTAACTTACCTAACTTCCTTAATCTAATCAAATTAGTTAAATTAGTCTTATATTAAGGATCGGAGGAGTATATCAAAATGAACTATTGATTTCGCATTACCACTTCAACCATTTCATTGACCGGTTGAATTTTCACACACCAAAAATATGTTTAAATGTTAAAAATCAAGTCAAAAATTCAGCACGTCAGTAGTTAGTAGAATAGGTTAGGCCATCTAGTGAAAATTCATCCGAACTTTTTTTTTTTCATTTTTTGATATATGATATGGGTTATAAAAGAATTATATGAGAACTCAGTTTCTCAGCTAATAATATTCCTCAGTCTTCTTCCGGAGCAAGTATTATGGGCTATAGAAACCTTATGGGTTTTTGACTTTTTTGGTTTTTCTGTCATTTTAAGAGATACTTTTTTATTCTTAATATAAAATCTAATTATTAAATTAATTTTAGTTATAAATACAAGACATATTTTTCATATTAATTAATGTTTCTAAATTACTTCTATTGATACTCCTTCAACCATAATTAAGTAGAAGGAAACGGAGGATATTTTGTAGAAAACATGTCATAGAAACCTATTATGGGTTTTTGACTTTTTTGGTTTCTCTCTCATTTTAAGAGATACTTTTTTATTCTTAATGTAAGACCTAATTATTAAATTAATTTTAGTCATAAATGTAAGACATGTTTTTCATATTTATTAATTTTGTCTAAATTACCTCTATTATACTCCTTCAACCATAATCAAGTAGAAGGAAAAGAAGGATATCAAGAAATATGATTATGTTATTTTTTAGAAAACATGTCATATTTATTATAATTAACTAACTTACCTAACTTATTTAATTTAATCAAATTAATTAAAAAAATCTTATATTAAGCCCTGAAAGAATACTTAATTTATACTCCTTCGATCCTTAATATAAGACCTGATTAATTAATCTGAATAGATTAAAAATTTTCATTAAATTAGTTAATATTATTTTTTAAAAAAAAATACCCTAAGCAGTTCTTAATTCCCTCCTTCCCTCTCCGACTTGATTAATGTTGGGAAATATCAATAGAATTAATTCAAACAAAATTGATAAGTATGTGAAATAAATGTTACATATAAAACTAATATCAACTTCTCAATTAGGCCTTATAGACTAGAGGAGTAATTTTTTATCATCAGAAAAATTAATAGTTATGTTACCTTATATGAATTAGGGTTCGTTTGGATTGCCGTTAGGAATGGTAAAAGCATATGGGGAAGTGTAAAACTGAGGTTTGTGGCTTATTGTGACTCAAAAGCTTGTTTGAATAGGGCTTCTTTTCTAACTGACTTATCAAACGCAATCTGAATCAACTTTTTTAACTGACTTATAAAAAAATTGTGCGAAGTTTACAATCTAATTAGTTATATGATTTTATTTACTTTAATTAGAGACTAAATGAATTTTAATTTATATTCATGTTTGTCGATTATGTATATTTAATTAATTATCTACAATGTGTTTTCAAATTTTTCTCCGTAACAAATATTTTTATTTTATAATTTCAAAAATAAACTATTTATATTTTATCATAATAATTTTATGTATTTTTTTAAACTATTATCACATTAAAAACATAAAATTTCAAACATTACTATTCAATAAAGTTCATGTCCTTTTCAATCATTTTATAACTAAACTAACTTTTCTATTAATCATCCAAACAACTTTTAACTTTTTCAACTGACTTTTTATAAGCACATGTCCAAACATAAATCACATTACACTAACTGATTTTTACTCTAATTTTAGTTATAAAAGTCAGTTAAACTATAAGTCAGTTTTGCCCAACATCAATCTAAACATACCTTAGCTTTTTCTTCTCGTCAAAATCCTGTAATTTCTATCTCTCGGTCAGCTAATGGTGATTATCCTTTTCCTGACATCTTGAGATATGATATTATTCTTCATAAATTGAAGAAACAAAGGATATTGCATTGCGAGAGCATTATTTGTTTTTAGGGTTCTCTGATTCAAGCCTTCTTTTGGAGAAATAAAGACCATGAGGGTAAAATATTTCTCTGGATTTGTTTTCGGACGCCACTATTGTGGTTAATGTATTTTGGAATTTTGGAGAAAAATGACTACAGCTGTTTGACAATTAACTGTATCAATAAAAGACTCATCATAATACCTCTAAAACCACCGCCTTCAAACAATCAAATTTGGAAGGATTTTTTTTTTTCTTTTTATCTTAATTTGCGGAATGTAATTCTAAGGTAGTTATCTATTTCTTTTCTTATAAATTCCACTTAAGGTAATTGTAGCTTTATTTGTTTTAAAACTCTTAACAATTTTTTTAATGATATTTTGACTTTTTATAAAAGAAATTATAATTGCTTTAATTAAAAACTTATGTAATAAATTATAGTAATAAGCATTGAAAAATGTTGGCAAAAAATATTGAAAATCAAAAGAAATCAAAAATGATTTTTTATTTAAAAAAAATCTAGATGAGTTGAGTCTTGGTACTCATCAAGGTCAAGACATATCTCTAAATTCAAAAAGTACTTATAGAGGTACTTATAAATTATGCCTGCCAACAACGTCCTCATATCAGCAATGAGATTTGAATTCACAATCTCATAAGTTATGATCTGACTTCTTACCAATTACATTAATTCTTGTTGGTAAATCAAAAGTGCTTTTTTTTTTTTTTTTTTACTATGGTTTGGTTAGGTTGTTCTAGTATAAGAGCCGGCTATGACATTTCAATTTTAATTTTACGATTTTAGTGTCATTGGGAAGTGAATTTCATTAAAGAGAAAAGGATAATAAAATATCTTAAAAATTACTAAAAGACAAATTAGTATGAGTAAATTTTAAATTTTCAATTCAGACCTTTGGTACTATTTTAGAAATTTTTAAATCTTATAAAATTACACAAATGGCTTTTGTTATTTTTTTCTTTTTCTTTTTTTAAATATTGTCACATCAACATTTCTGTTAGCCGGAGCTCTGACGCCAATGACCCTAATGGTGACCAGCTGTCGGAGCTTTGACAACATGTCACTGAAACTCAAGTGACTAGTATTCAAAGCTCCAATGACCACTCTTTTTTATGTATTGACTGCTCTTTATTAGCTATTAATTACTCTAATTTAGCTATTAACTACTTTTATTTCAAAAATTCAAAAAATATATTAAGTGTTGTTAGAGATCTAGTGATTATTTTTTGTTTAGTTATTTATTACTCTTGTATAGTAAATAATTATATGAAAGTAGTCACCAAGAATAAGAGTATTATTGTTATTTCAAAATATTTTAAAATTTTAAAATAATATAAGAGGTTTGATTTGAAATTTTGCAATTCACTAATGATAATTTATCGTCTAGTATTTTTTGAAGATATTTTAGTTTTTTTCCTTTTTATTGAATGATTTACGGAAGTCTTTGCAGCTTTGTACCCCAAAAAAAAAAAATCTTCACTAGCCTTGCCTTGCGGTGTGGTTTCTGATGGATTAAAAAATTAGAACAATCATATTTCTCGGTTCCTCTTTCTTGATTCAAGGGACGCCGAGGTAGCACTACCTCTCCTTTTTCTTTTTCTTTTTTTTGTATTTATCTTTATAATTAATTGTTTTGCTTTCTTGCTTCATGCTCTGTGAACTATGGTGAAGTGAGCAAATTTTTAATACTTTAATATTTAATTATTACTCAGGTCAAAATATAAACATAAAAAAACCAAATCACATGATTCAAAACTTTAACTAAAATTAGTTAAAAAAATAAATTAGTAAAAAAAATTAACTTACATTCTTAAAACACCTTTATTTATAAAAACAGTGTGAGAGAGTGAATGAATGGAAAAAAATGTATGAGAGAAAATAAGTAGAAAAAATATGAAAAAACATATAATTAATTAAGAATTAAAATAAAAAATTTATTAAATGATAAGTAAATTCAAATTCTAGATTATAGAAAAACAAAAACCAAACACCTTTAAAGATTTGATGCTTATATTTAAAATCAAAAAGAGTATATTAAAAATTATGTATTTATTTTATCAAAAATACATGAAATCATCTCATAGTATTGAATAAAATTTATTCAATGAAAATTAGAATGAGTTATACAAAAATTTGATAAAATTACAATACAAATACAAATACAAATAATATATATATATATATATATATATATATAAAAGGGGGGGTGGGGAGGCGAAAGAAGAATATAAGCTTACTGTCAGAGCGTCCTAGGACAACAATAAAAGGAGATGATAAGAAGTTTGTTGGAGGGAAAGGAAAGGCGGAAACGTGAAAAAAAGGAAAAGGACGCAAATCGTCTTTTGGCCCATGCTTGCCAGAGACTTTTCAGTTGGAAACTCAACTTTGGATTTCACGCCCAGAACATCACTTCAAACAACCAGCACACCGCACATCCCCAGCCGTACATTATTTACCGACATTTGATCCTTGTGCTGCGTCCCGATGCGAAGAAAAACTGTAAGAAAAGAAAAACTTAGGGGGAAAAAAATCTTATCACATCTTTTATTTTAGATAAATAAGAGGAGAAAAAAAGAAAATAAGCAGATACCAAAATGAGTTGGAGTACTAAGAGTCTTAAAAAAATAATTTATTATCAATTTAGTTTATAAAAAGAGTAAGGTTAAGTAAAAATTAAATTAGAAAAGTTGAATTATGTTTGTATTAGAGTTTAGAAAAGTTAGTTTATAAAAATGAGATTGATAAAAAGTTGTTTGAATTATAGTTGAGTAAAAATAATTTGGTTATAAAATAACCAAAATGGGTATGAGTTTTTATAAATAATGAAACATGATTAAAAAAATATTTCATTTAATACAATGAAATTAAATTAATTCAATATGAAGAAATCAAATTTAATAAGTGAATTAAATTTTAAAATTTTAAAGAAATCATAAAAAATATTTTAAATATAAAGTGAAACATAAAAAAATAAAAATATATTTCTAGGAGCATATTTAAAAACAAAAGCGTATTTCTAACTTATTTATTACTTTCAATTAATTTTAACTGATTTTTTGTTATTTACAGATTAGTTATTTGAGGGTTATAATAAGAATTAAAGGAAATAATAAATTTCTTAACTTTTTCTCTCTCAATGTCTCAAAGTTATAAGTTATAAGTTGTTGATTTTAGTTTATAGCTTATTATAACTTTTCATACAAAAGCCAGATTGCCCAATTGCCCATCCAAACAGTGTCCAAATTTCCAATCTGACTTCTGCCAAATTTAAATTACTTTTCACCTCTGAAAAGCCCAACAAACAGGTATTAAGGATGCACATGGGCAGGATTAGACCCTTGTCTGATGCCCAGCTTGAAAAATAAATAGGCTGAAAAATGTAACTCATTACCCAACCCTGCTCATGAAAAACTCTAGTAAGTTCGGATTGAGCAAATTTGAGCTGGGCAGGGCAAGGTAGGCTTTCATACCCAACAAATCAATATATTATATTAATTAACTAATTATTTATATTCCTCTAAATAATTTAATATAACTTTACATTAAAATGATAACTTGTCCTTAATTTAATTATTATTAATTAATACACTATGAAACTACATTTTATAATAGCTAAGATGAGTGAATTATAACAAAAACAAAAATGTTGTAAGTATATTTCATTAAACTTAATTACTTTTCTAATTTCTAAAATTTCTTATCTAAATATGAATTTTTTTTTTCATAACTCCCAAATACTCATAATAAAATGGATTAATTATACAAATTGTCAATCATCATAATATTTATATTAAAAAAAGAGAATAACTATACAAATAATAACACGTCTTACACTCAAAAGATAAAAAGTTTGTTGGAGGGGAAGGAAAAGCAGGAACGAAAGAGGAAAAAAAAAAAGAAAAGGAAAAGGACGCAAATCGTCATTTGGCCCCATGCTTGCCAGAGATGGATCGGTCTTTTCGGTTGAAAATTCAACTTCGGCTTTCACGCCCAGAACATCACTTCAAACAACTAGCAGACTACACAACCCCAGCCGTACATTATTTACCGATATTTGAGCTTTGTGCTGCGTTTCGATGTGAAGAAAAACCGTAACAAAAGAAAAAATGAGGGAAAAAAAAATCTTATCACATCTTTTATTTTAGATAAATAAGAGGAAAAAAGAAAAGAAAAGAAAATAAGCAAATACCAAAATGAGTTGAGTGCTAAGGCTGCAAATGGCAGAGTTAGGTCATTACCCGGTACCCTACCTAAAAAATAAACGGGCTGAAAAATACAACTCATTATCCAGTTCTGTTCGTGAAAAGTCTTAATAAGTTTGGGTTGAATAAATAAGGGTTAGGTAGGGTAGGCTTCTATGTCCAGTAAATCAATATACTATATTAATTAATCTAAATAATTGTTTTTCTAGTTATTTATGTTCTTCTAAATAATCTAATATAACTTTATATTAAAATGGTAACTGATGTATCAGAAAAAAATAGTAACTTGTCTTTAATTTAGTTATTACTAATTAATACACTACAAAACATTTTATAATAGTTAAGAGGAGTGAACTATGACAAACAAAAATGTTATAAGTATATTTCATTAAATTTAATTGTTTTTCTAGTTTCTAAAATTTCTTATCTAAATATGAATTTTTTTTCCCATAACTCCCAAACACTCATAAGAGGATGCATCAATTATATTAACTCTCAAAATCATTTAAAAATAAATAAGTATAATAAACATTGAATATTGATGCAACAGTATGTTTAATTCATGAGATAAATATGAAGCGAATAAAATATATATAAATAAAATTATAAATATTTTTGCAGGCATGTCAAATGGGTAGGGCAACATACCGTGCTCGATGCCCAGTCCTGTCCGACAATTTGCCCGGCCTGACCTTGCCCAATATTTCTTTTGGGCCCTTTTTTAGGACGGACTTGGTATTTTTTTACTGGTTTAGATGGGCATAGTGAGCAACCGGACTCCATGAATACCCTTACTGACATTGAGTATTGGGTACTGCAACTTAATTTTTTTCCTTCTATTTTTCTTCCTCACCCCACCTAAAGAAAACCCACTTTGCTTTTTATTTTCTTTCCTAGTTTTTTTTTTATTTCTCATTCTCTCTCCATCCAGGGATTAGATTTATTGCGGCCTCATGCTTTGGCATTGGCAGCCCATGCACGAGCTCAGGTGGGTCACGAGTCACCGAAGCTTCAATGTAACTAGAATTTCAGTGTCATGAGAATTGTTTATATTGTTACATAATTTGTTAATTACGTTATTAAAATTATAAAAATACTACTTTTTAAATTTTTTAAAGAACATCTTATTTATTAACTGTAACATCTCAAATTTTAAATATGGGACTTAAATAGCATGAGGATATAGTTTATTAATTAATTTGAGTTCTAGAGTATATTGAATTCATTGTTTGAAGTTTGAAAATATGTTTAAAAATTTGAGAGAATATTAATAAAAACCAGTGGAGGCTAATTATTTTTTTTAAGGTGTGAAATTATTTTATGAAAAAGAAATACAAAATTTAAAATGTAATATTGATTTCAATTCAATAGAACTATTTAATAACAATCAAAATTTAACATGAAATTACACAAATAAGAAGAATTTACTTAAAATCAAATTAAATTATCTAAAAAGAAAATTTATAAAATTGGCCGAGATTAGATAAAAATATCAAGGTAAATTTGCAAAATATAACATATTTAAGTTATTTAAATATTATAAAAATGTTAACCAAGTAAAATATATTTAGTTCAATTGTTTAAATTTTAAAAGTGTTGAAAAACAATATATACAGATAAAAATAAAACCGCAAAAAAAGTGAAGATAAAAAAATAAAATAAATATGTCAAATTAAATAGTGGGCACGTGACCCACTGTTTGGAAAATGGGTACGGTAAACCTACCAGACCCCTCCTCTTTTTTATTAGAAAATTACCAAAAAAATTCAAGCTAAATGCACAACTAAATAAAATTAACTGTTTGGTTATAAATATGTCAAATTATAAAGTGCTTGTTTGGAATAGCTTTGATATGTCATACGCAGTTTATTTCGAAGAGAAGCCCGATTCAAAAATTTGTTTCTGTTTTTGGCACCACTTGTGAGCCACCAAGCTTGAGGGCTGGAAAGAGTAAAAATGCACGGTTAAATTTAAGCTAATGAGGGGGAGTTTTTTGGGATAAGTAGCTTACGAACCCTGTCAGGAAAAGGCTGCCAGTGCGAGGCTTCTGCTATTCTTCTTGCTTTCTTCGTCCTGGTATCTTCCATTTTTCTATCTTGAATCTTTTTTTTCTAGGCCAAAATCTTGAATTGTAATTTGAGACTGTTGGGCGTTGGTATTTTTATTTCTAATTTAAGATTTTAGTTAATTTTAACTTAATTGGCTCTTATCATAATTTTTTAATTTTTATTTGTCAGATTTATTTATAAATGTGAATTATGCATATTTCACTTTATATTTACAATAATTTTTTATGATTCCTCTAATGTTTTAAAATTTAATTCACTCATTAAATTTCACTTCTTCATATTAAATTAATTTAAACTCATTGTATTATGTAAATTTATTTTTTTAATTATGTTTCATTATTTATTAAAACTTATAACCATTTTGGTAATTTTACAAACAAACTTATTTTTATTCAATCACAATCCACTCAATAAATTTTATTTTTTAATATTAAATTAATTTAAATTCATTGTATTATGTCAATTTATTTTTTATCATGTTTCATTTTATATTTAAAATATTTCTTATGATTTCTCTAAAGTTTTAAAATTTAATTCACTCATTAAATTTGACTTCTTCATATTAAATTATTTAATTTCATTGTATTATGTGAAATCATTTTTTTAATCATGTTTTATCTATTACTATTATAAGGGAGGGGTCTCTGTAAGACCATCTAGAAGTGTGACAAGTGGCACAACAAGTAGGGAGATAAATACCTTAATTTTTTTTATTTTTTTTTTTAAATAATTAGTCCTCTCTTTTGCAGGGTAATAAATCAGTCAATATTAATTTGTTGTTAACTGCAGATTTTAGTTACCCAGCATTTTGTTTCTAAGTATTTTGATTTAGCTAGGTTTTTCTGAAAATTGTGGCTGTTGGTAACTTAAAGAATTTGATTTAGCATTTTTTTTACCCTGAAAATACGTCACTGCTGTTATTTTTTACCAAGGATAATTATATTAATTTTGAACTAATTAATCATTAAATTTATTTGTCCTGATTGAAATAAATATCTAATTGAAAACTTTGTTTTGGAGAATAACAACGGATATACATACAAAAAAATAAAATGTTGATTATTATCCTACTATTTATCTCATATGAAGAATTTCAAAATTCAAAAAAAAATTTCTTTATTTTGTTTCAATATTGTTTAGATTGTACTTCACGTGGATCCTTGATTGATGTTTTAGAGGCCGTTGATATTTTTATGTCCGATTAGGGGTGGAAACAGGCCAGGTAGCCTGTCAGGGCCCAGGGGCCTACGGCCTGGCCTGGCCTGTTTTCCAAAAGAGACAGGCTCATGCCTGTTTAAGTTAATAGGCCAGGTTTAGGCTATCTAAAAGGCCTGTTAAGCTTGTTAGTCCGGCCTGGGCCTGTTAGAAATTTATAATTATAAAATATAAAAAAATAGTTAATGGTATTGTTGATATGCTCTTTTAATTTATTTTTTAATTTTAATATATAGTTAATAGCTTAATTCTTCCTTAGATTTTGAAGTTTAGTTGACAAGTAAAGATAAAAATATAATTTAAAATAATAATATCAATAAATAATATGATCTTTAAATCTTAAAAATATAAAGAAAATAGGAAAGAAAATTTTTGTTCCAAGAATGATAGATTAATTAACTCATGTATTATACTAATTAAATTATGATACTCTCTTTATTCATTATAAAATTAATAGTTTTTTCTCTTTATTTATTTGTCTTATTTTTTTTGCACTTAAATATAGTTTTGTCCCAAATTTTAACATACAATTAGAACTAGCTTTCAATAATATCCTTGTAAATTGTAATTAAGATTTATACAGGTCTTTATACAGGTTAAGATTTATACAATTAGAACTAGTTTTGTCCCAGGCCTTTATACAGGTTAGGCTCAGGTTGAAAGATAAGCCTATAACAGGCCACAGGTCAGGCTCAGGCCTATAGGCTACAAAACAGACTTGGCTTGTTAAGAGTAAAACCTGACTTGGCCTGGCCTGTTTCCACCCTTATGTCCGATATATATGCCACGAATTTCAATCAATACATATTATAATGGGCTTGAAGGTGGTAAGTGGGGGAGCTTGTAATCGTGTCTCTGATGGTCCCGCTTTAGCGTGAGTGCTTCCAACGGTTGCCCATGTTTTCATTATGAAAAGCCATGGACAGTTTTTTCATAATGGGCAATATTCACTCTCCAACCTAATCGCTGATGAAGGGGTTCGGAGTTCATATTATTTTTAAATGACAAAAATAAAACAGGTTATTAAGATATTAATTTATTCCCTTATACATAGATATGACAATAAAAAATCCTTATAGGTAATAGTGTTTTATACTTCAAACTTTCTATGTATATATATATTAACTCAGGATATGTAAGAAAGGTATGCTGGTATATGTTAAAAAAATATCACTGGATTTATTACCCATTCTTTAGCTTAGTTATATTTTTGTTTTGCGCCCCACTATCTAAAAATCCGCTGCCCACTATACGCACAACTATGACATATTCTATTCTCTATAACTGTTATGTATTATGGGTGTCAACTGTTGCTATATAACACAAGTGCATCGCCCGTAATGTTCATTTTCTTATTGTAACCGCAGATGAATTTTTCCTTATATAAAGAGTAGGAGCCTATAGATTTATTCCTGTTAGTAAATTACTCCTGTTGTTACTACACCGTCCGTTTTCTCCAAGTGTTCACATGGCTTCTACATTCAATTCAATTCGTGCTATTAACCCATACAGGAAAAATTGGAGAATCAAAATTCGTGTGGTTCGATTATGGACTATGCCCAAACGCTACTCTCATGAACAGATATCATCCATAGAAATGATTCTCAGGAATGAGGATGTAAGTGTTTTATTGATTAGTTTAGGCATTTTACTTCTTGTGTCCTACGAGTTATTTTCTTACAGGGTGACAACATCCATGCTACAGTTAAGACTGTCTTCCTTCCACGACATCACAAGAATTTTGAAGAGGGAAAAACGTATGTGGTGTCATATTTTTATCTGATCATCCCTACCGAGCAAACTTTATTTTTTTCTATTTCTGTTCAACCATGCGCGGATGATGGCAAAATAAACAACTTTGGTTTTGCATTCCATTCATTCTCTGAAATATTATTTGATCAGTTCGATGATCGATATCTAATTGGTAGGCTATTATATAAGTGTTGGATATGTGATTATTATGTTAAAATTATTTGTGGTGAGCTAACTCTATATTTTCTCTTGTAGATAGCATGGGGTTACTAACTGGAGTAGGAGAAAAAGAAGAATGCAATGTCAATGGACACACACAGTTCAGGCTTGATGTATAGTTACTGGATGAAAGGTATGCTCTTACTCTGAGTCTGTTTCTCCCAATTTAACCAAGTCGGTGATTAAAAACTTAGGTTTAGAGTGAAATTTTTTCTTTTTGTTTCTTTCATTTTGACAAGAAGGAAAAACTAGAGTATACATTATGGGGAACACTATTACAAGGGAGGGGTCTTCACAAGGCCATCTAGAAGTGCGACGAATGGCAAAATGAAGAGGGAGGTAAATGTATTAATTTTTTAATCATTTTGAAATAAAGGGTCATCTCTTTTAATATTTGATAAATCATTTAATAATTATTTGATTACTGCATATCTTGGTTGCCCCCCGTTTAAGATCATGCACCATGGAACGTGGGTAGACAGTTTCATTATAAATAATTTCAAAATTGAATTCAATTTATAGAACTATTTATGTATGATAGCAAAAAAATTAAGATCACATCTTTCAAAGTTATTTTTAATTTCTAATCACAAGTAATTTTGAATGTGGGCAGTTTTCTAAATATATACTAGCTAATAAATTAAAGCATGATCCTTTTAGAGGTGAACGTGAACAGTTTTTTGACCAAATCATGCTTCTATCATGCCACGTGATGGGCTTTCTTCAAAAATAAACAGAATAAATTTTTATATTCAAAAAATTCAGATATCATGTTGCAAATTTATTTTTAATTTCCTGATCTTAAGTAATTTTTAAGGTGGACAGTGTCACACCTTACTATAATATTGACTTAGGTTCCTTTTCAAAATCATTTTTGACCACATTGGATGGTCTTGGGCTCACTTTTTACCATAAAAACGCTAATTTTCGGATTTTTACTGTTCATCGGGTAAAAATCCAGTTTTTCTGGCCCAACTTCAAAAATTCATAACTTATTCTACAAAAATCCAATTGGGGTGATTCAAAATTCTACTTAAAGCTCTTTAAGTCCTATTTCAAGGAAAAATAATCTCATTGTCCAATTATTTATGAGAAAGCGTCAGGTTTTTAAGAAAACAACACTGTCCATTTGCCAAAACCCTGATGTCCAGATTCTGACTATTAACTTTGAAAAATCATTATAAATTGTATACTGGGCCATTTTTAACGTATTAGCTATCAATTTGAAGCTCAGGATATCATCTTTCATCATGCCAAATTTCACGATTTAACCCATTTGGGAACATAATCAAAAAGTCGCGTGAACCGGTCAGGGTCAGTGTGCTTCCAGCACTGTTAGTTTAATATTTACGTAACCAAAATAAGCTCACGAATTTTGTGGCTAAACTCCACAAATCAACCTTCAATCTGCAGCTTCCCTTTTGAAGATTCAGGCCCTAAAATGTTACATGATTCTTGGGGGATGAGATTTTTGGAAATCCCAGTAGTAAATTAACCAACTATATCACCAAGCAAGCATCATTATTATGCATGATCACATTAGCTACTATGGATGAACTAACATGCTTATCATTTGACAAACTCAATCATGCAAAGGCCAAAGCAAGATACTATAAAGAGCAGCCACATAACAATCAAGAGAGCTCAATCACAATAATAGCAATTAACCATACAATAATCAACAATGCTAGTTAGTGGTAGTAGCTAGGTTTAACTTACTGCCTTGCTTCAAAAGTCTTAGCCTTTCTTCCTTCTCCTCTTTCCCTTGGCAAATATCAAACTCTAACCATGTGATTCAACAAAAATGGCAGCAAGAATCATTATCCAACCATGAAAAAGCAAGAACATACATCAAAATGATTCTTGAACCATAAAGTTCCCTCCTTTGTTCACTAGTTTTAGATTTGGTTCTCTTTAACCCTAAAAATCACTCCTTGACTTGTTCCTACATGGATTTTCATGTAGATTCCAAAAATAGGCTTAGATTTGTGAAAATAAAACTGATTCTTCCAGCCACAAACCGACCAAACCACTAGAGGTTTTGACCCAAAATTTTCAGCTTTGCTTTTAGGCTTCCAACACTTGTTTCTTTTAGTCTACCCTACACCATTCCTCATTTTAAGCATCATGGAAGCCTTAAAACAATGAAAAGCTCATCCTAGGGTCCAGTTCTTCACTTGGCCGAAAATAACTCTCACAACAACAACCATGAAAAATGCTTTAAAATCACTTCAACTCACTTGCCAACACTAGGATCTAGCTTGTGTTGTTGTGTCTTAGCAAATGTTATGATCAAAACTTCTTTCCCCTTTTTATTAATCAGTTTGGTCCACATTAAGAGAGGGAAGAGACAGATTTTAAACCATAAAAATGAAAGAAACCAAAGCAAGAACACTTCTAGGACCAAGATCTAACCTTGAAACATTGCTAGGATGATCAAAAGTGCTCCCTTTCTCCTTGTTTCCTCTCAAACTCTCTCTTTTTCTCTATTTTTCTCCCTTGCACGAAATGAACATCTGAAAATGGGGAGAGAAGAGCTTGATTAAGGCTTCAAAATATCCCAACCACCTTCTTTAATGATAGTCCAAGTGTCATTACCCTACTAAGTCTTGATTCCTCTCTCTTAATTAACATAATTCCAAATGAAATTATTTACTAAAGTCAAAATCTTCTCCATTCATGGAATGACACTTGGCTAATTCAAATCTTCTCCTTCAAGAGCTTGACACATGGCTCAATAGGATCCCTTGGATTTGCAAGACACCAATCTTGCTTTATCGGTATACTTTAGGCTCTGAGTTTAACTTCTTTTTTATAATTACAGTAACTTAGTCTCTGTAATTATTTTCTATCAGAATTCTTTGACTTTTCCTTATTACTTTTAATCCTCAATAATTTGAGAATATTTCTTGTCTCCAATTATTATAATACTGGATGTGACAGACAGTCCTTTGAATATATGATGGCTGTTAAATTAAAAAATTATCCATTTTAACGGTGAACATGGACAGTTTTTTTATTACAATTAAGTGAAGTAATATTTTTTGTTTAGTAAATATATGATAGCTGTTAAATTAAAAAATTATCCACATTGTCCCTTATTTCTGTGTTATGGGCAGTTTTCTGATTTCAAATTAATATTTTATGTTTTAAATTAATTTAATTAATATTTTAAATTTTGAATTAAAACTAATATTTCATTAAAAAGCGACAATTGGTTACTCTTTGGGTTCAAATTAATATTATTTTAAATTATATTTAATAATATTTCAAATATTGAATTAAAATTAATATTTCATAAAACTAAAATTAAAATATATGGATTAAAAACTATGAATTTACAAATATATTTATAAAATCAAAGAAAAAAAATAATTGAATAGTCTTATGTGCTCGCGTTGTTATTTTTTTGGGTGGAATTTTTTGAGGATGGTTAGTCTTTCAGATTTCAAATTAATATTTCATATTTTAATTTATATTTAATAAATATTTTAAATTAAAATTAAAATCAAAATTAGTATTTCATAAAAACCAGTAGATGTCTAAAATAAATATCAGTGCCATGTTTCTAAGTGTGCCACGTTGATCGCTCCAGTGAGAGGGTTTCATGTCTACGATTGTGGGCAATTTCATGCGTTTGTGGGCTCAAGTATGGGGGAGTTTTGGTTTCATTTGAAGTGATTGTGTGAAGACAGTTTAGAGAAGTTACCCCCAAGTTCTTGTGAGGCCAGAGATAGATTCTCAAGTTTATGCATTTTATATTCAGTTGAGGAAGGGATGATATTGATGGCAGTTTGCAAAGGTGTGTGCTCATGTCGTGTGAGGTATTCAATCTTTAGAGTTCAAGAACATTGGCACGGTATTTTCTTGAAACTATTATGACCATGATTCCTATAGATAAAAGGTCAGTTTCAGTTGATTTCTTGCTTAGACTCCTCCGGATTTTCAACCATTTCGGGGTCTCCCATGTCACCTAGACAGAACTGATTAGATGGGCAAGCTTGTAATTTGATGAAGCAACTATGGGTGACTTGCCTTATGCTTCAGCATCATCAATGGAGTTGGCTTTAGCAGTGTTGGGAAGTTACTTGAAGCTCTGGAAAAGAATGTCTCCTAATCCTGCAGATAACAACCACTTCTTAAGATCAATTACACGTGTTAAGAAGCTCATTAAATCATATCTTCAGGTGGTTGCAAGGGATAATAATTTGCCAATATCAAAATTTGTGGCCCTTGTTGAAGCTCCTCAAGGTATTGCAAGGTTATAGCATGATGATCTCTACCCAACAATAAACATCTATCTTAAGGTAAATTTTTTAGGCTAATTTCATTTAGTCGTCTATAAAGAGGACTTGAATATCAAAATAACCCCTTGAAAACAAATTCCATTTTTAAAGATTAATTCAAGTGGAATTAAAAGAAATATAAAGCTTTTGAGAACAAAAGTTGGACAGAATATCTTGGGGGTTATCTTTGTAGGATTATAATAGAACTTCCGTAGAAGCTTTAAACTTTCCAGGCTTTTAAGAACCCCTTGCAAACTAAAAACATATTAATATATTTTGAGGACATTTGATGCCCTGTTTGGCCCCATTGCGATTTTGACTTGTTTTTATTTGAATTAGTATTTTTATTTATAGAGAAAAAAGTGCAAACACTTGGAGATCAAGCAGCTTTAATTTATTCTTTGACAAAACAAAAAGGCACCTTTTTACTCTCACTTCAGCATACCCATTCATCTTACTAAAATGGTTTAAATAAGAGCTCAAACACAGAATCCAGTTGTGAATTGTTATATATATTTTCAAAGTCACAAAGATATGTAGCTATTTATGTAGGCATATATAAATTATGAGATGCATTCAAAGTTCAGAGAGCCCAAACTCTCTCTCTTTATTTTCCTTCCATCAATTACTTCTTAGCATACTGAACAATACCAACAAATGATAGAGAGGTACTAATAAAAACAAATTGGATTCTCAGAACACATTGCCATTGTTGGTACTATAGTAAATTTGATTTGTTTAGATAACACTATTCTTTATCCTTTTTTTTTTTTAATATTTATGTATCACTCTTTAAACGTTATTGTGAAAAATTATTTTTACTTTATGTCATAATTTTTTTGAAGATAAAAATATGAAAATTATATATATAGATATTAATATTTAGGCTATTCAATTTAATAGAGATATTTCATCTAAACAAGTCCAAATTTCTTTTTACATATAAAAAATTTGACCCCATACCATTACCTAGATCCCTCCCATGCCTTCTAAGCTAGCCTTAATGGATTTGAACTAAAGGTTTCTAGGAATTATAAATTCAAAGAGGAAGGGTGCATCAAGGTGAGTATATCTTTATTGTTGTTATGTTATTAACATTGGAAAAAAAATTAGTGATAGGTGGAGCTGGTGAGTAGAACATGATATCAATAGTTTAGGCATATGTTTAGATGCAAGATGGATCAAGTTTATTATGCCCAAAAGTAGGCACTATACATCCATTTAAGGGGTTATTTTTAATTGATTATTTATCATCAGTGCTATCTATTGGAATTAGAGAATCTTCATGAAGAAAATTATGTTCGCACGATATCAATTGTACAAAAGTAGTATTTTGAATGTACTAATTGGTGAGGAATGAACAATAGGCAGCCCCATCAGAGGCACCACTCATGATGCTATGGATACTGAATTTACTGGAGTAGATGGCCAGGTTTGACTTTCTCTCTATGCAAGGATAGGCCACTTAAACATGTTGCTAATGTATAGCATATTTTCTTTCTTTTATGTAATTTGTAGGTACAATATATAAGGTTTTGAGCACAATTCAACAAAGGAACATAATGTAAAATGATAACAACTATTTGGTTTTAATTATCCTACGCTTTATCAATGCTAATTACATTTGTATTTGCAGCTTTAGTTAGAAAAATGCTATAGAGATACCTAATTTTCACATCAAATCTTGCGATGCACAAGTCCCTCTTAATACATTTCCAGCCAAATGGATTTAGTGACTACTGATATAGTCAATGTACCTCCTGCTAAATATCGATCTCTTTCACCTTCTGTTGAAGATCACAAAGGACCATTTTTCTGAATTGTGAGTAGCCTGCTTCTATAAGATTACAATTCTTTGTGAACTTCTGCCAATTTTCTAAATTCTATGTGATCATATGCAGGTTCAAATTGTCCTAGAAGGTGTTCATAGCAATTTGATTGGTTCAATGTATTTTCTAGATGAACCAGCCAAGGATCTAGCATTGGAGCTTGTGGAAAATGTATGTGCTTAATTTGAGTAATGATACTACCATTATTTATCTTATTTAGTCAATTGTTATTTTACTTGAGATTTTATATAATAAACTACTTCTGCAGCACACCTTTTTGATTGATTTATGGAAACTCTATCATGCTTGTAGCTACTTGAATATGTACTTAATTTTGGTAGGGTCCTTAGAAGGGATATGTAGTGCTTAAACTCTGAATGATGGGCAGGATATATTATTGAAGGAATCTTATATTTATTGGTTTTTAGGCTTGTGCTAACCCTTGGATTCAAATGAATGGTCTTAAAATATGAAATATTTGCTATATATGATATGCTTTAGACAAATTCTTCATTAATTTCTTACATAAAAATAAAAAGAAATCTATTTCAAGATGAGATATAAATAATGCAATTTATTTAAATATGATAGCATGATAAACAAGGTAAAGTGGGCTGGGATTTCCTACCTGAGATCTAAGAGATTTATCTTCAAAGCTGTCTTGAACGTATTCCCCCTCTCATAAAGCTTAAATCATCCATAGTCGTTAATCAACCCAACAACATCTACATTTTGCATCGATTGCTAACTATCTTATAGTCCATGAGATATTGTTGATTACAAACAAAATAAATTGGTGAAAATTTTACAGTTACCTCTTAAGATATATTGGATGGTTCTTTGACTATCTTATAAAGAGGCAAGGTGTCATATACGTTCCGTGGGATATCACTTCCTTCATATAGGATGACTTGGGTCAATCTGTGAAATGTGATAACACAAGGGTGATCACAAGGCATAAAATGATTATAGTAGTAACTGCTAATTGCGTTGAATCCCTTGAAGTAGTAGCATTCTCCCTCTCTAACAATCATCCGGAATTTGTTTAGCATATCTTTCTCAGTGACTACAGCCTGGATTTTGTTAACTGTGAAATATAGACATCATAAGTATTACAAGATTATAAAAGTATGGATGCGAACATAAATAAGCAAAGCCATACCTCCCTGTCCATTAGAATAAAGTTGAGGGTTTTGATTTTACCCTCGTGCATATTAAGCATCATTGAATACTCGAATAACAGAGATGCATATGGGTCTGGTGAGGCAGTTTGAATCTATACTGAGAGGTAGGTCCATCACGTTATCCATTGCCTATTGTTATGTGTGAGTAGAAGTAACTATATGAGAATTGAGATTCCATCCCTTGTGATTCTTTTATAGACTTTGTATATATAGGGTGCTATCTGTAAGGGATATCACGCCATGTTGGCTTACTTGTATGCCCATTAACTAGCTCACTTGCCATGATTGAAAAACATGGCTCTAAAATGTTGAGTAGTGCATTATTTTTCTATTTCTTACAAAAAAAAATTCGTGACACATCCATACACACAAGTCACCTTATATTCCATATATGAGTTTCTAATTATAATCCCTCCCTATCATCACAAATCATGGCACATATATCGGATGGAAGTAATTATTTATTTATACAAGTAGTTTCGGGTGGTTATGCAATTTCGATTTCAATTTAAGAATATGGAGATTATGTGGGATTTCAAATTTGATTATACTGGCCATGATGTGGAGTACATATTTTCAATTTTGCATTAATTTCTTAGTATTATTTAGTATTAATGTTGCATGGAAGTGAGTTTAGATTCCATTTTAAATTATTATAATTTAACTAATAAGATAAAATAGATACTGGTGATACCTAATTAGGAAGTGTTTAGTTGTTTAATATTTATATATTAAAATTTTTAATTTTGAATAAAACAGATACAATAATTTAGAATTATAATTATCTATGTGTGCAGATTATTTTTTTTGGCCATAAAAAAAATTGTTTAACATGGTTGGTTTTAGAAATAAATAAAAATTATAAAGATTTTTTATTTATATTTAATTTATTATCATATTTATGTAACCCATATCTGATATTTATGCTTTGTGGTTAAGGTCGTGATTCAACTAATATTGAGATGAGAGCAAACACAAGGTCCAAGAAACAACGTTAACTGTGATATGAGAATGAATGCTTTTAACTTAAGTTTTCTGATTTTAAATCATTATTTTCATCATAAAATATATTTATTCATAGTTAGAGAGAGAAAAATAAGTTAATAGAATTTAAAGAGACTTGCATGCAATGTTGTTTCTTCAAATTTTTAATGCTTAGAGTTCATTGTGATATTTACAACCAAAATATTTAATATTTATTTTACCTTTTAGATTCAGAATAAAAATCTTGAATAAATAATTTAAATTTTAAATTAAGAATAAGCCAAAAATCAAATAACTATATTGTATGATCTCATTTTTTTTTAAATATACATGTAGGATCTTATATTTAGAACAAGAAGCAATAACTAAGAAAAAAATGAACACAGGTCCCATCCAATAATGATTTCTAATTTACATTGTTGATGGTAGTTGTCAAATTAAATTATACGGGTGTATTTTAAATTTCAAATTAAGAGAAAATCTAAAAATTAAATAACTATTTATATGTATAAGTGGGTACTTGGCCTTCCACCAAAATTGAATGCTTCAATCATATTTATTAGCGGTGTTCAATTTGTCCCGTCTCGGTCGTTTCGTCCCGGTCCCGGTGAATTCGGGACGGGACAAAAAAAATTTCGGGACGGGACAAAAACGGGACGGGACGGGATAGTAACCGGGACGGGACGGGACGCGGGACGGGGTCGTCCCGTCCCGTTCCGTCCCGGAATTTTTTTTTCTTTAAAAATTATTTATTAATAATTATTATTAGATGTACTCTTAAGTTGTAGTATTTCTAGCTCAATCTAATCATAAAATAATAACATAAAGTCATTATATAGTGTTTTTTTTACACCTTTTTTATGCTATATAATTAAGCTTTCTACATAATATTTTTTTATAATATTTTATCTTTAAAAGCCCAATAAAAAATAAGTATTATAACATAAAAAAATTCATATAAAAAATTATGGTTTTTTTTTTTTAAAAAAGGGGAAGCGGGACGTCCCGGTCCCGTCCCGGTACCGACGGGACCGGGACTGGACCGGGACGGGACGGGACACGGGACAAAATCCCTGTTCCGTCCCGTCCCATGAACACCCCTATTGTTTATATATAACAATATTATAAGTGAAGTCAATTGGTCTTTGTAATAACATAGTTAATTGTGATTATATTAGTAAAACATGTTATAGGAGTACCTATAGAATATTTAAGAGCAATGATGCTTTGAATATTTTGAAAATAATGATCTTAAATGATAGAAATGTCACAAAAAAAAAACTTTTGATATTACTTACAAAGAAACTTTTTATAATCTTATCTCTTGAGCATATATATGAATTTTCTTTTTTGGTGACACAGGCATATCTATCAATTTAACTAATTTAACTAATCACTATATAGTGATTGAACTTTTTATGCCATACGAAGAAATACTAATTCACACCCGTGCATTGCACGGGTATTGTACTAGTTATTTATTAAAACTCATATTCATTTTGATCATTTTATAACCAAACTTATTTTTACTCAACCATAATCTAAACAACTCTTTACCAATCTTATTTTTACAAACTAACTTTTCTGAACTACAATCCAAACACAATTCAGTTTATCCAATTTAGCTTTTACCCAACTTCATTTTTTTTATAAGTCAAATTGACAATAACCTACTTTTCCAATCGCTAATCAAACGGACCAAAATTAAGTTAGACAAAAATCCCTCACTTTTTCTCTTTCTTCCATCTCTTTCTCTCCTCCGTAGAGCCAACGAATTCAACTCTTCCCTTTCTTTTTCTCACAGCTTGTTCATTTGATTTCTATGCTAATTTGAAACAAGGAAGTGTGAAGATTTGGTCACAAGTCCAAGAGAGAAAGTTTGCTTTGGACAACGGCTGGATTATTGAGAAGATACTTGTGCTGGGATTAGAAGGAAGTGCTGCACCATCGTCACTTGAACTTGGTGGTATACCTTTGGTAGGCACATCTGAAATGGAGGTTCCTACATCAGAGTAGAAGTATTGGCTGGAGGGACAAGAAGATTATGAGCAAAAAGCAATGATAGTAGACGTGAACAGTTTGAAAATCCTTGTAGGTAAAAATTTTGCAATAACTTAAAAAACAGGGGTTTCTTATTGAGATATACAGGTATGTTGTCAAATGGAATTTGGGATTCGCTAAGTAGGACAGTGCGACATTTTCTTCCTTGCCTTTTTTAAGTTATGAACATATAAGACTCATGTTGTAGTTCTACAAAATCATAGGTGCATTAGATTAAGTTTCTAAATCCAGTCAAAGCTATAATTTTTTCCCCTTTAAGTCGTTTTCTGAGATTAATCCGCTATGGCGCTATAACTAACAACAGATTAAAATTTAAAATTTGAATGGTTAAGCTTTTGTGCTAAAATGATATCTTTTCCACATTTTGATAAAAAATTACAAGTATAATAAAGAAAATTACAAGTTCTGAAAAGCATTTCATATTAAGTTTTTAGTTAAAATGACATTTTTTTTCACATTTAAATAAAAAATTACAAATATAGTAAGAAAAATAGCAAGCTTTAAAAAGTATTTTATATTAAGTTTTACTTGCAAATGACATGATATCCACTTTTCATTAATCATTGACACACATAGTATGCCAAATAACAACTTTCAACCGCAACTTATTAACAAGTTTTGTATACGAATTAACAATTTATTAACAAATAACAATTTTTAATTGTAACTTTATAAGCATAATAACATTTCTATGAGGATTATTAAGAATCTACTAGCAAATAACAATAACATTTTTATCATGTTAATTTAACTTGAAACTAAAATATTACAGATTAAAATATTTCATATGATAAAGAATTAAACATGGCCAGATAAACATCCTATGAAGTTTCAATCTATTTGAGAACAAGGTACCCAGAAAGCAACGAGTACAGAGGCTACATATATTTTTCGAACTTCTGGTTGCAAATTCTGGCATACAGCAGCAACACAGCAAACTATACCAACTCAACAAAAAACTTATTAACTAGTCTCTATCCCTTTTCAATTATTAAAAACTTCCCGCATCAAAATCCCATTATTAGTAGTCATTAATTTTCTCGTGACTTCTGCTATTTCTTGCTCTTGTCTTTCAATCTTCTCCAAATTGCTTGAACACCATGCCTCCTGCAATGAAAGAATAATTTTCAACAATTAGGATTGCCATGTGCCAAAAAATGTCAACAATCAAATCTGCTTAAATTTTAAAATTAACACATAGTAGTTGTCTTTAATGTCAATCTTATTAGGAACAAATTTGATTCAGCTTTAAAAGCCCCAAACTCATTCTCAGAAACTCCTCCATTGATTCTTTTCAATAACAAAACTCCTTGATTGACAACTTCAGAGTCCGAAGAGAAGCTCTGGCAGCCACTATATCACAACAGTTATAATTCATCTAAAATGTAACAGTAACAATAACAATAAGGAAGAAGATCCAAGCTAAAAGAAAAACAATCCCATGGGGTGCATCGTACACGGAGGTGTTTCCATGTTTCTATAGTCTAAAAGGGAGAAAGAAAAAGAACCAATGAAGGGTACATAGTACAGAATGAATGATCACCAACAGGAGCTTCGGATTTAGGTTTTTTGTATTCTTGGCCTCAAGCCCTCAGGTTCTGATTAAATTATAAAATTATAAAATAAACAAAATTACCGAATTGTACCGCTTGATTCACACGCCTCTGGCTGCGATTGATATAGTGAGTATTCGATCCAAACAGTGAGGCGAACGCATTGTTACCAAAGAAGAAGGACTCTTGGAGCTATTGAACTCATCGCTGGGCTCAAAGGGAAGACACAAGCTCATTAGACTTTGAATGCTGGATTCATAAAGAGATGAAATTCTACCCCTGTTGAATTCGGAGCGTCATCTTTTACCTCGTTGGCCCGTATCGGAACAGAGGAGCACTCCTCTCCACCACCAGCAACGCCCTTAATATCCCTCGCACTACACCCTCCCCCGCCAGAAATTTTGAAACTTTATGGTAGAACCACGTCTCAAGTCAAAACCTAGAACAAAGATTTAAATTTTAAAAAAAAAAAATCAAACCCATAATAATCAAGTGACCCTGTTTCAAGAAGCAGAAAACGAAATTGAGGGCAAAAAAAAGCTAGATGTGTCCAAAACCAAAAACCAGAAACGAACCAGAAATCGAAGGAGAGAGGGAGACGAGTCAGGGAGGAAAAGTCGAACCATCAACAATCACCGTTGCCATCCTCGCCGTTGCTCCTTCGCTCATCGTCGCCTTTTCATTCACTCCTTAGCGTCATTGCCTTTGCCGCGATAAGAAAGGAAAAGAGAGACGAGTCATAGAGTGAAGAATGATGAAGTTGGGCCACGTGGACAGAGGATTTTTTTTTTTTTTGGCCAAAGTGGACAGAGGATTAAGGAAAAACATAAGGCCTTTTCGCATTTTAACTAATATTTCATAATTTTTACTCGAGATGGGTCTCTCTAGATAATTTTTTTTTATTTAAGTATCTATTTCATTATTTTGTTATTTAAGTGTTTTTTATGCAATTTTTTCCAAAAATAAAACCGCCAAAAAGGGAAAATAAAAAAAAGAAAATAAATATGTCAAAACAAATAGTGGGCACGTGACCCACCATTTGAAAATGGGTATTGGAAACCTATTAGACCCCTCGTCTTTTTTAAACACCGGAAAAAATCACTAAAAACCTTAGAAATTATCAAATTCTAATTTAAGTATTCCAATTTGCATAATTTCTATATGAAAGATTGAAATTTAAATTAGAATTATGAAATCACGTAAAAAGACTAAAATACCTTTTTAGGAGAAAGCTTTGCTTTTCCATTTTTTCTATATTTTTCAGTCTTTTTTTGGGAAATTACAAATAGAAGAATACTATCGAATATGTAAAATTGTAATTTGGGACCCTTAGTTTGGAAAATAGCAAATAAGAACCTGATCTCACTTTTTGCAAATTGAAATCATGGTGAAATGTTTGAAATGCCCTTTAGCTAAATGACAAGTTGATTATGGAAATGAGAAGTTCATTTTAGTGAATGAAACTTCAGTATACCAAATAACTGGCTGAGGGTATGCCAAATGATGATTGACTATGGGAAATGGCAAGTTCATTTTAGCAAATAAAAACTTCAGAGTAGACCAAATCATGATTTGGTTGAGGGACATTTCAGACATTCCACCATGATTTCATATATTTGCAAAAGTGAGATCGGGTCCTTAGTGTGTTATTTTCAAATTGAGAGTCCCAAATCATAATTTTACATATTTGGCAGTTCTTATTTGTACTCTTTCTCTTTTCTTTTACTGCCCATCAAACAACCGCCCTGCATTAAATGCAGCGGCTGTTGCTCCCCAACCAGGTCTAGAAATTCTCTTTGTTGCTTCATAGCCCTATGTGATTAAGGGGATGTTTGGATGAAATCAAACCATGGTTTGGAGAATAGCTTTGAAGAAGTTTTTGGAAAAAATAGATTTTGTGAAAAAGTGATTTTGAGAAGTGAGAGGATTTAGATAGTTGTTATCAAAAGCACTTTTATGTATACAAATTACTAAAAAAGGCATAAGTTAAATAAGATATGATAATTACATAAAAAGATATATTTTATGATATATTTTAATTTAAAGGAATAAAATTATTAATAATATATTTTTTACCAACATAATTAATAATACATAAGATAATGTAATTAATAAATAGTTAATATGTGTATGTATATTTATAAGATATAATATTAAATAGTTTATAAAAAATAATTAAGGGGTGTTAAAGTCATATTACTGTTTGAATCTACTCTGACAGGCACAATCATACTCTTCAATTTAAGCCAAAAATATAATAGATTCACTTTTTCTGAAACCATGGTTTTGAGCCTCAAACCATAATTTTAATCCAAAACCATGGTTTGTCAATTTCTTCCCCTGTTGGCAAAGTTTGGAACCCAAACCATTTGGGTTCCAAAACCATGATTTTGAAGGTTGGCCAAACAGGTCCTAAGTATGCTTAACACACTCTTTTTTTTTGTGCCATAAAGATTTTTTTATTAGTTGCAAATTATGCTTAGTGTGAACTTTTTTTAATAATAAAACTATTCTTTCCTAATTTTTACAAGGAAAAATGGACAATAAAAGAAATTCCATTTTAGTCAACTAGATCGAATTTTTAAAATTTGATCATGATATTGCCCTTATCTCATTTGTGCTTATTTAACAGAAATATTTTGAAAGCATGTTATTAATTGTGTTATCAAACTTGTTAATAGTATTATATTACTTGTTAATCACATTACAGAAGTTGAAATTTTTTTTAACTCATTAGACACTTAGAAAACTCTCAAAGTAAAAATACTTCTCAAATCATTTGGTAAACATCGTTATTAGAGTTGTTGTTAATATCTTTACAAGAGTTGTTAACTGTATTACTGAAGTTTGAAAAAAAAAATCCAACTTTCATAATTTTCTAGCAAACAAGTTAATAATTCTATTACTAGACTTGTTAATACTATTATATTTTACGGGACATTTAAAAACTCTTGAAACGGTTGTTTAATGGAAAATGACTTCTTTCTGAAGATAGATTGGCCTACAAGGGAGAAAAATTCGAAGATTGACTACGTAACATGATAAGGATATCAAAGTGGGCAGTGGCCAACTAGGAGCAGATTATAGCAAACCCTATGGTTACGTTTGTAGGAAGCATTGAAAATGAGGGATTGAGATTGGGATTATAATTGAAAAAATCTATTAGAGAGAGTGTTTAGTATAAGAGATTGTTTGATATATGGAATTAGCCAAAGTCATGTATGTGGGATTGGAGAATACCATAGGAGAAATGGTATTCCCCATCCTACCTTTATGGGTTTACCTAATCCCATATAATAAAACAATCTCTCATGATAAGTACTATTTTAATGATTTTTTCAATTACAATCCCAATTTCAATCCCTCATTTTCAATGCTTCATACCAAACGGGACCTATGCGTAATCACTTACCATCCAAGACAGATTGACAGGCTCTTTCTGTATATTTCTTTTTCAAAGAACTAGAATAATAAGTTAAATAGATTTTCTCTAAAGTAAGTTCCTTAAGTTAAATATAACCTGATTTTATTATCCTTTCAATAATATTTTTTCATCATATTGATAACCATTTATATATTCTTCAGTACTGTTGCCAACTGAGAAGTGCAGGCTACAAATATTATGTAATCCATTATATGTATGAAGTGTAGAGTGCGGATACTAAATTATAAAGGTCATTTATTTGGTGACTACTCTTATTTAACTATTGATTACTCTAATTTCGCTATTGAGTACTTTTATTTCAAAATTTAAAAAATGTATTAAGTGTTACTGGAGATCTAGTTACTATTTTTTGTTTAGTTATCTACTATTATTATGTAGTCAATAATTATACAAAAATAATCATCAAAATTTTGAAATAAAATGAAATAAAAGTAGTCAATTGTTTAAATTAGAATAGTTAGTAACTATATGAAAGTAGTTGCTAGGAATAAGGTTAATATTGTCATTTTATAATATTTGAAAGTTCCAAAATAATGCATGGGGTCTGATTTAGGATATTAAAGTTCACTTACTCTAATTTGTCTTTTAGCATTTTGAAGATATTTTAGTGTGTATTTTTTTGGAAATAATTAACTCTCCTAAAACCTCTAAGCCAACAAAGATCAAGACCATTGATAGAGTGATGATGATGATATGGCCAATGACACCAATGTAACATGCCTTTTTTTAAAAAAAAAATTGAAATTCTAAAAATAAAAAATAAATAAAATAATATTTATTATAATTAATTAAGTAAAAAAAAAAAAAAAAAAAACACCAGCTTTCCACTGAAATGGAGAGAAAATGGGAGAGGGATAGTTGGAAGATAAAATATAGAAGAGAAAGCAGAAAGAGAAGAGAAAGGGAGAGCAGAAGGCTAAAAGGGCGAGCGTGAGCGTGACAAAAGCAGAGAAATGTTGGCATTTGAAGGATAATGCAAGCTTTGAAAAATCATCATCTAGGTATATAAAAATACTTTTTTTAGCATATTTTCTTTATGAAATTTTTTTTATATATTAGAGCTTTATATTATTAGTATCATTATAATATTTAAAGAAAATTTTACGGTTTGAGTATAGAGTAAGTATTGAGTTTTAACAATATATATAGTAGAAATTTAAAAAATACTTTATAAGAAATTTTAATCAGTTTATATTTTCAATAATTTGTTTTGAGAATTTTAAATTAAAATTTTAATTGAAAAATTTAATTTAAGAAATATAAAATATTTTTACCGATTAAATTTAAGTTGAAAAATTTATTTGAGTATTTAATATAATATTGAAATTTTATCGGTTTGAATATTGTATAGGTTAAATATATATATTTTTAAAATAATTGTTGAAGGCTTGAAAAAACTATAAACTGAGAATTTTAATATAAAATATTTATATTTTAGGTAATAAATATATTTATTTAAGTTATTAAATTTAAATAGTCTTATATGAAAATTTTATTTTCAAAATAATATTGCATCTATTATAAATAGTTGGATATGTGAAAGTTAATATGTTAGATATTTGTTATAATTTTGGTTCAAAGGGTAGTTTTGGAATTTTAAAATAGTTTTAGAATAGTTTGATTATATATTAATAAATATTTATGTGTAATTTTGTAGACTCTTGAAAATTTTATATAACCATTATCTGAATATTTGCAAGTAGTAAAGAGTAGTAGGTAACTATGAAAATTTTTTTCATGTACATGTGAATTTTGTATGATTATATTGTGAATTTATTAATTTTTATTATAACATATTGAAATATATGTATATATTATGATTTTTCAAATAAATGTTTTAATATATTACTTTAATTTGTTAAAAATTATTATTACTATTAATTATGATTAATATTTAAATATATTGATAGTTATTGATATAGAAATTTTATTGCTATCTTATTTCAATAATATATTTGATGAAGTACTTCTTATGTAACATTATTTGCATATGACATAGCATTGTTGGACTAATGATAGAAGGAGATTTGTATGGATATAAAATTACTACATGGTATCCCACCACTAGATGCATAGTAGATGACACTTGTCAGGGTCCCTTCTTTCATGTTTCCTTTGGCTGGGAATTTATTGGAACTGTAGGACATGTGACACCTCCTTATTTTATTTGCAAAGAAAGAGAGAGCTATAGTCCAAACTTGAGCTTTATATTTTTGGCTGGATATATCTCCAGTGTTTGGTGAGCTTGAAATAATTCAGTAAAATAGATTAGTTTTTATTGGACTATGTGTTAGCCTTTGGCTCCAGCAGTCAGCAGTATAAGAGTGATGGTGATATAAGGGAAAATACATATTGCCTTATTTTTGGAGGATATATTAGAAAATGATGTTGGTATATTATTGAATCAAAAATGAAATTAAGTTGAATGTATATATCTGTGATTTCGATACATAAATATACACACAACACACATAATCGGTTTGTTTGTTTTATATGATTTACTTGTGTAAGTTCAATAGTACTAAGACGTTAGATCTCATCCTTTATATTATATTTTCAGGTAAAGGATCTAGTAAAAATCAAGGGAAGGCACCAATGGAGTAAGTCATTGAAACTTTTACACTTCTCAAACACATGCTATATATATTTTATATGTCATGACTATAGGACTTTAATAGTTTTTTGTTAAGTTATGTCAGAAAAATGTTTTGAAATTGTGACCTGTTTTGAATGCTAGAAATGTATATAGACTTTTAAATAAAATATTTAATGATGAAATACATGAAAATGTGGGGTGTTATAGCCAATATTAAAGCGTATAATTGAAATCACATATCCAATGACAAGTAATTTAGTATTGCGTGTGATTACTGGCCACGTACTTGTTATATATATATATATTGTAATTTTTTAAAAACTTTTATATAACTAGATATAATTTTTATTGAATGAATTTCCTTCAATATATTATGAAAATTATTTTTAAGTATTTTTAATATAATTATCAAATACTCAGTATTAAAAACTTGCTCACTCCGGCATAGTGCACAGAGAATGAGGATGCCATATTCCCGCTTTAAATGGGGAACGCGGCAACGTCTCTCTTTTTCATTCTAAAAGTTTTAGACCGTTCGATTTTTGATCCTGTTTCGATTGTTTAAGAAAGAACATGATATTCATTCAGTTGCTTTTCTTTTTTTATCTGCAAGAAAAAAAGAAAAAGAAAAAGAAAAGAAATTAACTTATTTTCAATTACCAACCACATAATACCCCAAAGGCTAAAATAACTATAAATCCTCATTATAAAAATTTTTAAAAAATGTCAAAAAGAAATATTAAATATTGAGTGTAATTTTTAAACTAATTTTTATGTATAATCCAAATTAATCACTTTTATAATTTAATTTTCGTTGAAGTAGGGTTAGATTTATTATAATTTTTATACAATTATAATTTTGATTCTTCATGTTTTAAATCTCAGATCTAATAATTTATTTTTAATTAATTTTCATGGATGATAACTAATTTTTATAAAACATCACTTTTTTAATTGCAAAATATATTTATTTATAATTATATTAAAATATTTAATTATAAATTAGAATTAATTTAAAAAATATGAGTATTTTGTTTTTACTGATTACAAGTTTTTGATTAATTAATAAGGTTTTTCACATTTCAAAATTTGATTAAGTTATTGGTCTTTATAATTGAAGTTTTGTCACTTAAATATTTGCGTCATTTTTTAAAAATTCAAATGAGATCATGCATTTTGACCCAAAAAAAAAAGAGATCATGCATTATATAGATTTTGAATATTAAGTAATATTATTTATAACTTACGAAATTGTAATTCATACAGATTTGTATCATATTTATAATTAAGTTCAAATTTTATAGAAAAAAATTAATATTTTAATCTTTCAAGTTTTGATTCAATTATAACTCAATCTAGTAATTATAACTCGTTATGACTCAGTCTCTCAACTTTTAATTCGTTTAAAACTCAATCCTTAATTTTTTTTTCATTTAATAAATTAATCCTTGGCACATACTACTCATCCTGAGTCATCTATATGGCTTGCTGGCACTGATAAAAATTGGTGATGTGGTTCCCAGTAAGCTATAAAATTTTTTTGGGGGGGGGGGGAAGAGAATAATCGATTTAATACTTTGAGCACCACAAAACAGAGGTGCGTTGAGAGGACGGTAAGTCTGAAGAGAGCGAATCTTTGAAGTGTGAAGTGGAGTGGAAGAGAAAGCGAGGTAACTTGGTCGCGCTGAGGATTCCCATAGAAAGAAGCAAGAAGGGTGTAAATCCTGATTCTTTTTAGGGTTAGAGTGAAAATTTGGGCCTTTAAGAAAATAAGTACGTAATTAGTAGGTCCAAATAACTAGAAGGGCTAAGGAATGATAGGAAATTAAAGTACTCTTTTTTTCTTCAAATATAAAAATATATAAAAATTAATTTAGTAGATAACGGGAATCACAAATGACTTATAATCAAGAAAAGATAATACAAAATATACACACACCCAAATATCTAGAAATAAATTAAGAGATATTGGAGTAAAAATATGTAGTATATAACATTTAGAAAAGTCCATATAAAATTTTTGAGATATCTTGACTCTTTTGTTATCATCAGAGATCCTCTACAAGTTTTTTTAATAAAATAAAATAAAAATAATAAAAAGATAGGTAAGATGCGTTATGCGTTAGTTTGAATTTTAAAAATTTATCTTAGTAAGTTATATATATATATATATATATGTTAGTTTGAATTTTAAAAAGTTATATTAGTAACCTAAACCTAGGCTCCAACCTCTGCTTTCATTCAGTATTTTTCTTCTGGAGCTGCCGTCAGGTACCTGAGTCTTTCCTCTTCACTTTTTTTTTCTCCTCTACAGTGATTGTCCCTTCCCTTCCTCTGCCTCTCTCTTTTTTTGTTATATATTATATATATATATATATATATAACAACCTCTGCTTTCATTCAGTATTTTCTTCTGGAGCTGCCGTCAGGTACCTGAGTCTTTCCTCTTCACTTTTTTTTTTCCTCCTCTACAGTGATTGTCCCCTTCCTCTGCCTCTTCTCTCTCTTTCTTTATTTTTCTTCTCTTCCTCCTCTTTGTACGTAACTTGCTCTCCTTATTATAACTAGCTTTGACGTGGTGAGAGAGAGACTATATATATATTTATTGTTGAGAGGTATTATGTTAAATCTATTTATATATAGATGCTGGTGGGGACGTGAATCAGAAGGATTAACCTTCTTTACCTTTTTATGTGCTTTCCTCTCTGTTATGTTCTTTTATTCCTAAAGAGCAAAATCCATCTATCACAAATATGACAGTATTTTAATCCTAGTTTCAAAAGGGGAAAAAAAAATCTTCCTTGCCAAGTTCCCAAATTTTTCCATCAAATATGTATGGTGTGTGTGTGGTGTATATACTTTATTCATTTATTGTAAAAAAACAGTACCGTACCATCATAATGAGACACACATATATATAGATATATATAGATATACATTCGGCTAGCAAAAACAATTGTTTCGTTTATATATATATATATATATATGAATTTTTGCTTCAGAAAATTAATATATTTTTTCTATGTAACTCCACCATTCAAGTAATGGATATAAATTATCATGAAGGAGATTTTTTTTAGTTATCGAAAACAGTGATACCAAGTTAAGTCTAAATGTTCATTTTTATTTATATGATGACAAACTTTTCACAACATCATTTTAGAAAGAAAATGAGAAGTATTGAATTCAAATATGAGAATTTGACAATATTTACTTAGGTTCTTAGAGTATCCTCAAGTCTTAGAGTAGCTTTAGAGTGGTTCCGAGTGGTATTTATTATAGTAATAAATATTGTGTTGTGATTTTATAGATTGCGATTAACGATTTTAGAGTGACTTTTGCTAGAGCACCAGGTAACTCTCTCTTATTTGCCTCACTTATCAAGACTATCAGCGGCTTTATGAAATCTCAGAATGAAAAATGAAAACTTAGAAATTGGCTAATATATTGACTTTTTGCTTTTTTGAAACTGCTTGGTGGAAACAGTATTTCTTCAAGATACTGGATGAAAGAAACTAAGTTATTTAGCCTTGATTATCTTAACTGTTTGTTTATGATTTGTGTGAGATCCATCATGTTGAGAAGCAGTTGTTAAGACTAACCAAATGGTAATTAAGATGGACTGATTAATTGTTATTAAAGGAGGAGGTCGTGATGGAGACATGATATTTGTGACCACGTGGCACGGCCACCACATGGCGCTCGGTGGTTGGCCACTTCCTATGCCGGGCAGCATCCCCAGGCTGCGACACTCTAGGTGGTTCATACCCAGGCAGCATCCCTGAGGGCAGCATCCCCTACTAGAGGAAACCCATGGCCCCTGTGTGCTCTGCTGACTTTGGCTCGTGCATCACACCGGTGGTAGCAATTTAGCCTATGGGTTCGCGTCAGCGGGAATAAGGAGGAGATAAGGTTGGAACTAGTAATAAAATAGAATGCACACTGCCATGCATGTGTTGTATACTTATTGTTGCTATACTTTAATTGTTATAGTTATAGCTCTATTATTGTCATAAAACACCTTTATGATATGCTTGAACTGTGTGATTTAATCACCTGGTTATCTACTTAAATTACGAGTTCCATTTGGCATTCACGGGTAGTATTGCTGGTAAGGTAGATAGGAATTGAGTTACTGAGACGTTTGTCTCACCCCATTACTTTTATCACTTTTCAGGTGAGAACAGCAGAGGAGATGCAGCAGGGAAAAACATCGGAGGCGTGAGGCTACTTTGGGGAGTAGCCAGCCTTCTGTAATTGTTATGCTTGATTTACTGTTAATTGCCACCAGGACAGTTAGACTAGTTCCATTCATTTAGTTAATTTGGGAAATATTGCATTTATTATGATCTTATTGCTGCTAAATTGAACTACACCTGATTAGTAGGTTCAGAACCGTTGGATTTGCTTCTTTTTATTTTGTTTATTTGTGGATCCACAAGAAGGCGAACAAGTTCATTTAAATAAGTGAAATTTCTCTTTAAGGTAGTGGCTTGAGGCCCTCTTTAGGAATAGAATAGTGATCAGGGTTATAATTAGCCTATCAGATGATTATGATTCTTTTTACAATCATGTTGGTTTGCTGCTTTTATTATTGCCATATCAATTTTATGATGATGATGATATGTGAGACTAAAGTTGAGTGTCTCAAAGGTAGGATGTTTCACTGGGGATCATGGAGACTCCTTTTGAAAGAAAGGAGATGATTTTTCATCAAGGTTTTTATAGTAGCACTAGCAAAGCAAGAAAATGACAGAGGTGGAGGTCGACAAGAGAAGATGAGCAAGGAAGATTGAAGATTGAAATGTTGGGCAATGAGCATTCATATAAACAAATAATTTATCCAAATAATCATATGAAATTCTACACATCATCATAATAACAGCAGAAAGATTTTTATATAAATACGTACTCTCATCAATCAGAATAACAGCAAAAAAGATTAATATATAAATACCTATTTCATGTTAAATGATTCGAAGAAGAATCTACAGTAATCATGATAAAAACCAAGCCACCAGCAGCAGTTAGGGAAATCGTCAGTAAAAGTAGTGAATTAGGTTTTTTCTTTAGTCACTCACTCAGTCCCCTGTAAAAAAAAAAAAAAAAACCCACCATCAGATATATATATATATATATATAATTGTCTTGAGTATGTATCCCAATAGAAAAATCAAATTATAAACCTTATTACCCAATATGTTATTAATGCTATATTTCTTTCCTCAACAACAGCAACTAGTGATTTTTTGTACAAAGAGAAACTTAACATATAACAAAATTATTGTTCATCAACGATGTACTCATCATTTCATCTATTTTCCTGTTGATCTCACTGCATTAATTTATTTATCATATTACCTACCCACTTTTCCTTATACACATCAAATGATGATTTTATAATTATAAGACAAATAGTGACCACACGTTGTGAGAGGACACCTATGAGAGAAATATAAATTCCATATATTAGAATATAAATAAGAAATAAGTAATGATACACGTGATCTCTTACTAATCATAATTTTTCAAGTTTCTTAAAATGGGTATGATAGTCTACATATTCCTAATGTAAAACCATACATAAATTGGAGCCAATTAAGGTTTAAAAAAATCATTAAATCTCAATTTTAATATACCTTTTAACCCTTTCCATATAGAGATATTGTTAAATCCATCATCATATAACTTGAAACAATCCTTCTCATGATTAGCCTAAGCAAAAGGAGATTTTAAATGCCGTAATGACAAGAATCTATCCGTCATTATCTCCAATTAGACCTTGCTTTATTGGCAGATATTCTTATATATGCATATCACTTTATGGTTTTAAAGTTGGTGACCTAATGATTCTCGTTTAAAATCTCATTCTTATCCAAATTTGAGCCAAACAGTTAATATATACTTTTAATAAAATACTTGATCTTGTATGTATTTATGAAAAGTTATAACAGTTCATACTAATGATATAATAAATTGAGAGTCTCTTTCGCAAATAATAATGGAGATCTATTGCGCCAATACATTTATAGAGAATCATTTTATAGCCAGCAAACAATGCAATAATGAATGACTTACATGAGAATTTCTCAAACTTGTCTTTCAGCTCATGAAAAATTCTTGATTTTGTTCTATTTGTTATGTACCCATAATCAGCTCTAAATTGAAATCATGTATTAAAACAATTTGGCCTATAATACTATCTAACTTCACATGTTAGTATTAATAGGTATTATAACTTTCTTAATGTCAAGTTCAACAAGTAAAGAGATGCAATTAGAGATAGTAATATTGCTACAAAATAAATATTAAACTTAAATCATGCGTACAACAACACTTTATGAGGTAATTAACCATCACTTTTAAGCGTATGTTTACCAATGTAAATCATACAGTCATAAATCTCATATCACTAAAGTCTACTTGTGGGTATAAAAACTTCAGCATAGCAAAAATTATGTCTTCTAAATGATGAAACTAGAATGCATTTAGATTTCCTAATACCTGTGGGCTACTTAGGAATCATAAGACCATTTCTATACCACTTAGGCTAATTGATATGTAATTATAATTCTCTATCAGTAAGCAAAGATTAATCATAACCACATATTTAATTACAAGTGATATCTTTAAATCTTTATGTGATGATTTGTCTATTAAAAACAAATATATGTACACGTAAAGATGTTGTGGCTACTCCTCAACTGTACATCCGCATTACATAGACATCAAATCATTATGTGTATTAATTGTACATTTAACCAAAAATTGATATTTTAAATCCACATGCGATTAAATATGCATACAACATATGTATAAGGATACTGTGGCTATTCCTTAAACAAATATGAATGCTAATCACTAATATCATATGTGTACAATTAAATTCCATACACACACACACAAAATATCAATGAGAATTTCAACTAAATAATTTAATCAACTAAACCATTTATGTGATAAAATTATAATTACCCATTGATTACAGTTGATATTTTAAAATCCATATGTGATTATTTACCCATGTACTATAAAAGAGGATGTTATGGCTACTCTTTATCAACTTTGCATGCTAATCACAGTTATCTCATATATGCATAACATAATAGAGAACTTAACTAATTAATATCAACATAAGTGACTGATTAAATAAAATTAAATTCTCCTACTATTTTATACACCCCAAAATTGTTTACCAAATCAAATTTAGCATATTTCAACTCAAATATAAATTTGCAAAAGAACAAGAACAAGAACAACAACGGACCCAAAAAAAAAAAATCATGCTCGCAAACCCAGCTCCATAAATTGATTTCAAATTCAAACCGGATCCACCAACGCCAAGTTCGTGATTTTTCAAAGCCAAACCTTGGCCTATAATATTCAAAAGCTTATATAAACATTCAGATAAAAATAAGTTGAACGGATATACGATGAAACTTCTCTCAAATTAATTTTCAAATAGAAAATTAAGATATATTAATATCTCATATGCAAAGATAATAGGCAGAGGAAGGTCTGGAACTTGGCTTTGATGCCACAGATGCCACATGTTAGAGTAATCTATGTGAACACACATGCTTATCCAAATAGCAGAAGACTTATATAAATGGCTCTCATCATGCTAAATGATTCGAAGAAACAATCTATACTAATCATGATGAAAGCTATCACCAATCAAGAAACCCTCAAAAGTAGTGAATTAGGTTTTCTTTTTATGCACTCACTTAATCTGCCATGAAAAAAAACTTAACCTGCTATCAAGTTTAAGAAATAACTAAAAAGAATTGAGTTTAAAATCATACCTACTGGACGGGACTTAATTGACTAATGAGTCATGCTCAAAATATTTTAATTAAAACAAAAATAAAATAATATAATATAATATAAAATATATAAGTAAAATGTCTTACATGAAAGGCAAAGACGTGAGGTATGGAGAAAAAGCAGAGTTTCCAGTTTGAGAGGTAGGAAGGGGAAAAACACGAAAGCATGGAAATGAGATGTTGTGAACACCCAATTTTATCTTAGTCCTAAAAAAAAAAAATCAAATGTAAATGAAATGAAAAAAAAAGAAAAAAAGAAAAATAAAAGATTAATATCCTCTTTGATTTTTTCTTGGAAGCTAAGTTTGAAAAGTCTATCATGTGGCAAATGAAAAAAGAAAAATTAAATAAGAATATTTTTCTCACAATAAATGATAATAAAACAAAAAATAAAATTAAATGCTGATTAGTCTCTAATTTAGAAAATATGACGTGAACACATTAAAAAGAGAAATAAGAAAAATCAAAAAATAAAAATAAAAACTTATCATTTAAGATGATTGACCCCTCAATTTAGAAACATATTTTGAAATTATAATAGTAAAAAAATAAAAAAATAAAAATAAAAAATTACAATTTAATGATGATTTGGTGTTTAAATAGGAAGTTACATTATGAGTCATAATTAAGAAAAATTAAAAAAATTAAAAAAATTAAAAAAAAAACCTTAAGGGTATATGTTTCTATATATTCTCATTTTCTTAAGGGAGCATATAAATAGGGAAGCAAGGGTTAAAGGAAGAGGAGGAGAATTCTAGAGTAGAAGAGAGGTAAGAGAAAAAGTCTTGTTCTTCATTCTTTTTGTGAGGCAGGCCTTAAGGGTATATGTTTCTATCTATTCTCATTTTCTTCTAATTGTTTGATTTTCCCTTTATGTTTCAAATGTACATCCTGCCTCACTATGCACATTATTTCCACGCACATATACTTCTTGCCTTCTTTTTCTTGTTTTATTGTGAATATAGAGGCACTCAGTTTTTGGGCAATGTGCATTGATTATTTCTTGCTTTCACCCATTTTTCTTAAACTTTGATGTAAACATTATTTTACTAATTGAACTAAGAAAAATATGTTCATCAAAATTAATAAATAAAAATGTTTTCTAGAGCCGTGTGAGGTTTTTAGAACCTCTACAGGCTCGAATGATTGCTCTTTTGTGTGAGATTATAGGAGTCTCTGCAGAAAGTGCAACCCTAAGCTTTTTTTTTTAAATGAAATATCTTAAAATAAAATGTTTTCTAGAGCCGTTTGAGGTTTTCAGAACCCCCACAGGTTTGAATGATTATTCTTCCATGAGAGATTATGAGAATCTCTACAGGAAGTATAATCCAAAATTTTTCTTAAAAAAATATTTTCAAATAAAAATACAAATTTTTTTTCATAATTAAAAATGACAACCCTCAAAAAATCCTTTTTAAATAATCAAATAAATATTTTTTAAAATGATATCAACCAAATGACATGTATTTCTACCCTCGAACTATGTGGGCTTTGATCCCTTTGGAAGGGTATATAGCCCTAGGTTTTTATCCTAGGTCAAGTCTAACTTTATAAATAACTTCTTTTGTTTTTGTAAATAAATTTTTTCTTTGTTTTTATCTTTTTCCTTAGGTAATTAAAATATAATTAAAAAGGCCATAGTAATTTTGAGTAGTTGACTTAGGATGCGTTTGGTATGAGGGATTTGGGGGGGCGAGGGGAGGGAGGGGCAAGATTTTAATCAATACACAAATTTTAGGAGGGGAGAGAAACTTTTAAAAAAATTTTCCTCCCCTCCTTCCCCAATCTCCCCTCCAAAATGGAGAGGATTTGGAGGGAAAGGGCAATATTTTGCCATATTGTGATCATTATACTTAGGGGTGTTTACGGAACGGGACGGGACAGGGACGAGTCCGTCTTGGGACCATCTCGGTGAACAAGGACAGGACAGGGCTTTAGTCCCGTGTCCCATCCTGTCCCTGTCCTGACGTCTTGTTCCCCCATTTAAAAAAAATTATAATTTTTCATATGAATTTTTTTTATGTTATAATGCTTATTTTTCATTGGGCTTCTAAAAATAAAAATATTATAAAAAATATTATGTAGAAAGCTCAATTATATAGTATAAAAAAGATGTAAAAACAATACTGTAAAAAAAATACGATAAAAAAACACTATATAATGGCTTAATGAATTATTTTATTGAGAAATGAGATTTTGTTGAGATAATACTACAACTTAAGAGCTAAAAATCACTAAAAAAAATAATTATTATTAATAAGTAAATTAAATAATCTAATAATAATTATTAATAAATAATTTTTGAAAAAAAATACCTCGAGAAGGGATGGGACGGGATAACCTTGTTCCGTCTCGTCCTGTCCCGATCATTGTTCGTGGCCCATCCTGAAATTTTTTTAGTCCTGTCTTGTCCCGTCCTGTCCCGTCCCGAACTCACTGGGATAGGAACGGGACAAATTAAACACCCCTAATTATACCCATATTTATTTTTAATATTCCTATGTTATCCTAAATCTCTTTCTTCTTGTCTTCAGACACTACTCTCTCCTCTGTATTTAAATGTGAAATTTGAAAAGATAAAATGGATAATTCAATGAACAAAATTTTGAGGATCTAAATTTTGACATATATAATTTTATATGCCAAAATTTAAATCCTCGAAGCTTTGTAGCCATAAAGATGAAAATAGATGAAATATTAGAATTTTGGTATAAATATTGCTCAATATATTAAATGTTATTTATAATTTTATTTTATTAAACATTCTACAAAATTTGAAAAAATAATCTTAAGTAAAATAAGAGCAAAATTGATCATGTTAAAATATTTTCCCCCTTTCCCCTCATGAACCAAATAAGATAATATATTAAAACTCCTCCCCTCCCCTCTTTTCCCCTCTCTTTTTATAAATCCAAACAAGATAATATTAAAATCTTCCCCGTCTCCTCCCCTCCCCTCCCCTCCCCTCCATTAAAATCCCTTCCCTCCCTTTCCTCTCATTGAGCAAAACAGACTCTTAGGGTAACCGTTCTCTTGAATGGGTGTTGTGGAGTGCCTAACACCTTTCCCACACGCAATCGACTCCCGAATTCTATCCGGGTTTTGTAGACCATATTTTTTAGGTTTTCAAAATTAACCTTTTAAAATTTTGGTGGCAACTCCTCTTTCTTTCCTTTTACGGGATGACCAGGATTTCAGGTGTGACAGATGGCATTTCCCTTCTTTTAGTTTAACTTCAACTTAGAAGTCACATCACCAATTTTTGTTAGTGTCAGCAAGCCATATAAGATGACTCAGGATGAGTCGTATGTGACCAGGATTAATTTATTAAAGGAAAAGAAAATTTTAACAATTGAGTTTTAATCAAATTAAAAGTTTAGAGACTGAGTCATAATTGAGGAATTGAATCAAAACTTGAAGGACTAAAAGATTAATTTTTTTAATTCTATATATGAAAATATTTGTTAGAAGAAATATTTTTAGAAGCATTTGTTATTTTTGACCCAACACCTTTATTTATAAGAACCGATAGTAATGATGAGAGAGTTTAGTTTAATTGAATAGTTCAAAAAATTATTTTTAATATAAATCCATATGATGACTGTTTTTTTTTTTTGCCACCACTCGTATGTTCTTATACCTTTCCTGTACCATTCGAATTCACAACCTTTAAAATGATTTATCTGACATTTATAATATGTCTAATTAAGAATATTGAATGTGACATGTGACATAAATAATTAAACAGAAATGCGGTTTTCTTAATCCAAATTAAAATATTTTTGTTGATGTGTCAATTTGGTTAATCGTCATATTTTTAAATTAAGATATACTCCTCCAATCTTATTTAACATAGGATCAAGGGTACTTTTGAGATTTTAATATAAGTTATATAATCAAATTTAGAGAAAATGAGCTAAAAGCAAAATGCAAATTACTAACTTTTAAATTAGAGATTCTTATAAAAATATGTTGTTATTTGTAACTTAAGTATAGTAAAAACATGTCAAAATAAATAAAACAATCTTGATTTTGGATTTATTGATGTTCATATTTTTTTTAATCATTTTCTCTTAAATTTATTGCATGAGAGTATAATTTTATTCATAATCTACTGTTTTGCATATTAGTATTATTTTTTTTAAAAGGTATATGTAATAAATAGGAATAAAATTAAAAAATTATTTAACTTTAAAGTAAAATTAATAAGATTCAAGCTTTATTTTTATTTTGATAAAAAGAGTAATTTATTATTATTATTATTTAGGGGAAAAAAAGGAGAAGAGTGCTTAGGTGACACAATGTTTAGTGATGAGAGGGAGGATAATACTCCCTCCATTCTTTATTATAAAATTCAAAGTTTTGAATTAAGTCTTTCTTCTTATAAACCCTGTCTAGAATCTGGTTAAACATTAATTAATATACTTCCCCTTATTATTTTTTCTCACACATTCTTTCTAATATTTTTTCTTACTTTTATCTATCCACTTATAAATAAAAACGTATTTAGAAAAGAATTACATTTTCAACTTATTTATTATTTTTAAATAATTTTAATAGTTTTCTTAGATCACACAATTTGATTATTTATATCTTATTTCCTCAGTCCCTTTATATATATGTGTGTGTAATCTCTTTGAGATTTTAAACTCGTCTTTTCACTTTTATCCTCATTCAATATATTCCTTCTATAAATCAGTTATCAATTTGTGTATAACAAAAATCAGTTAAAAACTGTAAATGGATTAAAAATATATTTTTATTTCTAAATATATTTTGATATAAATGAAAAATGATGAAAGATAATGTATAAGAAAATGTAGCAAAAAAAATGACAAAAGAGAGATAATAAATTAATTAAGTGTAAAATTAAAAAAAAATAAATTAAATGGTCAGAAAAATCCAAAATGAAGCTTACAAAATAAATTACTTTTCTCTTTAAATTTGAAGTTTATAAATAGACTAGATGGAATGTGTCGCTTATTATCTCTTTATAATAAATTTTTACTTATTATCTCTCATATACTTTCTTTATAAACAAGTGTATAATTGAAAAAATATGTCCATATCTTGCACATTTATTATTTTTAACTAAATTTAATTAATATTTTAAAAAGTGTAAGTGTAGCAGCAGTTTTTTCCCTAAAGCATAGATATCCTCCTACTGAAAGTAATCTTATTCAAGGCACTATCAGGCATTAAATGTGGACACCTTTCCTAACGAGAATTTGAACATTAATTCACCATATTGTGAGAAACTAATCCTTTCACTGGTCTTAATCTCTGTTGGTAAGTATGGTAGTAGTTGTTTCCAATGATAAATGCAAATGTTGGGTAGCCATGAACAATACATACAGCAACGGGGGCGGGGATCTATAGTCTGCTAATTGTTTTTAAGTGCTGCTATACTGCTACGGCCTATAGGCGTTAAATCCAAAGTTGAAATGCCTCCGTACTTTATCCCAAGCTTTTTTATTAATATATTATAAACAGTAAAAATATTACCAAAATTTGACAAAATAAAAATTATTTACTAAAATACTATGCTTAATATTGTAAGTAAAGAACGAGTTTAAAATTGTAAGAAAGTTGTTCATGTCAAGATGAATTTTATGTATTTTTATGTATGCTGTTTGTCATATTATCCTATCAACTCTGACAGGTATATTTCTTTTGAATAAAAAATAAACTTCATCTGCATAGAATGATTTTGCCTTCCTCTCTCCTCTCTCCCTGCCAACTAGAATCAAATCAAATGCTTGAAAAATTGATGAGTGTGGAATACTTTGAAAAAAATATAGTGATGGGTATATGGCGGAGAAAGAATGATCAATAGAGTTAATAGGCAAATCAAATATACATTTCGTTAATTTTTGATATAAGACCTATTTATTTAATTTAAATAGATTAAAAAAACTAAATAAATTACTTGATAATAAATATGAGAAATAAGATAGATAAATGTCTTACACTTAGAATCAAAATTTACCCTCAAAGTAAGTCCTCCATTTAAGACGGGAGGAGTATATTATATCAAAAAATGTAAAAGTATTTTTTCCCAAATGTAAGACTTTTATCTATCTTAATTCTCATATTTATCATTTTTTTAAATGTAAGACCTTTATCTATTTTATCTCTTATATTTATAATTTTTTCTAAATATAAGACATTTATTTATCTTATCTATCATATTTATATATATCTTAATTCTCATATTTATCATTTATTTCTAGATATAAGACTTTTATTTATTTTATCTCTCATATTTATACTTTTTCCCTAAATGTAAGATATTTATCTATCTTATCTCTCATATTTATAATTTTTTCAAACTAAAATACTTTTACACTTTTTGATACAGTATACTCCTCCTATCTTAAATATAGGATTTAGTCTAAAGTAATTTATTTAGTTTCTTTAATCTATTTAAATTAGGATTATACATTATCCATGATTTGACCCAAACTTTTATGGGTCTCATCTCAGTCTAGCTGAGGTGACACTTGTGCATTGATTCTTCTCTACCATCTCATGGTGACTATTTGCTGTCAAACCTTCTATATCCTATGAAAATATAGTGAGGCGGTTGCTCGTGCGAGTGAGCCAACCTTGTGACTTGTACGACATATTGATGTTACATACCTTATGCCTATATATGTATAAATACACAAATGTATACATAAGAAAATTTTTTTAAACTAGATAAAATGCATTGAATTACTAAGTAAGAGGAAACAAAAAAGTTCAGTACAACATACCTTATACTTGCCTAATTGAACAAGAAAAAGGATAAAAAAGAAAAAGGAGTTCAATACATCATGCTTTATGCATGCCCAAGGCCTTTACATGCTTGAAAAAAAGATCTCTAGCTATAGGCTTGGTTAGGGGATCTGCCAACATCTTATGAGTGGACACATAATGAACTGTCACTTGTTTCTCAACGATTATATCTCTTACAAAGTGATATTTTATGTCTATATGCTTAATACGATTGTGGTACTTATGGTCATTTGTATAGGCTATTGCTGCTTGACTATCGTAATGAATTAGAGTTGGTCTCTCACTACCATCATGGATTCCCAATCGTACTAAGAATCTTTTGAGCCATACAACTTCTTAGACAGCTGTAGAACATGCTACGTATTTTGCTTCTATAGATAAAAGAGACACACACGTTTGTTTCTTGCTGCTCCAGGAGATTGATCTATTGCTTAGTAGGAATGCATAGCCTGACGTCCAGTGTCACTCATCCAGGTGTCCTACCCAATCAGTATTGGAGTAACCCTATGCATCAAGGCCGTTTCCTTGATAGCACAACTCATAGTTGATGTTTCCTTTTAGATATCTCATAATCCTCTTTACAGCTTCCCAGTGTTTTACTCTTGGATTGGATTGGAATTGGCTCACAAGTCCAATTGCGAAGTATATGTCTGGCCTGGTACACAACATAGTGTACATTAGGCTGCCAACGGTGTTCGAGTATGGGACTCTCTTTATGCGTTCTATATTGCATTGTTTTATGGGATGCATTTTCTCGGTTAGGTTATGTCCCTTAATCACAGGGGTATCCATAGGCTTACAGTCTCTTATATTGAAACGCTTAAGAATTTTTGCTATGTATGCCTTTTGTGACAATGACAGCAACTTTCTAGAATGATCTCTTCTTATCTTAACGCCTAAGATATATTTTGCTTCGCCTATGTCTTTCATCTCGAAGTTCAAAGATAACCACTCTTTGATCATCTTGATTAGTTTAAGATTGGTACCAACTAGGAGTATGTCGTCGACATAGAGGGATAGAATGACAAAGTTGTCTCCAAACTACTTGATATAAACACAGTGATCTTCTTCAATCATTTCAAAGTCATAGGAGCTTAAAGCTTTGTGAAACCTTAAGTACCACTGCCTAGATGATTGCTTGAGTCCATAAATGAATCTCAAGAGTTTACAAACCTTTTGTTCGTTCCTTTTTTGTATGAAGCCCTCACGCTATTCCATATAGATTTCTTCATCTAGTTTTCCATTCAGGAAGGTGGTTTTTACATCCATCTGATGTCACTCTAAGTCTAAACTTGTCATTAGAGCTAGTATCAATCGTATCGAGTTGAAATGTACAATAGGTGAGAAAGTGTCTCCGTAATACACTCCTTTACGTTGTGCATACCCTTTGGCAACTAACCTTGCTTTGGGTTTATCAATTGATCCATCAGCCTTGCGTTTGTATTTGAGAACCCACTTGCCCCCTATTGCTTTTCAGCCAGGTGGTAGATCAACTAATTCCCACACTTGGTTGGACTCTATGGAATCCATTTCCTTTTGTAAGGCCTTTTGCTATTTTTCCTTAGCAGGCCCTGTTAGTGCTTCTTTAACACTTACGAGTCTTCTTCATCGTTTTCTGGACTAACAATGAAAGTTGCTCCTTCAATTGAGAAGCGTTTCCTAGGAGTTTTGTCTCTGTTACTTCTCCTAAATGGGGTTGCTGCAAGGCTTTCTTCTTGTTGTTGAGTTAGACCTTGTTGTGAAAATGGTTCAACCCTCCCACTTGGATCAGTATACTGAGGAACACTTTGTTGTACCTCATTGCTATCATTTTCATAAAGACAGTTTGTTTGATCAATACTCCCTCTACTAGGAAATTCGGTTTCTATGAATGTTGCATCCCTTGACTCTATCTCACTCACTAAGTCGTCATCATTTTCACCAATGAAAACATATCTCTTAGAGTTCTTAGAATATCTTATCAAGATACACTTTTTGCCCCTCAGTTCTAGCTTGTCATACTTATAGGAAGAATAACGAATGTAGGCCGCTGACCCCATGGTTTTAGGATGCTTAGATCTGATTTGTAGTTTCCCTATGATTCATAAGGGGTCATGGTGACTGATTTAGAAAGCACTCAGTTAAGTATGAATATGGCAGTTAGAAAAGCATCTCCCTAATATGAGGTTGGAAGCTTAGCTTGTGGTATCATTGATCTATCCATGTCGAGAAGAGTTCTATTTCTCATTTTAGCAACTCTGGTTTGTTGAGGAGTGCCGAGGATTGTTAGTTGCCTAACAATACTCCTTTCTTCATAGAGCTCCTTGAACTGATCAGAGAGGTATTCTTGACCTTGGTCAGCTCTTAAGGCGTCATTCTTGAACCTAGTTGATTTTCCATTAGATTGAGATATTTTCTAAAGCACTTTAATGCCTTAGATTTGTGAGAAATCAGGTAAGTATAGCCATATCGAGAAGAATTATTGATAAAGGTAATACAATACCATGCCCCATGACGTGGCCTTACACTCATTGGTCCGCAAATATCAGAGTGTACCAGTTCAAGAGAGTGGTTAGCCCTGGTTGCCTTTCCAAAAGATTTCCTTGTGCTCTTGCCAGCTAGGCAATATTCACACGAAGACATTTTCTTTTTGGATGTGTTTCTTAGCAAACCCTCTTTTGCTAGTTTGGTTATGCGTTCTTGACCAATATATCCTAATCTAGCGTGCCATATATTGTAATTGACATTGGAAGAAAGTGCAGAGTAAGAACTAGAAAAATTGTTATTAAAATTCTCTAAAACAAAAAAAACCATTCGAAACATAACCAGAAACTAAAAAATTGGTCCCATACGAAATGTCTACTGTGAAACCATGGAAAAAAAATTGAAATAAAATTTAAGTAGGGAAATAACAGACACAAGATTTGACCAGATTTCAGGATTGTTTGCAGGACTAGGGTTTTTCCTCCATGCAGGGTTAGTTTACAAGTGCCGATCCATTTGAGTTCTACTCTCGTGTTGTTCCTAACATAAAGCCATCTACTTCTTGTTGGTAACAGACGAAATTCTGTGAAGTTGCCACAATCCTAGCTCATGTGGTTTGTAGCCCCTGAGTCTATAATCCAAATAGGATTAGTTTCAGCAATAAACGCAGTGCTAGAAACATAAGAGAAATGTATTGAATCTAGATCCAATACCTTTTTCTGCTCAGGGTAGTCCTTGGCATAATGCCCATTCTGTTGGCAAGCATATCATTTGATGGTTGCTATGTTTCGCTTCTTTGTAGATTTCTTGCCTTTCTTGAAGGAATTCTTTCCCTTCTTCATTTTAGGGCCGCCTTTTTTATTTTGAAAGCCTTTGCTTTTCTTGGACTGGTTTCAGGAGGTTAATCGTCCCTTTCCTTCAGTTAAATATGCCTTATTGATAGATTTCATAGTCTCCATTTAGTCATCCTTCAGTTGGAGGTGGCGAGCTACATCATCAAAGGTTTTTTTACTCTTGTTATGAGTAATGGTATGCTTCAGGGTGTCCCAACTGGCTGGGAGAGATCTCATGACAGCTTTAACCTGTTGCTCATCAGATAAGGTGCCTCCAGCTTCCTTAAACTCCCTGATCAAGTTCTGCATTGCCCTTAGGTAATGCCTTTAGGAGTATCAGGACCCAGCTTGAAATTGTCAAGTTTGACAGTGAGTCTTCTAAGCCTTACAGCAGAAGTACCGTCAAATTCAGATTTCAGTGCCACCCACACCGTAGAGGCAGAAGGATGTGTTTCGAATTGCACCAACACATCATTAGTCTTGGCACTTAGCATGGTAATTCTGGCATAGTGTCCCTTCTTTTCCAGGCCACGTAGCCATCTTGATCCTTTCGTGATGCATTTGCCTCAGGCTCTAGAAGAAAAGTTGTCGACACATCAGTGACTTCTTGTTCTTTGAGGACATGTGATATCTTACGATGTCACTTGCTATAATTGTCTTCGTTTAGCTTGTCACCTCTTACAAGGTCAGCTATGATGGACTTGATTTCTCTTTGAGACATCGTGCTATCATATAGACAATAATAGATTTTAGTATGGTATGCAACATACATGTTATTCAAGTAGGTCATAGATCGTCCGGGTAAGAGTCTTGCCATTTTCATGATCATGGGACAACTAGGTTGACTCCCATCCCATTACTTCTGGTTTGCCTCTCACCTTTCCTATCTTTGACTTTCCTTGAACATATCCCCAATTTGAGTTTTCCTTATGAAACTCCCACTCAAATAAAGCATTTATAAAAAAAAATTTATTAAGGAAGCATAAATGTTTACAAAGATTTAGATAACCCAAAAATAAAGTCTTAAAGAATAAACATAAACCAAAAAAAAAAGAAAGAAAAAATAAAGATGAACAAAAACTCATTCGTTCATGATGTATTTTATCATGGGTTCTCTCAAACTCTCTTTCACGTCTTTTTAGCATCTACAAAGACTTTGTTTGGAAAATCCTTTGCTAAATATGTGTCCTCTCCTTGCCAGTTCCTCTCTATATTGGATTACGATGTTTGAAAAAAAGAGTACATCTTGCTCATTGGTAATTTGTTTAGCATAATAGCTTAATTTCGAAGATAGACATTTTTTATGCTTGTATTCATCAGCATGTTTTTCTGCATTTGTTCAACTAGATTTATGTCCTTAGGTCTGTAAACTTTTTCCTTTTGTTGGTCAGAAATACATTTCTTTTTACCATTACTTCCCTCAGGTACATTAGAGCTCACTCGTGATTGAGGCGTTTTTCTTGTATTAGTACTTTCCTCGGCATAATTATTTGAAAACTTTGGAGCATCAGAAAGAGGAGAATAACTTGGATATATTTTAAAAGAGGGGTTAGAATATGATATTGCAATATCCTAAACCCAAATAAAAAAATTTAAGTTAAAAGAAAAGAAAAATAAAAAAAATATTTATTTGCAATTGTTCGTACAAAAAAAATGTCACTAAAAGTAAGCACATAATATATCAACTTGTAGCTCATGATTTTAGGAATATTTCAAGCAAAACAGTGTCCAAAAACAAGCTTCCATGTGCCCCTAGAAATGTTCCAAAAATTTTTTTTTTAAAAACTGAAGGAGAGAGTAGCCACTAGCCCACTCTCAAGCTGCCATGCGCCACCATGGCAGCTTTTCTCTGTTATCAGACCCACTCTATTTGATACCTCACATCTTAAGGAGTCCCAATATGTGCTTATTATGACCTAAAGGGCCCTGGGTGAGCCTTACGCACCCACATGGCGTGTTTCCAAATTTTTTTTTGAAGAAATATTTATTTATGTTTTTGAATTTTTTTGGGGGGACCGACCCGACTCTATAGAGGTTCTAGGTCAAACAGACCCGAAATGCAGGGTTCCACTTAAGTGAAACACTGCATCCTGGCCAGCCTAAAATGATGCCGTTTTGGGCTCGTCAGGTCGTTCCTGATCTCCAGCCAGGTCGCCCTAGACCCAGCCGGAGCTCCGACAGGTCTGTCGTGACCCGCCGACTTCAAGCCCCCATATCTTACACCTTCGAGCTACGTCTTACGTATTTTAGGTTTCTATGAAATCATCTTTTTGAGTTCTATAATTCTATGGGTTCATTTTCTTAAAAAAAACCTCATTTTTAAAGACCCAACATTCGGTTATACATGGCCGACAGACGGAGCTTGTGAAAATGACTTTTCATCATGTTTTTGAAACTTTATCGTATTATAGATAGATTTACATGCTTCAAATATGAAATTAGAGTGCGTTTTGGAATTCAATACTTAAGTATATCAACATTCGAAAAATGATGCACGGAGAACACAACAGAATATTCGGAAAAAAAAACGCAGAGCCCAAGCAATATACACTTACACACACGCACACATATGTATGTATGTATCTTAAGCCTTAAGATCAGCAGGCTCTAATGCCAATGTCAAACTAAATAGAGAATGGATAAGGAAACGTACCAGGTCAGATCTTAGGTTGGGTCAGTCAGATCTTCTGAGCTCACGTTATAAGTTAGACTATAAAAGTTTAAGCTTTTGAGTGAACAGCAGAGCACCTTCTTACAAGAAAGAATAAGAGAGAGAGAGGGATAGTAGGAAAGAACAACTAATGGAGTGAGTTGAACTGATGGGTGGAATCCTCTATTTATAACTTTTGCCAATGGTATTTTGAGAAGCCAAAATATCCACTAAGCCCATCAATTTGATTTTGAATTTGGATATTCAAATATATATTTATCTCATAATATCATGATATTTGAATTAAACTCCACAATCAATTACAATTAATTCTAAACATATATATTTCTACTATGTATATTTAATCTATACAATATAAATTAATTAAATTCATATATAATATAAATTAATTAAATTTATATCGTAACCGATTGGATTTGATTCAGGATGTTTGACTGAGTCAAATATATCATAATCTTACTTGGATATTTGATCAGTATATTCTCTTAATATCCAGTCAAATAGTCCCGCCCATAAGGGTAGATCTAAGCCCAAAAATGCAACAACATGCATATAGTATTCATGAATAGTTGGCTTATTTTATTATGATCATCATCATCATTGTCATCATTAAGATGCTCGAGAACCCTTTGAAATAAAATCCGCTGTTTCCTTTCAAAAGCACTAGCCCAAAAAATTTCCTAGCCGCAGCTTTTTGAGCTAATTGCTGGAAACAGTAAAAAATAATGCCAAAATACTACATGTTCAAAACTATTTACCGAAATATTGCAGTCAAAGTCGTTCCTCACAAGTTCGAGTTTAACTTAACACACAACTCGTTCTTTCTAAGCTTGAGTTTTGCATCCTAATTGTTTTTTTAAATAATTTTTTTATAAAGTAGCCTGCCACCTACTCCATCCCATTTTCTCCTTGCAAATCCCCATGTTATTTGTTCTTGATCCCATCCTGTTCACACTTCCCTTCAGCCCCCTCCCCTCCTCCCTTTATAATTTTATTCACTGCACACATATTCACAAAATATTCAGCTGAATATTTTAAATAATTTCCAAAATTTTAATATATTTCTTTATATAGTAATTTACTAAATAAATATATTTTTATACTAAAATAAAAATAATTACTTTTAAACTAATTAATTATTAGAGCTATTTTTTTTGCCAGCATAAGAACTAAAATTTTGATAAGTAGAAATATTTAATATTTTAAATATGTAAGATATATATATTTTAATTATATCTTTATTTGTTAAAAAAAATACATGAGAGATAATAAAAAAGAAACTTATTGAAGAGAGATACTAGTAAGACATAATAAGAAGAAATTTATTGCAGAGAGATGCTAGTAACATAATAAGGAAAAATTTTTTACATGGGAGATAATAAAAAGAAATTATTGAAGAGGGATCCTAGTGAGAAATATCCTCTCTCGTCCTATTTATAAGCTTTAAATTTAGAAAGAGGTATGTTCTATTTTATAAATTTTAATGTGGGTTTGTCTTAATATTTAATGTATTTTTCTAATCTCGTGTTTAATTATTTTTCTCTTATTATATTTTTCCACACATTTTTTTATCCTTTTTCTTATTTATTATAATAGCATATTTGAAAATAAAAGTATATTTCTAACATATATATTATTTTAAACTAATTTTAATAGGGTTAAATGTGAAAAGACAATTTACAAATAAGGATATAATTAAAAAATATGTATATATCTTACACATTTAAAATATTAAATATTTCTACTTATCAAATTTTTAGTTTTTATGCTGACAAAAAAAATTATTTTTAATAATTAATTAGTTTAAAAGTAATTATTTTTATTTTAGTATAAAAATATATTTATTTAGTAAATTACTAAATAAAGACATATATTAAAATTTTGGAAATTATTTAAAAGATTTAGCTGAATATTTTGTGAATGTGTGCGCGGTGAATAAAATTATTAAGGGAGGAGGGGAAGGGGCTGAAGGGGAGTGTGGACAGCAGTGGGATGAAAAAAAAAGTGACGTGGGGATTTGTAAGGAGAGAATGGGATGGAGTAAGTGGCAGGCTAGCCTGCTATCTACTTTATAAAAAATTATTAGAAAAACAGTTAGGATGCAAAACTGGAGCTTGGAAAGAACGAATTGTGTGTTACGTTAAACTCGAGCTTGTGAAGAACGGCTTTTACTACAGTATTTCGGTAAATAGTTTTGAATATGTAGTATTTTGGTTTTTTTTTTTACTGTTTGCAGCATTTAGCTCAAAAAGCCCCAAGCCGCCATCAATTTACCGCAATCAGTATTAAAATTAGGAGGCTCAACCACACGAAGCCATTGCCTATCTGCTTGTTTGAAATAAGAGTGCCTAAAGTCACACCTAAACCATATTTACGTTGCGGCGAACAAAGGAATTTCTATGTTCACAAATAATACTTATTTACCATATAAGTAGTATATTTCATAAATTAAAAATGATTATTAATGTATACAATAATTTATTTTTGAAGAGCTCTAACTTTGTATATGACAACCTAATAATTATTAAGAAATATTAAGGAAGTATAACATTACTAAATATTAACATTATCATTTTAGGATTAATATAATATTTGGTTTTTAAGTTCGCTCTTATTTTGGTTTTGATCCCTTAAATTTCAATTCATAAGTCTCGAGGGGTAAAATGATCTAGGTTTTTAAAAAATTATTGAGACTAATACTTTAAATGAAGAGAAACTCGAGGAACTAAAATTTATGATTTAAAACTTATAGGACCAAGAGCAAACTTGAGAAACCAAAATTTTATTAATATTTTTTTTTATATCATAAAATCATTTTATGTATTTTTAAGTTTATAAGTCCCTTATTAAGAGTGAGTTAGTATTAAAATTTGTATGCATGCTTGTCATGCATCGTTTTGTATGTTGAGCTTATTTCTCTGATAAATATTTATAAAATGTTTTTATAATTTGCTACCACTCACAAAACATAAAATAAATATTTTATTAAAATCTTAAAAACCCATGATTTGATGCTAAGTTAAGAATTAAGTTAAGGGGACTTATCTAGGTATTTTTAAGCTCTGCGTCTCTTCTAGATCTTAAAAAAGCATGAAGGGCCCACAACTTTAGTTTTGATACCGTCCAAAATGAACGTTCAATTCTACCATGTTACTTTCTTTTTTTTTTTTATAGGCTGTTAGGCCCCTATCTCCTTATCTTTTAAAAATAATGTGAGATTTCTTTGGTGGAATTTTTTTTTCCATATACTTTTTTAAAATTTTAAATTTGGGTGTTTTTATTTGCTTTACTCGTCTTCTACTCTTTTTTGTCCCCCCTACTATTTTTTTCCCTCAAACCTAATTTCGTTTTTTTTTCATTTGGATTTAATTGATAGTCTCTTAGACTTTGGAAAAATAAAACCTAGGATGTTCCATGGAGGAAAAAAGGAGAATAAGACAATTGTAATATCTCAAATTCTTATTCATAGAATTAATTTAAGTAATATTGGGATATGATTATTTCATAATAATTGAAATTTAACATGTAATTATCTAAATAATTGAAATTTATTCAAAATGGTTAAATTTTAAGGGCCTAATCCAAGCTATAATTCTATGAAAAATAAGGGAATCAATAAGGTTTTGCGCGTTGAAACCAAATTATTTCAAATTAAAATATTATAATTATTTTAATTTATGAAAATTTTATTGGGAAAAATACATAAATTTAGATTATTCCTTTTTAAATTTCACAAGAGTCTTGAAATTTTTTTATAAGAGTAGAGAAATCATAAAAAATAAATTAAAATGGAATATTATAATGGGGTTTTCCTTACAAAAAAAAAGGGAATATTATAAAAGAGAACGGAAAAAAAAAAAAGAAAACAAGGGAAAAATTTCACTTAACTCCTCAATAGACATTTAGTATTCAAATGCCCCTAAAAAATTCTAAAATGTCACTGTATCCTTATAACAGTAAATTGAAATTAATTTGTCAAGACAAAAGACTAAAATGCCCTGAAAAAGAAAGAATAATTTTGTTGTTGAAGAAAAAAAGAAGGTTATCACCCAAAAAAAAGAAAAAAAGAGAAGAAGGTGGCACATGCAGTGAATGGAAACTGTTCTAGCGGCACGAGCTGACAAAAAAATGCAGTGGCTGATGATTATTCTGAAGTCGTGTCCCTCCACCATCTCTCCAAGTCATTGTTAGTGTTGCTAGAAGTGTGAAATAGCGTGACTTTGCCATACAGTGTTATGGCAACAGTGACATCATTGGTTCAATAAGTTAGGATTGCTTGCTGTGTGAGATAAAATTTGTAATTTTCTTTTAGAAATTATCAAATTATTCATCTTACCTGTTAAGCACTTGTGGTTTGTAATATGTGAATGGTGTGTGAAAATGGGTATTTGAATGAATGGGTAAGTAGTTGGAAATGCTTGGTCAGTGAGGGAAAATCTGAACATGTCTTTGATTTTAGAAGTTGTCATCCTCTTATTTTAAGTTGTTAAACATTGGGGGTCTATAATTGCTGAAAAATAGGTAAAATGGGTGAAGAGGTTATGTGATAAGGTGTTGAAGAAGCTTGTTGAGTTAGGAATGAGAGGGAACGTAGGTGGGTTACAACATAATGGGTGATATTAAAGTAAGTTATACAGATAAATGATAACTGATGTTGTGAAAATTTGTATTTATGTTGCAAATTTGCGAATTCTAATTATCTAGAAAATTGTAATTTTATGTTGTGAAAACTCATTTTTATTATAAATTCGCAAATTCCAGTTATCTAGGGAAATAGTAATTTTGTATTATGAAAACTCATTTTTTTATTATATTCTTTCAACATTCTTTATAAATATCCCCTACATGAAAATAATAAAATACTTCTTTTGCAGATATATATGTCCTTTCTCATATCAACTTGCAATAAACAAATCGTCATTCATTAACTCGTCTATCCCTAATCAAAATGGTCACCTTCTACGCAAAAAAATAACCACGCATCCTGTATGAACAACTTCAAATTAGTGTGTTAGCACTTTCAGCTTAAATAAATATGAACAATATAGTCTATCATAATATTATTTTCTATCCCTTCATGTAAGTATACATTGCTCATTACTCAACTTTCACTCTGAAACACAATCAACAAATACACATGGAGAGTCATTCTAAACTCCATAACCAATAGCCATAGCCCAAATACATACATCGGTTTGTCCCATGTCTCGTCCCGTCCCGTCCCGGTCCCGACGAGTCCCTATCCCGTCCCTCTTCCCCCTAGTTTGGACTGTATTTATTTTTTCATTGGGCCTATGACTTCGTTTCTTGTTTTTTTGGGCCTTAAAAGTCTATAATAATTAATTTTAGGCCTCATAATGGTCAGGTTTTGAATGTAACAAAAATGCCTCTTTACCTTGTATATATATAAAAAAAAAACCCTCTTTACATTAGACGGGGATGAGCTTCGACGCGAGATGGCAGAGGGAGAGAGACTGACAAAGGGAGAGAGACCAGCAAATGCGACTCGCAGGAGCCAAGGCTTTCATGCAACGCAATGTCTAGAGCAGCAGTAGAGTGTAGAGTGAAGGCTCAAGAAGGATTATCAATTTGACCAGTCGATCTCGACACCGGTGGGGGAGAGTCTCACGAAGCTTTGAGTTGGCGAGAATAGGACGACAATGATGAGTATTTTGGAGAGCGAAAGGCCAAGAAGGAGATGGACTCAGGAGACAGTCTGCTTTGAAAATAAAAGCTATTATTGGACTGTAGCATCTGCGTCCCTGCATGAAGTAGAGCTGGCGCAGGGAGAGAAAACGACGGGAATTAATCGGCGATCTTGCCGAGAGACAGAGCACGAGCTGGCAATAGACAGTGACGAGAGTAGCTGGATCGCGTGGCATGAGAGGCCAAGACGAGAGGGAGATCTGTAGGAGTAGAAGCCATCACTGGGGAGCTCCAATGGTATTAGAAAACAGGACAAGGGAGTGGTTTTGTTAATTTGTCAAAATATTTGCAAATTTTTTTAAAATTATATACCCCGAACGGGATAATCTCGCCCATGTCCCGTCTCGTCCTGTCCACTATTTTGTCCTGTATCGGAAAATTGTTTTGTCCCGTCTCATCGTCATCGGGATTGGGACGGACCATCGGGACGGGACAATTTGAACACCCTTAAACCTAACCTACCCATTTAACTATTTTCAACAAAGGTTTATACACCCCTAAACCTAACCTACCCATTTAACTATTTTCAACAAAAGGTTTTATCATTTACATCAAACCATAACCAAAAGCTCTTTACTCACAAACCACCACAAGTGCACAACTCAACATCACAACAATAGAAATTTACAAATGAGATCCGATAGAGGAAGATTTTTCCAACCAAGTAACTTAATGGTCCTCCTTTGCCAAGCTTTGCAATGTGAAGACAATATGCACAAGCTTTGGACCTGTGTCATGAAATTACTTGATTGATTTTTTTTAATCATAAAATATGGGTTTAATTGTATGAAATTACTAACATTTCAAAACTTCAATTTGATCATGTATATTAATTTAGGATTTTAGAAATTGGTGTCACCATTTTAAACTTTGGAATTTCAAATGATATTTATTGCAAGAATTTTACAAAAAGAAGTTTGAAATTACCAAATCCTAAATTAGGTTTAATTCCAACATTTTAATTAGTTTTGATAACACTAAACTTGCAAATAATAACACATTTTGGAGAAATTTTTATTTAAATTAGTAATTTAAACTTTTTTTGGGGAGATTTTCTCATATTTATTTGTCCTTCTTCTTAACATTTTTATTAGAATTACTATTTTATAATTTTTAAATTTCAAAAACATGTTATCTCACTTATACATAATAAAATAATTTTATGAATTTTAAAAGATAAATCTATTAATTTTCCCTGTAATCTAATTAATTTTAATATACTTAAATTTAGTTGGGAGAAAAATATATGCTTTCCATTATATAGTGTGTGTATATACTGAATTATTGATATGCTACCTCCAGTCCTAATTATAAGAGATGTCTTATACTTTCCGATTTTAAATATAAGAGCTAGTTGACTAATTTGAGGAGATTAAGGAAATAAATTAAGTTAATTAGTTGTAATAAATAGGTGTTGTTTTTTCTAAAATATCTTTACTAATTAAATTTATTGGCTAGAACTATCATTATTAGAAGGATGATTTTGAAAAAAATAAATAAATGTGAGAGATAAAATGAATTGGATTGTTATATTTAGGGTTGAAATAAAAGTCAAACGAGATTTATATTAATACTGTGTTTGGCTCGATGGAGGGAAGAGGGGAGGGAGGGGAGGGGGAGGAGAGATTTAATGAAGAGAATAGGAGGTGAGAAAAGAGAAGGGTGTTAGATTTAAGGTTTTAATGATAACAATTTAAATAAGTTTGGTTTACTATGTGATTTATCACCTGATGGATCAAAGGTTAATCGATCTTATATCAGATAAATTGTCACTATTTGCTAGTAAGTTAGCAGTAGGATTGATCGATAAACTAATTGATAATTCAAATTTTATGAGTTAATCGATTATTGTTAACACTGAGTTATATAGAAACTTGAGCAAATTATCGATCAATTAATCGACAATCAACTGTTCGATCAGCAGTCAGAAAAATCTGTACACTTCTGGTAAGATTTTATCGATCATATGATCGATCAACGTGTTATCGATGAAAGCACAGATAAATGGTAATGTCTTCATACTCACTTAGTATTTGGTTAATTTCATTTATCGATCACTTTATTGATTAGTAATTAATCGATAACTTGTTCTGACATTGCTTATTAACTTACTGGTTTATCAATATTTTTACTCTATTAGATATGTTGTCAGGATCCTTAATCGATCAAATTGATTGATCATTGGTTTATTGATCAAATGATTGATCATCATCGTATCACTGCACTAAAATGTTCTAAGTCATTTTTGGATCACCTGATTGACCATTGAGTTATCGATCAAATAATCGATCATCCAAACTTCTGAAACTTCTGTTTTCACATAACGTGATTGATCAAGCCTTTTTCCTAACCTGTTTAAACTAAGTTTTTCTATGATATTTTATCAATCACTTAATCGATTAAGCTTTAATCGATCATTTACTCGATTATCAAATATTCTGTAACTTATCTGAGAAAATCTGTTTTAAAACCTTTTATCGATCAATTTATCTATTATTCATTTATCGATAAAGTGTTTGATCAATGATGTTCAAAATCTATTTCCCTCATATTTAGCTTTATCGATAACATGATCGATCACTGAACCAGTTCATTTCGTAACAACCACTCATGGTGATCTTCAGATTCTTTTGAATATTTATCTTCAAGCTTTTCTCAGCCTTCTTGTAAGTCTTAATTCTCTTTTAAAAGGATTCAAAGACATAAATGACATCAAAGTCTTACTCTTATATAATCTTCTATATTGATATCTCACTATTTATCGATCACATGTTTGATGAGCTGTTGATCCATAACTTAATCAATAAATATACATGTCTGATTCAAACTTTTTCCTTCTAATTAATCAATAACTTGATCGATTAAAGCTTTATCGATCAAGACATTGATCATGTAAGTTCATTTTACTTTTTAAGTATCTGAATATCTGATGATTGATGCCATGTTTTTCACCTTATTGTTTTTAAGATTATTAGATCTTTATCACTTGATTTGAGGAAGATTATTTCAGATAAAGAGCTACAATGAATTTATGATGTGAAGAATCAACTTTTGTCAGAAGCTTCCAATGGCTAGTTTCAACGATCATATTCTTCGAGCCAAACGAGAAGAAGATGCTCTATGGTCAAATGCCCAACATCATCTATAAATAGAAAAGCATTCAAAACGAGAAAAAAAAGATAGTCTGAGCTTACAGCATTAAATGCTAAAATATTGAATCAACATATTTTCATTTAGAGCTCCAAGAGAAAACTCTCTTTCTTTGTACTTCAAAGACTATGACATATGTATTCGTAAGATAGAGAGGAGAGTTTCCTAGACGTGCCTAGGATTCATCTATCACTTTTTTGAGAGAAAAAAATATTCAATCTTCGTATCATTATCAGATTATATCTTACGATGTGTAAAAAGGAGTATTACCTTAGCGTGAGGTTGTTGTTGAATAGACTGATTAGTCTAAGGATTGTAAGTGACGTCACAAGTGCTTGGATCAAACTTGTGGTTGTAGTGGTTCTCAAGTACCCGTGTTGAACTTGAGGGAGATGGTGGGTTGAAAATTTCAGGATGAGCCTGGGAACTGGACGTAGGTCAGTGAGGACCGAACCAGGATAATCACAGTTTGCATCTTCTCTTCCCTTATCTCTTTATATTTCTAGCTAAACTATTTTACTACTGTGATTATGCTTATGTTGATTCATTGTTTTTATACTCAAAATTTCTTATGAATTTCATTATATTGCGAAAAGGTTTTTGATTTTAATTAACACTCAATTTTCCCCCTCTTGGGTGATCAGCCGTTCTTAAAAAAGGCAGCTAGAGAGGGAGGGTATGGAAAGGAAAGGGAGGAGAGGGATTTTAATAAAAAAGAGAGAGAAGGAGAGATTTTAATGATACCTTGTTGGGTTTAGAAGAGGAGGGGAGGGGAGCTAATAAAAAATTAACTATTTTAACCTTGTAAAATTTTTTTTTTATATTTTCTATTCTATCAAGATATAAATATGTATAATGCAATTCATCAAATTTAATAAAAATTATTAAAGTTGCATAAGAATTAAAATTACAAATTATTAAAGCCGGGAATATAAGATTAATTTACTAATGTGAAAATAAAAAGGATAATAGCAAAGAGCATTATTGTTTTGGGTCTCTAATCTAGCATAATGGTATGCAGGATGATTCTGAAAATACATATTAAAAAAGTCTGATTAAAATCATCATATTTGCCATAGTCCCTTTGTCCTTTGTACACAACAACATTTTGAAACCAATACCATTTTTAATTAACCAGAGTCAGAACAAGTATTTTAATTGAAAGATCAGATGATAATGATGGAAATATATAAAAGATCAAATAGAAGAATCATAAACAGTAGTGACTAATTTTTTATTAAATATTTATGGTATTGTTAAAGTGAAATTTATTGTTCTTAATCAATGTTTTTCAATCCTTGGTCATGACCACGTCACTGCTTCAAAGACTAAGCGCTTGTTTAGTGTTTTTTGTTTTGGAAATAATTTTTTATTTTTAAAAATAAAAATATAAACAAATTTATTTGATAATTTGTTTTTAGTTAGTTGTTTTAAAAAATGATATGTTTTTGAAAATTTAAAAACCAAAACACTTTTTAGATGTTTTCTTGTTTTAATTATCAATATCATCATTAATATCACCGATTAATCATATTTAGCCTTCAATCTTAGTCGGTTGCCACGCCTTATTAATCATGCTAAAGGAGCATTGCAAAGCAAGGAGAGAGAAAGCAAAACTATTTCTTGGCTTTAAGATAAGTAGAAAATAGTGCAGTAGGGTTATCATCACAAAAGGTATTCAACTCCAGGGATGAATCAGAAAAGAAATCTTTATTGGTTCTACCTCCTGTTTTTTATGAAGAGAATGAATTTTTTTATCTAAGGATTAGAAAAAAATAGGTCCAAACCTCTTGCGGGAATGATTTTGAAGATCCAAAACCAGAAGACAAAAGTCAAAAAAGACAAACGATATTACTATATGAATCCATTCATCCGTATATGTAGCGTTTCACGTATGGGAAAATGTTCAATTAGATGAAACAAATTAAGAAAAACAATTCCCATCATGAATAAAGAAGCTGAATAAGATGGAAAGCGAAAAAAAAAAAATCCAATAATACACACAGCTTTAAAACACAACGAGTTGGATTGAGCTCAAGTTGACAGCCGCTAGTTATTCAAGAAAAATTGACTCACAAAGTGAGCACCCAATTATATTATATTAGGACGATAAAAATTAAAAATAGAAAAGAAATGATATGATCTCATTTAGATTAATTTTGTAATGTAAAATTTTATCTCTTATTTTTTTTAATAAAAGATAAAAATCTCTTCCTTTTAAAAAAATATCCAGCCAAACAAGAGGAGAGGTCCCTCTTTAAAAATTTCCAAACAAGGGGCCAAAAATGCCGTACCAAAATAGCACAACTAGCGGAGGCCGTAATTGGGAGCGGAGGCAGTAATATACACATTGTGCCTGTTTGGATTCACTTTTTATGAGCTTAAAGTGAGCTTAAATTTTAAAATAAGCTAGGTTGCAACAGGAACCTGTTTGGTTTCACTTAAAATCAATTGGGCTTATGGAAAAAAAGGCTGATGGAACGCTCAAGAATCATAAGCTAAAGGAAGAAGCTTATGCTTAGCCCAGAAGAGCTTCTCGCGGAAAAAAAAAAAAAAGAGATTCTCTCTTGCTCGTTCCTACATGTCAGATGCTCAGTTCCTTTTTTCCTCTCCCATTTTCATTTCCGTCTCACAACTCGTGTCTTTTTCACCGAGGAGTCGCACGCCGTGAGCTGAAGGTCGCCCCGCTGAAGGTCCCTCTCTGGTCGCCGTGAGCTGTGGCGTTGTCATCGTCGTGTGCTTCGAGTCGTGGGTATGAGGTGTCCGTGGTCAGCTGGAGGTGCTTCTTCCTTGCAAGTCCGAGCTGGTCCCGCCGTCTGCAACCGAGGTCGCCGCTGTCTGCCTGTGGTTTCAAGCTGTGCGTGGATCTTGTCTTGCGAGTCTGATACACGGTGGGATCTATCTCTGGTTGCCTTCGATTTGGTTGATCTGTAACATTCGGTGAGTAAAATTTTTTCTTTCTTTTCTGGTTTGATTCTTGCTTGGATTTGCTGTCACCGGTGGAAGTCGAGTTCTCCGTCGCCGTTGTTCGGTTTATTATTTTTTCCGTCTGGTTTGTTGCGGTGCTCTGTTTCTGGCCGGTAGTTGTTTTTATTTTCATGGTCGGCCAGCCTCTGTTCGCCGGTGGTTTTTGTGGTCCTCTGTTCCTGCGGGCCGGTGGTTTTATTGTTTGCCTTCTGGTTTTCCGACGTTGCGTGGCTATGCTTGCTGGTGGTTTTAGGTGAATTAACGGGGAGCAGAACGTAGAGCTTGTATACGTGATGATCATTCTTTTTTTTTTTGTGGTGAAAACGTGATGATCATTCTGGATATTGTATAAGTGCATATGAGCTTGTGTATATGTATATATCAGAGTGTTACACTGATCATTCGGTGGCAATGGTCCTGGAATTTTGAAAGAAAAATGTACAAAAAAAAACAATTTTTTATGTGAAATAGATTGAAGTGTATATGAGAGTGTTACACTGATCATTCAGTGGTTTTATGTGAAATAGATTGAAGAAAGTAATTTGATAACAATTTTTTAGTCCTTATAATGCTGGTTTTTAATAACGTAATTAACTACTGAATTGTCTTTCCTAATTAAATTTCTATTAAATAAGTCATTATTAATTAAGTTTCTGTTAAAATATGACAGTTCTAATTGAAAGATGAACAATTTTTTTTCAAACAATAAGAAAAACAATTGATTAACTGAGTTTTTGAATAAGAAAGCAAAACAGTTTTTGCAATTATGATGTGTTAATTAATATTTGACGACTTCATAATAATAATTGGAGTTTTGATAACAAATGCATTTACAATAATATTAAGAAAATAGTATATATGTTTGTTTGGTGATTGCATAATGTGGCTTTCATTATTACATATTTAGGGTTTTGGTTGATTCAGTTAGTTTTGTTTCCATCAAAAGGATAAAGAAATGGACAATGATAAGGTAAAAGCGACATGGGATCCTTACACGACAAAGATTCTAATCGATGTTTGTGCCGAGCAAATAGTGCACAAGGAACATCATTTACAAGGCCTGGTTGGGGAAAAATTGAAAAGAACTTTCAAGAAAGGAGCAGGAGAATGTATGACAGAAGGCAATTGAAGAATAGATTTGATATATTGCGAAAAGATTGAAAATTGTGGGATAAACTGATGTCTAGAGAGACTGGGATTGGTTATGATATGGCCACAAATAGGATTTTGGCCTCCGATGAGTGGTGGCAATGAAAATTACTGGTAATTATTTCGTTGGTTGAGTTTTAATTTTGAATATCCGTTACGACTTTGTTTGATTTTTCCTAATTATGTTAATGATGTAGGTTGACCCTAATTTCAAGAAATTTAGATATCAGGGGTTGATGTTTGCATCAGAGTTGCAGAAAATATTCAAAGATGTTGTGGCTTCGGGAGAGTATATGTATGCACCATCAGCCTTACAGCCCCAGTTGACACCTGTGACACAGGCTGGTACAGAAGAGGAGGAGGATGTTTATAGAGTTGGCCTGGACCAACAGGAAGGGTCAGGGGACAGTGAAGATGAAAATTTTGGAGTTGACCCAACAACCAGTGCAGGATTCACCGATGACTTTGCCGGTTGCAACTTAAACACCCCTGCGAGTATTGGACCAAGTGGCTCAAGAAGCTATGGAAAGAGGAAGAGGGGTGAGACGTTTGATGTAAAGAAGAAGAAAAAAGTTTCAGCGTCTACTAAAATTTCTAATAGTCTTAGTGTTATAGCAGCTGCTTCTGACAAGCGAGCAGCAATACTGGTTGAAGATCCCCAAGTAGTTGACAAGGTTTTAGCACACTTGACTACCGTTGAGGAGCTTAATGATGACAATCAACTATATTATGCATGTGCCAAGATGCTTACGCGGTTGAGGTGGGCTAGGCGAGCCTATTTGGGGTTTATGCATGATAGAAGGAAGTTGTTGGCCTGGTTAATATCGGCAGCACAAGATCCGGACACATAGAAGTAGGCACCTCTAGAATAGGATTTAGTTTAGGATTTAGTTGTTGCACTTGTTAACTTGAAATGTTTGCTGTTTGAACCTGAACTGATGTGACTTGTTGTAGGAACTTTAGTAATGACTATGTAATATATTTATGCTAATTTCTAATTGTCATCTATGTGTTTGGTTTTTCTGTTTGCAGTGTGAAAATTATTTACATGGGTTTAGTGTAGTCCTTATAATGCTTACACTTTGTTGTTATTATAGTTACAGGGTTAACTCCAGAAATGGCTAATTGGAATGATGATTCACAGTGGAATGAAGATATTTTGAGGGATTGGAATGATGATTCACTGTGGAATGAAGATACTTTGAGGGATTAGAATGATGATTCACAGTGGAATGAAGATGACCATTCAAGACGGTTATCCATGATTAATGAGGAATTAACACAATATGAAGCAGTAGGTGCATTGGTTGGTCATTACTGTGAAATGTATATGTTTAAACAACCCTGTAGAACTAATGAGCAAACAGGAAATTTATGGGTACAAGACATTATGAATGGGCATGATGATCGATGTCCTGAAATGTTTAGAGTGGATAAACATGTTTTTCACCTCTTATGTACTAAATTGGAGGAACATGGTTTGAGAAAGTCTAGGTACATAGGAATTGAAGAAGTGGTCGCGATGTTTTTAAATACGATTGCACATGGACAATGTAATAGGATGATCCAGGAACGATTTCAACGTTCAGGGAAAACTGTAAGTAGGCACTTTTACAATGTACTACAAGCTTGCCTTAGCCTATCAAGTGAACTTATTCGACCTGTAGATCCTACATTTCATGGAACTCATAGAAAAATTGAGAATAATCCACGTTATTATCCATTTTTTAAGGACACAATCAGAGCAATTGATGGTACTCACATACCGTGTGTTGTCCCCGCTGCAAAACGAGATAGATTTATTGGCAGAAAGGGAAATCCATCACAAAATGTCATGGCTGTATGTGATTGGGATATGTGTTTCACTTTTGTCTTGGCAGGATGGGAGGGATCTGCACATGATGCTCGTATATTTGACAGCGCTATTACAAATTCATCTCTAAATTTCCCTCATCCACCTCCAAGTATATGTTTATATGTTCCAATCATGCACGTTTTTAATTATTTTATATTTTCATTCATTTCATAACGTCTGAAATTGTTTTATGAATCTTTAGGAAAATATTACTTGGTTGATGCGGGATATCCAACACCAAATGGATATCTAGGTCCATACAGATCTGAGCGCTACCACCTTCTGGACTTCCGACGACAAGTAGGATTCCGAAATAGTAACGAAGCCTTCAATTATTATCATTCCAGTTTAAGGTGCACAATGGAAAGAACATTCGGCATCTGGAAGAATAGATTTCAAATCCTACGAAATATGCGCAGTTACGACTTCCAAACACAAGTGTACTTGGTTTGTGCAACAATGGCCATTCATAACCTTATAAGGAGACATTCAAGCTCTGACTTCTATTTTCAACAAGTTGAAGATGATAATGTAATTGGCGAACATGATCAGACTGCAGCTAGTCAACCATCACCTTCAAATGTCAATTCACAGTCTTCATCTCATATGAATCGCGTCCGTGATGCAATCAGAGACCAAATTATCCATAGCTTATCAATTAATTAATTATGTAATATTATTATTTCATTTCACTTTGTCGCAATACTACTAATTGGAGTTCAAAACAGTTTTATCTGTTCAAATTATGTTTTTCTTTTATTTGCCTAATATTTTTTATGATTTCAATTTTAATTCACTCTAAATTTCACCTCTTCATTAGATTATCTCAATTCTTTTTTTTTTTCATGTTTCACTTTATATTTCAAATATTTTTTGATTTTTTAAAAATTTTATAATTTAATCCACTCATTAAATTTTATTTCTTCATATTATTTTATTTTAATTTTATTGTATTGTCTTAAATCAATTTTTCATCATGTTTCATTATTTATTAAAACTCATGTCCATTTTGGTAATTTTTCAGTCAAAATTACTTTTACTCAACTATAATTCAAACAAGCTTTTTCCAATCTCATTTTTGTAAACTAACTTGTCTGAACTCCAATCCAAACACAATTCAGCTTATCCAATTTAATTTTTACCAACTTCACTTTTCCATAAGCTACTTTTTTTATAAACTGCTTTTCCAATCGCTGATCCAAACGGACCTATATGTCAATCGAGTTTATATAGCTTATAAGCTACTTATAAGCTCAAAATAAGTGATGCCAAACAAGCACATTGTCCCATCCTAAAACCCTACTCTCTGAAATTCACACTCAGACCCGTTGCTGTCTTCGTCCAGACTCGTTTCCCGAACCAAACGCTGCAGTCATGGAAGCAGTCATGAAGCTATGCCGTCGCAGCCTCTGTTTATAAGCGTTTAGGAAGACTGGAAGCAAATCTTATCTGCTTATTTGCTCCATCATAATCTGCATTTCGACCATGATGGCCTTATCGAGAGGCCTCATTTCTCGTCTGCGTGTTTTCACCAGCAACTCGACTGCGACATCGACGGGGACAGGAACGCCGACATCACTGCCCCACCAGTTTTTGAGGGGCTTATGCTCGGAGTTATTGGATGATTCGGGTGCGAGGGAGGCTCGGATTGTTGAAGCGAAGCCAAGGGTGATGACTCCAGGTTCTAAACGAACTGGGGTTATCGCTGTCAAGTGTGGAATGACTGCACTTTGGAATAAATGGGGCGCGAGAGTTCCCATCACCATCCTCTGGGTCGATGACAATGTTGTGACTCAGGTCAAGACCCCGGAGAAGGAAGATATTTTTTCCCTCCAGGTGCGTTCTTGTTATCAGTTACAACTTGTAATCTATATATCGCTTTTGTTGGGACTGCTTTATTTTCATCTAGGAGTGATAGGGGAAGCCCCTTCTAACATCAGGCCAAATGCTATGTTGCAATTAATGCAAAAGCAAGAACTCTTTTTTTTCTCTCCACATTCCTATGACAAAATATGCAATCGAGCTATTTTAGTTGTTAAAGAACTTTTTTTTTTTTTGGGGGGGGGGGGGTTTACAGATCCTTCCTTTTTGAAACCTCTTTCTCTGTATGTCTTTCCTGCGTATAAGGTTATTGGTGCTGCTTCACTTTCACTAGTGGGTTATTTTGTGCCTTCCGTTAGTTTAAAAACTCAAATATTGATCAATCTAGAGTGTTGTCTTTTGATACAATGCCAACTGCTGTTAGTTTACTTAAATATTAATGTAACTATGTTCAAACTACTGTCAGACTCTTTAATTTAACTCCAAGCTTATGTACAAAAAAATGGATAATTATGCGCTGGCTTAATCAAATGCCACTTTCATACTTTGGTTTTTAGTTTCATTTCTCTGCTTCAGTACAAATTTCCTTGGTTTCAGAAACAACACTTATTAAGCATGCTTGGTTTTGTGTATATCTAATTATAGACCTACTTAATGCTGTGTTTCTAGTTAGATTGGTTGCGGACAGAAGAAAGAAAAACATCTGACTAAGCCCGAAGTTGGTCATTTTAGAGCTCAAGGAGTTCCAATGAAAAGGAAACTTAGGGAGTTTCCAGTGACAGAGGATGCACTTCTTCCTGTGGGTACGCCCATTGGTGTCCGCCATTTTGTTCCTGGTCAATATGTTGATGTGACAGGAATCACCAGAGGAAAAGGTTTTCAGGTGGGTTTTCAATTTTCATTGTGTGAGACTCCGCTTATAATATATTTTTCCTTTTTAAAACTGGTTTGTGTGTGGTGCATGCACTTATGCATGTCTTTGAGCGTGATAACTGTATTTTCCTCCTGGTGGTAGAGAGATGCATGGTTTTCAGTGGTTGTAAGCATATATATTACTAACAATTGTGTCAGTGGGATGAAATTGGATGATCTTATTTTACTGAAAGAAATAAAATAAGGCTTTGAATGCCAAACTATGCCATGACTGTATTGTTCTCTGCCATAGTTGTTGCTTTAGTGGGTTAACAAATGTGGTAGTTTAGGGGTGTTATGTCTAACAAATACTGTAATTTAATATGTGCTTAAGGTGTTGATGTTAGAATCATGTGTTTATAAGCTCAAGTACTTAACAGATAAAGATGGATGTACATTTTTAGATAACATTATTTATTTGTTCAACTGTTTTAATCTCTATGATTTCTGGAGTTTTGTGAAGATTGTTCATGGTTTGCCGACAGATTATTCTATTTGGCCTTTTACAAGCAGTGCATTTATATAGTTTGTTTCATTGCATGCTTTCTTGAAGGCCATATTTTCATCTTCTCATTTCTCAAAATTGTATGTCTTGTTTTTATAATTTAGTCTAAAAGCACTTACTTATTTGTGGGCTGCATGTGCATATGCTTGTGATAATTTTTTTTTCTTTTGTTTCATGTTCAGTACTTGCATGCGTGTGAAGCAGTCTTGACTTCACAAAATGATGTTACCTAATTTATGGTATAAAATTTTCAGTTGTTTGAATAACAAATCTTCGTTATATTCACTTTTTCAGGGTGTCATGAAAAGGCATGGTTTTGCGGGCATGCCAGCATCCCATGGTGCATCATTATCTCATCGAAGTGGTGGTTCCACAGGTCAAAGGGATGCTCCTGGAAAGGTGTGTGCGACTCCTGAATGTTATGTCCTTCTTAATACACCATTTGCTGTATTTTGTATGTAGGAACTAGCGCAAGGCATCGCTCATTTTGGTTCTTCAAATCATTTTGTTGTCTAGATTTCTCTTTTTGATACAGTAATTTTTTTTTTTCCTGTTTACTTCTTAGGTATTTAAAGGTAGAAAGATGGCTGGACGAATGGGTGGGAAGCAGAGAACAGTGAAAAATGTATGGGTCTACAAAATAGAACCTGCGAGGAGTATGATATGGGTTCAAGGCCAGGTATTTTTGTTTATTTTTTCTTATTTTTTAATTTTCTATGCATTTTTCCGTAAGATGTAAATAGTGGGATTGTAACTGTAATTGAAGGGAAAGGACTATTATTTTAGAACAGTTGTCATTGACCCTTATTTTATTAAGGAAAAAAAGCCCCACCTAATTGTCATGTAGAGTAATGCAATTGGGAAGTTTATGGAGAAATTAGAAATAATGTGGACGATGTTATGATCCTTATTTCATCCAAAGAGTTGGTTGTTAATAGTAGTACAATAGAACACAATGCTATCCATGGAGTTGATCTGAAATAGTGGGATAACACTTGTTTGTTGTTATTGCGGTGTTATGATCCATGAATTTTAAAACAAGTTCAAGATCATGTGTGACATTTGGTTAAATATTTCAATTAACTGCTCATTTGATTAGTGTTTTAAGAGCTTCTGCGTAGTATAACCGCCACTGGTAGCAAAGTCAATGCAACTAATGTTGGTCCACTAAGTTCTCTTTTTTGGTAAAATCTTCCGAGTGCCAAAAAGAACTGATTATTCTTTCTGGGGTGAGATCAGTGGAAACTTTGTAGCTACGCTTCTTGTCTGGTCTCAGAGTTTGATTTTTATGTGTTCTTAACAGGTACCAGGAGCTGAAGGGAACTTTGTTTTCATCAAAGATGCCGTCTATAAAAAACCCAGTGAATCAATTCTTCCCTTCCCAACTTACTTTGCTTCTGAAGATGAAGATTCAGCAAGCTTGGAGCCACTGGTTGCTGACCTCGGTGATGTGGATCCATTTATGGTTACAGACTAAAGCGCATGAAGCTTTTTTTCCGTATAGTAGCTGGTTCATTTATTTTAGATTTATTTGTTTTGTGGTTGTGAGATTTTGCTGGAATTATTTGAGGATGATTTTGACCCCTTTTTTTTTTTCCTGGGGTTATATCATCGATACTTTAGTACATGAAGTAGCTTTCACCTCCTCGATCTTAAGGTTAACCCTTTTTTTGCTACAATAAGTGGGAACTTATTTGAAACCTTGCACATCAGGTCATGGTTGGGACTTTGGTGCTGTCATCATTATCAATTTTATTCGTTTAGTGGTTTTTGAAACCATGGATTTGGATTTGAAATGGCTCAGGGGCGTCCCTTTGGTTGGGACGAAGCTCTCATGAGGCGCCTAAAATCAGCTATGGCGAGGTTCTGGGATTGTATGTTCATGAGGTTTTCTCTCTCTCTTTACTTAGGAAGAGAATTCAAGTGGGATTTAATGGTGATACTTTTTGTTTTCAATATAGTATAGTTATTAATAATTGATTGTTGAATTAGTTAAGGTTTATTTTTGTGGTTTCTTAGTGGTATTGATCAAAATTTTGGTTGTATTTGTAATAATGAAATACATATTTATAGAGTCAAATACTTTAACCTCCTTTCTATTTTGTCCTAATTACACAGATTCTCTCTCTATTTTAAAAACATATATTTAAGTCCATCTGTTAAGTTTAATTAAAATTTGGGTTCAAGTATTTTTTATTTACTAATTTACTTTTTATAATACTGAATCCTAAATTTTGGTTAAAACTATTTCGAAGAATTTAAGTTTTTTGGCCCCTTATGTGAATTTTATTTTTTATTTTTACAAATAGTTATTTGTTTAATGATCTTATCATATTAGGACAGAACATTAAGTAATTTAGTTAATATAAACATAAAAAATTAAATGAAAATTTAATTAATTTTTTAAACAAATGTATACTTTTTTTTGGACCAGAAAACAAATTATAATCAATCAAATATGTTACAAACGTTTGCAACAAAATTTTTATTGAAAAATTTTAAATGATAAATTTAAATGATTTCTATAATGACCCAAACTTGTATGATTTGTATTATATGGTAAAAGAATATGAATTTAAAATATTTAGTCATTTAAAAGAAACCTAAATAAATAAGTTTTAATATGTTATGAAGAATTAAAATTATATAATTCTATAATATAATCAAAATAAATAATTTTTATAACATTAAAAAGTTTGAAAAATATATGTATTATAATTATTTTTTGTTGTATCAAAAATTAATTTTTTTATAGATATAAATCTTCAAAAAATGTTTATGTTAAGGAAGGATATTTTGGTCAAAATAAAAGTTTGAAATTCAAACTTAATGGTTAACTTTGGATAGATAGAAATAAAATCCTAAACATACAAAGGTAGTTTGTGAAATATACATCTTAATTTTAAGAAATACATTTTCAAAATAGAGAGAACATTTTTGTAATTTAAATAAAACAAATAGGTAGTCAATGTGTATTACTCATATTTATAATGCAAAAATATGTATATATTAATATAGATTACTATGGAAAAATATTGAGGTTGTTATATAATCAAGACCAAACAATTTGGTACAGTTTTTCATCCAAATGTGATAAACAGTAAACAAATTTACTCAAATATGATAAGATAAAAAATATTTACCGAAATGCTATACTTGAAAATCGTTCAGACCATGATCGAGTTTAAATTTGTATAGAACTCGTTTTGATCGAAAATGAGTTCAGTGGAACCCACGTCACAAAACAACAGAACTCGTTCAAACCAAGAACGAGTTTAGTGGGACTCACCTCAAAAAAGTGAATCCATTTGTCTTCTACCTACACCTTTCCCCATAAACTCCATGTGCTTTTTCCTTTTTTGACTAGACTCCACATGCTTTTTGTCTTTCAACCACACGCAGAGCTACTGCTCATAGACATAGTTAATTGTCTTCATTAGATATTCCCATCAGTATAGGGGTGTAGGGAGTAGTCATTCAAACTGTCCTTAGCTCATGCCTAGCGAGTATTTTTTTGGCATGTGAGTGCATAGTGTACATTTTATTATTGTGTATATAATGCATGCAATTTTCCACTCAAATCTTCCTTTCTTCTTGTTACTTTTCAAGTTCTTCAGCTTCTTCCATTCTTCTTTCGCCTTCCACACTTTTGTTTAGTGAAGTTGGTGGTATGTGCGGTCTTGCAAATATTGTATACGTTTTATTTCAACTTGAAGCTTGATTTTTCTTCTGACTAAGGTACATTCTCTTGATTAAATTTTTTTCCCTTAAATTTTTGTATGTATTTTGCTAAATGATGGATAAGAATTTTATATCTAGTCATTTTTATATGTTGAGTTTCTTTTAATTAAAAAATAGATATATAATTAATTTTCATATAAAATAAATTGTAGTTAAATTTTTTATAATATGATTAAATATATATATCTTTTTTTAGCAAATAGTGTTTGAGTAAATATATAATCAGATTAAATATGTATCTAGTTAGATAGTGTTTGGTTGTGAGCTTAGTCTAGTCTTCTATCTGGCCCATGAAAACTAGCACTAAGTGGTGCCAAAATTTTCCTAATAAAAAGAGTACTAATGACAGGATTAATAATGATGAAGGAAAGGAGTTTCTTTTTAATTTTTTTGGAAAATTAGATAGGACATAGAAAAAGCAATATTTATTAAAGAGGATCTTAAAAATTATAATTATTTAGGGAGACCAAATAATAAAATATAAATTTAAAACACTCAATTGTCGCTAATGATATCTTCTATATTTTCTCTTACCACACCTCCGTATCATGATAACCTCCTAATAATTTTCAGGTTTTGAAACCTAAATGAAGTTGAAAGCTTCATGCGTTTGTTTGTTTATTTGTTTTTTTTTTTAAATGACAGAAACACAAAAACAATATGAAGGATGATCTATCATTAAAGAGAGGCTTCAGGCTTTCAATTATAGGGTGTAGCTTTTGCTTGTTCAAAAGCTTAAATTAAATTTTGCCTTTTGTCATATTAAGTAATTATAATTTTTCAATAACTAGGTTGAACTAGTTATTAACATTTATTTTTGTTTTCAATCATAAGGATATTTTTTGGGTCACTTAAACGTTACCCAGATAAAAACTTCTTTCAAGAGTTATGCCTAATATAAGATTATAAAATTGCATTCATTATAAGCCTATCATTATTCAATCTAAATTTATCTTTATGTGCTGGCCAAAGTATATATCTCATCAGAAACCTTTGTTCACAGTATAAAAATTAGAGGTTGAAAGGAATATAATTATTCTTTAATAATATATATAAATTAAAATTGAACATTTGAAATATGATGTTGGTTGAAATATGAAGTTGGGAGTAGGAGAAAAACGAAGCAGAGGCAATTTTTTAAATGAAAAACTCACATTTTCAAATAGATTTATTTAATCAAATATTTATCTAATTTAATCATTCAAAATATCCAGTAATGAAGCATAAGTTAGAGGAAATTTAGGGATGTAGTTAAGGAGTAATTTAGTATTTTTAAATATATTTGATCCTTTCAAATAATTATAATTTTTAAGATCATTTCTAATAACGAAGTAGAGGCAATTATTTTAGCTCATATTTTTTTATAATATTTAATTTAATTTTGTTTGAATAAAATGGAATGTATGAAATAATGAATAGAAAATTGTTTATTTAATATATTTAAAATATGTAATTTATATTATGAAATTTATATTTATATATTAGAATTTGCAATATAATTTTAAGGGAAAATAGCAAATAAAGACCTCTGAATTATCAAAATTGCAAGGAGGTCACCTGGATAAACCAAATTGCTAGGAGGGACCCCATCTCAAATTGCAATTAGCAAATGTTGGTGAAAAGATAAAATTGCCCCTCAGTAAATTAGTTTCATTAATGAAGGCTAAGACAAAGAATTTGATCAGTAGAGCTTGGAGGAGAAGATTGGGTGCTGCACAGGCTTAAGAATCAAGTAAGTAATGTTTCTAAGGAAACTCTTCTTCTTCTCTATCCTTTAAGATCGAGGAATGTCCTCTTGTTCTTGAATGTGGTGAATGGCATTGTGGGCCGTTCGGTGATAGGTATGGAGGGAGTGAGGAGTTGATGATGGAATAATGTTGTTTGAGGAGATTTTGGTTGGGTTGAGCTTCAAAATTTTTGTCTTTGTAGTCAGATTGTTGACTTGTGATTTTCATGGTGCATGTTGCCATTGATTTGGGTTAGCAATGTCATGAATGGGAGAGTACGGGAGGGGATATTGAAGGAGGTAATGATTGTTAGTTTGAGTGTGAAGTATAATGTGGTGCAGTAGGGGGAGGGAACGAAGATCTTGTCATTTAGAATGTTGAACTTGTAAAACCCTAATGTCAAGGGGGGAAGAGAAGAGGTAGTTGGTTTTGATTTCTAAATGCAAACGATTCGTTTGATTGAATAAGAGTACACTGAAGTTGATATATTTATTATATGTAAACTGTTGTTCTAGGTTAGCGTGAAAAATGAACCGTAACAATGGGTCAAGCTCTTGGAAGGATTTGTTTTATTTTTTTTTCATATTGGTGGGTATTTTGAAAGAAATAGTGAAGGTGAAATTAAATATGTTGGAGGGAGTATGAGAGCAAGCATCATAAAAGAAGGGATAATAGCCAATAAATTAAGAGGGACAATATCACAGTGGATAGACAATGATGCTAAAGGGTGCGAGATTAAGTACACGGTTAAGTTTGCTGATAGCACATTGATTGATTTTTATTATGAAGGTGATATTTGCAATATGTTTAGATGTAATTATAGCAATGCTTATTTGTATATAGAAGTAAAAGAGAACCAAAAGGAAGGTGGAGTAGGAATGACGGAGAAATATAAATGGTTAAATTTTTGCAGTTGATAGTTATTATTCGCTAATGGATTATTATTAATACCCAAAGAAATGTTGTTATTATGTGTATCGTGTAGCAGTAGAAAGTTGTTATTTGGTAATGAATTGTTGTAAATTTGGATATAAATCTTGGTATTAAGGTAATGAAGTTGCAGTCTGAAGTTATAATTTGGTAATAATTTGTTGCTAATTATTATACAAATCTTGTTATTATGCTTATGCTGTTATAGTAGAAAGTTGTTATTGGATAATGAATTGTTACTATTTTCCATACAAATCTTGTTATTATGCTTAGTTTGTTACAGTAGAAAGTTGTTATTTGGTAATAAATTATTGCTATTTCCCATACAAATCTTGTTATTATGCTTAAGTCTATTGCAATAGGAAGTTGTTATTTCCCAATGAGTTGTCGTTAATTCCCATTTGAATCTTGTTATTATGGTTGCAGGATTAAGAATTTGTTTGGGCTGTCAGAAGAAATGACTGAAGGTGTGGTGAACCTTGGTAATAACTATAAGCCACTCAGTATTGACAATGGTGGTGAATGCCTAACATATGAAGGAGGGGGTTCAAGTCAGAGAAACTTGTGTGACGGTTCAGAGAGTGAAGGGATTATAAGGGGTAATTTGAATTGCATGAAATGCGTTGAAGTTTTTGCAAGAGTAGGGTAATATATTCCACATACTGAAGTTTTTAGGGAGCTTGTGTACAGGTTTAGTATTGCACAGAAGTTTGCAACGAGTTATGTGAGAAGCAATAGGGAGAAGATGAATGTGAGGTGTAAAGTGGAAGTATGTCCTTGGAAGATATGTGCAAATGTTGTTGAGAGGGATACTCCTTTATTACAGGTGACCACATTCGTTATGGAACACATTCATTCAGCACAAGACAATCTAGATGTCACTTATGGTGGCAATGCTGTGTTGACGTCATCACTAATACTTGAGGAGATAAGAAACCATATCGAAAAGCATCGTACCGAAATAAGAAAGACACTGGAAAGGGAGTAGGGTGTGAGACTAATATATTTTCAAGCTTATAAAGTAAAGAAAAAGGCAATGGAACACATACATGGGAAAACAGAAGAATACTAAATGTTCATACCATGAATATGCCAAAGATTAAAGGAAACTGATGATAAAACAGTTGCTGAATGGGTTGCTGTTGGTAATATATTTGAGCGGGTTTTCATTGTATACGGTATGTGTATTGAGGGTTTTTTGGGTGGTTCAAGGGCTATATTATATGTTGATGAAACTCATTTAAGTCGTCTATATAAGGGGATACTACTCTCAGCGTTAGAATATAATACAGATAATGACTTGTTGCCTTTTGCAATAGCAATGGTGAAATCAGAGAATCTTGATTACTGGAGTTGGTTTTTGTACAAAATTAAAGAAATTGTTTGTTCGGTATAGCTGACGATTGTGTCAGACCAACACAATTTCATAATAGGAGCTGTCCAAGCAATATTTGGGGGGTGAAAGGCATTCGTATTGTTGTAGGCATATGAAGGAAAACTTCAGCATTGAACAAGTGAAAGTAAATAGAGGTAAAATGACAAGCCAATATTCAAAAGAAGATGCATTAAAGGTTCTTGATAGAGTAGCTTATGCAAGGGTTGATAATAAATTTGATCATACAATAGCATAGCTGAGAACTATATCTCCTGAGTTACATGATTAGGTTATCAATCAAGATGATGTGAATAGGTCGACAATAAGCAAGTTCCCATTTAAAAGATGGGATAATATAATAATCAATATAGCTGAGTCTTTCAATGCTTAGATGGTAAAGGAAAAAAAGCATAGTGTGGCCTAAATGATCTATGAGCATCAAGAGAAGATAGCAAGGAAGATATATGCAACATATGTGACAATGACTAAGTGAAGGAATTGTGTTGGGCCAAAAACCGAGGCAAAGGTTATGGAAAGTATGTATTTCAGTAGGTATATGAGTTGTGACAATTATAGAGGTGAAAGACTATGTGTACATACATCTAGTGGAGACTAAAGAGTAGACCTTGGTCTACACCAATGTAGTTGTCTTGATTGGCAAATGTCAGGAATTCCATGCTGCTATGCTTGTACAGCCATTAAGACTATGGGGGTAAATGTATATGAATATGCTGAAGAGTGTTACAAAATTTTAGCACAAGAGAAAATATATGGCAAGAGCATAGTTTTAGTGGTGACGATTGATATGCCTAACCCAAATGACTATATGTTTGAGAATCTTGCTCAACAAATCCTACTTTTACCACCAAACACAACTAGGCCTCTTGAAAGACCAAGGTCTAAATGGCAAAAATCACAATTCCAGAACAAGAAAAAGCCTACCATTACACCAGATGCCACCAATTTGGACATACAAGGAGGACTTGCAAAAACCCTAACTCATCTTGAAGTTAATTTCAACAAGGGACAACTAATTTTTTGGTGTATATATGCTCCACCCTTATTTTTTTTGGGAGAAGGGCATTGGTAGATTTGCATAGCTACACAATTATTTTTGCAAGTAATATGTTTAGTGACAAGGGAAAATAAAGCCTACAGACATTGTTAATGTCCTTTTATCATTGACTATTGCAAAATCTGGTTACTGTCAAGGGACCTCTGACTTTTTGTTAATTAACATAGTATTCATGTAAAATCCCTTAGTTGTGTTATAAATGCAAATTGGTTAGTTTGATGTTAGTAAAATCAAACCACCTCTGGTTTGTGGTTATTTGATATAATATTGTTATAAATTCCCTTGGTTGTGTTGTAAATGTAGGTAGTTAGTTTGATGTTAGCAAAATTGGTTGCTGTCAAAACACCTCTGGTTTATGGTTATTTGATATAGCGTTGCTGTAAATTCCTTTGGTTATGTTGTAAATGTAGGTAGTTAATTTGATGTCAGCAAAATTAGATTGTTGTCAAAGCACCTCTGGTTTATGGTTATTTGACATAGTGTTGCTATAAATTCCTTTGGTTGTTTTGTAAACACGTATATTTAGTTTGATGTCAGCAAAATCAGGTTGCTGTCAAAACACCTCTGGTTTGTGGTTATTTGACCTAGTATTTTTGTAAATTCAGATTGATTACTTTGATGTTAGCAAAATCAAGTTGCTGTCAAAACACCTCTAGTTTGTGGTTATTTGACATGGTATTGTTGTAAATTCCCTTGGTTGTGTTGTAAATGTAGATAGTTAGTTTGATGTCAGCAAAATCAGGTTGCCGTCAAAGCACCTCTGGTTTGTGGTTATTTGATATAGTATTGTTGTAAATTTCCTTAGTTATGTTGTAAATGTAGATAGTTAGTTTGATGTCAGCAAAATCAAGTTGCTGTCAAAGCACCTCTGGTTTGTGGTTAATTGACAAAGCATCGCTGTAAATTCCCTTGCATGTGTTGTAAACGTAGATATTTAGTTTGATGTCAGCAAAATCAGATTGCTATCAAAGCACCTTGCTTTGTGGTTATTAACATAGTTGCTGTAAATTCCTTGTGTGTTGTAAATTTCCTTGGTTGTGTGATGTCAGCAAAAAGTTGGTTACTTTGTTGTGTCAGCAAAATCATAGTTGTTTGATGTCAAATATTATGGTTTGTCAAAGCACCTCTGGTTGTGGTTATTTGACATAGTATTACTATAAATTCCCTTGGTTGTGTTGTAAATGCAAACTGGTTATTTTGATGTTAGCAAAATTAGGTTGCTGTCAAAGCACCTCTAGTTTTTTGGCATACTGATGTTGTCAATTGCTTAACTGGAGTTGTTATTTGGCATACTGATGTTATCAATCATTAAAGAAAAGTGAAAATTATGTCGTTTGAACAAGAAAAAGTAAACTTCATCAATTCCTTTTCAGGACTTGTTGTTTGACTAACTGATGTTGTCATTCATTAAAGAAAAGTGGAAATAGTATCATTTGAACACAAAAAATTGAACCTCATCAATTTCTTTCCTGGAGTTGTTATTTTGCCTACTGATAGTCATTCGTTAAAGAAAAGTGGAAATAGTGTCATTTGAACACAAAAAATTGAACTTCATCAATTCTTTTTCTAGAGTTGTTATTTGGCCTACTGATGTTGTCATTCCTTAAAGAAAAGTGAAAATATATCATTTAAACACAAAAAATTAAATTTCATCAGTTCCTTTTCTAGAGTGGTTATTTGGCCTACTGATGTTGTCATTCATTATAAAAAATTGAAAATAGTGTCATTTGAACACATAATTTGCATTATGTCAGTAGAAATGTCATTTCACCATTTCATAATTATGATTAATGGGTAGCAGCTAAGCCCAGTCAACAAGTTTATTACACATAATGATAATGTAGTAACATTATGTACAGTCAATGTCCTCCATTCCCCTAATTCATTCACTGTAGGGACTTTCTCCTTTTTTTTTGGATGTTCGCCCCTTCTGTGGATGTGGAATAAAATTTTGCGCATTCTCACGCCATTCATTGTTATCATGGTTCACCAGCCACCACATGAGATCATGTTGAAAAGATGCCACTTTACCATGCACAACAAATTCAACACCAAGTTAATCTCACATCGCCCCTTTGCCAGTTACAACAAATAAGCAAACCATATCGCCTAGGTGTATTCTTGTAGAATATTAGGTTCCTATCTGCTGAGACATATTAGGACATGCACACTACAGTCCGTCCTGGACATTACACCACTATTACTTTAACCTCTTTAAATAAATATAGGAAATCAACACATTACATGTGTAGTGTGTGTATACTCACAAATCACTCTGTTGAGGTACAATTCCAAGTTTGGCATTTTCTCAATCAAATCTTTTCTAACTATGCGGATAATGTCATGGAACCTTTCTCTCTACCTATATGTCATATATTCATCAACATCACTATAATTTTAGGCACTAATAACACAATATAATATGCCTTGGTGATTCTTACACATCTTGCGATGGCCATTTCCTGAGGGTCATATGTGACAGCTTGCTTCTTCTTAGTTGTGGTCGTCTTAGGCTGAACAGTTCCTTGCATGGAATCTAGGACATAGAACTTCATAGTGTTGGGCTCAAGGGCAAAGCAAAGCTAGTGCCCACCAACATGTGCAGGACCCATAATCAAGTCACAGTCACCTATATTGTACTTGACAAAATTAGGAATTATTTGTTATGCATGATAGTTAAAGTCCCATCGAGTTGGGTCACGAATCATTACCTCCTGATAAAAACACAAATTGAAATTGTCATTTTGCAATTAGTTTCTTTAAACAGTTATTTGCCTATATAGTCTTGTTACTTTATATGCTACACTTGTCATTTTCCTTTGCAAACTTGTAACTTTCCTATCCAGACTTATCATTCGACAAACTAAACTATTTCATTCTCCGTATCCATACTTTCAACTATAATAATGAAGAAACCTCACTATGAAGTCTGCATAAAAAATATGCCTCCTTACTTACCCTTCTACTGCTTGTTGCTCATCCACTACAACCTTATAAACCAATGACATGACCCTGTTATTAACTTTGTTATTTCCCCTAAGAGAATGTAGTAACTGTCGGGTGATGTTTTCATCATACATTTTAATTAAAGGATTGACTATCATTGAAGTGAGTTAGCATATGTGTTATGTTAATATGTGGTAACAAAACACCATCAGAAAACTTTAGCATCATAATACTTACTAGTTGCCCTCATCACCTTTCACACTTCAGTTGTAATGGTGAAGAAAATATCTTTATTCTTCGCAGGCCTTTTCAACCTCGTTTGTACTTTCAACTCTAACCAAGGAGACTTAATTTTGCTGATGTGAACCCTGGGAGATCTCCTTACTTGCTGTGGCTGAACAGCTTCAGCTGCTATTGCAGGTTCCACTATGATGGGGGTTTAACTCTTAACAGGGTCAACATATTTGACAATTGCCAGGAGGATACAGTTATGGCTATGTCACCTTCTGCATTATCACTTTTGAATATTGGATGATAGGTTTATAGGGGTACCAGGCGCAAGTATGTCACCCTCCATTTCATTATTGTCCTTATCACCACCAGGTCTATCACCCTTATCTTTACTCTTCCCTTCTCCATTTCATCAGCATTGCCTACGTTGTCCCCATCATCCTTCTCTACACTCTATCCCTCATCCTTCTCTTGACTATCTTCATGATCGCTCTCTCCATCATTCTTTTCCTTCTCCTCCTCCTCACTTGTCTCATCATCACTCCCCCTGTCATCCTTCTCATTCTCCTCCTCCTCACTTGTCTGATCATCACTCCCTCTATTATTCTTCTGCATAGTTTTACTAGTCTCACCGGCATTTTATCTCTACTCATCATCATTTTTAGAGCCACTGATAGTTGATGTGAGTGTCTCAGTAGGAGCCTTTCCTTTTGTCTTGCCATTTCTCTCTCTTAGAATGTGCACCTTTAACAGCTCCTCGTCTACCATATTCATCAGCATCTAATGGCTTTCTTCTATCCTCTTTATTAGTCGTGCACGTAACTATTTCAGCTCTTGCATGAAAATGGCGTTTATCAATTAAGTAACAAAATAATTATATGATATTATGACCTCACTATTGCAAATGACAATTTCATTTTATTCGGTGACAACTAAACTATCATAAATCGCAATTTCAGTATATCAAATAAAAAGCTAACTACACCAAAATACAAGTTCACTGCCCTCAATCACAACTTAAGTATTACATATAACAAGTTTGGTTTTTCAGAAAACAACGTCACCGTTGTGAATAACAAGTTCATCAATAGTATAAATAACAACTTCGGTGTATCAAATAATAGCTTCACTATAACAAATGACAAGTTTAGTTCAACCAATCACAACTTCAGAATTATAATTAGCAACTTCGGTACATCAAATAATAACTATACTATAACAAATGGCATGTTCACTTTATCCCATCACAACTTGAGTCTTACAATTAGTAACTTCAGTATATCAAATAACAACTACACTATAGCAAATGACAGGTTCACTTGACCCTATCACAACTCAAGTATAATTAATAACAAGTTTATAAAATAACAACCCAAACCTAAACTTTAGCGAATGACAAGTTCACATTGCCCAATCACAACTTTGGTACTGTATTTGACAAGTTAAGTTTATCAAGTAACAATGTCGATTATAGCAAATGACAAGTTCACTTAACCTAATAACAACTTAAGTATTATATATAGCAAGTTCGGTTTATCAAATGACAACATAACTATTGCAAATAACAAGTTCACTTCACCAACAATATTACTCTACCAAACATACATATACCAGGTCCAGAAAGTCAACATTTATTCTCTTGTCTTTGCCAGACACATCACTCCCTTTCTCACCATACAAAATCCCCCTGATGCTCTTCCTCTCTGTACTAGCCAATTCTTTGATCTTTTCATCTGTCTAGTATTAGATAGTACTGTGGAGCCTCGCTTTGTACCTTGGCTGAGGTTAAAATGCTCATCGGAAAAAAGCTGCAACACCACATATCATCATCAATTACATTGTGCATATTGCCAATAAAATTAAACACAGTGAGAAACAAAATAGTCATACTAGAAGCAAGTATATGCAACCACCAATAGAGCTACTCACCTGTCCATCATTACCCTGTCTATACTGCTTCAAAAAGTCAGCCATTTCTTTCCATACGTCTTCCATAATATGTGTTGTCCAATCATACTTTCCAAAGTCATCCATTATAGAACGCATGACTCTTACCAGCTTCTTACTCACTTCTGAGCTAGATGACGGACATAGAAAGGTACTAGTATGTATAGGACAAATAAGAATTCAAATCTGTGATCCTCCTCCCCAGAAATAATTAAATTCAGTATTTTCCTAAATGACACTCTCTGATACTCATTCTTCAAGTTCTTGTACATTTCATCATCTTTCGAAACTTCAATTTTAATCTTCTCTCCACCATGGTGTATTTTTAGGAGCTTCTCAATATGTTCTACTCCTATTTTCTTAGTTTTTTTTCCAAATTACAAGTTAATGTGTTGGTAGGTCATATGATCTGAGCATCATCACAATGAGATCGTGGGCAAGTCTCTTCAATCCAATCTTCAACAAGCTTCTAAATCCTATCCTCTCCACCCTATCCCTTAACTCATCATCATTATTCACAAAGTGCAGTAATTTATTAAAACTTTCATAGACACTTGGGCTAAAAATGATATTACATATTTCTTTTTTTTTTTCCCTCCTCTTCTATCTTTTCTAGCCTTGTTTTCTTTACCTCCTTTCTGTACCTCTTCCTCTCTTCATCAAACAAAGTTCCCTATGCCTCTAACACAGCGCCTCTTTTTTGTTTGCCTCTGATATCACTGTCATCTAATGTCGCCAGATACTTCCTTCTGACTAGCGACCAGCCATTGTGTGCCAATTTCAATCTAGAGGCTCCCTCACATGCCATGTCCTTTTTCTTGCAAAACATTCAACTTACAATGGTTCGCTAAGACAACTTATTAACTGACTAACAATAACTTTGTCAACACTCATTCTGTCAATCAAATGCCTATGATAAAATTGTTATTTTCTCTACAACAGTTGTCAAATCTTTAAACTTGACTTGTTATTCCCACCTACTTATCATAATTATTATTTCTAATCATATACTAGTCATTTACAGTTATTAACTTGAGTCATTTGAAATGAAAAACTTGTCAAAGTGTCATACTCAGTTTTGTTATTCAAACAAGTCATTTCCCATTATCAGCTTCTCAATTCCACATAGCAATCTTGTTATTCACTATTATAAACTTGTTATTTCTTATCACCAACTTGTCAATTTCACATTGACATCTTGTTATTCCCAATTAATCAACAGTTTGTCATTTACTATTATTAACTTGTCATTTTGATTATTGAATTTGTTAAATCCCACCATCCATCTTCACATTTACAACAAAACACACTTCAGTATGTCTTTAATTCAATCTACACTTTACCAAGTCCTATATCTTTATTTTCCCAACTATTATTGTTATTTACGAAACTGATATTTTCATCCCCTCCCCATGCAAACACCATTCTCACAAGTTATTTAATAGAAAAAACATATCTATTTCACAGTAAAACATTCTTCATCACTCAATCACAATTAGGTACTTCTACTTTCCTGTCCTAAACTCTCTTCCTCTCACCAATGAATCACACATTCTTGCAGCAACCAACCTAAACAAAATTAGCCATCAAACCTACCATAATCAATTGCCTAACGTAGCTGCTAACTCTAATCACCAAACGCGATTGCTACCCTATTGTTCAACAATGCCTTCGCCTTCTCTAAACCCTTCCATAATACCGATAAACCACTACTCTGTTCACCTTTGTCACAGCAAATATACTCTTCATGATTGGAACATTCCTCTCAACACTACTCTTATGGCAAAATAGCGGTAAGGAGGTGCACGAAAATGAAGAGATTTGCAGGAATGCAGAAGAGCGGGAATTTGTCGATAGTGGGGGGACTATGTGCCGCGGTTTCAGTTTGTTCAAATTATTGAGGGGCAATTTCGTCTTTTCACCAATATTTGCTAATTGCAATTTGAGACCGAATTCCTCTTGGCAATTTGGCTTATTCAAGTGACCTCCTTGCAATTTTGGTAATTTAGGGGTCTTTCTTTACCATTTTCCCTAATTTTAATATATAATATTTATTTTAAATTTAAGTTAATATTTTTTTTAATTTATTAAATTTAACATGTTAATATTTTTATTCTAAATATATTTTTATGATAGATGTTCTACGGTCATTATTCATTTAAAAATATTACACATTACTACTTTACTTAAAAATGTAAATGAGTTTCTTAATAAAAGAATAGCCTAATTTTTATAATTCTAAGTAAATGATTATTCTACTACTCTCTTTTGAAAAATATATAAATAATTAAATTAAAAATATTGATATTATGGAGTTAATTTATTTTCACAATTCGTGTTTGCTTAATTAATAATTATGATGTATTATTTAGGAAGCAAAATGGATCATAGAAAAGAGCTTATATGTATATTTGCAAATGGACGAATTTTTAACGGCCCAGCTGGTGCAACATTTAAGTGTAATAGAGTGAAATTAGTGAAAGTTGATCTAAATATTACAATAGGTGGATCGAAGGAAGTTATTGGACGAAAGCTATGACTTCCTCCCAATAAAATCGTGACAAATCTAGTATAAAGATATCTGATGTGCATAAATCCACCATAATACCAAACATGCAATCTAGAAGATGATTCAAATGTACAACAAATGTGGCAAGTGAGCTATCGATTCTCAACTCAGTTAACATGTGCAAAGTTACATGCCAATATATGTGGCTCAGAAGATGATGGTCATATTGAATCACAACAAATAGACAACAATGCTTGAAATAATCTTCCATCAAGTAGCAATCAGGTAAATATTGTAGAAGAAGAAATCATGTTTAGTGATCACATGAAAAATCCTCGCTCATTTAAACTTCCCCTAGACAGTGGCAACAATGGGCCATCTTATGATGTTCCTCAAATGGAAGATACTATAGATGAATTTGACGATGAAGATTAATATGATTCTTATTTAAATATTGGCGATGGAAATGATAATGATGACAATGATGGGCATGACAAGGTAAACCAAGATAATGAGCTAGCATATGCTTTCTTCTCACATATTAATGTTAAGTCAGCCATGGCTCCTAGTTCAACGAATTAGAAGAAATTCTACCTTTCAGTCATAATGAAGGGTCACATATCAAAAAGATGTTTAGCAATGTTAGTGTTCTAAAACGTGCAGTCAAGTTGTACTCTATTTGAGTTCATCACACATTCAAGGTCTATTATTCATGTAAAAAGTATGAAGAATATCGATGTATTAACTATGGTGAAAACTACAATTGGAGAGTAGGAGCTTGTAAGAAGGAAAACAGAAACTTTTGGTAGATCACAAAATGTGGGAGGCACACACATGCTTAAGCACATCACTAACTCAAGACCATATGAAGTTAGATGCTGATGTTATATCATCTTGTATCATAGCAATGGTAACTGACAAGCCATATATGAAAATGTCTCCAGTTATAGAGAGGATGCAATCCATGTTTAGTTATACAGTGTCATATAAGAGGGCATGGAATGCAAAACAATTAGCCATTGTTGTTGCTTTCAGGAATTAGGAGACCTCATATTCCTTACTCCCAAGGTGGTTGGCCGCAGTACAACACTTCATGCCTGGATGATACGTACGATTTTCAAATAAACAACGCTTTCAAGTCAATACAAATGGGGAACCAATTAAAATGTTTTGCATATGTTTTGGGCATTCGAGCCATACATTGATGCATTTCCACACTTAAAGCCCATTATACAAGTTGATAGAACATTTTTATATGGAAAGTATAAGGGCACGTTACTTATGGTCATATCATGAGATGGTGACAAAAATATTGTGTTACTTACATTTGTGGTAGTTGAAGGGGGGGACAAGATCTGCTTGGACATGGTTCTTATACCATGTGTGTCATTGTGTTGTAAGAGACAGAATAGAAATTTGTTTAATTTTAGACAGACATTGTTCAATTTTGGCTGCAATTTCTAATCCTCAATATGGATGGCATCCACCATATGCACATCATGTTTTTTGTCTGCGTTGCGTGGCCTTAAATCTTCACAAAGCACATGGAACAAATTGGTTGAAAGAGAAATTTATAAATATTGGTGAGATTCTTGGTGTTTTTTACAACATGATAACTTTATGATTTTATGATTATTTTTAAAAAGTTAGTAACTACTTGTAGGGTTTGTCTATGAACGTCATGTCGTTGACTAACAATTAGCAAAGATAACATTGCAACATGCACCTACTACTAGATAGATTGGAGCCACTCCAAAAGAAAAATGGTCACACGCATATGACGTTAAAGGTCAACGTTATGGAAACATCACAACTAACCTTGTAGAATGCATGAATGGTGTATTCAAAGGTGTTTGAAGCCTACCAATAATTGGTTTCGAAAAGACAATAATGTATAGAGTTAACAACTATTTTGTGAAGAATGCTCAAAAAGTTTATGCATAAATTGTAGCTGGCCGAATGTTTTTTGAGATAGTAACAAAGAAGTTAGACATAGTAACACGAGATATATCTGCATGTGTCATTCGAGAGTTTGATAGAATATCAACATCATTTGAGGTATGGAGCCACCCAACATTCAACTTCATCAATTTCATAGGTATTGCAAGGTTTACTTGATTGACAAAAAATGTGATTGTGGAGAGGTTTAAGTAGAAAAGTTTTCATGTATGTATGATGTCGCAGCTTGCTCACAAGTGGGCATTAACCATTTGCAATACGTTGACAACTTTAATCTAATAGGAGATGAGACTTACTAGCCACAAATTGATTTCCCTACTCTAATACCTGACCCATCAATGATTAGAGATAAAGGCCATCCTCCTTCAAGTTGTATACGTAATGAGATGGATTGGACCACACCCAACTAACCCAACAAGTGTGGATTATGTAGACAAATTGGTCATAATCGCTCTACTTGTCCCAAAAGTGTGGCATCCAGACAATAAATTATGTGTGTCACTTATGTAAAAAAGTATTATAGTTTATGAATAAGATGAAGATAAAATGTAATTGGTTTTTATAATTTTTTATATTATGTGGATATTTATTTGTTATGTTGTGTTTAGATATTTGAAAATGGCACAGTATCTGTCACACCTTACTTATATAGTACCTTAGCAGTCATTTAGAACCATTCCAAACCACTTTGGATGGTCTTAAACTTGAAAATTTCAATTTGGACGTAAATTTTCGGAAAATTACTGTTCATTGTCCAGTTTTCAGATTACAGGTCCAACTTTGAAAAATCATAACTAATTCTAGAAATATCGTATGGAGGTGTTCCAAAATTCTACGGAAAGCTCTTTCAATGCTCTTTAAGGGAAAAAATATTCAACTGAACTCATCCTCACTAAAAACGTACAGTTTATTGAATTAAAATTACTATTCATTTGGTAAAATCTGGACTTTTCAGATTCTGCGCCTTAACTTCGAAAATTCATATCTCATTGTATACACATCCAAATGATGTAATTTACCACTCATTTTAAAGCTTGGGATATGAATTATAAGTGTACCAAATTCTGTAGCTTAACTCATTCATATGATAGGTTGAACTGAAGCTTGAAATTAACTGCTTCAGGACCTACGTTTTATCCCTTAATATCTCTTTACTTTAATTCTTTTTATTTCTTTGGCATACCTAACATGGGCTTACTCTTTTCCATTCATGCTCATATACTTTCATCCATACCATAAACATCCTAAGCACATACATTGAATTGATGGCATTCATAACATAACTTACAACATAGGAGAATTATACATTGAATAATAATATCAATCATTAGCATTAATAATTCTCCACTTCTTCTCCTTGCTTCTCATGCCCTTAGTGCCCATCATTGATTTGACCTAAATGGTTGGTTAGGGAGGGGGTGAGATTCGGGGGAATCTCAGTAGCAAACATCACCACATACATGCACAAGATGGATGCTAGTGTATGGTATGTAGTTTTTCATAAATTTAAGTTAACTAGTGACATGCCATCATGCTTTATGCTTGGTATAAAAATGCATGGCCATGGGAACATATTAAAAACAGCATTTCCAGCAACAATCATCATGTCATAACATCATTCAAACAACAAATACAAACCAACACATAAGCATACCATGTCAAGCACATAAAGGGTAAGTTCACTACCTTGCACCTCAAGCTTTCCTCTTACTTTTCCTTTGACTCCCTTGACTTTCCAACCATGTGGGCATTCGGTCAACATCACTAAACATCCTCTTGGATGTTCCAAAGGTCCTAAACATAGTCATAATGATCATACAATCTATTAGGACCACTAGATTACATAAAGTTCAAAGCTAGCTCTCTTGAACCTCAACCCTTTCTCTTAGTCTTAGGGTTTTCTTTCTAGCTTTTCTAACATAAATCTCATCATTTTCCATCCTTATGATCCATTTCTTGTCAATTAGGACCACTTTAGATGGCTTTAGATTCAAGAATATCAAATCTGGAAATTTTGGTTCGCGGGTACTGTTCACGCAGAATCTCCAGAATTTTTGCTCAACTTTGAAAATTCATAATTAAATCTATAAAAATCCAAATTGAGTGATTCCAAGTCTCATTGAAAGCTAATTAAGTTAAATTTAAAGGAAAAATAGTTTCAGGAACCAATTCTACGCCGAACAGTACCAGAAGTGTACGGAACTCGACACCCTTCCAAAAGCTTAACACTGTTTCCAGATTTCAAACCCTAACTTTGAAAAATCACCATAAATCGTACACATATCCAAATGAAGTGTTCTACCCATGGATTTAAAGCTCATAGAGTGTACTTTAAGCATGCCAAATTTCAGAACCAGATATGAACAGTAACTAATTCGAAAAAGCCATCAAATCAGCACGTAATTCTTCCAAGTTTCACTTAGATCCACTTGGATCTACCATACTTTGAGGTGTTCTAGCAAGATCTAACATCAAAATCACCCTCCCCTAAGCTTATGTCAATTTGGCCAGCACCTCCTCTTAGGGGATCTCACATTTTTTTAACCATAAAACCAAAGATTCAAAGCAATAAACAAGAGGGAACAACTTACTAACCTCATATCTAAACTCGGTTGATCAAAGTAGGTGTCTTCCTCTTGATTTAAGCTTCAAGAATCAAAATTGCAAGAGTTTCCCCTTATGTTCATCAGCTTGGCCGAAATGGGGGGAGGGAGAGTGCCTATTTATAGCCAAAAAGTTGTCTTGAATGGACCAAAATGCCCTTGGTAGCTAGAAGAATGAGTAAGGGCAATTTTGGAAGTTCAAGTGGACTTTTGCATCATCATTGCATCACCTTATTACATCATGCTTACCTAATTCTTCTAGAAGGTGCCAAGTGTCATAAAAGTGGTAGAGGAAAAGGGAGATCAAATCCTAGCCATTGGATCAAACTTGTTTCATAAGCTTCCTCCGAATTTACTTGGCCCACGTTTCTCCGGCTTTCTTTATGGCCTTCCGGGGTTCAGAAAATTATTCTGTCTACTTTATAAATTCTCTTTAATTCTAGAGAATATCTATAAATTTTCTTAGGCCATAACACTTCTTTTAAACCTTACATAAAAATTCATTTACCAAAATACCCTTTTATCGGCAAAACCGGCTCTTTAATTTCTTAAAGCCACTCCACTGGCCTTTTGGTTGCGGGACTAATTTTATAAATTAGTAAAACCTTTCAACCATTTAACCTCTTTTTTGTATACACTTTTGAGGTCTCTTGCTATTTCAAATAATTACCTCAAACGGTATACTTTTTACTGGTCATAACCTCATAAATTCCATTTAAGCTGCCTCAGGGGTATTTTCATCTTTTCTCTTCATAGAAGAGTCTTAGAATATTATTTCCCATTTTTTGGGATTTTCTTGGAATTTTCTGTACACTCTTCCATTTTTACCATTGCTGGTCATAACTTTTTGAATTTACGGTTTTACCCCTGCTTAAGCCTAACCTCATAGAACCATCTCTTTGAGGTTTCTAACTTACCCATTGGCCTATATCTAGCCTCTTTTCTCTTTTTGGGCCTTCGAGACTTTACTGGAGCCTCTAACCTTAATTATACTCGAGCCCCTGAAAACTTTTACTTTGCAGTTTAGTCCCTGAAACTGCTTTAACTTCCTTTCTCATCTTTAGGACTTCTGCTCACAGGGGTCTGGTAACCTATTTAATTTAGGCTATTTTTGGAACTTCTAGGCCTAAAAGTCTAGATGTTACAGTATCCAAAAGAGGTCATTAACCCTGGTCCAGACGATGACTCACTTTTGTACTTACAAGCCCAACATATTTTGTAACAAGTTTAGAATAACAATGTAAGTAATCTATCCTAACTAATGCTTATTAATTCTATGCTTTAATACTAACTGTTTTTTTAATTTTCCTGTGTAGGTTTCTTGAATCCTACACACTAGACGAGTCATGCACACTAATTGAATGATTGAGCTACCTAATCAGATATTTGAATATCTTAGATGAGCTGAATTTTTTGGTGTTGCTCAGGTAGGGCAATTTGATTATGACCAAAGTTTGGTCTGAGCTCTTGTTGAGAGGTGGCATCCTGAGACTCACATTTCATACTACACATGGAGAGTGCACGATAATGTTAGAGGATATTACTATATAGTTGGGCCTTCCATGCGCAAGAATACCTACCATTAGGAAAAGCAACTTTAATTGGCTAGATGTTTGTGAATGGCTTCTAAGGGTTAGATGACCTACAAATAGAATATATGAACAATGACTACTTATGAATTGGTTGGAAGAGTACTTTAATTACTTACCCAATGATGCAGTCGATGTACAAGTTCAATAATTCACTTATGCATATATTCTCAAGTTGATTGGTGGATATCTCATGCCAGCTAGATCAGATACTAGGTTGTATTTAATATACCTTCCACTACTTTATAATCTGGAAGAAGTTGGGAATTTTAGATGGGGTTCAGCAGTTTTGGCCCACCTGTATAGAGAACTATGTAATACCATTAATTCAACTGAAGATAAGATTAGAGGGTGCTTATTATTATTACATTTGTGGGCATGGAATTATTTTTCTACGCTAGCACCACGACAACCTATATCTCCAGATCCACAATTTGATATCTACCATCTCTTACCTCCTTTAGGGTGTGTTTGGCTCAACAGAGGGGATGGGAGGGGAGGGATTTTAATGGAGGGAAAGGAGATGAGAGGAAAGAGAGGGATTTTAATATTATCTTATTTAGCTTAATATGAGGGGAATGGGAGGGAGAGATTTTAATGTTACCTTATTTGGTTTAGGAAGGGGGGAGGCAAAATATTTTTATATGGACAACTTTGCCATCATATTATTTAAGTTGATTTTTACAAACTTTATAGAGTAGTCAATAAAAGATAATTATAAATGACATTTAATATATGAGATCAACTTTTTATAATTAGCAAAATTAAATAAACACAATGAAAATACATAATTAATAACTATAATTATTTTTGTATCCAAAATTATACTGAAAGCTATAAGTAATTATAAATATTATTCTAATGTTGAAAGAAGATTATAAATATTATTCTGACTTAAAAATAATTATATATTATAAATAAATATTACAATGTATTAGGATATGCTCAAAATTATCAAGAAAGAATAACAAGAACTAACACCTAAAGATAATGAAAATAATTATAAACTTGATTGTATGGCACAATATAATATCATAAGGCATGGCATAAAATGGCAACATCTATCATTATATAGTCTTACAAAATATCAACAAGTTTGGCATAAAATATCATGAAATGCCATCACGTGGCCCTATAAAATATCACTGGGCATGGCATGAAATGTCATCAAATGCCATCATATGGCCAAACAAAAAAAAATCAAAAGAGAGACCATGCCAAAATAAGTGTTTGCAAAGTGCCCACAACAAAAGAGTGTCTGTTTTCCTTCCAATCAATAACACATTAAGAACCGAAAACCATCTCCATAATCACTTGCTTGTGCAGTAAAGGTGGACATTGAATTACTGCCCTTAGTTGAGCCACGTCATTCATGAGGAAGCAATAAATTTTAGAGATCTTGTCTTCTTCACATCCAGCATCAACAATCATCTTCAAAGTTTCTTCCATTGAAATTTGTGGGACATATCTATCTTTAAATATTTTGTTTCCTTTTTTCAGAGCATTTGTTATGAATTCCATCTTTTTCTACAATTAGATGTATTTGGGAAGGATTTCTATTTTTAGATGTACCACTCTTTTTGGTCCTCTTGCTAATCTCATTATTTGCTTCTGGAGAGTGGTCATCAAGTGCGAGAGTTTCTCTATTGATTGAGAAATTCTCCAAAGTCTCTTTATTTTGAGAGGTAAGTTGATCAACCTTATTGATAGAATCAACAAATTCATGAGGATTTAAACGTTGTCATTTCTTCATATTTAAAGGAGTATCACCATCATCTCTATTAGCTCTATCATTTTCATAAAGAGCTAACACCTTTTCATAATTGGGCAGAGGCATATTTCTCCAAAGGGCCGCTTTTGGTTTAACCAGAAAAATACATTTTATAACATGAATATCCAAATGACTGATTCATTAGAAAGTGAACATGTAAAGTCATATCAATATCAAAGTGAAAAATAATATGAATGTCTTGTTATTGCTGGCTACTTGGACAGTATAGAACATGCTAACCATTTAAAACCATGAATATCCATATGAATGGTAACCACTCAAAACCATAGCACATGCCGTATTAATTGATCCTAGTTTGTCTTGTAATTTAATAGCATAATGGCATGATTCACATATTAGGTTTAACCTAAAAACAGTACGAATATCAAAATGAAGGATTTATTATTCTCACCTTAATCAATTGATCCCAGACTTGGTCCTCAGCTTCCCATCCATTAGTGGATGAGTTCTATGAAAATCCACTCATACCCACTTTGAAGATGTCATAAGTTTCAGAAAAATTCTTCTTTAAAGTCTTCTAATGATTTTTAACCTTCTCCTTATCAACTTTAAATCCAAACAGAGTACTTATAATGTTCCATTTAGTTTGTTCCCAATATCAAGTTCATCTATGAATGCATCAATCAAGGTATTATCCATCTTGGAGGTCTAAATCAAGTTCTTATTAGTAGTCTTTGGAGCCATACTAATAGAAGTTAAACCAAATAAAAATATCATATAAGTAAACAATGTGCTGAAAAGGGTTCATTAAATAAGCAAATAATAATATCAAACAAATATAATACAGTTCCATATCCAACAAGTACATCAATTATTGCAACAAATGTTCATATTCAAGAAACACAATAAACTACTAACCATACAACGAAGGAACATGTAAAGTTCAGTTCCTAGATTTATTCCTAGGATTATTTTCATAATCAATCCACATTTGATGAGCTATTGCATCCCTTATTATCTCACCCTGAGTTGCCTTAGTTCTATTGCCTCTTGGAGTATAGCTATCATTGTTAGATTCATCTTGAGTTGTAAGTTTATCATCCACTTCATGGATAAGCTCTTCATCAGGGTCTACATTCATCAAGCAATTATGAAGAATGCAACATACAGTAATGATCAACTTTTGAGCTTTGACATCATAAGTAGGCTCTACGGTTTCGATACCCCAAAAGCCCGTTCAATTGCATTATGCAATGATGCATGTCAGAGATTGAAAAGTTCTCTATGATGTTGGGGTGGATTTCTATCTGAATATTCTTTCAAATGGTAGCGAACTCCTCTATAAGGTGTTATAAGACCATTTGTTAACATGAATCCAACATCAACCAAGTAATATTTCCCTATCATCAAATAAAATAGTCACTTTATTAGTTTTAAATTTGTAAGTTTATTAAATTATGTCACTTTTTACTAATTAGTAAAATAGTTATCTTGAGGAATCTTAAGACTATCTTGTCATCTTAATGCATCTTTTATAATCCTTAAGTCAGATACAATGCCTTCCCATCTAACAAGTACATAAGTGAACCTTAAATCAAACGTGCAAGCTGCTAACACATTTTGTGTAGGGAATTCCTTCCTACTGTGATAACGAGGAACATCTACCATAATTACTTTGGCATGTATATGTGTTCCATCTATAGCCCTAACTCAATCCTTAAAATATGGGTAAAATTTGTCATTAACCCGAATTTTAAGAGGGACTCTAGAGCCATCTAATTATATAAGGAATTTATCTTTTAATTTAATGATAGCACCTAACACACTATAGAAATGGCAGTTAACCGTCTCACCAGAACGCCTAAACCAAAGCTTAACCACATAGTTTTTTGTTTTATGTAATAAGATGTAAAGGGCTTTAGTAACTTGTTCTTCCATGCTTGAGTATCTTGTGGGCTTCAAGCCACCATCTCTTTCTAACATGTCACACAATCCTAAGAAGGCTTCAGGACTCATTCTAACAATATCTCATCCACTAGAAGTATAAGTTATTCTCACTTCTTCACATACCCTTTCTCTTGTGGAACTCATATTATAAGTTATTTTCTTCTTATGATTATACATTTGAGCCACACAATACTAAACAACAAGACAAATAAGGCAGGCTGCAAGTCTCCAATGCATTTCCTACCATTGCATCAAAAAATCCCCTTCAGAATCCATCTATCAAATGAAGAAAAAAATTACCCGGAATTAATGACCAAAACAAGTTGACTCATCTAACAAATTTATATCTTCTTATTTTAATTATGAAAGATAAATATATGATGAATAATTAGACTAGGAAATCATAACAATGTAATACATACATTCCTTAATTTTCTGACATTCAGGTTCCAAGTCAAATTTATAGGTAACATATATAATAGAGAAGCTTTTTCATAACATATAATTCATGAACTAAGCAAAAGGAAATTAAGTTGGAAGCGAATAATATGAAAATCTCTCCATAAAATTTACAAAATTTATACCCATGAGTTAGACATCATCATAGGATAGATATATCACAATAAACTAACAAGACAATTTGTATGTAAGTATACTTTAAAGTTATAAAAACACCATCCAAACAAGGTGAGAAAAAAAAAACTAACTAAGAAGTTATAATGAATGAAAAACTATAGAATTAACTGTCAAATCTGTATGAGAAAAGAATTTAATGGGTGTAAGTTACAGCTAAAAAAGAAAATACTTTCACTTGAATGTTTTCATTCTCTTGCATTGCATCTGTCATCTAGAGAAATTAATAATCATCTGGGGATAAGAAAATTAAATTCCTTGAAATTGTTCCAAAACATCTCCCTAAAATGCTTGATTTTTGAAGAAAAAGTACTGTGTAATTTTTTAGTCCTATACCTTTAAAGTGGCTACTGGCTAAGCTTTCTTACCGTTAGATCTAATATGTTATTAATCCTCTACTTATGTTGTAGGTAGTTCATTAAACAATATTCCTAAAGATAGCGACTTGTACATTACCAAAAGAATGAAGCTTATCGCAAATATTTATACATTACCAAAAGAATGAAGCTTATCGCAAATATGACATGTAAGTCAACTTGTGGATCCTTTCTCTTCGGTTGCATCTGAGAGGAAATTTCTTAGTTAAGCCCAATCTAAAAATTAGACTCACGTCTTAATACTTCATGTTTTTATCTTCTAAACAACTGGCTTGGTCTGTTTCTCTTTTGCACACAAGATCTAGCAAAACAATCCATAACATCATTATAAGTAATTAATCTTTATCTTGACGGTTTTTTAGCTTAGTGGAGTTGGAGAAGTTGCTTTCCCTAACAATCTCAGTGTTGTGAGACAAAATGAAGCAGGTAGAGAAACTTAAAACCATTGCTGTTTGAAGGCAAATCCTCCGGCTAGTTCGCTTTTATTATGTCTTCAATCATAGCCATTTTGGAATTGTTGGAAGAGAGGCATGATTATTGAGCTGAAAATCCAAAACATTTTTCAAAGATTGATAATTTTCTTTCAAACACATTCAAAGAGGAGACACAAACCTGTGATGCCCCAAGGGAAGAAAGAGAAACAAACCCAAAAAACATGGAGAAGCTGCCATATGGGCTGAGTTCCAGAGAGCAAAGATAGGGGTTACGGCTGATAACAAACACAAGGTTTGTGATTTCCCTTTAGTAAGGGTAGAAGGGTAACATGGGATTATTAGAAAATAATATGAGCATATTAGTCAATACAAAGCAAAATATTACCATTTGCTCCCAAATTCCCTTAATTTTGGAGGGAAGGCTTATGAGGGAAGAGGAGGGAAAATGTTAAAAAAATTCCCTCCCCTCATAAAATTTTTATCTTGCCAAACAAGGGAAAATGATCAAAATCCCTTCCCCTCCCCCTCCTTCCCTCTAAATCCTTCATACCAAACGCGCCATTAGGTTTCATGTATGCTGAAATCATACAACAAATATTTGATATATACTTATTATTGAAATTTTACGAACTTTAACACTACTTTTTTTTTTTGGTTAATGCTAGATGAAAAAATGTAGGATAAAATCCTCATCCAAGTGCCAAGTCCTTACACCAATATAAGAGTTTGCTTGATAGAATGACCGATGATGACATAATTTGACAACCATATGAATCTTCTGAAGTACGCCAATTGATTCTAGAGTATTGCTTGGCAACACTTGAAATTTGGCTTGCTTCGGTTCCTTTAATATGTTTCATATTATAGAATGACATCACCCTGATCTTGCACTAAGGCAATTCAATTCTCAACAACCTATTCCTACTATGCCTGTTCATTTAGGAAATTACTATACAATATAGCTATGTGACAGAATGATCACAAATTGGACTAACAATACTCAAACTTTATTGAAGCATGGAATGAATGGCCACATGCTATTGCTGATGCTCCTCTGGCACGTGGTGAACTTGATCAAACATCTAAGTACATGTAATGATATTGGAGACATACAAAATGATGGATCCAATGTATTAGTAGTGATAATGGCTACATGGTGAGGTTTTTTTGGTTTTTTTTTTTCCAATCAATATCATCATTTTATTTTATACAAAATTTTTTTCAACCTAATATTTTATTTATTTCAAGCTAATATAACATAATAGTTATATAAGTTAGTGATTAATTCTTGTTCAACATGCTTTGATTGTATTGATTATCAAGAAAGTGTTGCTCGAGACTGGCATAACATCTTACTTGCAATGCGATAACAATGATTTAATATGAACCCTCAACCAGCTCTATCAATAGTTGAGTTGCCCCATCCACAAATTTCTCAAGATAGACCAACCAAATGACATGGCAGTTATTTGTTTACTCAACCACCAATTACAAACGAAAATTTAAGGGAACAAAAGCCCTAAAATTTTAGTCAATTTGGTAACATACTAGTCTCATCATCAAGCCTTGTCACCTCTTCCAATCCAACTTAATTTTACCCTCATCACATGCCATCATCATTGATATTATCCCATTCTGACTCACCCATTCCTCCTCAATTTTAGTCGTTCTTGTCCATATTTGATGATCCTAAATTATTTACAGATCAATATAACACTTCAACTTTTAAGCAAGGTGGTTCATCAAATGAAGCATTTGCTACCCTTCGACAATCAATTTCTTTAGTCAAATCACCTTAGTTTGATTTAAATATGCCAACTACGCAGATCAAACTCAAGAAGTGAATATATAACAATGACCACAACGTACGCGGAGGAGACCAAGTAGTGGCATTGGGAGTCATTATTTGTGAGGTAAATTAATTTTTATTTTTTGTTCATGTTAATTTAATTATTACTTATTATTAATTTTATAAAACTTAATCATTACTTATTTTTATTAATCACTTTTTAATTAATGCAATATTAATTATTTCTATTATCAATATATAATAATTAACTCATTATTCTAATGATATGATCATTATTAAAATCATTATAGGAGTATTTGTGTGGTGAGAGATTGTAAAGAAATTGTTTAAAGGCTAGTAAAGTTTAGAAGTTGTTCACATGAAGATGAAGTTCAATTATGCGCCAAACGATGCTTATTTAAGAAACAAATCTTGCTCAGATGAATTTTAAAAGTTGTTCAAGCCACACTACAAAAAAAAACTGAAAACTACAACGGTTTTTTTGTAGCAGTTACAATAAACCGCTATAGTTTTCAGTAACAACTTTGTCTATAGTATTTGGGGAAATAATTCTCACTCTGTAGCATTTGGAGAATTTTTTTTACTATTTGTAGCCTATTAATAAAAATTCCCAATTTGTTAAACATATTTTATATCTCTTATGTAATAATTTTTTTATGATTTATCATTGAAATTGATAATTTTTTAAATTTTTAATTCCTTTTATATTTTTAAATTTTAAATTTTTGTATTTAATATGTGCAAATCAAGTATAATGCAAGGTAAAGGCTCCAAAGTTAAATAAAAGATTAATATAATATTTGGTCCATCAAGTTTGTTTTTATTTTAGTTTTGGTTTCTCAAATTTTAAATCATAGGTTTTGATCCTTCAAGAGGCAAAATGGTCCAAATTTTTATTGGATTATAGGGACCAATATTTTAAATGAAATGAAACTTGAAGGACCAAAACTTATGGTTTGAAACTTGATGGACCAAAGTCAAAATAAGAACAAACTTGGCGGGCTAAAAATTATATTAACTGTTAAATAAATTAGTATATAGCATTTTTAAATTACTAAAATTATCCTTAAATTTAGCATTAAAATAACATTTACTTCTACTGAGTGTTAAACTAACCAAATATTGTGACAAGTGACCACAATAGAAGTCAAAAAACTTTTCTAACACTTAACCAAGCGTCCCCATAATGTTTTTAATTCCTTTTTAAGAGTTCTATCACATATCTTCTTTTTCATAAAAAGGAAAATGATATTAATAAAAGACAAGCATTATAGAATCTTAATTAAAAAAGGGTAACAAGAAAATACTCTAGTTACGTTGTAAATCAGAAAATAAATCAACTTATTAAAATTGAAAAGTATTATGTCAACTTCTTTGTAATGAAAATAAATTTTGTCTGAGGATGAAGATGCAGCAAGCCTAAAGCCTCTGGTTGCTTTGTAACATTGATGCTTTATAACATGAAGTAGCTTTCACCTCCTTGATCTTAAAGTTAACCCTCTTGAACATTCATTTTAACGAATCATTCTTGAAATAAGTGGGAACTTTGTTGAAACCTTAGACATCAGGTCATGGTTGGGACTTTGATGCTGTCAACTTACTTATACTGGAAATAAGTTGTATATGAATTTCAATCAAGATTTTTTTTTTAAAAAAAGGGTTAATATAAATTTTGATCCCTCAAATTTGGGCCCATTTTGGTATTGGTCCTTGAAATTTAAAACCCATGGTATTGATGCTTTAAATTGTATTCGTTTTTGGTCGTTGGTCCCTGGTAGCTTTAAGCCGTCAAAATCATCTGAGTTAGCACTAACTCTGTTAACCTGTGATGTGGCATCTAACTTAAAAGAATGAGGTGGACAATAGTTTGATAATATGGCTTGCAGACATGTACGTATAAACAATGGGGAAAAAAAAGTGCCAAAGAACTGTGATGTGTCCGTCACTAGAGGAACGTGATTTATCAACTGTAGTCGAGGGAAGAAATAGTAATAGTAGTTTTGGTGAGTTTTGCTGGTTGAAAGGTGAGAATCTATCGTATTTGTTAATGCATTCTGGTAGTACCTCATTCAATGTGAGAAAACAAAGGTTATTTTCGCCGAGTTATGCTTGTTAGAGCCGTGATAGTGTTTCGGTGAGCTCTGCATGTTTGTTTTTGTTTGATTGCTGTATATTTGAAAGTTGTGGTGCATTTGATCTTTATCTATTAAGTCGTTTGATGTTGTCGCTCTTGCGTGCTGTGTGTTCAAGTATGCTTTATTCTCATTTCTTGAATGGGAAGACATCGGTATGATGATTAGATGAATTTTTATTTCATTTGGTTGTATTTTGGAGCATTAACCCATTGCTTTGAGCTTTGATTGTGTTATTGTGGATCAATATGGATGGGTTTTTTGCTTTGTTGACAATGTATACTCTGTTTTATGCATAATTAACTGGAATGGCATTGATTCTTTATGTGCTGTGTTGCTTTGTTTCATGTGTTCTGTTTTAAATTATTATTTTGCTTTATAGGTTAAATATGGATGGGGAGGAAGAGAGAAGTGACAGTTGTGAAAGTAGTGGAGAGGGAGGGAGTAAAATGAACTCAGTGTTTGATTTCTGAGACCTTGAGAACAGCGAAGAGGAGCAGATTGATGATGATTATTTCTTAGAATACGTTGATGTGGGAGTAAGTGATGTGCTAGATGAAGTTGTTCGTAGTTCACAATGTATGAGACAAGAACCAAATGATAAGTGGCAAAATAACACGGTTGAAGTAAGGGAGGAAGATATATTAAGCTTGTTATCTGATCATGAGTTTGAGAAAATTGTTGAAGGGGAAAGGTCAAGTGATGAAGAAGAAACTGATCGAATATATGAAGAAGAAAGACCAAAGACCAGTTCTTAAATATGTATTTGAAAAGACCAATTCTCAAATATGTATCCGAGAAGCCCAGTTCTCTAATATATATTCAAGAAAAACTAATACGTCTTTCTTCATCTTCTTTAACACCTCCAATATTGGATTCTCAACCGTGCATCAATCTAATCAAAATAATTGCATGACCATTGCTCCTAAAAGCCAAGCAAATCTAGAAGCCATTAAACAAAAACAAAAATTCATCAATCCAGAAACTAAATCAAATTTGACAGGAAAAAATTATCAACCACTACCCTTGTAATTTGGTTACTTAAGAAATCTTCTACCATAATTTTGTTCAGTCCATGAAGTGAAAACTACAACATCATCCCCACATTTGCATTTTTCAGATCCCCATTTTGCCATCTGTTTACCCATGGTGGACAACGACGAATTCCTACTAGAAGCGATTCCACCTCACTACAGCCTACATTGAATCCAATGTTGAAGATAAGTAGAAGATGGGATAGGAGAGATGTTGCAGAAAATTAAAAACTTATATCAACAACTTACCAAATACCAATCGCCTTTTGTTGTAATTTCCATATCTTCATTGCCTTCAAGAAATGAGAACAGAGCATACTTGAACACACAGCACGCAAGAACGGCAACATCAAACGACTTAATGGGTAAAGATCAAATGCACCACATCTCTCAAATATACAACAATCGAATAAAAAATTAACAAAAACAAAGATGCAGGGCTCACCGAAACACTATCACAGCTTTAACAAGCATAACTCGGCAAAAATCAACCTTTGTTCTCTCACATTGCACAAGTTACTAACAGAACGCATTAACATATACAATAGATTCTCACCTTTCAACCAGCAAAACTCGCCAAAATTACTCTTACCATTTCTTCCCTTGACTGCCGTGGATAAATCACATTCCTTCAGCGACAGACAAGTCACAGTTCTCCAGCGCTTTTTTTGTCCCATTGTTTATATGTATATGTTAGAAAGCCACATTATCAAACTATTGTCCACCTCATCCTCTTAAGTCAGATGCTACATCATAGGTTAACGAAGTTAGTGCCAACTTAGAAGATTTTGACAGCCTAAAGCTACTAGAGACCTATGGCCAGAAACGAATACAATTTAAGGGACCAATACCATGGGTTTTAAATTTCAGGGACTAACATCAAAATGGGCCCAAATTTGAGGGACCAAAATATATATTAACCCAAAAAAAATTGATTTTTTTATTTTCATAATTTTGTATTAAAAAGGAAGATGTAGCCAAACCATATTGGACTTTTAAGGAATCGAATTCATTAGATCATTTAGTTTTAGTATTTCCATATAACAGTTAATTGTTCATTAGATTAAAAATAAAATCTAAAACTGTATAATTATAACCAAATACGATGTTGCCTTCACATTACTCTATCTACTATTTTTTTTTTCAATATCCATGTATGAATTATTAAAACACATGGCTTCCCCATTAACTATAAACTGAGATTAATCTCAAAATTTCAAAGATATTTACATATTTATTATTATATAAATAACCAAGATTAAAAACCAAGCTTATTAAAATTTAAAAGTATAGCCATCCACTTGCTTAGTTTATATGTGCATTAATTATAACTATCTCCTTATTTGTAATGGGCTACGCCCTCTTTTGTCACCAAAAAAAAATCTAATATATAACTAATGTATTTTAATAAATTTCATAATTTCATAATGACATATTAATCTAAATTCCATTTATCTGTAACTTTCAGAATAATTGAAAGAGTATACCACATGGGATGACTAGGTGATGATTCAAGGTGAACTATATATGAAAAGAATTAACTTATTAAATGAGAAAGTATTGGAGACTGAGTTTTAATTGAGTTAAAAATTCAAGGGCTGAGTTATAATTAAGTTAAAAATTGAAGGATTAAAATATTTATTTTTCTTTAAAATAATAATAGATGCAACGTGTCTTTAGTCTAAATAAAAAGTACACCCTGGTCCTTACCCTTTACTTGGACTGAGAAAAACTTAGGAAGGAAAGAAAACTAGAGAGGAAAACATGAGGAGAAATAAGTTTTTCCTTGCTTGGATAGGAAAGAAAATGAGAGGAAGAAAAAGTGGGAAAGAAAATAAAGTGGATCACATGCCTCGTTTTCTCTCCATATATGAAGGGATTTGAGAAAAAAAATAAGATTTTTGCAATTACTCCTCCTCTCCTTTCCTCTCCATATTTATTTTTTTATTATATTTAAAAAATTATTCACTGTTTATTTTTATTTTAAAACAATATTTTTATTAAATAATTTTGTTTTAAAATATAATGATCTAAAAATATATATAAATCAAATAACTTGATTTCAAATTATTTGATAATGTTAATGTTAGTACAATGTTCCTATTGCAATATTTAATTTGATGTAATTTTAAATATGATATATTTTGAAAAGGATATTTTAGTCATTTAGACATTTGCTCATTTTCTTTCCTTCCTATTTTCTCTCATCTATCCAAACAAGAAGAATGATAGCATCTTCCCTCTATTTTCTCTCCTCCCTTTTTTTTCCCCAACTTTTCTTCCCATTCAAACAAAGCATTAATATAGAACTAATTAACTAATTTGAGTATGTGAAGAATGTTAGTTAAATTAGTTAATATGATATATTTTTTTCCTAAAATATACCTAAGCATCTTTCTTAATTTTCTCTCTTCTTTTCCTTGATTATTGTTGAGGAAATATCAATAGGATTAATTTGAGAAAAATTTGATAAATATGAAAAATAGATCTTATATATATAACCAATATTAACTCTCAAATTAGGTCCTGCAGGAGCACAATATCAAAAATGATAAACATATAAATTAAGTAAAGAACTGTGGGAAAATCACTAATAGGTCCCACAGAAGGTAATTTATTACTCTGAGGTCCCACGAAATGTTAAAATCATTGACAGGTCCCAAGGGACCTCAAAGTAATATTTTCGTTTTGTAAAATGACATTACTGCCCCTCATATTCCAGATTCACATTTGCTCTGTCATTACGATTTACAACCTCAGCAGCGACTATTAACAACCTAATAAGAGGGCGTTAACAACCCTAGCAGTATCCGTTAACAACTTACTTTATAGAATTATATAACCTCTACATAAGAGTAAATTATAACCAAATAATATAATACAACAACTTTAACACTAAAATGGGAAGCTTTTTGATATCATTAAGAATTTTAACTAGATCCAATAGGATTATAGTAATATTTTAATGCGAAGATCCATTTACAACCTCAATAGCGACTATTAACAACCGAATGAGAAGGCATTAACAACCTAAGCAGTATCCGTTAACAACTTACTTTATAGAATATATAACCTCCGCATAAGAGTAAATTATAACCAAATAGTATAATACAACAACTTTAATACTAAAATGGGAAGCTTTTTGATATCATTAAGAATTTTAACCAAACCCAATAGGATTATAGCAACATTTTAATGCGAAGATTCATTTAGTTGTTAACAGACACTGCTATGGTTGTTAACAGTTCTCCTTAGGTTATTAATACTTACTGTTGAGGTTGTAAATGAATCTTCGCATTAAAATGTTGCTATAATCCTATTGGGTTTGGTTAAAATTCTTAATGATATCAAAAAGCTTCCCATTTTAGTGTTAAAGTTGTTGTATTATACTATTTGATTATAATTTACTCTTACGTGGAGGTTATATAATTCTATAAAGTAAGTTGTTAACGGATACTGCTTAGGTTGTTAATGCCTTCTCATTCGGTTGTTAATAGTCGCTATTGAGGTTGTAAATGGATCTTCGCATTAAAATATTACTATAATCCTATTGGATTTAGTTAAAATTCTTAATGATATCAAAAAGCTTCCCATTTTAGTGTTAAAGTTGTTGTATTATACTATTTGGTTATAATTTACTCTTATGCAGAGGTTATATAATTCTATAAAGTAAGTTGTTAACGGCTACTGCTTAGGTTGTTAATGCCCTCTCATTCGGTTGTTAATAATCGCTGTTGAGATTGTAAATGGATATTCGCATTAAAATATTACTATAATCCTATTGGATCTAGTTAAAATTCTTAATGATATCAAAAAGCTTCCCATTTTAGTGTTAAAGTTGTTGTATTATATTATTTGGTTATAATTTACTCTTATGTAGAGGTTATATAATTCTATAAAGTAAGTTGTTAACGGATACTGCTAGGGTTGTTAACGCCCTCTCATTAGGTTGTTAATAGTCGTTGCTGAGGTTGTAAATCGTAATGACAGAGCAAATGTGAATCTGGAATATGAGGGGCAGTAATGTCATTTTACAAAACGAAAATATTACTCTGAGGTCCCTTGGGACCTGTCAGTGATTTTGACATTTCATGGGACCTCAGAGTAACAAATTATCTTCTATGGGACCTATTAGTGATTTTCCCAAGAACTTTGGATGTATAACTTTTTTTTTATGACCATCAGCAAAAAGCACTAAGCTACATCAGATATATAACAAGATTAACAACAAAATCAGGAAGAGAATAAAGAAAGCTTATTACCTCAGCAACATTCAGCGAGTTCTTGGCTAGCATGTCGGCCACAGTATTTGCATCTCGACCACACCAGGCTAAGGTTGCGTCCCAATCCTTTCCAGGCCATCTTTGAATCTTAGGAAGAAGGTCCTTTTCCAAGTGTTCATCATGCCAACCAGTGTCAAGAATTTCCACAAGTTCCCGGCAATCAGTTTCAATGATGACCCATTTCCAATTCATATCCCATGCTCTTTTAAGGCCCCAGAGCACAGCCCAAGCTTCCGCATGAAAACTATTACCTTTGCCAATATGAAGCATAAAACCATCAAGCCAATGCCCTTCATGATCCCTAGGCACACCACCACATGCTGCCACCAAGTCCCCATGGCCAGCTGCTCCATCAACATTGTATTTGATACATCCCACCCAAGGTGGTTGCCAACTACAAATCAATCGTGCTTGACTACTAAGACCATTGGCACCCGCATACAAACACGCAATAATGGCCTTTGACTGGGCAACAACAGAGAGACTTCCCTTTGATTTATAACTTTAACTTAGAGAAGATGTTGGCAAAAAAAAACGGAAAAAACGTAACTTAGAAGATATGCATGTCCAAAAATTATGGGTTTCATTTTCAATCTATTGGTACACAGTCCTTTACTTTGTAGTTTTAATTTCATCTTCCCACTGCCGATCCTGGTTCATCATCATTTTTAACTACGTAATTACCCCACGAGACGGTCACGTGCTATTTATCAAATATTGAAGCTTGTATATATTCCCCTCCAAAACAGCTTTCATGAACATGTCATTATCATTTGAAATTCTTTTATTATATTGAAGACAGTTACATAAAGTGTAGAGACAATCATGTTTCATTATGGCATGTTATGGGCTGATTTGGTTTGTGAACAATCATCCAATGCAGCGTACAGATAGCACATGCTAGTTCATTAAAATTGAGAACTACCATGCTTTATTAGCAAATGCTAATTTGAATCAATTTGCACCATCAATTTGAATCGTCAAATAAATATTCATATCCATATCCATATCAATATATAATATATAATAACACTCTAAATCTCGTAGCCTCAAGCTCATTGGTCAAGTTGTCCAGATGATGTATCTCCATCCCTGTTGATCTATTGGTTACATATTCGGCTCTATCCATGTCATTTTTCTAAGATGCATCTCTGTATTCGCTTCATCTACCCTCATCACCACCCCCTTGAAAAAAGTTGTGATCATTACTCTGCTATAGTTAGACCAATCAGATTTGCCACCACCTAATCCCCAGTTGGTGGATGAATGGAATTAAGTATTTTTCCCGCATGCTCTAACCCTGATTCCTTATACGTCGTCTTTTCGTCTCTCTATTGTAATCGTAAATCCAATTCAAAAATCGATGCCATCTTCCTCTCTGTTATTTTTCTTGCCCATGTATAAGCCACGGGTTTGGTGTATTAGACGTCATACTTAGGCATGACATTATATCTACTCATCTAATCGGATGTGTTTTCGGTGGGGTCATTAATGCTTCTCCCTCTGACTTTCTGAAGCATAATTATATACCATGGGAGTATTTCATTCCTAAGGCTAATCCAAATTTAAGTGGTGGTCCTCTCCATGTCATACATGTGTCAATGGTGTGAATTGGTATTGGGTTTGAAATTTGAATTTAAAAGAGTCTGGTCATCTCTTTAGTATCCCCAAAGTTAGCCGTTTGCGTTTCTGAGGCATTCATTAATCATTAACGAGCCTGTCAACTAATGCATCGTTCTTCCTTTTCAACAATATATATCGGTTGTGAATCGTCTTTTCCTCCAGTTCTTCTTCGAAGCCAGTTCATTCGGCTGGTACTAATTGGTATTGTGTGTTTTGTCATGTCATATATATTCACTCATTCTGATCTTTGGACGTCAGGATATAATCATCTAAAAGTTTTCACTTTTTTCATTTCTGTCCTATTTTGGCTTTTTCCAGTTATGGAGACTAATAGTGTGGCAACAGGTATGGCAATCTCTCTCCACTCTTTCTCTAATTTCATTTGACGGTCTGTTCATTATTTTTTGAGTCTAGGTTTTAAAGTACAGAAATCTTCTCCCAATGGAATCGGTAGTCTGGTATTGAAAACAAAGCGGGAAACCGTTTTCGAAGCAGAACAAGAAATTTTGTCTGATTCTTTTCATGGTCTAGTAGCCTCTCATTTTTCTGATAGGGGTGTTTGTTAAATGGGTTATTGGATAATGGTGGTTTCAGGGATCTTCATGGTTGTTTCTTTAGTTTCCACAGTTCGCTTTGCTCAATATCATTAAAAGGTACATTACAACTGCCATTTTAATTTATGCAAATGGTATTTCTTTCTTCATTTTCAAGTTTACATATGCTATTATTCTCAGTCAACTCTCTCTCTCTATCATTCAAACACGATGTCTAACCCTTTTTCTGAGTGAAAGCATGTTTCTCTATTACTATTTTAAAATACTGAATTCTCATTTCTTTTCATTAACCATTCTCAATAGCCTTTTCCTTCCATTATTTTTTTTCTTTTTGTTTTTGTTTTCAGATATGGATTAGGGTAAATTTTAATTTATGTATCGAAAAAAAAGTAAATGTTAACTTCATCTATGTATACCAAATTTTCCTTTCTTAAGGGTATGCTATTTATGAATCATTGTTGACATGTTTACAATTCAGTGCCATGTGGGCTTGATTTTGTGTATGTATTTTTATCTTTTTTATGTTCTGTACATTTTTTAGTGAATGCACCTTTGTCGTATTTTGTTATAATCTCTTAACCTTGTGCCAATTTATTTATATATTGAAGTATCATTTTCTTATATTGGAAGACGATCCCTAATTTCTATTACTTTGTGTTTGTGGTTTAGCTTCCCATTCTTGGTGGCCTTCCTTTCCTTGAGAAAAGAAATCCCATACTGCATGGATAGTTGCAAGGAAATCTGGGCAGCATCTCTCCCTCATAGATAATTAGGATGGAAAGCCTCCTGCCCTTCGTATGGTTGGTGATTTTGATGACTAAAGTTCATATTTGTACCAATTTGTCAATTTACAAAAATTACTGTTGCAAAAAGCTCTAAATTAATAGATTAGAGTCAACAATCTATTTCAAACTTACCAGTTGCCAAGTTCACCCTCAATTATTGAAGCTTGCACAATTGTATTACGAAATGGAACTTGGAATGATGGGACGTCAAGAATATAATAATACTTGATAAATTCTGTTAAAATTATTGAAAGCAAGCAACCTTCTACATTTTCAACATTATTACAACAACAAAGCCTTATCCTACTAGGTGGGGTCGGCTACATAGATTGCACGATGCCATTAAGTCCTATCCAAAGCCAAATCTTTGGATAGATTGCTAATTGAAAGAACTCTCTCAATGACTTCATTAAGTGTTGTTTTCAGCCTTCTTCTACTTCTTTTTAAAGGACTTCATATTGTTTGCTCAACTCTTCTTACCGACACATCCCAAGGTCTTCTTTGCACATGACCAAATCATCTCATTTGGTTTTCTACCATTTTCTCATCAATAGCTGTCACTCCAAATTTTTCTCTTATATGTTCATTATGGATTTTGTCTTTTCTTATATGACTACACATCCATCTCAACATTCTTATCTCAGCAATTGCCACTTTATATTCATGTTGTCCCTTTAAAGCCCAACACTCGCTGCCATATAGCATTGCCAGTCTTATAGCAGTGCTATAAAACTTTCCTTTCACCTTATTTGGTACTTTCCAATCACAGATAACTCCTGTCGCTTTTCTCCATTTAAACCACCCAACTTGAATTCTATGATTAACATCTCCATCAATTTTCTCATCTTTTTGTATAATTGATCCCAAATATTTAAACTTTTCCACTTGTTGAATGACCTGGTCTCCCAATCTGACCTCCAATTCTATACTAACTTGTCTCTTATCAAAACTGCAATGTATATATTCCGTCTTGCTTCTACTCAAATAGAAACCCTTCGATTCCAAGGTTCTTCTCCATGTCTCAAGTTTAGCACTAATCTCTTCTTTTGACTCAACTAATAGAACTATATCATCAGCAACAAGCATGCACTTCGGGATTTCTTCTTTGATATGCTCAGTTAGAACATCGAGGACTAGGTTAAACAATAAAGGCTTAGAGATTATCCCTGATGTAAGCTAATCCTTACAGGGAAGTCTTTTGTCTCACTGCCCGGTATTCTAACACTAGTTTTGACCCCCTCATACATGTCTTGTATGATTTTAATATAAGCGACACGCACCCCTTTCTTCTCTAAGGCTCTCCAAAGCACTTCTCTAGGCACATGGTCATAAGCTTTTTCCAAATCAGTAAAAATCATATCCAAGTCTCTTTTATGGCTTTGGTGCTTTTCCATTAAACCACTTAGTAAATCTTCCTAACATGAATCCAAATTGGTTTTCAGAAATACAAGTCTCCAATCTCAACTTATATTCCATCACCTTCTCCCATAATTTCATGGTATGGCTCATGAGTTTAATCCCTTTGTAACTAGCATAGTTCTAAATATCCCCTTTATTTTTGTAAATAGGTACTAAAATACTTTTCCTCCAATCATCAGGCATTTTCTTGGAGTGCAAAATCTCATTGAATAACTTAGTAAGCCACAGCACCCCTTCACCCAAACATTTTCAAACTTTAATAGGAATACCATCATGTCCAATTACTTTATTATTTTCTATTTTCTTGAGAGTTTTCTTAACTTCACTAACTCGAATTCTTCGATAAAAGTAAAATTATGTTTCTCTTCTCCAATTGTCAAATCTTCAAGCTCATAAGTCAATCCTTCACTCCCATAAATAAATAGCTTATAACAGTAGGCTTCCCAACGATCCTTAATATCACCATCACCATCAGTAACCAAAACTCTACCTTCTTTGTTCTTTATACATCTTACTTGGTCCAAATCTCTTGTTTTTCTTTCTTTATTCTTTGCGATCTTGTACATCTTTTGTTCCCCAGCCTTAGTCCCTAGATGATTATAGAACTCCTCAAAAGCTTTAGCATGAGCTTCTGCCACTACTCTCCTAGTCTTTTTTTTAGCTACACAGTACATTTCCCAATTTTCCGCATTATTATACAAATGTATTGTTTTAAAACACTCTTGTTTATGCCTACTTTTCTTTTGCACGTTCTCGTTCCACCTGCACGTCTCTTTATCTCGCCAGCCTCGACCTTTCGATTCACCCAAGATTACTTTGGCAACCTTCTGGACCTTTTTAGTCATTTCTATCCACATAAGATTAGCATTTATTTGTAGCTCCCAAACCCCTTCATTTAAAAGTGTTCTTTTGAAAATCTCTTGCTTCTCTCCCTTTAACGCCACCATTTAACCCTTGGGATTAACAGTTGTTGGCGCTTTTGTTTTATACGCTTAATAAGCACATCAAGGACCAGTACTCTATGTTGTGCTGTCACACCATCTGCAAGAATCACTTTACATTTTGTGCAGAGTTTTCTATTAGGATTCCTTACCAAAAAGAAATCGATCTGCGACCTATGGGTTCCACTCTTGTAAATGATTAAATGTTCATCCCGCTTCTTAAAACAAGTGTTAACAATCTTGAGGTTGTACGTGAGGGAGAAATCAATAATAGCTTGCCTTTCATTATTACGCACTCCAAAACCTATACCACAATGAGCCCCAGCATATTGTCTCGCGTCTTTAGCAACATGTCCATTAAAATCACCGCCAATAAAAATCTTTTCCATGGTTAGTATGCTTTGAATCAAACCCTCCATGTCCGTCCAAAATTTCTCCTTAAGATGGTCTTCTGCTCCTACTTGAGGTGCACACGCACTAATCACATTGATAGTATCCCTCCCCATAATTATTCTTAAAGAAATGATTCTGTCTTCTATCCTTTTGAATTCCACCACATTCTATTTCCATTCATTATCAATGATAATACCAGCTCCATTCCTTGTGCCTACCTTTCCCGTATACCAAAGTTTAAATCCATTAGTAAATTCGAAGGCCTTCTCTCCAATGTATTTAGTTTCTTGTAGGCACAAAATATTAATCTTCCTTTTGCCCATTACTTCCATCACCTCCCTTGATTTACCATACAGTGTGCCAACGTTCCAAGTGTCAAACCTGATCTTGCTTTTATAAACTAACTTCTTTAGCCGCCTCCGTCCATAAGAGTGCAGTGGCCCTTGCTCATTTAACACTAGATTCGGGCGACAATGCAGCGGATCTTGCTCACTTCTTACTGTACTCGAGCCATACAACGCGTCACTTCCAGGCAATGACCTAGTAGTAGCACAATTTCTTCGTTGATCCATGTCATAAAAGATTCGATAGAGTTTTACGTTGGCTGTCGAGGGCCTAACACAATCCTCCTCCTTTTCAGAGACAATAAAGCCACGTTGTTCTGCTCAGAAAGGTTTATGTTTAGTTCAGGAATGAGAGTGTTGGTAAGCATTTCATCTAGAAAGGATAACTATAACGTTCAAACTTCTTTTCTCATACAAAACTAGCTTTTCTAAGGATTTCCTTTTCGTCAATAGGCCACAATTCTTACAAGCCTCTGTCCTCATATAGAATGGATTGTGCATTCTCCATCGCAAGTCTGGTAGTTTTTGTTATGGATTTTCAGCCTGGTGAAGTCATCATTGATTTAAGCTTAATGGAAAGACTGCTTATGGCTTCTCACTGACAAGGTAAGGGGTGTGTGTGTGTCGTTGGCTCTAATGATAAAGAGATTGACCATCTGAAAACCATGCTAAAGAGAAGATTAAATTTTTACCCATTTATATGCCCCAGATATTAAACTTTACTGTTTTTGCTTGATATATGTCGCCTAGGAATTCTCAATTTGGTTTTGGAGGAACGTTCAATGGCAACCAAATTTTCTCTTAAACCTTGACCATGGTATGCTGGGAATAAATTCGAGGTAAATGCTTCTTATATTCTCTTTGTATTTTTCTTAACGTGTAAAAAACTCCACAAAAAAGTTTCTTATTAAGGATATGTTTGCATCACCGTTTGGAGGAGGAAAAGTGCTTAGGAACATGTGAAATAGCGGTTTGAAGCTTTTTTGAAGTAAACACATTTTTGGATTGCTGTTGAGTGCAAATGTAACTTTTGCCTTCTACACGGCAATTGATGGGGTCCACATGGGTGAATGACAAAATGCTTTTACTTTTTCGCCCAGAGAGAGAATGTTTTTATATAAGATTAATTTAAAAAGATTAAAAAAACTAAATAAATTATTTAATTATATTTTATGTTACATGATTTTTGTAAAATATTTATGTGTATTATTAAACTACATATTAGTTTACAACTCAAGCAAATTAATTTAAAATAAATAAATATAAATATTTCAAAATAATTTATTTAAATTTCCTAATCTTCTCAAATTAATTATATGTATTTAATTATATTCTGTGTATGTTCAAAATTTTCTCACCAATAGATATTTTTATTTTACAATTATAATTTTAATTATTTTTTTAACAATTATCATATTAATATCATATAATATAAAACACTAATATTCAATAAAGTTCATGTCTTTTTCAGTTATTTTACATCCAAACTTATTTTTTTTATTAATCATCCAAACAAGATTTAGTTTTTGTAACTGGCTTTTTATAAGCATCAATCTAAACATAAATCACATTACCTAACTGACTTTTACTCTAACTTCAATTTATAAAAGTCAGTTAGAATAAAAGTCAGTTTTGTCACCTCCAATCCAAACACACTCTAAATTGTTATGGCATGTGTGATTATATCATGAGTTAAGTCTTTACTCTTTTTTTCGATGATCAGGGAAATAAAACAGAAAAGGACAAAACTAAAAATTACGAACCACGTGATGTTCCTTGCATCTCGGAGACGCTTGGCAATGACATCGGGGAAAATTTGCAACCCATAAGGCCTTCTTCGTGAAAAAAATCAGCTTTCAATCTTTACTCCTTTCACATTAGGTCTTTTCTTTTTCTATAATTATAGTTATGCAGCCAATATAATATTTGCGACTCCCAAGAGTGAACTTTAATTTGCCTGTGAAGAAGTGCGACACATTGGAAATAATTTTGAAATTTGACATTTAGGCTGCCTAAGGATCTTTTTTCCCCCTTTGGAGGGTGGGTTAAAGGGGAGAAGTTTTCATATCCACAATTTTATTATTAAGATGTTAAAATTAAAGTAGGCTAATTGAAATATCAGAATATGGAAAAAAAAAATTTATTTAAATAGTTTAAATAATTGTTTTTTACATTCAAGGAGTGAAGAGTTACAACACAGTAGTAGTGTCTCCAGAATTTGGTGTTTAGGCTCCTTGAGGATTCTTTTAAAGGGACAATAGGAAGAAGTTTTGATATTAATAGATTAACTATTAAAATATTAAAATTTATTCAAATCAATGTTTCTTGAAATTGTTTATTTTGCTTTAGATATAAATAGATTTTTATATGCATCAATAATAGTTTTTCTTTTTAAATTTCAATTTTAATAAGTTTAGGTCTAATGTATCAAATTCAGCTTGACTGTTCAAATTCTACTACTATACATTTAACCACTTATAGTGATTTTAACTGTATTTCTTTTATGTCGGTTTTTTTTTCTTAGAATAAAAAACAATAGTTTATAAAAGAGTTAAGGTGCAATTTTAACAACAAAATTTACCCTAAGGAGCACTGGGCACCATAAAGTTTATTTGGGTGCAAAAATATACATGAAGTTGTCAAAAGAGAGCATCTGGCACCATGCCATTAACGTCTGTCAGTTTACCGTTAGAGGGGCCTAGAAAGTCAGTTTTAAGGTGCATTTTTAACAACAAAGTTTGTATCAAGGGGCATTAGGCACCATGAAATTTACTTGGGTGTAAAAATATAAATGAACTTTGTAAAAGAAAAAAATAACAACATTCTTCAACTTCCATAAACATCTATTAATTTTATTCTTTTCAGTCTCACCAAATGCTATATTTTCTCTCTATAAATTTCTACTTCCAAGCCAATCTATCTTTCTCTTATCATAGTCAACACACACACTCTCTCTATCATGTCGTTTTCTGAGCCTCCAAGTCTTTTATATGTATTTAAGCAAAACACATATTTCCCTTTTAGGATATGATGTTCATTACTTGCACCCGAGTACTACCTCTAGTCCTTAATATAGGATACAATGGACTAATTTGAGGAGATTAAAAATAAATAAATAAATTACTTTAAATATTATATTATTTATTTATTTGACGCAATAACATATAGTACATTATCTCTCTAAAATATTTATATGCATCATTAAATTATATATTAGTTTACAAGCCAAGAAAATTAATTTGGAGAAAAAACAATAAATATAATATTTTAAAGTTATTTATTTATTTATTTTTAATCTTCTCAAATTACTCCATTGCATCCTATATTAAGGACTGGAGATAGTACTTGGATGCAAACAATAAATCTCATATCCTAGAAGGGAAAGATGTGTTTTGCTTAAATACATATAAAAGGCTTGGAGGCTAAGAAAACGACATGACAGAGAGAGTATGCGTGTTGACTATGATGAGAGAAAGATAGATCGACTTGGAAGTGAAAATTGATGGAGAGAAAATATAGCATTTGGTGAGACCCAAAAGAATAAAATTAATTGACGTTTATGGAAGTTGAAAATTTTTGTTATTTTTTTTCTTTTACAAAGTTCATGTATATTTTTGCACCCAAGTAAATTTTATGGTGCCTAATGCCCCTTGATGCAAACTTTGTTATTAAAAATGCACCTTAAAACTGACTTTCTGGGCCCCTCTAACGGTAAACTGACGGATGTTAACGGCATGGTGCCAGATGCTTCCTTTTGACAACTTCATGTATATTTTTGCACCCAAATAAACTTTATGGTGCCCAGTGCCCCTTAGAGTAAACTTTATTGTTAAAATTGCACCTTAACCCTTTATAAAATTATTAAACTTGATGGTATTTTTGGTTTTCATCTATAGTTGAAAGTAAAACAAAATTTCAAAGTGGGCTAGTGAAAAAGTGAGGTGCCCTCATATGATGTATGAAATACAAAAAAAAAAAAAAAATGTAGTAGTTAAATGAATATTGTGAACTGACCTGTTCGCGTAATTCGAATTTGCTTTTAGTGTTTGTTACTGGAGGCTTCAAAACATTCTATAAATGACATTCTAAATTTGTTACAAGTGATCCTCTACCTCAATAACAATTGGTGTTATTATGAATTTTCTTGCTTTGGTGACCTAAAAATATGACATCAAACGAAACTATTAATAAGTGAGTTGTATTTAAATAAAAGTTTCTTTGTACTGTAGGCTCTATGTGTTTTATTTTCTCTCAAATAAATATAACATAATAATTTAAAATATATTTTTTTAATTTTAGTAGAGATCTATTATGTATTTATACTTTTCATTTTTAAAATAATTGATAATCCTTTATTTAACTGATAAACATAATTATTTAATATGTTTAACCTATTTACATTTATTTTGAATTATTTTAATATTGAAGTTTTATAAATTTTTGTTTTATATTACAATATATTTTCATTTAAAATAAACAAACTAGACTATTTTAAATTTCTTTTCATACCTAAATATTTGAGGTATATAGAGAACTTTAAAAATATACAAATAAAAAAGTAGATATATAAATAAAATTTGATAAATAATTTTAAATTATGTTTTAGTCTCATAATTTTGATTAAATTTATTTAAAATTTCTTTTGTATATATACATCATAGTCTGTTAGCATAATAGTGTTAATCTTCTAGCTAGCTAAGATTAGTTTGTTTCATGAAAAAATTGATATAATAAAAATTATATATTTAAAGTATGATTACTTGTATAACTAAATTTTATATATTAAGTCTTTATGTTAAAAATTAATCATAATCTATCGTCCAATTGCATCATTTCAATATCTCAATGAAAAAATCCTTTAAATTAACCATAAAATCTTAGAATAGATGTTATTAAAAAAAAAAATCCTAGAATAGACTGTAACCCAGATTCATATAAATCCTCATCCCTTAACATTATGTTTGGTATAGGGTTTTTGCCTCTTTCCTGATTTGGTTGGTACATTTTTTCAGAAAAGGAAGGAGTTATTTCCCTTTTTTTGTTTGATTGAAATATTTTTTTAAAGAAGGGAGGGGCTCTTTCTTTCCCTTTTCTTTTTCCCCCTTTCTAGCCTCCCCTCCAAAAGTGGAGTTTTTTTTTTTATAGAAGAAATGAAAGATAAAATTTTAAGTTTTAAAATTCACTCAATTAAAGTACTTTAATCCCTCCTATACTATTTCGATATGTTAACCCTAATCACTGCAAACATTTCTACGCAAGAGGGTTTCCTTGAACATCTAGCAAGTAGCTGTCGAGAATGTTGTCTCTAAAATTGATGAGTATTGTTAGACTTTTCTCTTCTTCTTCTTCTAATTTACCTTCAATGCCTCTTTTATAATTGAAACCCATCATTCACGGCTTCTTATCTTGATATTCTATATGTGTGTCATGATGTCTTGCAAGTCAAAATTGATGAATTGTATTATATGTGTGTGTGTGTGTGTGTGTGTGTATGCATATCTAGATAAAATTTAAAAAAAAAAAGATGAAATTTATTTAAATTTTACAAGTGGCCTTCCTCAATATGCAGTTAGATTCCATAATAGGTAAGTGGCCTTCTCAAATGCAATTACCTTCTATAATATGTAATATGAACCAACATGCAATTACCTTCCCCAAAAGGCAATTAACTTCAATAAAGTGCAAATTAAATGGACTTTCTTGATATGCACTCACCTTTTCAAGGACAAATTAGGCATTTTATATGCTCATTTATTATTTTAGTCCTAAAGGATCCTATTCCTTAGCATCAATTAATTTGACAATGAAGAATTTATCCTAATTTCCCCCTTTGAAAATGACAATATATGATTTATTGATCACAATATTATGATTATTCACTCATTTATCAATATTTTATACTTTTATTATGAAGAGCAAGTTTACAAATTTTTAGGATGAAATTGTATTTTTTTTGGGTCAAAATATTAGAATATTATAATCCTAGACAACTTTCATTTAACCCCATTCTTTACTAGAAAATAAAATTAATTTCAAATATTTTTAATTCATTGCTAGTTTGGTCCCAAAAAAATTACTAGTTAAATAATAAAAGATTGAAAATTTAGCTTTTCAAAAATATACATATTCACTAATCTATTTTTTCATTAAATATAAATGTTAATTATCAAAATTATACCTCTCCCTTATTTAATTGAAAGAATCATTATAAGATCCCAAGGAAAAAAAATGTAATCACTAAAAAATTTCAAAAATTTCAATAACAAGTTAGTAGTTTGAACCTAATATTACTTCCTAGAACTTGTATTTGCATGATGCTCAATTGCTATAAAACTTTTTAGTAAGTATATTTCTTCTTTATGACCTTATAATACTTCTCCTTTTTAATTTTTAAGAATTATAATATATGATATGTTCACTACAACATTTAATTTTTTTCCCCATTAATTTTTCAATAGCATATAGTGAAATTTGAAGGTATGAACAGTATCTTTAGAAATTTTGAGTAGGCTAAAATATACATTTGGGTTTTTAACTTTATGTAAGGTTTGAATTTAATCCCTTAACTTTAAAAAATATATTTTTAATTATTTAATCCTAAAATTATTAATCTTAAATGATAATTTTTTGTAATAATCATTATTATTTTAAAAATTAAACTTAATGTGTTAGTATTTGGTAATATTTTACTAATATTGAAGAGCTCAATATCATTTTTTGTTAACAGTTATAGGGTTAGAGAACTAAAAGTTTATTTTCTAAAGTTAAGGGATTAAAATAAAACCTTGTGTAAAGATAAAGAACTAAAAGTATATTTTAACCTTTTGAGTGCTATTATTCAGTTATTAATTTGTCTTCAGATATTATTTAATGAATTTAACAGCATAAAATTGGGAAAAAAAAAGTATGTACTCTTTCTGTCATTAATATAAAACTTAATTGTTGAATTGATTTTAATCTTAAATATAAGATCTATTTTTTATATTTATCAATTTTTCTTAAATTACTACTATCAATCTCCCTCAACCATAATCAACTAGAAGAGAGAGATAAGATATCAAGAAAGATGATTGCGATGTTTTAGAAAAAACATGTCATATTTCTTATAATTAACTAACTTATCTAACTTTTTTAATCTAATCAAATTAGTTAAATATGATTTATATTAAGGACTGGATGAGTAATTTTTTTATAAGCAGTTACTTTTTTTATTAAATGGGGTGCATGAGTAAGTGGCATGTGCGTTATCCATGTCCGGTAAACCAAGAAAACAAGGGAAAATTACTCACAAGTTACAAGGAAGAGACTTTATTTATCTAAAGTCTTACGAAATGTCAAAATTACTAGCAAATTCGAAAAAACCTTAGAATATTATATTTTAATTATAAAATGACATCACTACCCCTCAGATTCTCAATTCAGAATTTTTCTGCCATTATGATTAACAACTTCAACAGCGACTATTGACAACCTAATGAGGAGGTGTTGACAACTTAAGCAATGTATGCTGATAACTTACTTTATAGTATCACATAACCTCCATATAAGAGTAAATTATAACCAAATAGTATAATACAACAACTTTAATATTGAAATGAGAAGCTTTTTCGAAACCATTAAGAATTTTAATTAAATCCAATAAGAGTATAGCAAAATTTTAATGCGGAGATCCATTGACAACCTCAACAGTGAGTATTAATAACCCGAGGAGAGCTATTGACAACCTAAACAGTGTCTGTTAACAACTAATTTTATAGGATAATATAACCTCTGCATAAGATCAAATTATAACTAAATAGTAAAATATAACAACTACATGAGATCAACTTTAATACTATTTAGTTATAATTTAGTTAGTTATAGTTGTTAGACGTTATATTATCATATAAAGTCAGTTGTTAATAGATACTGTCTAGGTTGTCAACAGCTCTCCTTAGGTTATTAATACTTACCATTGAAGTTGTCAATAGATCTCTACATTAAAATTTTGCTATAATCCTATTGGGTTTAATTAAAGTTATTAATAGTTTCGAAAAGCTTCCCATTTCAATGTTATAGTTATTGTATTATACTATTTGGTTATAATTTACTCTTATGTGGAGATTATGTGATCCTATAAAATAAGTTGTCAATAGATATTGCTTAGGGTGTCAATACCTTTTTATTGGGTTGTTAATAATCACTGCTGAGATTGTCAATTGCAAAAGCAGAGAAAATGTGAATTGGAAATCTGAGATGCAGTGATGTCATTTTATAATTAGAACATAATACTCTAAGGTTCCTTCGGACCTGCTAATAATTTTGATATTTCGTGGTACCTTAAATGAATAAAGTCTCGTCCTTAGAATATGTGCGTAGTTTTCCCAAAAAACAATGTGCGTTATCCATCAATATTTACATTATATTCAAATTTATTAAGTATATAATTTTCAACAAACACATGAAACGTAATAAGGAGGGAGCACTGGCACATGATACGAGGCAACCAAACTATAAATCCATTACTTAAACATAATACCGTTGAAGTGCACCCAGTTACATTGATATCAATCAAATTATACTAAAATAAATAATTTCTAATACTATCTGAGATACTATTAGTTACTAAATATAAGCATCTTTTTTAACAAAAATTGACTTGAATAGATTCCCTCTAATCAAAAGACATCAATGCCTAACCAAAAAAAATTGAAAAAAACTGGAGATAAGTCTTTGGTTAAAAAATTAATTAGGCAATGCTACCTGAAACATTTAGGCCATTGAGGGTAATTAATTGTAGTGGGAGAAAGATTAAATTACCCTAATTATATATTGTTAATCCAAAATTGCATATGACTGATTCTAATTATATATTACAAATGCCCAATTACATATGAGATCTTATTACATATTACAAATCCTAATAATGTGTAAATATCTTCCATAATATGGCCAAATTTGCCAATAATTTAAGCCCAAAATATTGATACTTCTTCCATCCTAAATATAAGATTCAATTAAGAAATTAATTTTAATCATAAATATAAGACTTAATTTATTTTATGCCTTATATTCATCTTTTATTTTCAAATTAATTTATCTAACATAAATGTATTATAGGAAAATCATGTTGTATTTGTTAGAATCAAGTAATTTATTTAGGTTTCTTAATTTACCTAATTTAGTTAAAATTTTAATCATCAATATATTACTTTAATTTATTTTATTTCTTATATTTATTTTTTTCCAAACTAATTTATCTAACACAAAAGTCTTATAGGAAAATCATGTCATATTTGTTAGAATCAAGTAATTTGTTTAGTTTTTTTAATCTACTCAAATTAGTTAAACAGTTTTTACATTAAAGACCAGAAGAGTATCATTGAAGATCTCATCAGGATTGTTAATAGAGATTTGAATCTCCCCATTAATTTTGCAGAGAGGCTAATCATATAGCAGGCACCATAGCTAGGAAAGGCCAAGAACTAAATGTTGATTTTCTCAGTCTTTGATTGTTCCCCACTTTTCTAATAAAAGGAAGCAAATTAAATTTCCCTTTATCATTGTGAAGTTTGTTTTCTTCCCTAGTGAATGATACTTACACAGTTTGAGTGCCAAAAGAAAAAAAAATGATATAAATGCCCTTTATTTCATCATGAAAATCTAGGACCTCATCTGGCACTAGAAGACTGGAAAGTTTTTGGAATAACCCTTAATCCTGAAAGTAGGACCTTGGCATGGCATGATCTCAAGAATCTAGATCAGAAACTCCACTACCAGTAGAACAAATTTTCCGAGAAAACTCCCTCATCCCAAATATAAGGGCCCACATTTCGATTCCCATTTTCTGAGAGACAACAAAATATGAGGAGTCATGAAATACATTCCAGAGGTCCAGCCATCGATTGCAATTAGAAGATTTGAAATGTTCCCTAGGCTTTCAAGGATTTCTACCATTCAATTCAATCAGAATTCACAAATTACACAATGAAATACGTTTCACAGTTTGTTTGCGTTTTACTTTCCCCGGCTGCAATGTTAAACTGGTCCATTTGGTGGACACCCCAGTTCATACCATCATCCTCCAAGGATGAGTTTCTCTGATACTTTCCGATGGAGTTGGGAGAAATCAGGTACATAAAATTTTATCAACAAAAGCCAGACTGATCACAACCAACTCATGCTTGGATAAGAGCAGGAAGAAGGCCAGCCAATTTCTTCCATAGGCTCACATCGGCCACAGAGTTTGAGGAAAGGAAAGAAGAGCAATCACATGAGTGCAAATCAAGGCCCCTAAAGGAAGAATGAGGAAGAAATCTTCCCATTGTAGACAGACACATTGCCTAGAAAAATCAGATGACTCGATTTCGATTGTCATCATTTTCATGGACTGTCAATTTCAACAAAGGAAATGCAAAATATGTATAAGACCCCATGGCCCATGCACATTTTTCCCATCATTTACTTGAGTTTTTGCCAAATACACTCTGTTTACCTTAGTCTTATATTAAGCTATCAATTTCAGATGAAACTGAGAGGATGAAATGCCTCAAAAACATTGAAATGTATACACCTGAAGTAATATAAACATTTATGCCTTGAAGCAAATTAGCTTGTGATTTCTCAATCAAATATGGTGAAACATGCAACCATCAAGTGTCATAACTTCTACTTACCATTAATCAACAATATTATCATAGAAGATGAATTTAGCATTTTGAACTTTCCGGTTATAATGATGTTGAAAGACTTAATGGAACAAAACTGAGCATCTTCAATTAATTATTGTTCTGAATTTATACTAAAGTGATACAGAAACTTTCCACCATTACAACACAAGGTCCAGAAGGATACCGTCCCCGATCTTCAGCTAAATATTTATGAGAATAATCAGAGCAACTTAACACCAGCATCCCTAACAGAATCAACAACAGCTCGAACCTTGCCATGATACTTCTGTTCCCTCTTCAAGTGAACAGTAATAGCAGGTATATTCTTGAGCAAAAGGCGTTCCCCTAGTATCTTCCCAATCTTTGCAGCTGCAGTCACATCTCGGGTCGTTTCCAAGCTTGACCTTAAGGCTTTCTCCTGAGAGCTTGCAAAACATGCTACAGTAGCAGTTGGTGTGTGGATCACCTGGGCACTAACGAACTTATTTGTAAAATGCATTTTCAGTACATAAGGCTTAAGAAAGTCTATGATCCTTGGAGGCCTTGGTGGAGGAGGGATCACCATATCTGTTTTGAAATGTATCAAATCAGTAGGAGTGGAAACAAGCCAAGCCAGGCTAGGCTTTCCTCTTGATAGGCCAGGCCTGTCATGTAACAAAATGGCCTGAGTTTGGCCGGTGGCCTATTATAATCTTTTTTATCAACCAAAACCTGGCCTATACAAAAGCCTGATCTAATCTGAAGCCTATTAAAAGGCCTGTATATTTTAAAACCTACAAACAGGCTAACAAGCCTAGGCCTTCAAACAGGTCGAAAACAGGCAATTGCAAAAAAACAGGACAAGGCATTTAAACAGACTGAAAACAGGCTTTAATTACATAAACCAATTTAAAATTATAATAACACAATCCGATCCAAAATCATCTGAAATACAACATATGAGCTGGTATAATCTAATTAATCAACAAGTTAACACCAAATACAACAACAGAACAATTTTGATTAAAATTACAACAACTTAGACCGAATATAGTATAGCCACTAGTCGCAAATCATCAAATTTTCAAGCTAATTTCTTCTTCATGCTCGAACACCTTGAAAAGAAGAAATTAAATGTATAATATTAGATCATAACACAATCTAACAAGTAATAACGATAAAAAAAAAGTATTATTTTTAGAATCTGTGCCTTTGGTTTTTTCTTTGAAAGACTACAATGTCTATTTATCAGAAGATATATGGGTATAAAACGTACAAGTTGATACGACTTTGCAAAAGAAGAAACAGAATGCCTAAAAAATATATTTATACAAAAGAACTAAAGATTGCAAGCTTGTGAGATTAGAGTAACAAAATATTCATTACGAATTTTTCTGCATTCAATGGCTAAACATTAAAAAGGGGTTAAAACAAATTTTGAAACTGAAAGCATCCAATTCCCATCAAAGTTTTTCAATTTCATGTTTGAATTCGCCCTTATTGGTAATTCTGAGAACATAAATACCCCAATATAATCGATCTGGGAAATGAACTTTTGGTTCAGTGGAATCCAGTTTGTCTAATAAATGGATGCCTACTTATAGAAAGGTCGCGCAATAGGGGAAAAAAGAAAAGTAAAAAAGAAGAGCTTTGAACCATAAGAAGATACCAGTGACGCATTTTCAACAGAATCAAGTTAAACTTTCCTGGAAAATTTCAGAAGATGTGGGTCAAGCTTGAAACACGTTGTTCGTTTAAAAGGAAAGGGAAAGAGACTTGAAACAAATCTAATATTTCACATGGACTACACTATGCCATTCCTATCCCATCTAATTAACGATTTCCCATTCCCATTCAAAACAAATATGATTCAATACATATCCTACCTGATAGGCAAGGCAAGAAACGTTGGTCGGCGGCGGGGAGCACAAATGAATGTCAGAGAGTGAGTGGTTGAGCGGCGAGCACGGACGCAAAACAGAGGTCGGAGAGGGAGCAGCTGAGCGCGATAGTGGGGAACAGAGAGTGGAGAGCAAGCAGGAGCGGCTAGGATTTAGGTTTGAGCCAAAGAGGAATAATCGTGAATCATCGTAAAAGAAGCTGAGGATAGTGGAGAGTAATTAACCAGTTATGTTTAAAATTATAAACCATGGAAAATAGGTAACAACAATCGAACACGTTGCTGCAGTCATGAAGCTTGTCCCTTTTTACTATCAGGTCTTTTTTTTTTTTTTTACCAGCATTTACTATCAGGTCTTGGCTTCTGTAAAATTGAACAGTAAATTTCTAGGTCTTGATTTCGACCCTTACTTTTTGTAAAATTGAATGTAATATATTGTAAATTTTTGATAGGTTTTAGAGAGTCTAAACCTGACTTGTTAAATAAAATAGGCTTTTAAAAAAGTCTGAGCTTGTATTTATTTTTTCTTAAGTTAGACCGCACGTCTTTGACAAAGCGTGTGATTTATTTTGATCTTTACATATTAGTATAAACCCAAAGAATTTCAATTATAGTGCCACTTGTGCTCAAGCATGTATAACAGATAGATAAAGGTTTTCTTCATCAAAGGAATCATTCTAATGTCACAACCTAAACCAGATTTTGGCATCCTTTAATGCGATTTCCATAGGTAGGTCTATATTACGTGTAGGGGGTGTTTGGATGAGTGTAAAAGTACTTTTTAAAAGTATTTTTCTGCAAATCGAGATAAACACCTCTACATATTTACTTCGTATACTGTAAAAATATTTTTAAAATCATGGTTTTATTTCCACCTAAACACCTCCTCAGTAGGGGCATCTTCCCCACTAAAATTTTTGAGATATTCATATATAGTAGATGTCATACCCTTTTATGATCTTCCACTTAATTGAATTGAAAGGAAAAATTAAAACAAAACATGAAATGGCAGGAGGGAGTCCGACGTAGGGTTGACACTCAAGGAAGAAATTCAAATCCAGATTCAAAGCCAGATTGAACATAACAGGCTCATCGGAGAAGACAAAGCCCTGCATTCGTACCTTCTTCAATACTTTCCGGGAAAGAATACGCAAGGGCTGATAACGGTGGACGGCATCCGACGTTAAGCTCGCCCAAGTGTGAAATGCTCCACAGAGAAAAATCAATGCGCTCTGCCAACTGCTAGTTCTAGCAAGGAGATTTTGTTCTGTTAGGGTTATAATTAATTTTATTGATTTAATTTTCTGCAAAGGTGAATCAATGCAATATTTCTTGCATTCATAGAAGTCCATTCTTTAGAAATATTCACATTTTTTATATAAGAGCTGGCTTGACTTTTAATTTGATTATAAGTATAAAACATTAATTCACCTTTTCTTTTATATTTATTCATTCTTTCCAAGAGAGTTCTTGTAGTAGTTACACATATTAAATGTTTCATCAAATGACACTTGATTAGCAATGATACTTTAGGAAAGACAACATATATTTATTACAAATAATTAATTTAACTAATTTTTTTAATCTATTCAAATTAATCAATTAGTTTTCATATTAAGGACCAGGGGTATTACAGCATATTAATTGTAAATGAGCAAAAAAATTAATATAATTTTTATATGTAATATTAATATTAATATTAACTAAATTACTCTATATAAATGAAATTCAATAAATTTATATTCACTTGAATAAAATCAAATAAAATTAAGTTTAAAGAAAAAAGGTTAAAAAAAAGGTTACAGAAACCAAATTAAATTATTGGCGAAACTGTAATGATCTAATTAAAAGTGAATATGAAGACGATATGATTAAAAATTTAATAAAACTGTAAGATTTGATACAAAGCAAAAAAAAACTACATATACCTGTTTAAAAATTACGTAAAACTATAAAAACTTAGAGATTAATTTTTTTGAAAAAAATATAATAGGGTTGATATAATTTTTATTCCTTATAGTTTGCCTTCATTTTAGCTTTAGTAGTCCTCATAATTTGAAATTATAGGTTTTGACCCATCAAATTTTATTTTGATCATAATGTTATTCCTTGTAGTTTAATAAGGACTTGGACCAGAAGCTAACGGAATTAAGTTTGCTGATATTTTACTAATGTTGTTTATTTTGCTGACATGTATGCTGACAGGACATATGGTGTTAATAATTTAAAAAACCGTCGTTTTCCTCACAAAAACCAGGGTTAGTTACCATCCTTGTCCTTTATAGAGTTTCAAAACTGGCTCAAAATCATACTCATGAACCTGCATAAAGATGGACATTTGAGTTTTATACAAAATATCGTATTGAGTACCATTTGGAGGAATAGAAATGCTATTCTACATCATAGAGGATAACTATCATAGCATATCATAAAGGAGACTAACAATACTTCATCTTTTTTTGAATTCGCAATTCAAGTTGAGCATGCTGAAACTTTGACATTAATAAAGGGGTCAAAGCTACAAAAATATATTATTTTCACATGAAATGTTAGGATGTATGAGAAATTAGTCTAAAAACTCATAAATATTTTTTTAAAAAAATATTTTTTTAATATTTTTTACACCGATTGAATGCGAAACCGGTTAAAAATTCTATCAATATTTACAAAACTGTCACTGGTCACATTTTTCACGCTATTGCCACAATAAACGGTGTAGATTAGACCGTGTAAAGAGAATTTTTTTTCTAGTAGTATTTACTACCTTTGTCCCTTAATATAAGAGTTATACAACTAATTTAAAAATATTCAAGAAATTAGTTAATTTGATTATTTGTCACAAATGTGTGTTGATCTCCTTGAACCATCTTCTTTAATTATTTGTATTAAATGATTTGAATTATCCCTTAGTAAAATCTCCTTACAATCAATAGAGATATTTTGAAAAAATAAAAGATAAATGGATTGCGGTTTTTTATTTATAACTGAATATAACTCTCCAAATTAGCTTTTGTATGAAGGACTGAAGATAGTATCACATTTAAGATTACATATTGGAAAATAAAATTATATATACGAAAAGGGTAAAGACACATCCAGCATAATAATTTTATTTTCAAGGTATATTAGGTAACTAGATGCACACAAAAAAAAATTAAGGTATTCAATACACTGTAAATAAAAACAGAGTGCAGATCTACTTCTATTGTGGTTGTTTTTTTTTTTTTGGGGGGGGGGGGGAGCGAGAGTCCAACCCGCTTATTTGACTTTTTTCAACCGAAAAATCTTCTAAGAACATAAGCTCACAATCGAACCCCAACCAAAAGCTCATCACCCGCAAATCACAAGTACAAAACTCAACATTTAATAGTACCCGAAAAAGAAGCCAAGCCGGCCCCACTTCACGGGCTGCAAGCCGAAATAGTCAGCCCATTTAGGCCTACAGACTTTGGACATGTTTAATGAAAAACCCATTATTTTTCACATATTTTTTAAAGAAATGAATATAAAAAAAATAAAACTTTGAAAAATTAGAATAGAAGACTTAAATGGAATAATATTTATTGAGAAGGATCTTGAAAATCTTAATTACTTAGAAAGACCAAAAACTAAAATAGAGATATACTAATCTTATAAAACAGAACCACAAAAGAGTCTTATGAAACGGAATCACAAAAGTAAAGTAAAGAAAGATGAAGATAAAAAAAAAAACAGAGAACTATTGTAATTCTTCACTCACTCCACAATACAAATAACATGTCCTATTTATAAGCATAGTCTTACACATAGGTTACACTTATCCTTAAATGATAAATAGTGGATAATCAATCTCATGAATGTGAGTGGCGGTAAGTTACAAGATAAAATGGATAGTGGAGGAGTAATAAATAGTAGAGGAGTAATGGATAGTGAAGGCAATAGAAGTTACTCGGTGAAGTTGAAGAGGAAGACGTAAATGGACATCCATATAATATTCACAGCACTCCCTCTTGGATATCCATTATACAAATATATGCCTCATTAAAAAAACTTCAACTAAAAAAACCTGTGGGGTAAAAATCTAAAGGAAAAAAGAGAGTACACATTCATTGATATACTATCCAATGCTGCCTCATTAAAAACCTTGTTGGGAAAAACCCGGTGAGATAAAAACTATAGTTAAGGAAAAAAGAGTACAAGATGTATTAACTTCCCCTGTTGGTAACATCAGTTGATATCTCTGAGTTTGTAATATTCAATATCATGAACGAGCTTTTCAATTATTTTACAAGGAAGTGACTTGGTCAATAAATTTGCTAGATTTTTATTAGAACTGATTTGTCATATATGAATTTAGGTGAAGAAAAATTTTGATGAAATATGTTTTATTCTATTTCTTTTGATGTGTCCTTCTTTTAGTTTTGCAATACATGTAGTGTCTGTTTGGGCCAGCGGCCCAAACATGGCTTAAAATTGAAAATAAGCTCTGTGGCAGAAAGAGGTCCGTTTGGCAGAACATTTTTGCAATTGAGCTTCTCAAAAATAAGCTGTCAGATCGTGCGTTGTAAAAAAAGCCAAGAAGAGTAGCTTATGAAACTGTGGGCATAAGCTTAATGGTAGGAGTTGGGCGCTAGCTCCGTTGACGTCATTTTGCCAATTATACTAGGACACGTGGTGAGATGTTATTGGAAAAGAATAATGCCACCTTCATTAATGAGCAAAAAGATCTTCCCGGTGCTTCAATTCATATGCTTAGCTGGGTGTGTATAACTTTTATTTTTGGATGAAACTTGAAGAACGGACGTTCAAAAAATCAATAAAATATATTTCAGAAAATAAAATAATAAATATATTGAGTATTAATTTTTTTTATTTCTCTAATGTTTTCAAATTTAATTCACTCATTAAATTTCACTTCTTTATATTAAATTAATTGAAATTCATTATATTATGTCAATTAAATTTTTTTTATCATGTTTCACTTTATAATTAAATTAGTTGGGTGCCTCTAATGGTCTAATTTTTATTTTTGGATGAAACTTGAAGAACGGACATTCAATAATTCAGAAAAGTAAAGAAAAATTTCCCTTCACTAATCTCTTAGTCTCTCTACGTAAGAATAATTAATTAGCTAAAATTAGTTCAAAAAAATAATTAATCACATTTCACTTTATATTTAAAATATTTTTTTATGATTTCTCTAAAATTTTAAAATTTAATTCACTCTATAAATTTGACTTCTTCATATTAAATTATTTTAATTTCATTGTATTATGTAAAATCATTTTTTAATCATATTTCATTATTTATTAAAACTCATACCTTTTTTTGGTAATTTTGCAACCAAACTTACTTCTACTCAACTATAATCCAAATAACCTTTTACCAATCTCACTTTTGCAAATTAGTTTTTCTCAACTTCAATCCAAACACAATTCAGCTTATCCAATTTAGCTTTTACCAACTTCACTTTTTCATAAACTATTTTTTCAATCGCTGATCCAAACGGACCCGTAGTATTATTTTCATACAAAATTGTCAAGACCATTTTACCGAAAGATAAGCCACAAGTGGTTTATATGTGATGTATTATTGATTTTAACTATACATATTCTCAACTTACTTCATGTATTGCTAGAATTTCTGCATGATTAGATGATGTGACTGATATGATTGTTTCATAGATTGCCATGAAATAGATGTACCACCATATGTTAACAAAGAGCATGTTTGTGATCTACCGACATGTGAATCAAATAAGAATTCAGCATCTGTATAACCAATGAGGTCAGTTTTGGGTACGTTCGAGTAAAATAATCCCATGTTCATAGTATCCCTGAGGTAACAAAAAATATGCTTAACTCCATTCCAATATCTTCACGTTGGTGACAAACTATATCTTGCTAGTATGTTAACAACAAATGATATAGCAGGTTGTGTGTGACTAGCAAGATACATGAGTGCACCAATTGCACTGAGGTATGGTACTTCTGGATCAACTAGTTCTTCAGTATTTTCTCGAGGTCTAAAAGTATTTCTGTCTTTCTTCAAAGATCTTACGACTATCGGAGTACGTAATGGATATAAATGCTTTCAGACCTTTCTTGTATAGGTTTCTTGATAAAAAAAAATCTCATTTCTTAAATATTTAATTTGCAATCCAAGACAAAATTTTGTTCTTCTAAAGTCTTTTATTTCAATTTTTTTTAAACAATCCATAGTTTTTGTAAGCTATTCAAGAGTTCTGATAATATTTATATCATTAATGTAACAATGGTTATCTCCAACCTATTATTAACCCTTTTAAACTCAAAATTTAATAACACTAACTATGGTAGAAAAAAATTGTAGTATAATCTTAAAAAAACTACCATAGTTATAAAAAGAAATTTGATTCATCAGAAATGTTAACTACATTTAATAGTATTTCACAATAATTGGGTCTTGGGCTTTACAAAGTCCTGAACATCACATTTAACTCTAAGTCCAGAGCATAATATTTTCTGAACAAAATTCTTCTAAACCAACAGTGATTAACTATTTTTGAAGGTCATTGTGGATTCACAACTCACAAACATAAGCAACCCAGCAACAAGAGTAACCAAGACCATCAGTCTTAAATAAGTCAGAGTATGCACAAAGAGCTATATGTAGAAATATACAAATATTTATCATATGACAACAAGGAGGTTATACAAGATAAAATTGATAGCTAAGCTTCAGCCACCTTTCCTATCAGACCAGCACTAAAGCTATTACCTGAAAATGTTAAACCACGGGATGAGACAAAAGTTTTAGTAACTAACAATCCTACTCATCAGGCATACAAGTAAGTGCTTGGAAGGTGTCAAGTGGAACAGTTACAAAAATTATAATATTCACAATTATCACATGGTTATATATATATATATATATCAAAATACAATATCTCACTCTCAATTCTATCTTATTTCCTCACACCTTATATCCTCTGACTGAACCCATGAGCTAGTACTGACCCATGTGACTGGTAGCTCAACATAATAAGTTCACTGATCAAGTGATGTGAACATACCAATATTCACAGAGCACAAGACCGGACCATGGGTTCGCTCTCTAGTCCACTAGCGGGGTATCATATGCCCTATAACACATGAAAGAACCAAAGATCAACTAGTGTACATTTGGCGTCTTACTGCCTTATTACCTCTATAATATGTATAAAATTCACCCTCTTATTCTCCTATAGTATGTCTCCCACTAATCAACGTTCACCATCTCTTCTCGTTTTTGTACTCATGAGATTTATAAAATAATCATTTACTAATAACATAATAACTTTCACATTTACTAAAATCAAGATTTTTAAATTTCAAAATTCAACATCAATCCTCAAGACCTTTCTCAATAAATTCATGTCCCACATGACAACTTCATAAATTCATAATTTCATAACTATTTTTCAATAACATGAAGTATCTCAAGGTAATTTCAACAATAATACATTTCATTGCTCAAATCATAACCCAATGGCATTTCAAGAATCTCATGTAATTCAAAATCACTCACAAACATCATACTCCTCCAACCCTAAATATAAGACCCTTATATATACTATACAAGGGTCTTATATTTAGGATCCAAAGAGTACAAGCATACATAACAAGTGGAAAGTGGTTACCTTTCACTAAGGCTATAAAAAGAATCACCACAAAGTCAATCCCGTGCTCAAACCAATAATCTAATAATTAATCTATACAATTAATATAATCACATATTAATATAAGCTAATTAATTAAGCTTATATATTTTAGTTAAATTTCTAATTTAATTTAATTTTTATTCTAAATTCTCACAATTCTCATGACCGAAAATTAAGTATTTTAGAACTAACATATAATTTTTTTTACAAGCCAAAATATTTATTTACATTTTCCGGATTATGTACTTTAATAAAAAGAATTTTTCAAATTTTCTAAATATGAAATTATTATATTTTAAATTATAAAAATCCCATTTCAAGTTTAAATATCAAAACTAAACTATCAAAAACTTAATAGTATCTCAAATATTTATAAATAAATAATCTAATCAATATTTTAATGGTATAACTATCATATTTTTTTTCTTCACAAGTAATAGAATTTTAGCTAAAATAATTATTTTAAAACCTTCAGTTATCCAATAAATAAAATCAACTAATTAAAAACTCAATAATATGTCAAATAGCTCAAATAAATTATTTAACATAATTTTAATCAGTACAAATATGATATCTCTCATAAATAACAGATTTTTCAACTAAATAAATTAATTTAAATACTAAAAACCCATAAATGGGAAAATCTAAACTGATAAAAATGATCTACTGTAATAGATCTACAATACTGTAGTTAACACTCATCAAAATTCAAAACTTATCCTATACCTAAATCTCAAAATTTTCTCTAATTACTATAATAATACTGTCATTAAAAATCTTAAAATATATAGGAAATATTTATAAAGAAAGTTTGATGAAAAGAAGTAATTTTGCGTACCTAAATTATCTTCAAAGTTTGCCCTCTCTTTCACAATGGCCGCCGCTCTGCTCTTTCTCTCTCTCTCTCAGATGCCTAAGGAAGGGAAAACTGAAAATGTGGGAGTATGTTTTCATACCCCTCACACATTTATTAGGGGGAGGCCCCCTTAATAAATCCTTCCTCCCAACTTCTATTGAACTTTCAGTAGAAAGTTTCTTTTTTTTTTTTTAAATGATAAAATATTATTATTTTATAATAATATTATTTATTAATTAATTTTTTCTATTATTATTATTTTTTTGCATAAAACCTAAAATAAAATTTAGGATATTACAATTAACATAAACAGCAATTATAGCAAACTTATTTTCAGATCTTTTCATAAAAATACATAGCGAAATTGGATCATTCTTGTATCCCTCATCCAACAGATATTTGCTTAAACGATTATACCACATACACCCTGATTGTTTCAATCCATGCAAAGATTTATTTAATTTAATTAAGTATTGCTGTCAAGAACTTAAATCGTATGTTTTGAGCAACTTGAATCTTTCAGGGAGTTTCATATAAATGTCATTGTCAAGTGAGCGATACAAACAGGCTGTAACAATATCCATCAACCACAAATTGAGTCCTTCTTTTACTTCCATACTAATTAAATATCAAAAAGTAGTTGCATCCACCACTGGTAAGCATGTTTCTTCAAAATCAATGCCAGGTTTTTGAGTAAATCTTGGGGCCACAAGCCCTGCTTTAGGTCTTATAATTTCACCATTTTCATTTTGTTTTCACACAAAAACTTATTTGTATTTGATTGGTTTTACATCTTTAAGCATATAGACTGCAGGTCCAAAATTTTTTTGCTTTTCTAGTGAATTCAATTCTGCCTCAATTGCGTCTTTTTATTTTTGCCAATCTTTTCTTTGTTTCCATTTACTAATAGACTTTGGTTCATAATCTTCATCATTATTCATCACATCAAGCACTATGTTATATGCACAAATATCATCAACATTGATTTCATTTCGATCCTATCATATTCCATTCATAACATAATTTATTGAGATCTCATCATTTTCACACATTTCATGTACCTGAGTTTTTTTTGGGAAATTGAGACATTGGCATTATCTAATGACTCTTCTTGAATTACTATTTTTTTTTATTATCCTCGACTTAGCCATATACATTTTTAGCTCCTTTTCTCTTTCTAGGAATTTTTATCTTTAGAACTAATAGGCCTGCCATGCTTCATACGTGCTTTAGATTCATTTACAATTACAATAGCAGGTTGTCCAAACAGGATATCAATTTTGATAGGAGCATTAGTAGCTAGAATATGTGATTTGTTTATTTTCTTTGGGTTAGTAAATGCATTTGGCAATTGATTAACTAACCTTTGTAAATGAATTATCTTTTGAACTTCTAGTTCATATTGTTTTGTACGAGAATCAAGTTGAGATAATGAAAGTTCCTTCAAACTAATCTCTTTTTTCAACTACTTATTTTCTTCCCCTAATATTAGAAATTTTGATTCATCAAAATGACAATTGGCAAATCAAGCTGTAAATAAATCTCCTGTTGATGGTTCTAGATATTTTATTATAGAAGGAAATTCATATCCAACATATATTCTCATCCTTCTTTGAGGACGCATCCTAGTACATTGTGGTGGAGTAATAGAAACATATACTGCACATCTAAAAATTCTTAGATGGGAGATATTAGGTTCCCGACCAAAAACCAATTTTAAAGAGAAGGACTTAAGATAACTTGTTGCATGATACGGATTAATATTGCTGCATGCAAAATTGCATGTCCCCAAGCAAAAATTGGGAGATTTAATCTCATAAGTAATGGTCTTGCAATTAATTGTAGTCGTTTAATTAATGATTTTGCAAGTCCATTTTGTGTATGAACATGTACTACAGGATGTTCAACATCAATCCCAAGAGACATACAATACTTTTTGAAAGTTTACGAAGTAAATTCACCAGCATTATCTAAATGGATTTTCTTAATTGGATAGTCAGGAATATGTGCTCTTAATCTAATTAGTTGAGCAAGCAACCTTACAAATGCTAGGTTACGAGAGGATAATAAGCAAACATATGACCATTTTGTTGATGCATCAGTTAAAACTACGAAATAGCTAAACAGCCCACATGGTAGGTGTATCGGCCCACCAATATCTCTTTGTATGCGTTCTAGAAATATGAGAGACTCACTTTCTATTTTTTCTAGTGATGGTCGAATAATTAACATCCCTTTAGAACATGTAGCACATGAGAAAACATGTTATTATGGAATCTGCTGACTTTTCAGTAAATGTCCACATGAATTCTCAATTATTGTTCACATCATAATAGTCTCAGGATGACCTAGCCAGTCATGCCAAACATTAAATTTATTGTCACTTGTAAACTTCTAGTTTACAAGAGCATGTGTTTCAATTATACTAATAAGTGTGTAGTACAAGCCTGAAGAAAAGGCAGGTAATATTTCTCGAGTGCATTTCTTACCGGAAATTAAACTTGTGATAACAAGATATTCTTGATTTTCTTAATTAATTTGTTGTTTTAACATGATATCCATTTCTGTGAATATCTTTGAAGCTCAATAAATTTATATTAGACTCAGTATAATAAAATGCCTTATCAATATGTAATTTTATTCCTTCATATAGCAATACATGCGCTCTTCCAGAGCCTTCAATGAGGTTTATCATTCTTGATATAGCCTAAACATTGGCTTCTCGCATTACTAGAAAAGAGAAATATTTCTCATTTTTTAATATTGTATGAGTTGTTGTACTATCAATGAGACACAAATCTTTATCATTGATGTCAATAATGGTCATTGTTCATGGAAAAAAAAGGAAAAAGATCTTTAAAAAAACATGATTAATAAAAAAACATTAGTTTATGATTAATAAAAACTCATAATTATATTTATTTGGAAGATAATGACCTTACAAGTACAGAATTTATTGTGGTAGATGAAAAGAGCACATTTATAAGCAAAACATAAAAATATACTTAATTATAAAAGCTCAATTATATCAAGATGACTCATTTTTGGACACTTCGATCACCAATTATTTGATCAATTCTTTCATTAGGATCGCAAAAGAAATTAGCAACATCGAAATAAGTAACATCCATGCTGTCATAATCAAAATCGCCTTCTTCTCCAACAAAATTGTTTCCACCTTTAGCTCTTTGCCTTTATTTTTATTCTTATTCTTATTTTCTAGTGATTCTTGATAGAGATCAACCAAATGTTTTAGCATACAATAGGTACGAGATCAATAACCCGTGCCACCATAACGATAACAAAGATTTTCAACAAAATTATTATTTCTACTAAATTCTTTTGGTGATTCTCATTATTATTTGCCCACTTTTGGTGGGAACAACCACCTCTATGGCCACAACCATGACCATGCTTATGGCCACATCCACATCCACGACCATGGCCACGGGTTGATTTACTTGCTACTGTATTTGCTTCTGGGAATGGAGTGGAGCCAATAGGATGGGATTCATGATTCCTCATTAAAAGCTCATTATTTTGCTAAGCACAAGCATCAAGAAATTAATTCAGAATATTTTTTGAAACCTTTCTCATAGTATTGCTGCTGTTGGAGCACATTAGATGCATGAAATGTAGAGGATTTTTTTTTCTAACATATCTTCATGAGTAATCTTTTCTCCACATAATTTCAATTAAGAAATGATTCAAAACATTGTATAATTATATTTGATCATAGATTTAAAGTCTTGTAAACGTAAATGTATCCAATCATAATGAGCTTTGGAAAGAATTACAGTTCTCTAGTGGTCATACCTTTCTTTTAAATTGTTCCAAAGAACAAGTGGGTCTTCTATCGTCAAATATTCAATTTGGAGTCCCTCATGCAAATGGTGATGTAAAAAAATCATGGCTTTGGCTTTATCGTGGTTGGATGCTTGGTTGCCTTCCTTGATTGTATCTCATAGACCATTGGCATTTAGATAGATTTCCGCATCTAATACCGAGGATAAATAATTCTTTCTAGTAACGTCAAGAGTCATAAATTCAAGTTTCATGAGATTTGACATGATCATACTATCATATAAAAGTTAAATAAAAATTAATATTAAGAGAATGAAATAGTAATGAAACAAATCATTATGAAAGTAATGTCGAAATTTACCTTGTGGTTAATGAGCCTTACTACAACACCTTTCAATTATAAGAGTGCTTTGTGCTGATAATGTCTTATAAAACGAAACCATAAAGGAGTCTTATAAAACAAAACCACAAAAGTAGAGTAGAGAAAGATGAAGATAAGAAAATAAGAGACTATTGTAATTCTTCACTTGCTCCACAACACGAGTGACATGCCCTATTTATAGGCATAGTCTTACATATAGGTTACACTTATCATTAAATGACAAATAGTAGATAATCAATCTCATAGATGTGAGTGGAGGTGAGTTACAAGATTAAATGGATAGTGAATGAGTAATGGATAGTGGAGGTAGTAAAAGTTACCTAGTGAAGTTGAAGAGAAAGAGGTAAATGAACATCCATATAACATTCATAATAACTAATACTAAACTACCCTCAATAAACTTTCTCATACTCCCTGTAACATCCAAATTTTATTTGGGTTTGTAATTCGTTATTTATAGAAAGTTTGGATTAAATCTTTGATCATGTAAATAAAAACATATAATAATAAATTCAAGAAAACGAGATATTTAAAAGAGAATCAAATAAAATAAATTAAACACAAATATACATATATAACTATATATATACTATATTAAAAAGAAAAATAACAATAATTTATTAAGAGCATACATATATATAATAAAAAGGTGAAACGGAAGAAATCCAAAATATCTCAAACAACTTGGTTATCTTGAATATCTAGTAGTTTCAGTAGGAATATAAATATATATACATATCATATCGGTTTAAGTTTTTTTTTTTAAAAGATATATACATGTTTTAAATTATTCCCTAGAATTCTAAATAATCAGATAAGAGAAATTAAATTTATATATTTTTTATATATATAGGTAGCCTAAACCTAGTTTTACATAGGGTGCTCTCTTTCAGTCTTTTTTCTGCCGTCAGGTACCTCTTCTCCTTCTCTATTCTTTCTTTTCTTTTTCTCTTCCCTCTCATTAACTCCCCTTTCATCATATCACGCAGAGTGCTATTTGGCTCTCTTTCTTTTTTTTGAAATTTATGTGGCTATATGTCCCAAGTATAATGACCTTCTGAATTCTCAATTTTTTGCAATTGCAATCCTAACTTTGATACACACACACACACATATAACTTTCTCTAGATCACGTTGTACTTAGAATTAACCTTGCATGTACCTTTATATATTTACATGGGTTGCCATTTGATTCCTTTCCTATTTTCACTTCCTGTTCGTCACTTTTTCCTTCATGTACACTTTATCCTTCCTTGTCAGATGTCATAAGTCCCATTAAAATACACACAATAAAATATTCTTATATATTAATGTTACCTTTGGACACTAGTAACTTACAACATTTTTCCTATCCTTTCTGCACTCAAATGTCACATATTGATTCTAGGATTGCAGTACCTTTGATTAAATTATTTTAATGTTATCACTCCTCCTAAACCCCCCAACACACACACACACATATAATATGTGTGTGCAATCTTTATCTATCATGATTAAATTGGTATTAACAATAATAGATACACATAAATCTATCGACTTAATGGATACAAATAAATAAATAAGACTGAAAAGGTAAAGGGATAAAATTGTATTATCTTCTATGTTATTTGAATTCTCCTTTAAGCATAAATATGTTATGGTTATTTTTGTAAAAATTTGTGGTAATTCGTTTTCTTTCAAACATGCTTCAACATAGTAGATTTGTTACATATTCATGAGATGCATAGGTAGTTGGACTTAGGAGTTTATGATATTGATATATGTGACAAACTGTGACCACGTGGTTTACCTCTACTTAGCACAAAGTGGTTGGTCTTTTTAGGGCCCCGTTCCTTAATACTTACCTGGCCAAGTTTGTAGAGGAGGAACGTGGGACAGTGACACCTCCTGGTTCTTTTAAGAAGGGGAGCTATGGACTAGCTTTGGTCAGTCCATTGTATGGGCTAGACTGTGTATAAGCCTATGGTTCAAGTTAGCGGAATAAGGTTGGATGGAGCAATAAAGGAGGAAGTATCCATTGCTTATTTAAGTTGTTGCAATATTTGTTTGCCTAACTAATATGAAATTGTTTGGGTAATGGTTGTATTTGCATGGTTGAACTCTGGGTTACTGAGACGTTAGTGCTCATCCCAATTATTTAATATTTTCTAGATGACAATTCTTATAGGGGACAAGGGAAGGTACCAGAGAAGTGAGCTAGTGGCTCTTACACTTCTCAAGTGCATGCTAAGTTAATTTGATTATTTACTATTTGGCATGACCCTAGGACACTAAAAGGGTGTTTGGAAGCACCCAAAAGTGCTTTTTAAAAGCACTTTTCTCCAAAACGAGACAAACTCCTCAACATATTTACTTTGTACACCGCAAAAACACTTTTAAAACCATAGTTTTGGTTACATCCAAACACCCCCAAATCATTATTTTGTTAATTCCTTGAATTGATAGACTTTAGCACTTTATTTTCAGTTTTCTTCATTGTTTATGTTATGTTAGACTTTGAGACTGTGAACTTAGATATTTATGCTCAAATTATATTATGCGTTTTATTGCTCATATTTATTTGATGTAGTAGTTAAAAGGCTGAGTCTTTAAGTCTTAACTTTATTATTGAGATCTTAAGATCAAACTAGTTTTATACGGTGTTTTGAGTAGCTTAGAGAATGGATGTTACACTCCTGCTAACCACATCTCAATTACTTGACAATTAGTAGTTAAAAAATAGGGAAGCCCTCTGTTATCATCAATTATTACTATTTTTTATTCAATCTATATATTACTCCCTCCGTTCCTTATTATAAGAGACATTTAGTGCTTATGGCATGTTCCTATATATAAGAGACACTTAAAAGTTGTCTCTACTTTTTTATGTTGATTTCCTATTTTACCTATATTTATTGTCTCCAACTCACACTCTCTCTCCTTCCCACTTCTCTTTCTTTTAATAAATTACCATTGTTCTCTCTCATGTTCTCTCTCCTTATTAATGAGGGTATTTTTGAAAAAAGAATTATACTTTTTACATATTAATTATTCTTAACTAATTTTAACTGTTTTTTTTATCAACGTAATTCGGTTATTCGTCTCTTATAATAAGGAACGGAGGGAGTATACAAATTGTACAATATAATCATATATAATAATGTTCACTTAAATTTGATCACTAAAATTTAACAGTCTGTGTTCTAACTTTTTTTTAAAAAGTAAAAAGCTAAATTTTATATATGAATCTACTTTTTTAATGACATTAAATTAGAAGCAATGTTTAAAAAGAAATTACATTAAATTAATTTAAAATTTTCATAAAAATTTGTGCATGTTAAAATATGTTGTGAAAAATAATTTTGATTTTGATTAAAATAATAAAAATAATTTATTATTAATGATTTTGCTAATTATGTATCTTTATCTGTTTATATATTTTTATCAATATTTTTGCTCATTTATTATATCTGAGTACTTTTTAGAATTTACTTAATCTAATTTTTAAAAGTAATTAAATATATAATTTTTTATTGTAATATATTTGACAAGATGAATAGGTTTGAGAAAAAAAGTAGAGATGAAAATTTTACCCTCATCTTAGTGGTTGAATAAAACTTTATTTTTGGTTAAAAATTTTGAGTGTGTTTTGTTTCGATAAATAAAAAGAGCAGATATATTAATGGTAATCATCAAATATTTAAGGTATGGTTAGTGAAAATGTAGGTGATTTAATTAGGGACAATTTGGTGTTTGCATATTTATATTTTTATTTATGGTCCATCTCAATAACTACAATTTTTAAGATCCTTTACAATAAATATAACTTTTTCTTGGCTCTTCTCTCTAATTTTCCCATAAAATTTCTATTTAAAAACATGAAATTATCAAAATTAAGTTACAAATACAAATATTATTAGTAATTTAATCATATTTAAAAACCCAACAATAGATCCCATTTATCAATTCCTTGAGTTTTTTCTCTTTGTCATTTAGAGGAAAGCATGATGCTGCCAGCAAGTAGAAAAGGAAACACATATCATAAAATGTCTTACTTTTTAATGAATTTTTTTGTTGGCAAAAAAATAAAATTGAAATGCTACTATAGACACATATGATGCTAGATCTAGAAATTTCATATTTATAGGGGCATGCATTTATTTGATAAAAAAATATGACTAATGCAAATTTTATTTTTGGCCTACCCAAAACTTTATTAAATTATTGCTAAGGCAAAATTGCAAATAAAGACCCCTTATATATAAAATGGCAATCAAGAACCCTGAATTTGAAAAATTGCTGTAGAGGACTCGGTCCCAATTTGCAATTATGAAATGTGTGTTAAATGGCTGAAATGCCTCTCTCTCATTTAAAAAAAAAAACATGTCCGCGCTCCCCCCTAAAATGCACGATAACTTCTCTCTGCTCTGTATCCCCCTGGCCATTCTCTGCAGTCTGTCCATTTTCGCACAGGAGTTTGCTTCTATTTTGCGATGAGAGGAGTATTGTGTGAGAGAAGAGTGTATTTGTTGTGGGAGAGGAGAACAGAGTGGTGCTGGAGTAGTGATCTATCAGTATTGTCGAAGGCAAGGGAGGAGTTAGAGGCATCGTGACAATCGGGTGTGGCTAGTAGAGTTAACGGCGGCATTCGGCGACAAAATCTGGTGGTAAGTTTCAGGTTTTGGTTTGTTTTCATTGGTTGCTACATGTGTGATACATTAAGGAGAGGGAATGTGTTTAGGACAGGAAAGTATATATATGTTTTTTCTGTCGAATAAGTTGTGACTGATTGGCAAAAAATGGTTATCTGTGGAAGAAGATGGGCGAATGGGTTTGGGTGGGAAGGGAATGAGAAGATCAGTTAGGAGGATGACAATATTATTTTGGGAAATGACGACACTAGAATGGGTAAAGTGCAAACTGAATTGGTTAACTGTTAATTGATTTGAAGAGATGTTAAAGTGTTAACCTGGTTTAAAATGACAAAATGGAAGTAGGAGGATTAACAAGTTGATAATGTAAAATAACAATGTGTAATTGACAAGTTGGTAATAGGAAATAACAAGTTTAATATAATGAATTACAAGTTATTGAGCAGTTGGGAATAAGAAGGTTGCCGTGGGTTCCTAACAAGTTAACAATAGGAAATGACAAGTTTAAAAATGACAATGACAAGTTGGGAATAAGAAAGGCGAGTATGACAATTGGAGAACTTTATATTTTGAAATAACTAGTTGATAATTGTAAATGACAAGTTAATGATGAGAAATAACAAGCATGAGAAGTAGTTGAGAATAACAAGTTTACTTTGAAAAATTGACAACTTGCTTATATGAAATTACAAGTTCACGTTTTGAAATAAGAAGTCAATAGTGGTGATGTAAGAAGGCTGTTAGTTACAGAATAGGTTGTTAACAGAGGTGATAGTTAGTTAGTAAATGTGGTTGTGAATGATTGTATGTTGAATGTTTTGCAGGAAAAGGAAGATGGCATAAGAAGGAGCCTTTGGATCGAAAAAGGCACACAACGATTGGTTGTTATTCAGAAGTGAGTTTATGGCCACAATAACTGACCGTGACATGACAGCCAAACAAAAAAGAGATGCTACGTCAAATGCATGGAAAGCTCTAGCTGCTGAAGAGAAGATGAGGTACACCGAGGAGGCGAGGCAAAGAAAGCCACAAAAGGGAGAAGAGGAGAAAAAGAAACATGTCCCATCATTTCTAACCCGAGTGTCCCTGAAAATTACTGCACTTTGTGAATAATAATGAAGACTTAAGGGAGAGGGTTGAAAGGATGGGCTTCGGGAGGTTGTTGAAGGTTGGATTAAAGAGACTACCCCGTGATCTCATTGTGACCATGCTGAGATCATATGACCTGCCAGCGCATCAATTTACAATCAATGGCAAGTCAAAGGAAATAGGAGCAAAAGAGGTTGAGCAGCTGCTAGGAATCCGTCACGGTGGGGAGGAGGTGAAAACTAAAGTTGATGAGAGTGATGCTACGTATCAGGAGTTGAGAAATGAATATCAAAAAGTGTCATTCAGCAAAATACTAAAAGACATTGTTTCAAGGGAGGAGGATCACAGATTTGAGTTTTTATTTGTGTTGTACATCTTGGGTGCTTTTCTATGTTTGAAATCAAGCTCATAAGTGAGTCCGCATATGGTTATTACAACTTTAGTAACTAAAATAACAAGTCTACATCTACAAACTATTGGTTGCTAAAATAACAAGTCCGCATGTGGTAATTATAACTTGAGTTACTCACATAACATGTCTCCATATAGATACTATTGGTTAGTAAAATAACATCTGCAGATCTAAATAACAAGTCCGTATATGATAATTACAACTTCAGTATGCTGAATTACAAGTCTACATATGGAAACCACTACTTATGTCTAATAACAAGTCTGTATTTCTAAAAGACAAGTTTACAAATGGAAATGACATGTCCACTATGTTGAATAACATGCTTGCATTTACTAATTATAATTTAGGACTACAACACCATTAGCTTGGTTGCAACATTTCTATACAAATTAGCAACAATATATTAGCAAATAACAAGATTTAATTGGAAAACATAACCACTTACATGTCTAGATCATTCCTTGCTCTAGGTTTCCTATCATTTTCTTTCCCTCGTACATACACATGACCACTGCTGTTATTATATCTAAACAAGTTGCAGATATCACCATCATCACAAAGATCAATCAATGTACTCTCATCAAATTTAACTTTATACTTAATCTCATACCCACTACTATTATTGCCTATCCACTGTGAAATTATTCCACACAACTCGTCTACTGTTATCCATTCTTTTATACTGGTTATCCTTACACTCCTTCCAATATATTTAACTACTCCTTCACCATTTGCTTCAAAATATCCACCAACGTGCACGTGCACGTAACAAAACAACTCCTTCTCACAACTTCTTCTATTATTGAAATTCATTTTTCATACTAATCTGCAGCAAAATTTACGTTTAGTTAGTACGTCAGCTTCACTAATAAATATTTAAACATTTATTCCATCAACTCAATCATTTACATACCAAATTTAAAACTCGGGACCTCCTGTCTTCCCAACATCACTTTAGGGCTTCACAACTTCACTTTAGAAATCACGGCATCATCATTCCCTCCTTCCGCGGCAACACCTCAACCTTCACAGTCAAACTAATGGTTATTATCCTGCCCACACTCTGCCAAACCACTACACTCCTACCCCTTCCCCATTGCAACCAACACCATGCACTACAAATGAGAGATAGCCATTCACACTACAAAAACAAAAATATCCCACCTCTAACTAACTACAGCCTCCTATATTGTGATATCTTTCATCTTCAACTACACCTCCCATTCTCTCCCTTCCTCCAACCTATTCACCCACACAGCAAAGATGAAGATGAAGAATATCACAATGTGCAACTCTTACAGGGAACAATAGAAGAAGAGTTTAGTTAGTAAATTACTCGAATCATTGCCAATGTTGGAAGATCTTCCATCCCAATATCACATAAACACATTCAGGTCTTCCTTCTCCAGCAGCTCTCTCGCCACGCATTAAAATCCTTGTCTCTGCCTTCATTAAGAGTCACGATGAGTGAGGGGCATTTCAGCCATTTAACACACATTTCATAATTGCAAATTGGGATCGGGTCCTCTGTAATAATTTTTCAAATTCAGGATCCCTGATTATCATTTTATATATTGGGGGTTTTTATTTGCAATTTTTCCTATTGCTAATCATACAACTATAAACTTTGATTAGTGATATACAATTATTAATTTCTTCTCATACTCATACACAACACTCCATCTAAGATTTGATTAAAAGTTTAAAAATTAAATAACTTTGATTAAGAGTTCAAACGAAATCGTGTGTCTTCATACACACACTCTCCTATTCTTACATTTGTTTCAATTCTCATAAGTCATGTAGGGAAAAAAAATAAATTAAGAGAGAGAGTCGTAGTAGAATAATTATTAAACTAAATTTAGTAAAAAAAATTGTCCCTTTGTTTATAGTTACTTAATCCCTAGCCTAAACTACCTAAACTTCGATGCTAATCGGGTAGTGAGGGTGGTTTGAGGTTTTTTTTTTTTTTTTAATATAATATTTTTAAATAAAAGATAATTTGAAAAAATCCAAAAAAAAGTATAAGTACTTGTAAAATGTTGGCAAGAGACAGCATGTGGTAAGGCAGTGAAATATTGTCGCATCCTAAAACCCTACCCCGCTCCTAAAAACCTTCGCACTCAGATGCGTTGCTTTCTTCCTCCCAACTTCTTTCCAAACCAAACGCTTCATTCAAGGAAGCAGTCATGAGGCTGTGCCATCGCAGCCTCTGTTTATAATCGCTGACGAATATTGGAAGCAATTCTTATCCTGCTTGGTTACTTCATCATAATCTGCATTTCCACCATGATGACCTTATCCAGAGGCCTCATTTCTCGTCTGCGAATTTTCACGATCAATTCGACTACGACGTCGACGGGGACTGGGACGCTGACATCATTGCCTCACCAGTTTTTGAGGGGCTTCTGTTCGGAATTATTGGTTGATTCCGGTTCGACAGAGGCTCGGATTATTGAAGCAAAGCCAAGGGTGATGACCCCGGGTTCTAAACGAACTGGGGTTATCGCTGTTAAGTGTGGAATGACTGCGCTTTGGAATAAATGGGGTGCGAGAGTTCCCATCACCATACTCTGGGTCGATGACAATGTTGTTACTCAGGTCAAGACCCCGGAGAAGGAAGATATTTTTGCCCTCCAGGTGCGTTCTTTTTACCAATTACAACTTGTAATCTATATATTGCTTTTGTTGGGATCGTTTTATTTGCATCTGGGGGTGATGGGGGAAGCCCCTTCCGCCATCAGGCCAAATGCTATGTTGCAATTAATGCAAAGCAAGAAATCTTCCCCCCCCCCCCCACTCTTCTATCTGAAAATATGCAATCCGGCGCTTTTAGTTGTTAAAATAAGTATTCTGTATAAGCTTTGGGGCTGAATTGATCCTTCCTTTTGGAGATGTTCTTTTCCCTATGTCTCTCCCGCGTATAAAGTTACTGTTGATTGTTGTTTCACTTTCATTACTGGGTTACTTGGTGCCTTCCGTTAGTTTTAAAACTCATATTTATCAGTCTAGAGTGTTGTCTTTTGATACGATGCCAATTGCTGTTAGTTTACTAAGTAGATTAATGCAAGTGTGCTCAAACTGATGTCAGACTCTTTAATTTAACCCATGCTATAGTTAAGTGGTTTAAAAAAGATCCTACCTTTACAAGCCGTTGTACCAAAAGATGGATATTTATGCTCTGGCTCAATCAAATGCCACTTTCATAATTTTTTTAGTTTCATTTCTATGCTTCATTACAAATTTCCTTGCCTTCAGAAACACTTATTTAGCATGCTTAGTTGTGTGTATATCTAATTATAGACCTATTTAATGCTGTGTTTCTAGTTAGATTGGTTGTGGACAGAAGAAAGAAAAACATTTGACTAAGCCTGAAGTTGGTCATTTTAGAGCTCAAGGAGTTCCAATGAAAAGGAAACTTAGGGAGTTTCCAGTGACAGAGGATGCACTTCTTCCTGTGGGTACACCAATTGGTGTCCGCCATTTTGTTCCTGGTCAATTTGTTGATGTGACAGGAATCACAAGAGGAAAAGGTTTTCAGGTGGGTTTTCAATTTTCATCATGTGAGACTGCTCATAGTATATATTTTTTTTAAAAACAATTGTTTGTGTTCTGCATGCATTTATGCGTATCTGTGAGTGTGTATGTGTCTTATTTCTTCTGATGATAGAGAGATGCATGGTTTCCACTGTAGGTTTGCTGTGGTGGTAGGTATATTACTAATAATTTTGTTAGTGGAATGAAATTGAATGATCTTATTTTACTGAAAGAAATAAAATAAGGCTTTGAAGGCTAAACTGTACCATGACTGTATTGTTCCCTGTCATAGTTATGGGGTTAATGAGTTAACAAATGTGGTAGTTGAGGGGTGTTAAATGTAACCAATAATTTATTATCTGCTTAAGGTGTTGATGTTAGAATCATGTGTTGGTAAACTCAAGTACTATACAGATAAAGATGGATGTACAACTTTAGATAACATTATTTTTGTGTTCAACTGTTTTCATTTCAATGATTTCTGGAGTTTTGGGAAGATTTTTTATGGTTTGCAGACGGATATGTTCTATTTGGCTTTTTACAAGCAGTGCATTTATAGAGTTTGTTCCATTGCATGCTTTCTAGGAGGCCATATTTTCTTCTTCTCATTTCTCAAAAGTGTATGTCTTGTTCTTATAATTTGGTCTAAATGCACTTGCTTATTTGTGAGCTGTACTTGGGTATGCTTGTGATATTTTTCTTCAGTTTCATGTTCAGTACTTCTACGTGTGTGAAGCAGTCTTGACATCACAAAATGATGTAACCTAATTTATGGTATGAAATTTTCAGTTGTTTGAATAACAAATTTTCGTTATATCCTCTTTTTCAGGGTGTCATGAAAAGGCATGGTTTTGCAGGCATGCCAGCATCCCATGGTGCATCATTATCACATCGAAGTGGTGGTTCCACAGGTCAAAGAGATGCTCCTGGAAAGGTGAGTGGGACTCCTGAATGTTGTGTCTTTCTTGATACACCATTTGCTATATTTTGCATGTAGAAACTAGAGCAAGGCATCACTCATTTTGGATCTTCAAATTATTTTGTTTTCTAGGTTTCTCTTTTTGATACAGTAGTTGTTTTCTGCTTATTTCTCAGGTATTTAAAGGTAAAAAGATGGCTGGACGAATGGGTGGGAAGCAGAGAACAGTGAAAAATGTATGGGTCTACAAAATAGAACCTGCGAGGAGTATGATATGGGTTCAAGGCCAGGTATTTTTATTTTTTAATTTTCTATGCATTTTTCCGTAAGATGTCAATATTAGCATTGCAACTGTAATCGAAAGGAAAGGACTATTTTTTTAGAACAGTTGTCCTTGATTATTATTTTATTAAGGGAAAAAAGCTCAACCTTATTGTCTTTAGAGTAATGCAATTGAGAAGTTTATGTAGAAATTAGAAATAATGTTGGATGATGCTATGATCCTTATTTCGTCCTAAGAGTTAGTTGTTGATGTAGTAGAACACAATGAATGCTAATCCATGTGGCTGATCTCAAATAGCAGGTTAAGGCTTGTTATTTGTTGTTATTGCAGTGTTATGATCCATGAACTTTAAAATAAGTTCTAGATCACGTGTGACATTTGGTTTAATATTTCAATTAACTGCTTATTTTATTAGTGTTTTAAGAGCTTCTGTGTAGCATAGCTGCTGCTGGTAGCTCAATTATAAATTGTTTTCCGCTCATGCTTATTGCCTAAAAGTTTGCTTCTGTAAAACAAGTCAAAAGCAGCTAATGTTGGCCCCACTAAGTTCTCTTTTTTGGTAAAATCTTCAGAGTGCCAAGAAGAACTAGTTAGTCTTTCTGTGGTGAGATCAGTGGAAACTTTGAAGCTATGCTTCTTTCTGATCTCAGATTTTTATGTGTTCTTAACAGATACCAGGAGCTGAAGGGAACTTTGTTTTCATTAAAGACGCTGTCTATAAAAAGCCCGATGAATCACTTCTTCCCTTCCCCACTTACTTTGCTCCTGAAGATGAAAATGTAGCAAGCTTGGAGCCTTTGGTTGCTAATCTTGGGGATGTGGATCCATTTATGATAACAGACTAAAGCACAAGAAGATTTTCCATATAGTAGCTGTTCGTTGATTTTTGATTTATTTGTTTTGTGATTGTGAGATTTTGCTGGGATTATTTGAGGATAATTTTGACCCTTTTTTTCTTACGGTTATATCATTGATGCTCAAGAACGTGAAGTAGCCTTTACCTCCTTGATAATCTTAAAGTTATAACCCTCTTGAACATTCATTTTAAAGAATCCTTCTTGAAATAAGTGGGAACTTTGCTGAAACCTTGGACATCAGCTCATTGTTGGAACTTTTGTTCATTCGGTTGTTGTTGAAACCATGGATTTGGATTTGCAATGGCTTAGGGGAGTCCCTTTTGTTGGGACAAAGTTCTCATAAGTCGCCTAAGATCAGCAATGACAAGATTCTGGCCTTCTGGGTTTGCATATTCATGAGGTTTTCTTACTCTCTTTACTTCGGAAGAGAATTCAAGTGGGATTTAATAATGATACTTTTGTTTTCAATATAGTATAGGAATAATTGATTAAATAAGTCAATAATTGATTATTGAAATAGTAAAGGTTTTAGTTTATGGCTTCCTAGTGGCATTGATCAAAATTGTGGTTGTATTTGTAATAATGAAATATATATTTATAATACAAAAATATCTATGTATTAATATAGAGTGATATGGAAAAATAGGGTTTGTTTTATTGTTGTGACCAAACAATTTGTTAGACATATTTTATATACTTTATGTAATAAATTTTTATGATTATCGTTGAAATTGAGATTTTTAATTTTTAATTCCTTTTATTTTTAAATTTATTTATGTATTATAAAAATTATTTTTATAAAAAAAATACTACTGTCAGTCCCTGATATAAAAGCTAGTTGATTCATTTGAGTAGATTAAAAAAACTAGTTAAATTAATTATTTGTAATAAACATGTATTGTTTTTTATAAAATATTTTTGTTTATTAAGTGTATTGGTTAGAACTATTATTATTACAAGTATTATTTTGAAATAAATAAATAAATATGAGAAAAAAATAAATTAAGATTTTATATCTAAGATCAAAATAAAATTTAAATGAAATTTATATTAAAAACCAGGATAATATTTGTCCCACGCGGGAGGATTCTTTTTGAGAAGTTTAGACAGTTGGTTGGTGTGATTGGACACATGAGGGATAAAATCCCGAAAGAGCCTGCACAATTACTGATAGACGTGAGATATTATTAGTGAAGGTGAGTAAGAAATACATGTTTATTAAAATGTGTTTTGACTAGGTCCAAGCTTACTCCAATCTGATTTGGCCCAAGTAAATATCTCGGGTGTTCATTAGGTTAGGCATTGCGTGGGGACTCAGTTAGCCCGTAAGCATATCTCTCTAATTACAACTTACAAGGGGAGAATGGAGATATTCAAGCTTAGCTACCCAACTTTTATTGGATTAGGTCTAGCAGAGGCAGAGGAGAGGAGGTAGTTCGTATAACATGATAAATCAAAGCTCTAATAAACATTTAGTATCCAATAACATCTTGAATAGAATTACCTATACTTAATTTGGAAAAAAAAATTCATTGGGGTCGGCCGTAAACATCTCTATTGCCATATTACCAATGCAAGGTAGAGGCTAGAAAGTTAAATGGATTTGTATACAATATTTTTCAAAGAGTGAGGGTGCGTCTAGCATGAGAGTCTAGCATTCTCATGTTATTTTTTAAATGCACTCAGTATCTTGATTTTTTTTTTTTACAGTGCATCCAACACCATGATTTTATTTTTTGGTTCGTCCAATATATTGATGTTATTTTTTCAGTTACATGCAGCACTCTAATTTTTAGAGTGTTGAATGCATTAAAAATAAGATTAGGGTGTTGGACTCTCTTAAAAAAAAAAAAAGGGATCAATTTACTAAATGCACTAGGTCCAAGCCTACCCCAATCTGATTTGACCTAAACAAATATCTCGGGTGTTCATTAGGTCAAGTATTGGGTGGGGATTCGATTAGCCTGTAAACATATCTCTCTAATTACGACTTAAAAGGGGAGAATAGAGATATTCAAGCTTGGCTACCCAACTTTTATTGGATTAGGTCTAGTAGAGAAGAGGAGGGTAGTTTCTATAACATGGTAAACTAAAGTTCGAAGAGTAAATTTAGTATTCAATAATGTCTTGAATAGAATTAGCTATACCTAGTTTGGGGGGGGGGGGGGGACTTTTATTGGGTTTGGCCATAAACATCTCTATTGCCATGTTACCAATACAAGGCAAAAGCTAGAAAGTTAAATGGATTTGTATACAACATTTTTCAAAGAGTAAAGGTGTATCCAACATTCATCTAGCATCCTGATCTTATTTTTTGGTACGTTCAGTACCTTAATGTTACTTTTTAGTAATATGCAGCACTTTAAAGTGCTGGATACACTAAAAATAAGATTAAAGTGTTGGACCTTTTTTAAAGAAAAGATCAGGATATTGGATGCACCATAAAAAAGATCGGGGTGCTAGATATATTCTTATTCTTTTTAAATTACTAAAATAATCCTTAAATTTAGTATCAAAATAACAATTACCTTTTTTTCGCCAAAAAAATAACTTTTACTTCTGCCGAGTGCTGAACTAGTCAAATAGTGACAAGTGATAACGAAATATTGTGACAAGTGACAACAATAAAAATCATAGGAATTTTCTAACAATTAACCAAGCGCCCCCCCTAATATTTTTATTCCTTTTCGGAGTTCTATCACATATCATGGTAACTATATTGTGATGAAAAAAAAGAGAAAATGATAAAAAAAAACCTGAAAATCATTTTTCAATTCAAATACATAGAAAATGATAGAGAGAAAAGTAAATCCAAATTGAAATTTTAAAATCTAAAAAAATGATAAAATTTTCCTTTTGTTTTTTCAAAAAAATTTTTAAACCTTGCGGAGACCATGGCGACGGCTAGCCGCCCACGACATGGCTGCTATTGTAGAGTTTTTTTTTTTTTTTTGTGGCAGAAGATTTTTCTTTTTGGTCATGAAAAATTATTTAAGGAAAGTGGTGAGAAGGCCATTTGGGTCAAGAAAAGAGAAGGCGACCATTGGGCTACTAATGATCTCTCTACATTATAATGTAAAATATATCTATATAAGTTAACTCCTTTACTCTAGCTCCAACTCAGACAATAATTCAGTTAGAAATAACAAGTTTTGATTATAAAATAACAAGTTTAAATTTAAGATTAACAAGACATTTTTTTCTCAATACATAACATGTAAAATAACATGTAAATTAATTAAAAATAACAACAATGCATCTAAAAACAATAAGTCTTGATTGTGAAAGTCTAGATTTAAGATTAATAAGACGTTTTTTTCTTATACATGATATGTTAAATAACATGTGAATCAATTAAAAATAATAACATTTAATCTAGAAATAACAAGTCTCAAGTTGGAATTAATAATACATTTTTCTATTATATAATTAATAAAATATTTTAAAATATTTTTTAATCTATATATCTATATAACTCATTAAATAAAGTATATAAATTACAAAAGATAAATAACTAATTATAAATGATTATGAGTTATTCTCAAATGAATTGTTGTCATTTTTAATTAATTCACATGTTATGTTATACTTTAAACCTAGCATTTTTATAATTAAGTTTACTGTTAAGTATAATTTCATCTTCATTTAACAAAATTTGGAGATTGAGGAAGTGAGAACAGGGTTATATATACATACATATTTGTCTCCCCCCCTTTGTTTATCAACATGATACATCTCACTAGTGAACTTGCATCTTGCTACATAGAGTTGGGCCAATGAGAAGGAGTTGCAGGCTTTCTCTTAGATTTCCTACTTGCAAACCAAGTTAAGCGACGAAACAACTTCAATATCCTACTTGCATATTTTCTCTGGGAGGAAAAATTCACAGAACTAATGCAACTACTGGCTTGTCCCACACCGTTCCTCTTCTTGCTCATTGATCTTTCTTCCAAGCCATAAGGTTTCACCATCTTCTTCTGACTTTTGCTTAACTCTTTGTTCTGCAACTGCAGGCTTCTTTTCAAGCTCATGAGCTCTTGTTCAAGGTTCTGGATTCTGAAGCTTGTGGCCTCATATTCTGTGGTGGAAAACTTGATCTTCTGCATCATCATCATGTCCTTGTGAAGCATCAAGCCCAATGGGCCGCTGCTACTACCCATTTCAGGCCCATCGGCCGTGGTGTATGGGCTTTCGGCTAGATTCTGGCTTCTGGAGTAAGGGCATCTAGAGCTGGACAGGCTTCCTGACAAAAATTCTGCCCCACAATTTGTATACCTGAAGGAATCTGAGCATTCTTTGAAGGTTTGGTGTGTGTTTAGCTGTTGAACAAACAGTGCTTGCACTATTAGACGCAGTGGCATGAGTTCATTTTGAACAGCTTCAATGCATGTCTCTTGTGATAGCTTTTGACAGCTGAGATTCTTGCATATTGCTCCCTTCTCTTCTTGGGATATTTCTTTGTGTGCCTGCAGAAGCAAAGCTAGAGGTTTAAGCGATGATAAGAATAATATTGCATGATCCCCATGCTCAAATGCTTTGGTTTTTGGTAAAATGAAAGGGAAAATGACTGTGTGATCCCAAAGAAGGAATGTGTGTACCAAAAAGTCCCATAAGAAGTAAATGATAAGTTCCAGTACAGAAAATAACAACAAAATTCATGTTACTTACTTGTCATTGAGACTTTTTGGAGATTATATATTTTTCTTTTCTTGGGATCTCAGTGATTTTCTCCAAAAGAAAATTACAAATCATGATTATTTACAAAGTAAGCCTAATGTTAAATCTATAATCAGATAATCAAATAAACAAGTGACTTGGTCTAACTGAGCAAGAAACCAGAATATTGACTGCTTAATACTTAGGGTACCATCAAAATATTACATGTGCGATCGCATGAGCTATTTCGTTAGATCACATCACCTATATTATTAACTCTTCACTAATCAGCCTAACTTTAGGATACTTTTAAAACAGAAAAATTCTTTAAAAATATTTAAAACAACGGAAAGTCAATGCACTTGTGAGTCTAACACATCAAAGTTGCATTCCAGAAAAGTGAGTGAAAACATACCTTGAGAAAGTTGTTTATTGCTCTGTAGAGTTGGTCATGACTGTGTCTATAAGCTGCAGGTACTCTTTCAATCAGTTCCATGAATCTCTTGAGCTCCATTTCTGGATGTGCGTCTACTACATGAAATAGAAATGAATCCCACAACTCTGCAACTCTGTAGCACCTTGCTTCACCTACTAGACTATGGTTTGTTTCTGAGTTTGACGCCACATATTTTGAAACTACGTTCTCCATAGTTGACACTGAGTGATCCGGAACATGAAGAAGAGGGAAAAAGTCCTCCCCTTGTGCAAAGTGCAGTAGTACTGTGATCTGGTCTTGTAGTTTTCTTTTAATATTCTCATTTTTCAACCCAAGTTCAAGGTATCTTGAAAGCAATGCAAAATAAAACCCAACAGGAATATTTACTTTGCCGCTAACTTTATTAATATTGCTATTATTTTTGTTGTTATTGCTGCTGCTGCTGCTGCGGATATTGTCACCAATAGGCAGAAGGTCAACGAGACCTTGTAGAAGTTCACTTTCACAGAATTGTGTAGGAGTCTTTCTGGAGAGAAGCCATTTGTTTGCATAGAAAACAATGATTGGACTCACATACTTCTCTTTCATCCCTTGTCTTCTCAGAGATCCTATGACCCTTTTGAAGAAATCAAATGGCAGAGCTATCAGATCCTTGATCCACAACTCCTGGTGATGTTCAACAAGAACAATTCTCAAAGCTCAATTTCAATAATTATTTTAGAAAAAAGATAGAAGGATTCGGCTTAAGGTTGAAGTCACTCCAAAATATCTCTCTAAACTTTTAAAACGAACAATTAGGTGCAACTTTTACACTCTAAGGAAATATGTCATTCTGTTTATTTGGTAACATAAACAGGACACCGTTCTTTTTATGCCTAAAAGAAATGAAATATACAAAGTTTTATTATCCTCTTGTTATCATTACATAATAATCTTTGTATTTCATATGAACAACATTACTTTTTATCTATAAAATTACGTTTCTTATTCTGTTTTTTTTTTCCTTCCTATTTTACAAAGCAAACATCCTGTAGGTAGTTAATCCAAAATGAAGAAATATATTGAGATAACAAAATAATAAAAATACTCACCTCAGGAACCATATCCTTCATTTCACAGCTCCAAGACTGTGACGCTAGTTCTTCCATTGTAACAACTGGTGTATCTTTTCTTCCTTCTGGGTCAAGAATCTCCATACACGCCATAAAAGCAAGAGACTCTATACAGCGACTCACTATGAGAAGATCTTCAGACCACGGAAGTAGAATCTGACACCTTTGGAGTACAATCAACGTGTCGTCCCAACTCTGAAGTACCACTTGGTTCAAATAAAGATCAAATCTCTCGCACAGATTTCCTGAACACTGTTCTTCAGTCATTTCAAGAAACTCTGCTGCACATCGAAGGGATGCAACATTGAATGGGTCGATCAGTGAGGATGAGCCATAGATGAACAAGGCAATCATCTCAAAAGATTCTGCTCCTCCGGGGAAATCTCCCGGAAGCTCAATCTCGGATGTTTCTTTGCTCAAATTTTTCTTGAAATAGCCACTCTTTGAAGTAAGTGGAAACTGCAAATTATACACATAACAGTATTCTTGGGTTAACATCAAAATTCTTAAAATGAAACATTCTGGTGTTGATTTTGAATTTAAATTCATCAGAAGACGTACTCTGTGAAGGTTAAAGATCTTCTCTCCAACCCGGACGCGAATTGAAACAGGCAAACCAGTCTCTTGGCTCCTGTGACAAAACATCAAACATCTTGTTTACAATTGAATAACCCGATATATAATCTGCACCAAATTTCAACTCACAATTTTCAGACATACAACTCAATCTATTTATATGCAGTACCTTAAATCCAAACACTTTCAATGGATGAACAAAAACAAGCAATTCTGGAATATAATTAAGGATTCAATTCAACTAGATAGAGAGAATCTTACCACGTGATGACCTTGATCTTAAGCAAGGCTCCGAGGTTGGGCGAAGAGAAAGGACTTGAAGCGAGAGAGTAACTTGTGGGGGTGGCAGGAGGAGCCATTGATATAAAGCTTGAAACAGGGTCTGGCTAGAGAAATGAATGCATCTGAAGGGTTTGTGATAAGAAGAGAAGAAATGGAAGAGGATGGGGTGTGATATATGGGAAGGAAGCATAGAGAAGAGAGTCAAGGTCAAAGGCACACGAGTGAAACTGGAAGCCCAAATTTTAAGGCATCAATGGCGTTCTCGAGAATGGAGAAGTTGAATTCTTGTGCTTAGAAGATGGCACCCTTTCATGCATTCTAACATCTCAATCTTAAACTTCACGTTTGTGTTATCCGACTTAGGATCTAAGACACTGTTCATTCATGGTGGCGGTTTGATTTTACAAGTTGCAAAGCGATCATCACTGGAATCTTGAGAGTTAAAAAAGAAAAAACGCATGGGAAACGCACAAACACACATGAGGATTGAGGAGTTTACGTTACTTACAGCGGATTTTGATTGATTTGGCTTTGAGATATGAAAAAGAAAGGCATTGGGAAAGAGGGAAAGAGAGAGAGATTAAAATATGAGAAAAAGAGAGTGAAATGAAGTGCGAATGAAGTTTTGTTGGGAGAAGCATATGGCATTGTCAATGCCCAAGACGGCACGTCTGCTGAAATTAGGGGAATTACTATTACAATTGACTGTTACTGTTGCACTCTGCTTTCATACTTTGGGTTAAACAAATGATTTCTGCATAAAGAAATTACAGAATTTAGGGGAAATCCTCGGATATACTCCTCCTATCCTTAATATAAGACCTATTTAACTAATTTGATTAGATTAAGGAAGTTAGGTAAGTTAGTTAATTATGAGAAATGTGATGCTTTTTTCCTAAAACACCATAATCATCTTTCTTAATACCTCATCTCCCTCTTCTACTTGATTATAGTTGAGGGAGTATCTATAAGGGTAATTTAGAGAAAATTGATAAATATGAGAAATTGGTCTTATATTTAGGACCAAAACCAACTCAATAATTGGATCCTATATTAAGGACCGGAGGAGTAATTACCTAAAATTTTTTACGGTTAATATAATTTTAGGTCCCACAAATTTGTTATTATTTTAGTTTTAGTCTCTCAAATTTCCAATCATAGATTTTAATCCCTTATGTTTCTTTTCATATAAAGAATTTATCCTTATAATTTAGTAAAAATATGGACTACTTTACTCTTTAAGAAATTAAAATCTATTATTTGAAATTTTAGGGATTAAAACTAAAATGAAAGTAAACTTGAAAACCAAAAATTATATTATATTAATCCAAAATTTTAATGATACATGGATCTTGTTAGCATTTATTATGGTAGAATTCATCATTTCACTTGTTATAAAACTTTTGAGTAATTATATTTTTTGGACAAAGTAATTTTTATCAAAATTCTATAAGTGTTTTTACATCTTTTTTTTTCCCCCCTTGAGACCACACAATAAAGATTTTTAGGTAGGTTTTAAAGGGCTATTTATGACTCGACTGGGAGGACATAAGTAAAAATGATGTTAGCAAGTATCTATTTTAGAATATATTTAGATAAATAATAATACTACTTTCAATCTTAATATAAAATTTATTTTGTAATTAAAAAATGGATTTCATATTTGAGATAAGAGGTAGTATATTTATATTGTAAAACAAGCATTAACATTAAAGTTAGGACATGATATTGTAAAACCAAATTTAACTTCACTGAAAAAATTAAAATATTAAATAATGAAGATAATCGTAAACTCATGTCTTCTAAGGGACAAAAATCCCTAGATTTCGCACTAATTTGAGTTGATCTCTTGCTGTCTTCCCCTTCCGCTAATTTCCTACCCACCACCGTCTTTGATGAGTTTAGATTAAGTAGCAAATATAGCAAAAGCATGTGAACAAAAATAAGTACTCTAAACCAACCAATACTTGGTCACTTCTGCTTAGCTGCTCACTAGAAAAAACCAAAAAAAAAAAATAGTGATAGAAATTTATTCCATCACTATGTCATAAATTGATTAAAAATTTTATTGTTAAAATTAATGACAAAATTTTTCAGCTGCAAGAAAATTAATGGCATAATATTTTCGTTACAAAATTTCGTGGGTAATTTGTAGTTAATTCTGTCACAAAAGAAATTGGGATGAAATTTAGTTGTTAATTTTTGCCACAAAAAGATTTTTTTCATGAAATTAGTGATAGAAATATTCTGGGATGAAAATCAGAAATGGAAATTTTCTATTGCTAAATCTGAAATGATGTTTTCCATCACAATTCTGGTACTAATTTAAAATTTTCAAAATTTCATTATTTGGAATCCTACAATGGAATACATGATAAATAATATAATTATTTAAATGTGTTTTCGGTTGTGAAATAAATTGATATATTTAGGAGGCTGGCGCCACAACATTAATTATTAGGGCATCATCATTGATATCATTATTACATACTTATTGGGACAGAAATATGAATTCTTAAAAAACTTACTTATGTTCCACTAAAATCAATTTCTCTTTTGCCTTAATTATATCATCTATACAATATACTAAAATATGTAAGACAGAAATAAAAACCTAACAAATGGATTTATATGCACACACTTCTACGTATTTTTTCAATCATTAACCAAGCTAAGCACTAATTAGCTTCATCTTCCGACTGTGTTGATTTGAAGCATGCCTTTCTTTTTTTCTTTTAGGTTGAGGTGTAATTTTAACACTAAAATTTATTTTAAGAGGTACTGAGCACCATAAAGTTTATTTCGTGAAAAAATATATATGAAATTGTCAAAATGGGACATTTAACACTACGCCGTTAACGTCCGTCACTTTACCGTTAATGGAATTCACAAAGTTAGTTTTAATATGCATTTTTAACACCGGAGTTTTATCACTGGGTACTATAGAGTTTACTTGAGTGTAAAAATATACATGAACTTTTTAAAAGAGAAGAAAAAATAACAAAATTCATCAGATCTTATAAACATTCGCTAGTTTTATTCTTTTAGATCTCACTAAATATCACATTTTTTCTCCACACATTCCCACTTCTTCCTCTCCTTAGTATAATGGACTAGTTTAAGAAAAATTATAAAAATACTTAATCAGTCAACTGCTTCTTGTATTAAAGATTGGAGGTAGTACTTGAGTGCAACCAATAAACCTTGTATCCTAGAAGGAAAAGACATCGTCTTAGATAAATACATATAAAACGCTTAGAGGCTAAGAAAACGGCATGACAAAAAGAGAATGTGTGTGTTGACTATAATGAGAGAAAGATTGATAGACTTGGAAGTGGTAATGGATAGAGAAAAATGTGATGATTGGTGGAACCCAAAGAATAAAATTAACGGACATTTATGGGAGTTAGTGAATTCTGCTATTTTTTCTTCCTTTTAGAAAGTTCATGTTTATTTTTGTATTCAAGTAATGCTTCTTGGGATAAACTTTATTGTTAAAAATACACCTTAAAACTGATTCGTGGGCCCTAAAAATGGTGAAGTAATGGAGGTTAATGGCGTGATGTCAATTGTCCTCTTTTAACAAATTCATGTATATTTTTGCACCTAAATAAATTTTATAATGCCCAGTTTTTATTGAAGTAAATTTTGTTGTTAAAATTGCACATTAAATTTTTTTTTTTTTAAATAATTCTTTGAGTTACTTGGTATTTGACACTTTTTCTAAATCTTATTAACAAGATGGTATCCAAACAACCAACTACCCGGATTGAGGCTATGCAATCAAGATGCTTCCTCCCAAAAGGTTTTTTTTTAATTTTTATTTGGTGGGATTATATGCCACCAAAAGACGAAGTACTCTTGAATGATTTGAAACACGTCTTTGATTCTTCTTAACGTTGGCGAAGTGCATAGTATGAATGGAACAAAATGGTTGATCAAACCTTTTCGCAGCTAAAAATAAGTCCTCCAAAGAATTTCCTTTCCAAACCAAAGAATTAGCTTCTGTTGTAAATTAACAAAATGTAATATATGTTACAAGAGTTTGTAAACAACTAGAAGTTTGAGGATTAGTTGGAATTAAGTTTGGCTCTTATCACCCATTTGGATAATCTACATCTAACGTTATTTTATTTTATTAACCTTTTGTTTGAGTAAATACAAAATTTAAGATATAGACAATTTTCTAAATTTTATTCTTTTAAAAAAAATTAAGTATATCATTTTAAAAATTATAAATTTAGACTGCTCAAATTAGAATCAGATGGTCTATATTCCCTTGCAATCATGGGCATTAAAACCAGACCAAGAAACTACATTAATAATTTTTTTAAAAAAAGTATCTGTTTAACTCAAAAAAGACGAAGAAGCAAGGACGTCTCAAGCCCTCAAACTGACGCTAAGCGAGACGCTCGAGCAACTCCGCACGTTGCACCTTAGCTTCGCACATCCGTTTTCTTGTTGGGAGAGATTAAAAATTAATAGTTGATAATTCATTTGTACATTTTTCAAATCTCATTATTTATCAGTTTGAATCCACTTGATATTATTTAATAATGTAATAGTATAATAATATAGAGGACAAAATGTCCATTCAGTACAATTCACAAAGATTATTATTAAGATTATTTTAATATATGCAGTGGTTTGTGTTTCTTACATATTAATATATGGTTGGGTGGCAAATCTCTAAGAGGAATTATATGAATATTAAAGCTTTATAATCTTAGAAATGAAGCAATCATTCTCGAAAACATGCATGCAAACGTGTGAGAGAGTACAAAAGCTATTTTTTATTTTATTATCATTATCATTATAATTATCATTGTTATTAGGGAAAATTAATCGTTTAGCCCTCCAACTCTTAACTCATTTTTGATTCAGTCCTTTAACTATGACTTGACATGACTGAGTCCCTAAACTTTCAACTCGGTTATGACTCAGTCCCTCAACTTTTCACATGTAATAATTTAATCCTTTTTCATATATATCATCAATTAATTATTTGATGTGGCAAAAATATTATTTAAAAGTATTAAAAATGGCAATCAGAGCTTCCAGCATGGAAAAAAAAGCATAAGCTTTCTTCTTTCTTCTTCACCCGCTCTGGCAAGGCCACGCCAGCAAAATTCAAAAAGGCTGCAGTGTGAACCAAATGGTGAACTCCATTTGCTACTACTCCTATTTCAATGTTGCAGCGAGTAAGATGGTGAGCTCCACGTTTTCTCTCAGAAAATTTACAAATTAAAACAACACATGCAATAAGAATGGATATGAAAAACAAGTGAATAGAAGTTTGGTGGACCGAAGATAGAGATTACCGGAAACCACAGCAATTTTATGCCATACATGAGACTCCATTTGAACTATGCTTCTCTAACCTGGTCTCCAAATGTCAACAGCGACAGACGTAAAGGTGCCCAGGAGCTTTCAGTTTTGTAATTGATTCAACTTCAAGAATACAATTCGATGGTGCTAATTTATATTGGAATTGTATAGTGTTGTCATGGGGCTTGGGCTGCACAGGTGTGGCTGACTTATATTTGGTACACTATAGCCTTTTTGAATTTTCCTGGCGTGGTCTCGTCAGAGTGGTTGAAGAAGAAAGTGATGCCTTTTTTTTTTCCCATGCTGGAAGCTCTAATTGCAATTTTTAATGCTTTTAAATAATTATTTTTGCCACATCAGATAATTAATCGATGACTCAACATAATTTATATATGAAAAAGGATTGAATTATTAAATGTGAAAAGTTAAGGGGTAGAGTCATAACCGAGTTGAAAGTTTAGAGACTAAGTCGCGTCAAGTCATAGTTAAAGGACTGAATTAAAAATGAGTTAAAAGTTAGAGGGCTTAAAGATTAATTTTCCCTTATTATTATTTGGGGAGTAATTTGAACGGCCTTTGACTCTTCAATTAAGAGAAGGATTAAGCTAAACTACCTTGGATTCCATATCCATTTTGCGTATTAAAGAAAAGAGATTCGCACTTTGGCCTCGTATGTTTATGATAATAACTTTTCAACTATTGCCCTATATTATAATTATTTAAACTAGACTGGTTATAAAATAAAGCATATAAACCCACGAGTTGTTATATATATTACCTTCAACTTCCATTTCTATATCCTGTACTTACTCCAAGTATATAAAATGTCTTCAGTAAGAATTGGTCCTTAATGAGAGGGTTAGCTTCTACTAAGTACTCCTCCGGTCCTAATTATAAGACCCAATTGACTTATTTGAGAAGATTAAGGAAGTAAGTTAAGTTGGTTATTTATAATAAATAAGTGTTGTCATTCCTAAAATATCCTTGCTAATTAAGTATATTGGCTAAAACTATCATTATTAGAAGGATTATCTTGGAAAAAAATGCATAAATATAAGAGACAAAATGGATTGGGGTCTTATAATTAGGACCAAATAAAAAGTCAAATTGGGTCTTATAATAAGGATCGGAGGAGTATTATAAGTTGGGTCTTGCACAAAAAATGCATTAGGGAGAATTGTATTCTTTTCCATAGAGGTTTGGGCCAAAGGAATTTTGGGTCCAAATTAGCGTAGCTGGAGCATGGGGGATCTGGTGATGGCTCTGTCCTTTGTGAAGATTAGGTTGTCATTCACAAGTACGTAAATATCACTTAAAGTTGATTTTTTTTTTGTTTTTAAATATGGTTATCTGACTAAATTAGATTCGAGTATTGTCAAATCCAATTAGAGATCACTCTCTCAAATACATCTTCTGTATTTACACGAAGTTCAACTTAAAATTTGTTTAATGGATCAAAATTCTTTCCACTAAAATCAACGCTTCATGAACTTAAAATTGTATTTCTATCATGTATTTATTCCGAGTAAAACATATAAGAATATTTTATATCAACTCAAGGATTCTTCAAATCTCACTGTAATAATAACCTCCCTTAGGGGAAAAACCCCTTAAAATAATCTTGCGTCTCTATAATGAAATTTTAAAACATATTAGAATAACCTATTTCAATTACCGCTTCATGTAAAAGCAAAAACATTACAGCCTTCGATCCTGGGGCAATAATGCAGAAGAAATCCAATCAAGCAAGACTCTGAAACCTCATCCAAATGATTTCATGTCTTCTCTGAAATGGATACTAGTCATATGCTCGATGCTGAACAACCCAAGGCGACCAACATGGTTGCAGGTTGTACTACAACTCATTCTAACCCTTCCTATTTTGCAATATGAAAAAAGGATGCTTCGGTCATTATTGTTTTTCTGTAGATACTAATAAAATGTAGCATGCAAGCCAGGATAAACAGGCTGAACTTTAAGGGAAATCTACTACTGATTTTTCACAAGAAACATTTTTGACAGGTGAAGCGGGCACAGCAGAATCATATATGTACGGAACTTTATTTTCGGCATGCGCATAGTGAGATACCGTAACAGCAACGAGAAATACAATATACCGTAACAGCAACACTGATATGGATAAACTCATCAAAAAAACATGTGAAATGAAGCGATTAACCAGTTGGGTCTGGATGTGGTCCCTGGTCATTGTTGTTGAGTTCAGAAAAGAAAGGATCCTTGAGGAGATCTGTGGCTGAAGGTCGTGCCCTTGGTTGTGCAATGCACTTCTCAATGAACGCCTTCAACTCTGCGTTGGTGACTTTATTTAGAGCCTGAGGCTTTATTCCTGTTGTTACCTTCTTGTATATCTTGGCTACGCTGTCACATTCACTGTATGGTATCTCCATTGTCACCATCTCAAGCAAACACATTCCAAAAGAGTATATGTCCACCATCTCAGTGTAATCCTCCTCATACAGCTCTGGAGCCATATACTCTGGTGTCCCTATAATTGAATGTGCTGCGTGACTCTTCCAACTATTGCAGCCAGCCCCAGATCACCAATTTTCACCTATAAAAAAAATCCAAAGTTAAAAGCTAATTTCTTAGTTTAGAATTGGCAGGATAAGAAAGCATTTTGAAGCTTATTGAATCAGAAAAGATTGATATGGTTTAAAATGGAAATTACTGGGGTTTAAAAGATCTTGAAGAATATTGGATTTTGCTCATTATGTGGCCTGTTTATAAAGCACATTTTCATATTTACTTTGCTCGTTGACCACATATAATCACAATGTAGCCATAACGTTTTCTTTCTATTCTTTGATTCACATATACAATGGACAAGTTCTAGGTTCACGCCAAAAATAGGAAAGAGAAAAGTCAAGATTCAAAGTATTGTCTTTTGTACTTACCTGGCCAACATTCCCATTTACGAAAATGTTACTACAATTGAGATCTCTGTGAATAATGCATGGGTCATGTGTATGTAGATATTCCAGTCCTTCAAGAACTTGTTTTGACCACTTCTTCAGTGCCTTGATGGATACTTGACGATGTTTCTTCCTGTAGGCCCTCAGATTCCCAGAAGTGCATATCTCAGTTATGAAATTTAAAGTGTTCCGCTCTTCATCTTTCCATACACTATAACAGACAATGATATATTTGTTCTTCAATGTTCTAAGCAGCTCAACCTCAGAGTGAAGACGATTTAAAAGCACAGGGTCCTCACTAAAATTCCTCAGCCGCACCTGATTCCAGGCTACCTCTGTGCCTTCCTGTTGATCAAAGGCCCTATAGACCTTTTTCACAGCACCACTGCCAAGCAGGTCATCGTACCGCCCAAACCTACCAGTTGGGTCAACTTCAGCAAATGGTTCTATGAGATCAGAAGTGTTCAAATATGAGTCCTTAGCCGGCATTTTCAATAACTAATCCTGAGGACAGAAATATCGGTTATAGAGTTCAAAGGTCAGTGCTATCAATTCTAATCATGACCAAAATTACACGAGAAATATTTTATCTCAATCGTAGGAAGATGCTCGATTATACCATACTAAATGACAGAGATTGGCATGAGCCGTAGTGGTTTTGTTTAGAATTAATTCTGAAAGAAGAAATTCCGAATTTGACGACAGCAGCAATACTAGTCTAATTTGAGCTAATTTTAATTTACCATTTCTATAAGAACAAAATTGAAGAGTCAAGCTAATCAACTCCAAAAGCTTTCCCGAACCGTTTTTTTCTTTTTATTTTTATTTAAAAGGGCAAACAATAATTGTGCTAGACTAAAGTTTGTGCCATGAAATATTCAATCATATTATCTACTGTGATGGGCTGTTAAAATATTTCTACTAAATCCTTTATTCATGCATTTGTTCCCTGAAAGTCCTGCAAGCTTCCTTATTGTCATTATAGCATCCTTCAGGCTAAAGAATTTCATGTTGAGAAATACAGTGTAAACTCTAATCATGTAAACGAATCAATGGTCTACAGACGACATTTTCAAAATACACCAAAATAGAATGTTTAATTAGATGGAAATGTCAATAACGTCTTTTTAACGCAAGTTCTGAAGAAAACGCTTGCTTCCTACTTTCCGTCATAACCTTCTCACCACCGCTCCTCTGCCCCCGTCCCCCCAAAGGAAAAAATAGCCAATAAAAAATCTTGTTTTCTTGGAATTCGAACGGTATCAATTAAAAACAAAAAAGAGAGAAAGAGAGAATAAATAAAAGGCTATCACAATCTTGTCTTATCGGCAGAAAGAAAGAGAAAAACTGAGATGTGATTCATGCACGGTGAACAGACGAAGGAAATCGTCCCCTACGGTTAAGATGATGATCGAGGTTCACACAACCGAACAGAACGAAAACACAAGAAAATTGTGAGAGCAGCACGTAAAAGATCGAAAACTAACAATCTGAACTAAATCCAAAACCAGCATGAAACTTCCAATTATTTGGAAAGTTCCATATAACTACCAAACCAAGACCCAAGAATTATGATGTTCAGAACAACGGACTTGGAATCCTCACAATTTGAAAGTACAAAACAATGTTAGGTTTTCCGATCAGCAATCAATCTTCAGAATTACAATGAAACATTTGAACGAGTGAATTAAAAACTTAAAAGCTTACCAGTGAAAGGAGGATCTTAGCCGAAGAACCAGAATTCTGTGGCTGAATTGCTCAGCAAATTGAACCCTGGAAGAAGAGTCTGAGTGAATAATGAGAGTGATGAAGAAAGAAAGGGAGGATTCTCTGGTTCACGAGAGAGCAAGTCCGTGGAACAAACTTCATACCAAGTGAGCGTGCAAACGAAAATGGGCGCAATATGGAATTATAGCTGTAACAAAACAGAGGTGGACTTTTTATAGTGCCCGGGAATTGGATGCATGATTGAAACGACGCCGTTTCGGTTTTATTTCTTTGTTTTTCTTTGGGGTAAAATTTATTGTTTTCTTTTTTATACATAAAATCTGTTGCTTTCTATTTGGTCTGATTTTGGTAATGCCGCAAATGTTAGAAGCTTATGCCCTTTATGCCAGTATAACTCTTTAAAAGTTTAATTTATAGAATTTTATTAGATGTGATTCTTTAAATCTTACTTAAACATGAGGTTGTGTGTTTAATCTTGAAAGAATTTCATTAGACATACTTTAAATCTTATTTAAACATGGTTGTGCATTTAACCTTTCATAAATCTTACTTTTATTTTAATTTAATGGGGATCACAACTTTTCCTAACTTCCATAGTGTATGGTTTCACATTTAATTGAAACTTGTAACTCATCTCATTTGGACAGCAAAATGTAAAGAATATGTCATTAGGAGTTTTCAATGATGTTTGAAGAAAAAGTCCCCTTTGTGATATGAAATGAATAATTAGAATGGAAAAAGACTGATTTGCAGCTAGGAGCATTAATTTTCTCACTAACCGCCTTAAGAACTTTAGACACATTTAAATCTCCTAATATGATCCTTTGGCCCCGAGCTAGGAGCAATCAAAGAAACAATATATTGCAGATCTGCATCTGAAAATTGGTTCCTTCACGAGAAGAATGAGGAAGCATTAAAAATTTTGTTTTGTTTTAATTATTATTTTCTTCTTCTTCTTCTTCCTAAAGACTCAAAAAGTAGCTTCGTCAAGCTGTCCTTTCACACAAAAAAGTTTCAGGCATAGCCCGTGCTCATATCAAAAATCTGGTCCTTGCTTGCCAATACCTTCCTCAGTCACCACCATTTTCGTGACCCTTTGAAAGATATGGTGAATCTTCATATCAGAATTTCCATTAAAAAAATAACATCAAAGGAGCCTTGGTATACAGTGATTTGTGACAGTTTCATTCAGGAATTTGATCTCAAGCTCTTTAACTATTGCAGCAAAACAGTCCCGTGACCGGATGGCCCGTGCAATTCAGTGCAGGATGTGTGAAACTCCAGAACATCTAAATGTAGCAGTGACAGTTCATTCCTCTCAAGCAGCCAAGTTGCTGCAAAATCTAGAAATCACATCAGATATACTGACCCACCTAATAATTAATCTTCCTTTTCCTGATTTGCAAGTTGAGACCGGATGACAACATGGCAGACACAACACTTTCAGGCATAGAAACGGAAAGAAAATAATGGTGTGCATAAAATTAAATTTGTGAGGGGAAAAAAAAAGCCACTTTTTGTTGGATAGAAATAGTTCTTTTGCCTTACAAAATCAGGAAGGCAAAAAGCAATGCACTTGGCAGGAAGATGAATATGATATTTTCATGCTATTTTTCTTTCCTTGCCGTTTCTTTTTTTCTTTTTCTTTTTTTGAAATCTATACTTGTATACTGCAGAGCAAGTGTTGAAGAATAGACTTGCTCATTCCACGCACATTCTAACATCTCCTTTTCATATATCAGATTCTCCTTTCTAATCTTCTGTACACAAGTGCAAGTCTGTAAGTGTTCATATCATCATAGGCAGCCAACAAGATGTAAACGACACAATAAATGTCTTCTCTCCTCTTAATGGTGAGACCACGCTGGCCAAAGGATGTTGAACTGAATTTTGATGATTTAAATTAGATACTCCCTCCGTTTCTTATTATAAGAGACATTTGATGCTTATAGCATGTTCCTATATATAAGAGACACTTAAAGTTGTGTCTATTTTTTTGTATTGATTTCCTATTTTACCCCTATTTATTTTGTGTCCAACTCATACTCTCTCTCCCTCCCACTTCTCTTTCTTTTAATATTTAATTATTCTCTCTCATACTCTCTCTCCTTATTAATGGGGGCATTGTTAGAAAAAATATTATACTTTTTACACATTAATTGTCCTCAACTAACTTTAACTGTTTTTTTGATCAACGTAATTTGGTTATTTGTCTCTTATAATAAGGAACGGAGGGAATAGTTTTTAAAGGTACAAATTAATCTACGTCGTTAAAATTTAATTAGAACAGTCCAAAACTACAATAAAGATATAATGAAGAGAAACCAACTCCAAACCAACATCCAGCTGGTTTCATCTCAATTTTTTTAGCACCTTTCTGAAATAAAAATCAAGTATCTTTTTTGGTGACAATATCAAGTGTCTTTGAACAAATATAGAACGAGATCTTGACGATGTTTATGGTTTTATGCTATTTAACAACATAATGAGGAAATTTATGGCAAGAACAAAATCCATACCTAAGTCAAAACATGGTATTTCAAAGCATAGCTCAACCACACTAACATGATGCTATATCTTCTGCATGGCAGACCACTGGATAGGAGAGATTACAGTAACCAAGAAGGAAGATCCTCACAAATTAGAAAGGATTAACGTTACATCCTCAGTACAGGAAATATTCAAAAGAAAACATTCATTTGAAGTCTGACATTTTCTCTGAATTTACATGGTAAAGTGTCTTAACTTGATTTATCCAGTAAATAGTTGCAACATAGTCAACTTATCAAGACTTTGAAGTATGAAATAATACACATAGCAAGAGAATGACAACACATCACCAAGGGGCATCTGACCCCTCTCTAACCGACGGAGACCTAGAACTCATGCTTCCATCTCTACCAAACCTTGATACACTTCTAACACTTCTAGGAGTATTCATAGCAGGACTAGAACCACGATAACTAGCCCGAAGTGTTTCATCAACAGAGGATGAAGATTTGGCAATAGCATTCCTCACAAACTTCTGTGCAGCAGGAGAAAGAGTCCGAACATTTGGACTAGCACTTCCACCTCTAACTGGTGACGGCAACGGAGGCTTATGAAACATCTTTGACCTTTCCCTCAGCTTACGTGCAGCCTCCCTAGAAAGAGAGTGAGCCTTTTCATCTCTTGCTGGTGCAGAAGGAATCTTATAATGAGGTCCATCAGCACTGCCACCAATATCAATTGGCGTATCCTCTGGATCCAACCTCAGTGGGGTCCCTTCAATTTCACCCCAAGTAATAAATGGGGACTCAGTGACTCCTGGAGCAGGAGATGGTGTCCTTACAAAGCTATAACCATTATCAGCTTTCTTTCCAGATTCAACATAGAATGGATTTGGAGTCTTCCTTAAATCTTCCAAATCATACTTCTTTAATTTCTCCCCTTCTCTATCTGATATAGGAACTGGAGTTGCACCAGCAACAGGGGTATAAAGCACCTCAAGAGTTCCATCGTCATTTGGCTTAGATTCCATCATTTTACCATGAAATCTTGTATTTGAACGATTAATCTCCTTTGTCAAGCCTTTCATCCTTACGGCCCTTTCCTCTTCAGTCAGAGGGGCTTCCCCACGATCAGTTGGATGGTACATCAACAGATTTTTTGCTGTATACTTCCACCCATCTAAAGTACTTGGGGGCTGATCAGACGTCCCAAATCCATCTGTTATCCTATCCCCCTTTGCATCCTCAATAGCGGCAACATGTTCCTTCTCCCCTTCTGTCAGGTACCCAAATCTCTCCTTCCTCTTCCTATTTACTTTCTCCAAAATATTAGAAAAACTATAATTGTCCTCACTCGTATACCTCTTAAGAAACTGATCCAGGCTAAGCGATGTATCCACCCCACCGCCTTCCTCGCTAGGCTGACCCCCATCAGATGCTTCCCCATTCGTAAAACCCGGTGTTCTCGGGGTTTTGCCATCAAATTCATCAAAAGGAGTAAAATTTCTAACAAAAGTAGAACCAGGCGTTTGCGTTCTACCATCAGCGTTAGAATTATTTACCTTCCGTCCACGGCGCTCCATGATCTTCAACTGGGCATCACGAATCTGAACCGGATCGCCGGTCTTGATTGCTTCGAGCCAGTCAAGGCGATCCCTAAGCTTGGAAATATCAGGGAAGAAGTCGCGCTCGATGATCTTCTCGATGGCGGCAACATACGTATCCTCATCGAGGACGGCTTGGTTCTTGCGAGGGATCTTAGGAGTGATTTCAGAGGATGAATCATTGGGGTTTTGCACAGAAACTTGGGAAAGAGAAGGAGAGGGAGAAGAGATATGGCGAGGGGAGTGGCCTGGAGATAGAAGCATAACTGTTGAGAATTGGGGCTAAGATTAGGATTAGGGTTTTCAGAAAAGCAAATGTTTAAGAGATGAGATTTTTCGAAGAGAAGGAAAGATTGAATTGGAGAGGAAGTTGGAGATTGGCTGTACGCGGAAAGTTCAATAGGACGCTTAGGTTTGGGTTTCAGGCTCTCGTGGGTGTGCAGAAAACTGTGTGCTCATCCTCATGAATTACAAGTTTCCAGGTCAGGGAAAGAAAGGAGAACAATAATAACCGGATAAAAGAGTCACGAAAATTAAAAAATTAGCGGTGTTTAAAAAGTTTAATAAGCACTTTTTAAAAATATTTTTCTGAAAATCGAAACAAACCCTTTTATATTTTTTTTTATATACAAAAATTTAAGTGAATTGAGTTCTGGAGATTCATCAGGATCAGGTTATAAACTGACGCTTTACCAACTAGACCAACTCTTATTAGTTCTCTACATATTTACTTTATATACCGTAAAAATATTTCTAAAACCATAGTTTTTAATCTCACCCAAACATCACATTGGTAATAAAAAGAAGTAATGAAGATTGAAGGGCTGATGGGCGACAAATCCTTTATTAAAAGTAGTGACATTAATTATCCTTCACCTAAAAAAATTAATAAATATAAAATTAATTGTTACTGAAAAAATATTCTAAAATGTTTAATGTACTGAAAATTAATTTAACGTGTTGAGACTTTCAATAAAAAATAAATTTAAAATGTGGAGAGGTACGCAAAAAAAAAAAAAAGATCCATGGGATTATATTTAGTAGGGCTGTTCACGGGACGGATCGGGACAGAAACAGGCACGTCCCGGTTCCGTCCCGATGAACAGTACGGGACAGATTTTCTGTCACGTGTCTCGGCCTGTCCCGGGGTTGTCCCGGTCGGGACAAGACGGATCCGGGACGTCCCGAGCTTTTTTTTTTTAATTTTTTTAATAAAATCTGATTTTTTAATTTATTTTTTTGGGCTTAAACCTTATAAAAAAACATCTTTTATTTTTTTTATTTGTTTGGGCACTCTTAAACAAAAGCTCAAAATATTACATATAATAATCATAAAAACTCTAAACAAAAATTTTAACACAATAAAAACTTGCTAAAAATTCTAAAATCAATAATCTCATATCATTAACAAATATAAAAACTCTAAATAAATATATCCATAGTTCCATACAATAGTCCCAAATCTTAAAAAATATGAAAAAATGATATTATATAAATATGATAAAAAATTAAAAAAATTAAAAAAAAAAAGGAACCGGGACGAGACGACCCCGTCCCGGTCCCTTTTTTGTCCTGTCCCAAAAAATTTTGGGACGAATCCGTCCTATCCCAATAAGACCGGGACCGGAACGGGTCGGCCTTGGACACCCCTAATATTTAGCTTGACCCTTTTATCTTCTATATCATTATTTATCAAAGCTAGCTAACATTTTCTCAAGTATCGGGACAAAAGCGTTTCAAGAATTAAGATTACACTTGAATTTAAATTTTTTTCAATGTATTTTTAAAGTAAGTTTCTGAATAAAATTATTCTAACTTAATTACAGAACGCCAATGAATTATACACTATTCATATTTTGTAAAAAATATTATGAAAAATTAATTATTAATTATTGGGAATAATTTTAAATTTCCAATCAACCAATTTATATAACTGCATATTTTAAGATGGGCTGCCAAGGTATACTAACTTTAATATTCTTAAATATTTTGGTTCTAATATTAGATTAATTTGATTTTTGTTGCCTAAATATCATTTTTTTTAATAATAATTTCATTATGCTGTCGGGAAAATTGGAAAATAATATATGAATGCTGCTCTAAAGTCACAGTTAAATGATTTTTATTTTTATTTACATGATTATTTTTAATGACAAAATTTAATAATCAATATACAAATAGTATGATATAAAATTATTTTTTCGATACTATGGTATAATTTTTTTTTGGTATAGGTGTCTTCGGAAGCAATGCTTAAGATATTGTCACACACTAAATATGAAAATATTTTCTAATAAAAATTTAAATCTTAATTCGGTATATTATAAGAAACTAGCTTCTTGTACTAAATTCTAATCTTTGATATGAAATTATTTCTTGTTTTGGTACACATGAAATTATTTCTTCCTTGAACAATAACTATGACCAACAAATAGGAGCCCCAAGGTGTATTTAAAAAAAAAAAAGGAGCCCCAAGAGGCTTGAAGCCCAAGAACATGTGAAGAGGGCCACAGGTTTAGGTCCACTAAGGGTATGTGTTGTCCAAAAAACCAAAGCAAGAAGCATCCAATCGAGGCGTCTGACAGATCAAAGCACAGAGAGATCATATTCTCTATGATACTCACTTGGGAGTGGACTTTTTCTCCTTCGGCATCCCAAGTTTCCTTTTCTTGGTAAAATAAGGAATTTATACATGTTGGACTTTCTTTCATTATTCCAAACTTGAAAAGCCAAACCAAACCCACAACAAGGAGCATGTTCTTATTATGCTTCTTCTTCCCTCCACCCACTCCCTCACTCACTCTTCTTCCCATCTCCACGCATGCTTGATTTCTGATTCTGCTAAATTCCTCCTCCAGGTAATGATTTCCCCTGTATCCTTAGGGTTTTTGGGCTTTATTTCAGCTCACAAATGGAGGGTTTATTCTTTTTTCAAGCTCCTTTATGTGTTTTTCTATAATTTGACTGGAATTGCTCTTGCTTTGCTTTGTCCTAGAAATTGAATTTTGTTGTTGATTTGTTGCGGTAATCAAGCTATCAAGTTGTGGGTGTTTGAAAATTCGAGAGAAGGTGGAAAAGTGATTGTTTTTTAATCTTTGAATTGTTGTTATACAAGACCTTGATTATGAAAATCTGTATTCCTGCTCGTCTTGAAATATAAAGCAGAAAATTAAGGCGTAGCGAAACGCGCTGGGTCTGCTTGGGTTAGTCTTAGACAAGAAGTGGAAAAAAGCCTGTAGAGTTTTGTCTGCGTATCAAGAAAGTGTAATATTTGGAATTCAATGCAAATAATATCAGAAAGGTGCGGGGAATCGAATTTTGGTTTAGAATTTGAACTTGTTTTTATCTGAACACATGTATTTCTATGTATACACGCTGTTACAGTCAACTTTGAATGCTTGGGATAAAACTTCTAATAATATTTGCTACAGTAACTGGGAAAAGAAGCATCACTTCCAGGATCTTCAATCTTTGTGAACAAGCCTAGGCCTTTTCTCCTTTTTATTAATCCGTTGATCAACATCTTATATATGTGCATCAGATGAATGGTGATTTGATTAATTGACTAATTACTATGCAACTCATGTCAGACTAAACCACCACCAATTATACGACAAAGAATGCTTAATGCAGCATTGACATGAGTATACAAGTCATTTGGAAAACGAGATTTTCTGGCATCCATGTATTTCTAGCATATCACTCTTGAGTTCTTGATGACTTTACTACATGGTCATTGTAGCTCATAATGCACTTGCAGTGACTAGTGCTAAAAAATGCTATAGTGTAGCACCTAGGATTGTGCAGGCCAAATGGGAAAAGAGCTTGCAATTCTCATTAACTTATATAGAATAATTCATAATGATTAGTGATTAATACACATTAAAAAGCAAAACTCATATCAGCATAATAGTCAGCCATTAGTTGCAACATCAAGTGCTAAAGTCATAAGATACATAAGTGTGACCCAGATGGAGTCTGAGCTATACGCTAAGAAAACTTCTTCATTTTCTATTTGATCAAATGCCATATCACCTTAACAGTCATCAGTAGGAAAACAGTCGATTTCCTTTTCAACTTCTGAGGAAGTTCGTGGAGATGGTTTGACAAGAAAGTTAGGTCATGGCGGTGGATACAGAGCATGAACTGCTGGTAGAGGACAACAGGAATTTTTGGCAACTGCCAGTGACGGGTAAAAGTTGGATCAAGAAATGCTAGGGTTGGGTCTCTTAAAAGTGAATTAAACTAGTATCCCTAATCTTGCTTTAGGGCATATAGCATGCACTACAACAAACAGAAAAATAGCACTTTGATGGAGCTGAAGATTCAGAGCAGATTTACAAATCATTTCCTAGGGCCTATAGCAGAATTTATGGGAAGGGAAATGGTATAGGAAAGAGCAATTCCAGTGGATAAGAGTATTAACCTAAGGTTCCTGACTGTAAGGTAAAGGAAGTGGAATATGAGTAGGGAGTAGGTGCAGTTAAGGGTATGTTTAGTCTTTTGTAACACTTTCTTTAAATCTTCTCTTTCATCCTGGGAGAATTAAGTTGTCTTTTGGACATTGAGGGTCTGTTTGGCTCAATGAGAGGAAGGGGAGGGGAGGAGAGTGGAAGGATTTTAATATTACCTTATTTGGATTTATAAAAGAAGAGGGGAGGGGAGGAGTTTTAATATTACCTTGTTTGGTTCATGAGGGGAGGGGAGGGAAAAATATTTTGACATAGACAATTTTGCCCTTATTTTATTTAAGATTATTTTTTCAAATTTTATAGAATGTTTAATAAAATAGAATTGTAAATAACATTTAATATATTGAGCAATACTTATACCGAAATTCTAATATACTCTGGAGCGTGAAGAATTATTGAAAAGAAGACTGAAGTAATGTTCAGTCACAACTTGTACTGTATTCCATTTTTGAATGCAATATTTGGTCATGCAAAGGAAAGAGCAGTATCTGGGGACAAGAAGAAAAGAATTTAGGGTAGTATAGGGATATTAAAAATAAATATGGGTATAATAGTCACAATATGGTAAAATATTGCTCTTTCTTTCCAAATCCCCTCAATTTTGGAGGGGAGGAAAAATTTTCTCTTCCCTCCTAAAATTTGTATGTTTCCAAACAAGGCGAAATGATTAATATTCTTCCCCCTCCCTCCCCTCCACTCCCCTCCACTCCACTCCACTCTAAATGCCTCATACCAAACGCACCCTGAGAGTGGTGAGGAGAATTCTGGCCTCTCGAATGTTAGGTTGGGGCAGGGAAAGATCATATTTCCTTGTCATTTTTGCATTCCGTGTTAGTGTGTTAGTGATTTCTAACATATTTAGTGCACTTTCTTTTGTATCCAATAGAATGTATCATCAATTTGAGTGAGTTCTTGTACTGTAACACTCTTCTTCTCTTCGGGGAGAAGAGTATTTTTATATTTAATATCAATTCAATGTTGGATATCTACTACTTCCGATCTTTAATATAAGATCTAATTGACTAATTTGGGGAGATTAAGGATGTTACTAAATTACTTAATTATAGCATATGTTATATGATATCTCTAAAATATTTATGTGTATCATTAGATTATATGTCAATTTATAAGTGAAGCAAATTAATTTGGAGAAAAACAATAAATGTAAATACTTTAAAGTAATTTAGTAATTTTTTTAATCTCCCTAAATTAGTCAACTGGGGTTTTATATTAGGGACCAGAGGTAGTACTATTTTGCTTGGGTTCTATCACACTGGTGGCATGATGATAGCTGGGCTACATGAAACTTGCGAGGCTATACAAGTCGCAGCTATTGATAACTATGGTTTGTTACTAGAAATGGCTGATGAGTGATAAAGTTCCCTAAGTTGTATGAAATGCATAACTTAAAGTTTCAACTTAATAATTGCTGGATTGATAACTTTACTGATAGCATTGCATCCAAATTTGTGCTTATTCTAATTAGTTATTCAAATATGTCTTGCATATGTACTCTACCAGCACATTGATTTTGTTCAAGTCCACCACTGAAGACATTTATGGAAACATATAGTTCATCTGGATCTTTCTGCTTCTGATATAAAAGAGGTGCACATGGTTTCTTCAGACAAAAGTGCTGATCGCAATGTTTCTTCTGATAAATTGCATCAGAGGCTGAGTTCTCAAAGCGATATTACTGTGTCACAAGAGACTTGTGATGATAAATTGATTCATCCAACCCGGAGGAAGCAAGAAGAATTTCTTCTGTTGCAACTGAGAAAGAAGTGCAGGATTCTGATGCTACCCCTGATGCTCTGCAATCAGATCAAGAAGGAAGTGCATGTACCTCACCACTGCAGAGACCTGTGCAGAGTCCTAATACTGATTATCGCCCATTGCAATCTAGAGAGGAAAGACCACCTGTTATATGTGAAAAGATATCAAAAGACAGTGTAGCCGAAAAAGGAGTGTGGGATTCTGATGCTTCTGCCAATGCACGGAAATCAGAGCAATGGAGCATATGCTCTTTACCACATGTGGAACCCTTGCAGAGTACTAGCACTATTCCACGTGCATTGCATGGTGGTCAGGGTGGTCCCTCTATAGCACGTGAAAAAGTCTCCAAGGATGGATATAACTGGAGAAAATATGGCCAGAAAAATGTTAAGGGCAATGAATATGTAAGGAGCTATTACAAGTGCACACATTCCAACTGCCCAGCGAAGAAGCAATTGGAGCAGTCAAATAACGGACAAATTACAGATACCATTTGCATTGGTCAGCATAATCATCCTCAAGTGAACAGTCCACGAGCTGTCGAAGAAAAATCAAATAAGCCCTCTCTAGCCAACATGGAAGGTAAGAAGCTAACTTTTCTTGTATTTGAGTTTGTATCCTTCACAAAGTTACTGATTGTTTTCTGGCATCCTTGATGAAGACAAAACATCCATTGGGCATGGATGTGTGCCTCAACCGAACAAGTCTCTAGAAACTCATCCAGTTTCAACAGTTTCCACGGTTGATGAGGTCAAAGCTGCACCTTTACAGTCGACTAGAACAAGGGATGAGGTTCTTGCCAATGAGGATCCTGAGTCAAAACGCCTGTACAATATTGCGCCACCTACTTTTACAGCCATTTGAATTGATATATCATATATATGATGTCTAACTTTTCTGTTACTCACAAATTTAATATCAAACAGGAAGAAAAACATTAGCAATGCTGATGCCTCTGGGGCTGAGAAGTCAGTTGGTGAATCTCGTTATGTCGTTCAGACTTCAAGTGAGGTTGATTTTATTAATGATGGATACCGTTGGCGCAAGTATGGGCAGAAACTGGTAAAAGGAAATCCAAATCCAAGGTAGAGGTTTGGCTTTATTTGAGATTTACCTAATCATTTTGCCTACTTTCGTTGTGCTAGCTGGTTGTGAATATATCTTAGTGCTTCATTGCTGCCAACCTGAATCCCTTTCATTTCAAATTCATATCATTGCCCACTATTTACTTATTGCCAACCATATAGTTTTTATTATGTATCACTAAACTGTATTCCTTCTATACTTTTTGTGGCATTGCCATATATGACAAATTCTGCGTTATATCCTATCGTTCTCTAGCTTTCTATGTTTATATTCATGAAAAATAACATCAGATTTCCTCATGTAAAAGGAGAAATGACCTTGTATCATTAATATTTGTTCTGCGCTGTATCCTTATGTACTAGGAGCATTCTATTGTTCATCAGAATTTGCTCCATCTCATTACAATTGTTGTTATTGCTTTTCCAATTTGGCAAGCGAATTGTCGTAGTTTGACTGTTAGTTCAATTAATCTATTAGATACACAAGGATGTGATTTCTTTGAAATTCTGAACGTGGATTCTTTTTGCCCCCATACATAGATAACTTCTAACAAATGTCCGTGTTCTTTTTCTTGGCAGCGTTTGGATAATGGTTTTTCTATATTCGGTTGTCCCCATATTTCAACTTAGCTGGAATCCAAGGGTTCCTTATATATTCCTATTTTCATTTTACGTGTTTATTTCTCCCACACACTTTTTCTCTGTTTTTTCGTCTATTAGTTTGTTTCCCCTATTCTTTTGGTTCAAAATTTTGGAATTTTTTGTAGAAAGTAAAACTTATAAACAATTGCTATCAAATTCTTAAATATAAACATGACATGAAGACATAGCTTTACAGCTCAAAATCATATATGTTGGATTTCTTAAAAATATCCTAAGCATGTGTTTTTGTTCAAAAACTCTTAATTGCACATGCGGATTTTTATTTAGTTCTTGTCCAAAGCTTCACTTGTCAATATAAGGTTTAGCTGTTCTTTGTCCCCCATTTCCTTTATTGGGAAAAAAGGCCTCTAACAAGAATTGGGAAGTGTGGCTGTCAGCAAAACCTATCAAGTTATAGACATATTGTTCACAATTGTTTTCAGATGCTAATTTGCTGTGTTGTGAGCTGACCTGGAAATATAGATACATTGATTATGGTTATATGTAATTGGGAGTTTGTGACACTGCATTCACACTCTTCCAGAAGTTATTACCGGTGCTCGAGTCCTGGATGCCCTGTCAAAAAGCATGTGGAAAGGGCCTCTCATGATCAAAAAATTGTGATTACCACATATGAGGGACATCATGATCATGAAAGCCCCTCTGGAACGACTGTTATTCATAACGGAGCAGCAGATACTTCCACAACAATCATCGATAGTGACTCAGGAACCAAATCTGGGGAAAACTCTGTTTGTGTTAAACCGGCAGAACAACAGATTTGCTTGCACCTAGAAAGCAGGCCACGGGAGCAACCAAATGGTGAGCAAATTGCTAAACCAAAGACTTGTGACATGGATGAATCTCAAGGGATCGCTACGGGAGTCTCTGAAAGCCCTTCAAGTGAGAAAGAACAAAATGGCAACACGGGCGCAGGAAATGATTCAGGCGTCCATGGTACCACGTGCCATTCAGGTTCTGAGCTTCCTTGTAGATTAAACAAACAGCAGAAAGAAGAGGTATCAGAAGAAAGTAAGTTAAACAAACGATCTGAACCTGATGCAGATCCTGTCCAAAGCTAAATTGGCAATGCTCTTCAAAGTTGAAGCTAGTTTACTGAGGACCAAAATAGCTGACAATAACATAGGTGATGCAGGAATAAGTTAAGTATTATATGGGATGATGATTGTTGTCTCTATTCTAACCTTTTGTTTTCGCTTGCACCCTCTTGCTCTCGTCTTAGAATTTGGAAAGGTTTACTAATAATATAAGGGGATATTACTACATTGGACATTACTTGTATACTACTATTTATATGGGATAAATAAGTGAAGGATGTACAAAATCTTGTGGATCTATCTTAGTTTTCATTTCCTTTTTTTTTTTTTTTTGACAATGTATTGTCAACTTTAGTAATGTGCAGTTGTTGTTGTTGGCATCCGGGATGAATTTCTAATGTGTCGTTTTAATGAGACAGATACAATGCCTTGCATAAATAAAGTCTTGACATCAAAGGATGGTTCTTCCATTTGTTGGAAGTAGTTGTCTTCAAGTAGATTTTGATTTTGATTATCTCAACTTTAAAAGATACGTGTAATTTATGAGATTCACTTGAGAGATGAATCAGACTGAGTATCTAATTTTTAAGATATATATTTTTTTTTTGCCGGAAGTAATTTTCAATATATCTAAGGTTACTTTCTTTCAATTGAAGCTGACTGATGCAAACTATTGGATGGGGTGGAGGAATCAGAATTGATTGAGCAACTGGAACTGGATGTCATATGAATGTTTCATAGTAATATGTGTGTTTTTAATCATGTGGGGATAAGCGGCCCGGGGTTTAAATATTTGTGTTCGTTTTAGATTAAAACCAAGTTGAATTGAAAAATAATTTTATTCATTGCCTATATTTTCAAAGGACAATACGAATGTCCATTTTATCAAGTACGTCCAGCTACACATGATTGTACTCTTTCGGTCCTTAATATAAGATCTATTTAACTATTTGATTAGATCAAGAAAGTTAGGTAAGTTAGTTAATTATAAGAAAAATGACACATTTTTTCTAAAATACTATAATCACCTTTCTTAATATCTCCTCTCTCTCTTCTACTTGATAATGATTGAAGGAATATCCATAGCAGTAATTTAGATAAAATTAATAAATATGAGAAATAGATTTTATATTTAGAACCAAAACCAACTCAAGTATTAGGTCTTATATTAAGGACCGGAGGAGTATATTTTATTTTTAAAATATTAGCATTTAATAATATTTAATTATAAATTCATATGAAACTAAAAAAAAAACACAAGGTCATTTATGATTAAAAAACTTGACATAATGAATATAAGGAATTTGATCTAAGTTTTTTCTATTTTCAAATTGTGTAAATTTACATATGTTTTTGTGTTTGCGGTTATAATTTTTAAGAATGATATTTACATCAATTCTTTATATCTATTATGTCAAATTCTCTAATCATATATGATCATGTATCTTATTTTGAAATATGATCATTTAATTATAAACCTATATGAAATTTTTTAAAAAAACACACACATGATTATGCGTAATTGAAGAATTTAATACAATAGATATAAAAATTTAACCCAAGTGTTTTCGATCTTTAAACCAAGGAAAATAGTCTTAACTCGCTGCAAACTATAGATTTATGCTGACTGATCAAAGTCTACAAAATATATCATTTATACCAACATCAGTCGCTAATCAAATCCTACAAAATATATCATTTATACCAACATCAGTGAGCAGGGACCTGAAAAAACTACTACCTCGGTTATTAATATAAAACTTCGTTTGACTTTTATTTTGATCCTAAATATAAGACCTCAACTCATTTTATCTCTCATATTTATCCTTTTTTTTCCTTCAAGATAATCCTTGTAATAATAGTAGTTCTAGCCAATAAACTTGATTAATAAAGATATTTAAAAAATACAACACATTTATTACAAATAATTAACTTAAATTATCTTCTTAATTTTTTCAAATTAGTCAATTAGCTCTTATATTTAGAACTGGAGGTAGTATTATATTATCTTATTTCAATTATGGGTCAACATAATCTTTGGTCTATCAAATTTGCATGGCTTTCAATTTTATCCCTTGAGTTTTAAATCATAAATTTTGGTCCATCAAGAAGCAAAATAGTCCATATCTTTATTAAATTATAGGAATCAATGTTTTAGACCAAAAAAAAAAAACTTAAGGGACTAAAACATGTGGTTTGAAACTTGAAAGATTAAGCTCAAAATGAAGATACACTTGAGGGACCAATATTTGTATTAATCCTTCAATTAAAATCAAACTAAATGCCAACATAGGTTTTTTCTTCTTTTTTTATTTCTATTGGACGCAATTATATTCAAAACACTATTAGACACCAAATGTGGACCCTTCTCTCGACAAGATTTGAATATTGGTTAGTCATGTGAAGGACTAACTCCTTTCAGTTGACCTAGTCCTGTTGGTTTCTAGTATGTATTAGCCGAGACGATAGATATCCTAGCCGCTAATCAAAAGTATTAGGTTTGATTCTTGGGCATGGAAAATATTCTGGCTAAGAGACCCTTACCCCCTTAATGGATCTCAGTTGGTCGGGTCGGGTCAGATTAGTTGGGATTTTGATAATAGGATTTGGATACCAATAGTTCCATCATAACAAAAAAAAAAAAAAAACTAAATCATTCAACACTGAGAATTATGGTGACATGTTACAAAATTCATTTTGGACTTAATTTTGATACGGTTTAAATAAACTAATTTTGTTTAAGTCATTTCTGAGGATTCTTCCTCATGGATCCGCATGTCAAATGAAGAGCCTAAATTTAATCAAAAACGTATTAAACAAATAAACGAAGACTCGGAAATGTGCACAAATTTTTCTTTGGGTCAAATTCAAAAGGACCTACCACCTGAGGGAAGACCATGTCAACAGCCCAAATAGTCAATTCACAAACCAAACATTTCTTAAGAGTAAAGTCTACATATAATGGTTTCCCATGAAAAAGCAGTTCAAGCTAAGATTCAGAACAAATTTATTAATCTTCTATATTGGCTTGCTTAAGACATTCATATAAGTTTGGCCCCCTAAATTGTAAAATTCACATTTCATATTTATTTTTATTCGTATCTTTCTGTGTATTATAAGCTTTCATTTTCCTAAATAAATGAATTGGATTGAAAATCATTTTCAATCAAATAGAAATGACCATAAGCTTGTTTAAAGTCATATGATCAAAGTCCATTGGCAAAGTCACTGAAAAAGGTGATTGATTGGCATTAGACAAAAAAATTGTCCTTGATTTTCATCTAAATTGTCAAATCAACAAAGGGAAGAAACATGGAGATTTCTTATATGGTTGCTTTATATCTTTTAAATACATATAATAATGTACCAAATGACATCACTGGACTTCCCTTTAAGAAGAGATAATACTTCAAACTTTGAAGTTAATTCTCATTGTGATTTAACTTGTATCCATTCTGATAATAACTGCAATCCTTCAGTGACGATTTTCCCAGCCATGTAACTGGAGTGCTCAGAATTTCAGGGGCCAGAAAAAGGATCATGACATTTAAGAACAATATTGCTAAAAAAGAAAATGAAAACTAGCTATATTTTCAGATTTAACTTTTTGAAACAAGGAAAATGGGAAGAGTCATATTTGGTGTAACAGGGATTTGTACTATGCAGAGCAGAATAAGTAGACTCATCTGCACTTTTCTCAGATGATACTTGAGATTTTTAAGTGTTTGTTTTCGAGTTCTCTAAATAAAAACATGCCAAGTGGATTTTGTTTTCGGCTTCTTAAAGAAGCTCAACCACAAAATTGGGTGTTTCAGAACTTTCTCGACACTTGATGTGTTTATGGAGAACCCATAACAGACACTTCAAAAAGAACTTCGCAGAATGCCCAGTTCTCACTTCCAAGCACAAGAAGCAACTAAATCTCTATTCATCCAACCCAGATAGAGAGCCCCATCTCTTTCTTGAAGTGTATATCTATCAGAATAATTCTCAAGCAGCTTCTTAATGGTACTATTCACCAATGAGCTCAGAGGGTAAGGCGTGAAACCAGCCATTGCAAATCTGGCCCTCCACTTGCCGAGCACCTCGTGCCGCTCCACCCTCTCGACTCCTTCACAAGCTATGATGTTAACAACATCTCTCGCCAAGCAATGCTGCTCCACATTAATTCGCTCTTTGTGATCTCTGGGAAGAGTCACATCAATCGACTCGAACATAGCTTTGTAGTAGTCCAGAGCTTCGAGGAAGCGAGGGAGGAAAGGTGCAGTGTTTGTATTTGATTCTTGCTCAACAAGTGTCACCACCTTCGGAGACAAGCTCTTCACCAAGCGCAGCAGTCGATCACGGTGATTCTCGGTGCTGACACTTTCGTCAGGCATGTGATGTAGCATGAATGCGAAATTCACAGCGAGAGCCTCCCCTGGTCGAACCCCGAGATTATGCAGCTGAACATTACAGCCAGAGATAGCTGCAGCATGAAATTCAAATGGCACGTTGAATTTCTCAGCCAACTTTGATAGTCTCTTTCCCACTATGTTTAGTCCTCCTCCACGAGCATAAGCTGATGTAGAATCATCAATACCTGTAATTCGGATGTGGGGTGGTCCCCCAGGTCTAGCAGCAAAAGCCTGAATCAAAGTAATCCATTGGCTTCCCTGAGCAATTTGGAAATCAATAATATGAACTCTCTCCTCATCTTTCATAGCTTCAGCAATGGCTCCATTTGCAGACATGTAACCAAATTTGAAGTAGGGGCAGACCTCGTAAAGTATGTGCATATATGAGAGAAGCTCAACACTCGCCGGTTCTTTGCATCTTAAAGCCTTGTAGATTGAACTCCCCGAGGCAGACAATCGAGCTACAAGCCCTTCCAACATATATGCTCCCAACCTATGAATTGGTTCACCAGAAACTGACACCATTTGGCGTAATTCATCCATCAAACATTGAGCCATTAACAAATCATTATCTGAAACGGCTTTTGCACATGCGACTAGAACCTGTATCAGGTCCTTACTAGAAATTACCGCCATTGTTTGCCTCCAGCCATCCATTTCAGGCCAAAGAAAGTTAATTCCTTCCTTGATGGTGCTGTCATAGCTATCAATATTATCAGAGTCAGGGCCAAACATTACACTTTCCAGCTCTCGCAATTTGTGCTGGAAGCTATGCAAATCATCAGTTACACAGGAACCACTCATTGGAGAGCTGTAAGTATTGTCTGGAGACTGATGTTGATCAGATGGGTACGAGTATGATTTAGAATCTTGCTGCGAGATTGGGCTCCCACTAGGCGAGAAACTGACAGTTGAAGGCGAGTCATAAACATGGAAAATCCCAGTCGCAGAGGAGGACTCCAATGTGCAATAGAGTTCAGAAGAACATGGAGTAGAGAAGTGGGTTCCATGGCTTCTAATGTCATTTCCGTATAGCGCTTGATACTGCGGTAAGCAGTAGGCCTCAGTTTGTTGCATCAGTTGATAGTGCATGCTTGAACTTCTATGACGTTCGGATGCTTGCATTGTAAAAATAGATACCAGAGTATCAAATTAGTGTCTCTACTATAACAGAGTGACTGAAGCACCCGAACAATATTGGCAACCGGTTCTCATGACAATAAAACAGGAGGGCTTGAATTTTCTTTAACTATATCACGTTGATCTGTAATGAAGACGTCTGGATTATGCATAAACCATAGAAAATTATATGTACCATATCTGCAAAAGAAGAAAAATCACAGAATCAGAATTATCATACCATCAGTTTCAGTTTTCCTACATTGTAAAGAAAAAGAAAGCTGAAGATGAAGTAGTCAGTTAGATACCAGTGAGCTTTGGCTTAGTGCCATCACAGTCATCTTCAAAATTGAAAGACCCAATCTATTCAGTTTGGCAGGAACATAAATGCAAAGATAGAATATTTTTCACGCCTTTAATTCATGAGAATAAATAGATCCGGTGTTTCGTAAAAAAAGTCTAATTTTTTCTTCCTTCTTCCGTGTATTATCAGCAAATTGACTCCCATACCAAACGTAGAATCTTCTTCTTCTTGTTGTTTATTTTTTGAACGAGGACAAAGATAAAGGCTCAAGTCAAGTCAAGAACTAAAAAGTCCAAGAAACTTCAGAAAATGAACAATTCTACAAAATTTTCTTAGCAAAAGTGAGATAGACAAATAGAGAGAAAGAAAGAAAATTTCTTAGAAATTTGGAACAAACTGAACATGCAAGTCTACTTTCCAAAAAAATAAATTCAAAGATCAAACATCCAATGATTATATTTCATCGGCACGGCACTGACTGCACTAAAAAACCAATAAAATTTACCAGGCCCATTTCATTGCATAACATCGGAATCCCAGAATTCATTCTGAGCCAAAATTATCACTCCAAATAACCCCAGATTTACATTCATTTCTGGTGGAACGACACTTGCAGAAAGATTCTTAGCAAAATATGTCGCCAGATTCAATTAAGGCAACGCAGGATATCAAAGGTCTAGGCTACGTACTTTACTCAATTCAAATTGATTAAGCCGAAAGGAGAAGGCAAAAGATCCGCAAACCATAAAAAGTAAGTGCTTTTAATCTTAATTTCATAAAGAAACCAAATATTCCTAGCCAAAACCAGCTCTACAAGAACTGATATCCCATTTTACCAAAATAAAAATCGTATAACAAGCAAATAGGTTCATTGCAAATCATCCTCAACATGTAAAACCGATATTTTTTTCTTTAATGTAAACAGAAGTTGACCCATTGGAGACAAGAATGGACACTACAATGTCGCATTCATTGCAAAAACGGGTCATTCAACAAAATTACAGAGCTCTCATTCCAGCCAAGAATCATTAGGGGAAAGAAGTTGAACATTTCCTCACACCACAGAAACAGAGACACTGGCAGAAATCCAAAGAATTACCTAGAATTATCAAACCGTTTGAGAAAATGGGACTCTGAAACGGCAAAAGGAATTTTTTCTACAATTTTGCCAGAAAAAACACCCAGTTAAGCTGAAAAATTCTTACCCATCAATAGAAATCAATAGGGAGCAAAAATTCAAAGGGAACCATGAAATGGGTTTGAGATGAAGGATATGTATGCGTTTGAAAATCAAATCAGTTTCTTACCATTGTGTAGTGGGATTCAAAGCTTGGAAATCCCCATGGAACAAGATTCTCTGTGTGCGCGTGGAGTACTGGAGTTTGAGAGAGAGAGAGAGAAAGTAGGGAACAACAAGATGAGGATTATATTTATCACACTGAAGAAAAGAAACAGAAACAGAAAAATTAAAAAATTAAAAAATAAAAATAAAACGCGTCATACTATCGTAATAAAATAGTACGTATATTAGAAAGGTGGGTACGTAGGTCTTCAAAACTCTTCTTGTTTCCTTTTTTTTTTTTTTTGGTGGCCTTCAGAGAGGAGTGTGTGTGTGTTCTAGACCAGCGTGTGAGCTAGTAGTGGCTGGCGTTCCCCTGTTTTTGCCTGGCCATGGCCAGCTCTGACGGTCTCAAGAAGGAAGTGGAACAGAGTTTCAAAGACCTAGTTCAACAGTGGCTTTTGGAGGGGGAACGTACAGCTCCGATACTAACACCAGAGCAAAATGCTATCATAGAGAAACTTCTCAAGTCCGATATTTCACACAATAACTAATGGCAGCAGCCCTAAAGCTCCACTGAAGATCGCAGGTTTAATTTCACTTGTAATCTCGTACCAATTTAGTACCTGATTCTCTAATCCAAGCTAGATCTTCCAAATGAGAGCCAGTGGCCTATATATGCATTGTTAAATGAAGCTAAGAGACATTATGGTGGGACGTTGGAAAACTAATTAGCTAGTTAAGGTTGATGAATTATTACCCAGAAGAGCGATGAAGGGGGTGGCTTTGCTAGAATCAGCGTTCAAATTGATTTAACCATGCCAATTAAAGACCTTCTTCCTCCAAGCTCGATCGTTTTGAGTAATGTAGTTTATGAGGTTGTTGATGTGATATGATTATGGACATGGCAAGCTAGGAGGAGGAAGGAATGGCCGTTCATGTCCGCCGCCGCCGCCGGGAATATGAAAGATTTTAGAGATTGATCAAACAGTGACAATTACTTCTCATTTAAATCCTTATTTAGAACACATGACGTGTGTAACACACAATCCAGCTGTCTATTGCACAAGTATGTAATTATCCAGCTGTCGTGCTTAAATGGCGTTAAATTAGCTCATCTCGTCAGGAAAAAAAAAAAAAAGCACTCCTCCTCATCTTATTTATAGATCACTTACAACATATTTTATACGTATCAATAAAAATTTTAAATTTTATTAATTTTTATTTAAAATTTAATAATTTTTTAATTTATTCCTATTTAATATACAATATGTCACGTGAGAACAAAATCAACACAAGGATAAAATTGTACATTCATATAAAAACTTTATCTCTCTGTCTGATAAATAAGATCAATAATTTTTTTTCCTCTCTACCCTATAAATATGATTAGAGCATGGTGTCATCCTTGGAACCCAGAAGACAAAAGAAAAATTAACTCGGTGACCTATCTGACCCAGCAAGTTACCTGAGTTGCGTCCGGGTTACACCGGTTTAAAACGATTTAGGCCGGGTTGGTTTCTTTCCGGTTTTAGATAAGAACCGGACCGGATGAGTGACCAGTTCATCGGTTTCCGGTCCAAACTGGCCGGTCCGGTCCGGGTTTTAATACCATGATTAAAGGAGTACACTAGTAGTATTGATCTAAGTATTCCACGTTGAAAATCATTACAATGTAATAATCACTGATTCACTGGCCATGCAATTTTACTTGTGAAGGAACGGAAGGCTCATAACATCTATGAGATTTTACATAATAACTTCTCATGACATTCTCTCTCATATGAATTTATGTGGGTTTTTTTTTTTTGCCAACTGAATTTATGTGGGTATTTGAATTAATTTATTTTAAATAATTTTAAGATTGTATGAAATAAATACATGGGGTGGTTTTATCTCATAAAATGTAAAAGTGATTTTTTTGGTTAATTCCCAAAGAGGCACATCTCTAAGATGATTCATTTTTTTCAACGTGACACGATGTATTATTAACAGTCTGATTGTATAATGTGTAACATTCAAGAGCAGTTAAGTTAAAAAGTCACTGCAAAAAGTTTTTAGTAGCAGCAAAAAGTCGTTGCAAGTTCATATCCTAATAACTGTCATTTTTTTTTTTGACCAGCATCCTAATAACTGTCATTGATACTATAGAGTTACAGCTAGAAGTATAAGTTTATCAGTAACAACCATGATTGTCAAAAGTAAAAAATTTCACCACAGAAATTAATTCATTGCTAAAAGTATATTTGTAAAGGTGATAAATTGTCCTTTTAGAGTTGTCATTAGAATTTATTTTTAGCATAATGATCTAGACATGAAATGAATATAGGTAAAACATAAATCGTCGTGGGTATATATTTTCAATAATTTTTCCTTTAGTTTTTATAATTTATAATATTCAATGACATAGATGAGAACAACCAAAGAAATAATTAGTCATCTAACCTTATAAGATTCATTACATAGTCAAAACTGGGAATCACTATTATTTCTTTCTAATTTGAGCAATTATCAAAGAAGACTGACATGTGTGAGTGATAAATAACTTAGAAGGTGTTTGGATGGAAACCAAACCATGGTTTCAGAAGTAATTTTACGGTGTACGAGATAAATATGTGGAGGAATTTATCTCGATTTGCAGAAAAGTGCTTCTGAGAAGCACTTTTTAGGGTATCCAAACACCCTCTTAGTTGAACGTCTAATACTAACGAAGGGGAATCCATCTGTCAAATGTTCAAACATGTGATGCCCCAAGTGTTTGATTCTCATTAAGCCAGGTGGCACTTGTTAACTGGTCAAAAAAATCAACTAACAACGTTAAATGTTTAATGAACTATCAACTATGTCATCTCATTTTGATCCTTCTTAAAAGCCTTTTAAAGTTCTTTCTATAGTAATGGCACAATATCCATATAAAATGTAATATGGTCCAGTTATATTTATGAAGAATATAATCATACATAGCAAAGCAGCTCGCAGCATAGAGGTTGGAAAGGTGCTGTACAGAAGCATTTTTTTATATGTATGTGTTTGAGTGAGTGTATCTCTTGGATCTCCACGGAAAAGGAAAATGATATGGAGATTTATTATTGCAATAATTGAGTTACATTTATTTAATATAACTAAAATTAATCAGCTTTTGTTATCATAAAAAAAGTGGAGATTAATTGTTAGCCTCCGGTTTTTGAGTTTTGATTTGTGATATATATCAAATTTACGTAAACACTTGTAGAAATCATTAGTTTGTACTACCTCCGGTCCTTAATATAAGACTTTATTTGACTTTTATCTTAGTCTTAAATATAAGACCCCAATCCACTTTGTCTCTCATATTTATACATTTTTTTTCAAAATAGTACTTTTAATAATAGTAGTTCTAGCCAATATACTTGATTAGTAAGGATATTTTAGGAAATACAACACCTATATGTAACAAATAACTAACTTAATTTGTTTCCTTAATTTTTTCAAATTAGTCAACTGACTCTTATATTTAGGACCGGAGGTAGTATCATGTATCTTTTTTTTCCCCTCAGAAGAAACAAATATACACATTGTATCTATAGAAGATTAAACTCAACTTATCAAGACTTATAGAGATGGTTAATGGTGGTTGAACCAAACAGTCTCTGATAATTTATATTAAGTATCTAAGTAATATTATTGCATGAAGAATATATTGATCCTGGCGTGCCCAAAAGAAGAATAATTGAATAATAAGGTCAAGGATATTGATAATGAATGAAAAGAAAAAATAAATACATGAATGGGAAGAAAGATATTTAACATGCATGCATGTGAATAAGGCATAAACACTTGAGGGAATCAACACACACGTAAATATCAACTGAGCGTATCAAGAAAATAAATAAGAGGGATTTGCAAGTAATAAAAAAGGGAAATGCTTGTTGTGATCAACTAAAGCGATGTAATAATATAACTGAGAGGTCCTGAGTTTGATCTCATTCATAATCTCAAACTACTGTATTAATATTTGTGTTTTTCATTAAAAAATAAATAAAAAGATGCAGACTCTAAGAAAGAAGTATGACATTGGAATATAACTAAAAAAAACTTCATTTTTTAAGAAAAATACTTAAATTAAGTTATTAATATTCATCATGTCTAATTGAAAAATTTGATATAATAAACATAAAGAACTTGATTTAAATATTATTTGTTTTATATTCTAATGCATCTTCTTCTTATGCTACAATATGCTTCTAGAAACTAATAGCTATTACCCTCAAAACATGCCTGACAAAGTATTGAAAAATATGGCAACAGAAATTGAATTAAAAATGTTTTTTTTAGACTGAAGAATTAAAACCTTTGAAATATGATTTTTAAATCATAAGATTAGATAGATAATTAAATTTTTTTTTTGGCCAAATAGATAATTAAAGATTGAATATCACTTTTATTTAATTGAAGCTGTGTAAACTTTTAAAATGCAGTGTGCTAGAATTAAAAAGCTAAAATAGTGGGCCCACAGAGTTGGGTTTTAGAGCAAAGTGTGCCTTACATGATAAAAGGCACCAATGATGTGGGAAGTAGTGCCTTACACTTCAGCTCACATGCATTTGGATTCCTTTCCAAGTCTTTTTCTAATTATTTATTGTCTTCATGTATATTAGATAATTGACACTTATTTATTTATTTTCATAATCTAAAAGATAGGATGGATGATTAGATTGGTAGAAATAATATTAAATTTCTTAATTTAAAATATTCATTATTCTATATAAATAAATATATATTTCTTTTTGTGGCCAGCACAAATAAATTTCATACAAATAAATGATAAATGTTTGCAATTTTTTATTGATTTCAGTCGACCTTTGAACTTATTTAATAAACTCTTTTTTTCTGATTTCAGTTACGTTGATTTTGAAAATATTTTTAGCTGTCCTGGATTTCATTTATGGGTTCGCCAATTGAATTAGGAAAATATTGCATTAAATCCATGCGTAAAATATGATCTTAGCATTAGAGTGAAAAAAAAATGTAAGCATATGTCCTTTATGTTAATTTCTTGATCATTTTTATTATTTTATTTTTTATTTTAATTTTTTTAGTTCAATAAAATTCATTAATTTGAATTTTCAAAAATACTTTTTCCTTTACTCTGTCGTTATGCGTATTCAAGGACACATAAGAATAATTTAAAAAAATTTCTAAGAAATTTTTTTTTAAGATATCAGCATAATTATTTCGAAAGAATTTAAGCAGTTTTTTGTATTTTGATCTGATTCAATACAATTCTTCTTATCAAAATACCCTTATTTAAATTATATTTTCTCAAAACATATATATTTTAAGTATGGTGGCCTATATTTTACAATAATAACTCAATGCATATTTCTAAACCATAGCTTTTCTTTCTAAACAATATCTAAAAAAAAAAAAAGGAGTATGATTGTGTAATATCTCTTTTTGCTTATCCAGTAGAAACAGTTGGTTCAAAGTATATTGTTTGATATTTGGCAAAGAAAAGATAGAATATTTGCTAGGATTAAGATTGATTTTGATGTACAAGTTGATATAATTATGATTCAATTAATTTATTATTTTGTTAATTGGATTTTGATCAGGCATGACATAAAGATAACCGAAATGGTTATTTGAATAATATTTTGAACAAAATTTTTAATACATAAAGGAAGGCAACTTGATGGGTTCTTTTTTATTTATTCATTTTTGGTGCAGATGTAACAGATCCCTAGGAGCAATATATTATATAAAACAGAAGGAATAATTTGACTAAAAGAAGTTGTGGCATACTAATATAAACATTTTCTAACTTTTAGAAATAATCAAATTTTTATTCAAATTAACTGACTATATATGCACCAATATTTTTGCATTATTTAAATACCCACATTGAAAATGAAAATAATTATTTTATTTAGAGGGGAGAAAAGATAAAGGGAAGGGATAAAAATATTAATTCATGGCAACATCTAATTGTATTATTCCTTGATGCTATAATAACTATTTAATTTGGTCCACCAAATCTACTTCACTTTATGCGCATGCTCTTATAGGATATTTTGATCATGTTATTCTTGAAATATTGTTGACAAATCATTTAAAAACAAAATTCGCCAAATTCCTTGTTTCTAGAACGTAACCAGATATATGCTTTTTCTTTCTTTTTTTTTCTTTTTTCGTTTCTTTGTTTTTGTTTGTGTATGTTCTTATTAGCTAATGTTTGGTCTATAAACGTTGTGTGTGAAGTTTCTTAAATTAGATAAATTTGAGGGGGAAAAATCATTTATACATTTATAGAATTTTTAATTAATTTTTTATGTGATTATTTGACGTCATATTCGAGTATTATCAAACTCGATTTAAGCTAATTCTTCTATAAGAGTTTTCTACATTCACAGAAATTTAAACTTAAAAGATTTTATTTAAACAGGCCAAAGTTGTTTCAGTAACACCAATTTATGTTGGTAATTTTCAATCAGGTTTTATAGTTGAGAATTTTGTACTTGAATGCGACAAACTCATTAATTTCATCTCTATTAGCAGTTTGTCCGATCCAACCACGACTAGGAAAAATATCTTTTACACTAATTAGAATGGATATGTGACATTAGAAAAACGGTTGTTGTAGAAACAGATGATGTTAAAAGTCTGCACTTTCTACAACAATTAGAAAACTGGTATAGAAAACTATGATTTTAACCAGATGTATTGTACCAAACGGTGTAACTTTTGAAAATTTAAATGAAAAGGGTCTACTTCTTAAACCAGCTATATGAAAAATGGACATTTTTTATTTAATTTTTTATACTAATTAGTTATTCTAATGACTAAATATTTCTTTTGCAAAACAAAAGAAATTGTGAAAACACAAAATCTAACTGTTAACAACTAACTAGTATTAGGGTTTAGGAAAATAGCTCACAAAAAAAAAATAAAACAAAGGAAGATGAGTTATCAATGGTCGACGGGAAGAAAGAAAATAAAAGCCAATCCCTTGTACTTGGTCATTCAAGATACTACAACTCAAATCTAATCATACTTAGCAAAGTTTCTCATCCTATTTAATGGACCAAATAGGGTGATTATGCCTCAAGCCTTAGATAGCTTGCAACCTTTAATGGACAGACATTCAAAACTGATCGCAAACAGAAATAGACCAGTTTTATGGTTTAGGCAAATAGCTTAGGGGAGAAATAAAATGGCAATGATGTTATCCATGGTGAGAATCGAAAGGCAGAGGCGACAGATGACGACGGTATTAGCGAGCGATCTACACCATCTCCACACGACTCCAGAGGTGAGAGCATGCCTCTCCATATTTTGAGACCGCAAAACTGAGGGCGGAAGGGCCTTATTTATAGCTAGAGAAAAATTTTAACACTAGTTGACATAGAAACAGGTGTTGAAAACTCATTTTACATCAAATACGAGATAATCAGTGTTAATTTTAAATGTTAAATCAAACTTGAAAACACTCGGCGTAAAAACTCTCAAAAAATAACCAATTACTACTTCTTCTCTTTCTTTAAACAAAGACTATTTTCCATCCCATTTTTAGGGTTTGTTGTTATTGACTGAGAAGGGCAAAATACGTTAAAAAGAACAAGCACAAGAGTAGATCATCAAAAAATATCATATATATATTTATATATAATTGGTGGGGGCACAGAGGCTGTCTTTACAAAATATTTTTCAAAAAAAGACTGCATTTTTACAATTTAAAAAAAAAACTAATAGTAAGAGGAGAAGGAGCCTTCTTTATCATATGACAAGAAGGAGGCAGTGGAAGGGCTATCCATGTCATCATACTTGATGTACCTATCATCCGGTAAAAGTTTGTTGAGGGCGTAGAAGCGAAACACCATGTGGCAGAGGCCATGATCAATTGCTGCTACTCTTGTAAGTAGCTCGTCGAAAGGAGGCGAAGGTGGGGGAAGGTGGTAGGGAGGGGGAGGAGGGAATGATGGAGGACGCATGGGGACGGACGGACGGACGGTTTTCTGCTGTTTTGCTATTGTGAACAAAGGGTGATTTCCTAGGAGTGAACAATATCTTTATTATGATCCAACTCGGTGAATAAGTATTAAACATAATATATTTGCTCTTAATAACAAAGTCTCTATTAAAAGAAATTAAATTTCAATAATAAGTCGTACTATTATTTATGAACAAATATGAAGTGAGTCATATTTTGAGCAAATAAAAACAATATAGTTAGTATATACTAATTGTGAAGGGTTATCAAGAGTGAATTAGGAAGATTTTAAATGTTTACTAAAGATGATAAAGGAATGATGTAATGTAGCAGGTTGAGGATATATATTATTGCCAAAAATGAATTTTTTAAAATAATTAAATGGGTAATCTAATTAACTAATAAATGAAATTTTTTTAATGGAATCAATTGGGACATTTAATTAATTAAATCAAGAAAGGGAAGCCCATCAAGTTGCTGCTTTGTCAGCTTCAAATTTAAGTGTATTTCTGGGCCCACACATTCTTATCTTCAGTCTCTTTACTTTTGTCTGAGTTTTGTGTTTATTCATGTTATAATATAATATAATATGTATATATGTGGGTGTAGAGAGAGAGGACAAATTCGATCCCTTGCTTTGCTTGCCGTTAAATTTATCCCTTTTAATAAGAAAATGGTAACTAAATATGCTGTCTATATCAACATAATGTAATTAGTCAATCATTCCATCATAATCAGATTAAATTTAAGATTTATATTTTTCGTCGCAACATGCACTCTTTAATCCACAGTTTTAGATTAGTTTCTTATATTATATTTTTATTTCAAATGAAATAAGATTTAAAAAATTTCCCGTGAAATAATAATGATAATAATCGGGGAGGTAATGATATCTAAGGAGACACTATTTCACATTAATGATGACGAAGAAACTTGAAAATCAAAACTTAGGTGAATTTACAACTCTTATTAACTCCCCCGGCCCCCAAAAAAAACTACCACAGTTGCCTTTAATTCTTAATGTAAGATCTAATTAAGAAGTTAAAGAGTTGATATTGATTTTATATCTAAGACTTATATTATATGTTTATCAATATTTTTTCAAATCAATCATATTGATATTTTTTTAACAATAATTAAGTATGAGAGGCATTGAAAGAATTAAGAAAAATACTTAGAGTTTTAGGGGAAAAAAACATATCATATTAACTAAGAAAAATGACACTTGAACTTGGAAATGCCAAAATGGTCATTCGAATTTGCAAAATCCCAATTTCGTCACAAGTAACGAATTTGATATTTTTAAATTTGCTAAAATGATCATATTGCTTTTTATTTTATTTCTTCTTTTTTAAAAAACCAAATGCCCCCATTGACTGGCGGGTCACCAGAGCTCCAATAGCCACTACCAATCGGTCGCTGGAGCTTTGGTTATCTGCAAAAAAAATTTTGAAAATTTTTACAATTTCAGTAAAACGGTTAACAACTTTTGTAACACTATTAACAAATTCGGTATAGCAGTTAATAACAGGTTTTTTAGAAAATTCAAAAAAATAGTATTTTCACAACTCCAGTAATGCCGTTAACAAGTTTCGTAATTCTATTAATAACTTTGGTATAGCATTTAACAATAGGTTTTCTAAAAAATTTTTAAAAAAAAAACGAGAGAGACTTTTACAACTTTAGTAACTACTTTTTTTTAAAAATTTTACAATTACAGTAAAACAGTTAACAACTTTTCTAACGTTACTAATAAGTTCAGTATAGCAGTCAACAACAATTTTTTCAGAAAAGTCAAAAAGTAGCATTTTCACAATTTCAGTAATATAGTTAACAAGTTCTGTAACTTTATTAATAACTTCGATATAGTATTTAACAATAGGCTTTCTAAAAAATTCAAAAAAAAACAAGAAGAAGACATTTTTACAACTTTAGTAACTACTTTTTTTGAAAGTTTTTACAATTTCAATAAAACGGTTAACAAGTTCAATGTTGTAATTAACAACAAGTTTTTCAAAAAATTCAAAAAAATAGTATATTTACAACTCCAGTAATGTCGTTAACAAGTTCCGTAACTCTATTAACAAGTTCGGTATAGTATTTAACAACAGATTTTCTGAAAAATTCAAAAAGTGGCATTTTTATAACTTTAATAACGTAGTTACCAAGTCATGTAATGATATTAACAACTCTCATGACCATAATAGCTGCCTAATAAGTGAAAAAATTTTGTTGTACAACTTTCATAACCTTTATGAGAGTTGTTAATATTGTTACATGACTTGTTAACCGTGTTATTGAAATTGTAAAAATGCTATTTTTGAATTTTTCAAAAATCCTGTTGTTAAATACTATACCGAAGTTGTTAATGAAGTTACGAAACTTGTTAACGGCATTACTGAAGTTGTAAAAATGTTACTTTTTGAATTTTCTGAAAAATCTATTGTTAAATGTTATACTAAACTTGTTAATGGCGTTACAAAACTTGTTAACCGTTTTACTGAAGTTGTAAAAAATTTTAAGAAAATTAATTACTGAAGTTGTAAAAATGTCATTTTTTTAAATTTTTCAGAAAATCTATTGTCAAATGTTATACCGAGGTTGTTAATAGAGTTACAGAACTTGTTAACGGCATTACTGAAGTTGTAAAAATACTACTTTTTAAATTTTCTGAAAAACCTGTTGTTAACTGCTATACTGAACTTGTTAATAACATTACAAAAGTTACTAACTGTTTTACTAAAATGTAAAAATTTTCAAAAAAATTTTTGCAAGCCACCAGAGCTCTGGTGACAGCGACCGACCGGCTAGTGGAGGCATTTGGTTTTTTTAAAAAAATAATAAATGAAATAAAGGGTAATACGGTCATTTTAGTAAATTTATAAATGTTAAATTGGTCATTTGTGACTAAATTGGAATTTTGTAAATTCAAGTGACTATTTTAGCATTTCCAAGTTCAAGTGTCATTTTTGTGTCATTTTTCCTATTAACCAACATTTTTAATTTACTCAAATTAGTTAATTATATTTTATATTACGGACCAGAGAGAATAAGTTACTCCTCCGATCCTTAATATAAGACCCATTTAACTAATTTGATTAGATTAAGGAAGTTAGGTAAGTTAGTTAATTATAAGAAAAATGACACATTTTTCTTAAAACATCATAATCATCTTTCTTAATGCCCCTCTTCTTCTTCTACTTGATTAGGGTTGAAGGAGTATCCATAGGGGTAATTTAGAGAAAATTGATAAATATAAGAAATGGGTCTTTTATTTAGGATCAAAACCAACTCAAGAATTAGGTCCTATATTAAGAACCGGAGGAGTACTTGTATTAATGTTTTCTCTCACCCTACACTACCAAATCACTCTCATATTTCTCTGTTCTTTCCTTCTCTCCGATGACAATTAGACGAGGGTAAAATTAGAAAGTTGACATTAAACATACTAGAAGTAAGTTACATTTAGAACCAAATCTTCTCTCTCCAACTAGCTCACATTTTAGACCAAAGTGGTAAACCGGCTAGCAAATACAAATTACTCTTTCGATCTTTAATATAAAATATATTTAACTAATTTGATTAAATTAAAAAAATTAGGTAAGTTAGTTAATTATAAAAATTTGATATGTTTTTTTTATAACACCATAATCATCTTCTTTAATATCCTCTTTCATTTTCGTACTTGATTATAGTTAAGGGAGTATCAATAGGGATAATTTAAAAAAAATTGATAAATATGATAAATAAGTCTTACATTTAGAACTCATTAACTTAACAATTATGTCTTATATTAAAGATCAGAGGAGTATATATATTTAGAAAATATCACTTCTAGGTATACGAGCCATATTTATTTATATAATCAAATTCTTGAATCTTATACTACTTCCGGTCTTTAATATAAAACTCTATTTGACTTTTATTTTGATCCTAAATATAAGACATCAATCCATTTTGTCTCCCATATTTATACGTTTTTCCAAAAGAGCCCTTCTAATAATGATAGTTCTAGTCAATACACTTGATTAATAAGGATATTTTAGAAAAGACTAAACCTATTTAGGACAAATAACTAATTTAGCTTACTTTTTTGATCTCCTCAAATTAATCAACTGGCTCTTATAATTAGGACCGGAAGTAGTATATTATTAACGTCACTTTGTGTTTGCTATAGAAAAGTCAATCACCTGCAATGAGCGCTTCGAACCGAGGCTAATACAATAGCCTTTCACTAAATTATAATTTTCTTATTATAGTATTAAAAACATAATAATTTTTTTAAAACAAAATATTAGAACTGCTAATAATCTTGTAATATAGTAACATGAATATTTTCTTAATTATAAGCAGGAAATTGCGGATTGAATTTCACTTAATTTGGAATTTGGAGATTAGTATAAATGTCATTTTATTTTATACGAAAGTTTTAGAAACAAGTGAAAATGACTGGCAGGGGAATGTTTGTGATCATAATAATTTGTGCGTGAGGTTCATAATTGGATAGAAAAGCAACATCTCTGCTACTTTAACCACCTTCTCTTATCTCTCTTTATTTTATTTTGGGTTGATATCATTATTAGTCTTCCTACTTTAATCCAATTTTGGTTTTGGTTTATAAAATTTCAAATAGTTAGTTTTGATCTCTATCTATAATTTCATAATTTTTTTGGCTTGATTTCAATGAATAATCTCTATACTTTTTTTTAAAAAAAACTTTTAGTCCCTATATATTTAAACTCAAACCAAGTGGTACTTATGAAACCATGGGGATCAAAACCAGCTAGTGGAATTTACATGGATCACGAATGAAATTGGATCAAATTGTAAAACTAACAATAATATTAACCTTTTTATTTTTCTTCATTCAAGTTAGCCAAGAATATGAGGATTTGTTTTTCTAATTTTTTCATATATGTGTGTGTGTGTATTTTACCTCTTTAATTAGTCTCCTACAATCATCAAATCAGTTCTCGTTCAACTGTAATAAGAACACAGCATACAGAGAACTGGTTTGATTATCTCTTATTTATTTCCTGTAACTTTATACATATGTAGACATATTATACTACCTATGGTCCTTAATATAAGACCTTATTTTATTTTTATTTTGATCCTAAATATAAGACCCCAATCCACTTTGTCTCTCATATTTATATTTTTTTTCCAAAGTAATCCTTCTAACAATAATAATTCTAGATAACAAACTTGATTAACAAGGATATTTTAGGAAAAACAATACCTATTCATTACAAATAACTAATTTAACTAAGTTCCTTAATCTTTTCAAATTAGTCAATTGGATCTTATAATTAGGACCGGAAGTAGTATTTTCATATTATCCTCTTTGTTTGGGTGCATACATATATACACACACATTGTATTGTTTGATGCACACTATTGGCATTCTACATGAACCCATATATGTATCCCAGAAGGCTCTGAGATACTTGATTCTGTTGTAGAAAAGCCAATCATCAGTTGCAAGTATTTCACAGAGTGATAATAGCCTTTTACTAAATTATAATTTCCTTATTTTAATATCAAAAATATAAAAAAAAATTTTAAAAAAACAGAACTAATAGTTATTTTACAGTCTAGTGGCATGAATGTTCTTTTAGTTGTGGGCTCAATATTACTTATGATATTAAGCCCTTAGAGCCTATCCTTTTAATTTAAAAAAAAGGATATGTGATTTTCTTCATTGATTGTCAAATTGATATAGAAAGTTCAGTACTTTCAACCTTAAGGATATCTATATTGATTATAAAATCAGTATTAGAAACCTATTTTAATTTATGCTAAAAACCCTTTCTACGCTGGTGTAAATGCCAACTTATTTTAAGGTGTTTGAAAAACACTAGAAGCAATTAAGAAAATACTTTTATATAAATCGAAACAAAATGTTTCTCATATACTACTTCGGTCCTTAATATAAGATCTAATTATTGAGTTGGTTTTGATCCTAAATATAAGATCTATTTCTCATATTTATCAATTTTATCTAAATTACCCTTATGAATATTCTCTCAACCATAATCAAGTAGAAGAGGGAGAAGAAGTATTAAGAAAGATGATTATGGTGTTTTAAGAAAAACATGTCACATTTCTTATAATTAACTAACTTACCTAACTTCCTTAATCTAATCAAATTAGTTAAATGAGTATTATATTAAGGATCGGAAGAGTACTTACTTTAAATTTCATAAAATCTAGTTAATCCAAACACGCGCAAAGCAAGGTTTGGGAACAAGTGAGAATGATTGTTGGGACTTGGGAGTGGGATGCTTGTGATAGTGATTATATGGGCGCGAGGTTTACAGTTGGATGGAAAAGTGACCTTTGAGATGGAAAGTGACTTCTGCTGCTTGCACCACTTTTTCTTGTCTTTGTCTCTATTTTCATTTTTCTTCATTCAATGATTTCAGACCAATTCTTGCGTCCTTAGTCAATTAACCAAAAGTATAATCATGGCATATTTAGAGGGCGTTTATCATCCTATATTGTTATTGTATGTGAGTTATTTTTATTTTTTAATTATTTGAAGAAATTGAAAAAATGTGGAGCCCGCAATTATAAAAGTTACGTGTATGACACGTAATAAAAATGATAATAAAATTCCTCCCGAAACATCTGATAAAATTGAAACGATACAGACAATATTAGTATGGTTCCAATCTAAGAATGACACAAATAAATCAAAAAGAAAACCACAATAAATATGGAGCCTATAGGAAAAGTAGTTGGTGTAAGAGTGGCAATAAAATTGTAAATTTAATTTACACAAATTATAACATATATCTGCAATTGAGTGAGTAATTTTTGTTTATTTATATTCTGAAAATGTGAATGATAATAAATTTTTTTAATAAAGCAAGTTATTTATGCATTATGCAAAACCCAATTGTAAGACAAAACGTGTTTAAGATTTTTAATTTGCATGGGTATAATAATTTATAAATTAAAATAAATTATTGTTTATATTTTGCTCGCTGTTTCCTCTTATATATTCCCAGTATTAAAATTTTTTAAATCTCATGCTTGGAAGCCTCAAAAGAAAAGTGAGGAATTACAATAGACTAGTCTTTGGAGGGAACTCATACGAGTCTTATGTTCTAGAGCCTCAACGCCTCAACAGAAAAAATGAGGTTTCCACCTGACATGCCAATAAAAGAAGCTGCTAAAGGAGGTTGGTTTTGAAATAAAAGTATCGAGTCTCACATAGGGAAAAAGTCTTAAAAGAGCAGGTTTTATAAGTTTAGAGTGATCTCTAATCTCTGCTAATAATAGATTAATCTTTGAGGTAGTTTGTTATAGATCATACATTAGGGAGCCTTATATGAGTTCAGATATTCTTCGACCACCAAACATGATACTACCTCCGGTCCTAATTATAAGATCTCATTTGTAGATTTTGGGGCACACCCTCTAATTAATACTAACTCTAGTCCCACTTATAAAAACTTATTTGTAAACTATAAACAATGTCTTATAATTAGGACCGGAGTAAATAGTATTAATTAGAAGGTGTGCCCCAAAATTCAAACAAAAGGAACACCGAGTCATAACAACAATTAAGCCTCCGAGGAAAAAGTGAGAGCTGACAAATTAAAAGTCTCAAATTGAAGCCCAAACAGAGAAACATTATATGTACAGACAGTAGTCTCAAGAACATAATCACTATATATTCAACAAGACATGATCATAAGAACAGTGTAGCTAGTTCAAAACCAACACATCTAAGACAATATAATAGACAAAAACAAACACACACACATATAGGATATTACATTTCAATACATCAATCCCAAGTTACAAGGAGCGTGCACTATGAATAGAAATATAGGAGTTGTTTAGAGAATTAATTTTTATCTTAATTATAAGACGTTAATCCATTTTATCTATCATATTTATAATTTTTTCTCAAACTAAGTTATATCTGATTTATAAATTGACATATAGTCTAATGTTATATAAAGTTATTTTATGAAGACCTTGCCGCATTTGTTAAGATTAAGTAATTTATTTATTTTTCTTAACTTACCTAAACTAGTTAAATAACTTTTACATTAAGGATTAGGGGATAGAATAACTATTAACCAAGGAAAATAAACACCAATGCTATCCATACATGAAACTTTCAATATGTTTATCTTTAAGTGAGTTTGTTGTGTTCCACATGTTTATAATCCAAGAGTTTCCAAGCATATTTTAAATACATTGTTCAATTCACATCCAAAGAGTGGAATAAGCCGGAGCGAATTAAACCTTAAAAAAAGTGTTGTTAACACACTGTGCACAATTCTTTTCTAGTCTCTTTTTCTACTTTTTAGAGAAATTATTGCCAACAAACAGAGATTCTGTCCAAATGTATATACCTCCCACTGCAAAAAACACGTATGCATGCTTAATTATAAGGCAAATAAATTAAAGCAAAGCTTATATATGTTGGGCATGCATTACCATACATGAATTCATTGTTTGCCAAATTGAGCCAATGTAGGGTTGCCTTTGTCCCCCACTCTTCAAAGCTCCAAAATGCATCATTTCGAAACTCTCGGAATGCGGATCCCAATGTTGCTTCCACACGTGTTCTATATTATTTATCTTTTCTTTTTTTCTTTTGGGTTGGAAAAGTGTGCTTGAAGTTTGAATTTTGTGCATGATATCTCAGTTAGCAAGAGGGGAAAAAAGTGGAAGTTTAATACAAGGTTTAAATCACTATGAAGTTGCAAGGAAAGAATATAACCAAAACCCTAATAGAGAATGTACAGCATGATCCTTTATACGTTATTTCTTGAACTTACGAGGGCTATATTTAGCCAAAAAAAAAATAGTTCCTCACAATACGACGGATCAAAATTCGAATTCTCGCTAAAGAAAGTATCCATATTTAGTATTCGATGGTGCTTCGAACATAATTATCTCCAACATAAGGATACCTGTGCTTGAAAAAAATGTCATTTACTTGTTATGAGATTTTTTAGTAATTACTCATTTGATCTTATCTATAAGACAGAGAGAGAAAATTTTTATTGGTCCTATTTATAAGTTATTTCATTAAATTTTTAGCATAAATATACTATTTTGTCCTTTATTTATTATAGTGTAGATAGTTATTTTTTTAAAAGTGTATATAACAAATAAGGGTAAAGTTGAAAAGTTGTTATATTTTAATGAATAATTAATGCAGTTTAAGATTTTTTTTAGTCTATATAAAATATGTTGAAAGTACTTTATAAACAGAACCAGAGGAGTACATACCTTGCTTCAAATATAGTGATTTTCCCTTAATATAATTGTAGTGTAGAAATAATGGCGAGAGAGAAAGAGAGTATATAATGGGACAATTCTTTCATGATTTTGTTTTGAGCATGACACACATGTTAATAAGCTAATTAAAGGAGACTAACCTAATTATTATTTCTCCTCTTGATGGTCTGACCCAAAATGATGTGATTCCCTCATCACTCAATCACATGTACAGTTAGATCAGATCGAACCTACAAGGAAGGGGCATGAGGAGATAAGATGCATCTTTTAGCATTCATCTTTTTCTTTGTCTCGCATTCTCATCATAACTACACGCATGTGTTCTTTCTTTTTCTAAATTTAATCTTATCATTTATAATTTTACCTTTGATTGAAGTGGTTACAGAATCATTAGCTGCGACAACAATTTTAATTGCGGTTCCTCAAACTGCTGTACGTTTTTTGTAATGCTTGTAACTGTTAAAAACGCTCCAAATCATCTCTACAACTTCATGATTTTCTTATAGTGCTTATATATAGTACTTTTCACCTTTTCACTTTTTAATGACAAAGATTAATCTGGCATTTAAATTCAAATTGGTCATTGGTGAAGTTCAGGATATATTGCAAGACGATCTTGTAGGCATGGGGTTATCTTGAGAGATTTCTACTTACAGCTCTATTTCCAGATACTACCTCCGGTCCTTAATATAAGACCTTGTTTGACTTTTATATTGGTCCTACATATAAAACCCCAATCTATTTTGTCTCTCATATTTACTCAATTTTTTTCAAGATAGTCCTTCTAATAATTATAGTTTAACCAACATATTTGATTAATAAGGATATTTTAGGAAAGACAACACCTATTTATTACAAATAACTAACTTAACTTCTTTTCTTAGTTTCCTCAAATTAAGTCAACTGGCTCTTATAATTAGGATCGGAAGTAGTATAAGTCATTTATTATACTTCATTCTTGCATACTAAAAAATGCATTAAGTTGTTAAAATTTTTCAGAATTACCCCTATTAAAGAAAGGGTATGGAACAAGAATGTGATGTACATTCTCTCTCGCATATTATTTTGTTGTATTTAATGTGGATAAAGTTAGAAAAATATCATTAATCGATCTAGAAGTTATTTGTATTTGGAAACAAACTTTTTTCCTACAAGTGAATTAGCATATGAATAATTTACCTTGACAATAAATATAATGATATTAATATGAGTAATTCAATTAGGATAAAATGGGAAATTAAAAAAAAATAGAATAGAAAGAGACAACCTCTAAGTGTCTCTTATGATAAAAATTACTCAAATATTATCACTTATGAATAGAAACAAGTCAGAATAATTAATTATATCTTATGAAAAGGAAAAAGACAAGATAAAATAAAAGGCTGCCCAAAGGGTGTTTTGTTCCCCACTCTCAATTGATTCAACACACTTAACTCTTTCACATTCTTTCAACTTGTCAGTAAAGCGCATACTGATATATAGATCATATGATAGCTGCTTTGTGAGTTGGGACAATAAATTAAAACTTTGGTTCCCTTCCTTCAGCTCTCAACTTTTACCAAAGTCCCACGAGCACAGTTAACAGTTAACAGCAAGTTGTCTTAGTAGTAACGTCACCCGTCATATTTAGATGTGAAGTCCTGGATTTGAGTTTATCTCATCGAAATAAATAATTTCAGTTATTTTCAAAATGGATTTCAATTTTTTAAGACATGTTAAAGGTATTACCATATATATCTTCAAGGCCTTTAAATATCATTCCACACGCAAGACGAAGAACCTTCACTTTTCTGTGTCCAATAATTCCCTGTCATCACACCGACTATGTTATGGCTTTTGGGAGATTCATTGCCTTGCTTTGTTTCTCCTTTTTCTTCCGCAGAATTTGTCCTCTTCTTTGCAGTTTCACCAAAACTCCACTTCTTTTGGAATTCATGTGAAAATGACACTTAAATGGTCCAAACTCTATAAATATAACAGCAAATAAACAAAAAAAAATATAAGTCAGAAAATGACAACCCATATTCTATAAATGTCGTTTTGCATTATAAACTGTAGCCTTTTGTTTTGTTAGGAAAAAGAAAATTGTAACTTTGAAAGCCTGTTCTGCTCAACATTCAACGATAACCTCTGCTCTGCATTTCTGGTTACATGTGGACCCCAAATGTTCTTTGAATTCTTTGCTTCAATTCTTCTCTCTTCTCAAATTGGGATATGTGCAGGAACTGGTCTACAAGTTCCAATTATAACAGGTCTCGAGACTAACTTTAACCTTTCTTTTTTTTTTTTAATACTTGTAATTGTAATCTGTAGCCATAAACTTGAAAAGGTCATATATGCATATGGTAAAGTGATATTGAACTTATATGTAGCCGTTGTTTGGGATCATGATTATAAACACATTTTACATAAATCAAGACAAAACTCTTCTCACATGCTTACATTATATTTCGTAAATTACAATTGATAAACTATTTATAAGCCACTTCGAACGAGTCTGTAATGTTTCTTGTTGAATGCAAAATGCCCCTTGCTACCTTGTATTAAAGATAATAATCATACTGGCTGTGGTTGAATGGAGCTTTCAGAATTTAGTGCATGATGTGGATGACATGAACAGAGCTCCCTTGTCCAATCCATAAACTTAAATTCTGCATTAGATTAGGGTCAATAAACCCAATGGCCTTGTGGCTTAGTGGGACATAGGTTCCTATTAAGTGAGTTCAATCATGTTTATAACCTCATATCAATAGTATCTGTCTTTTTAAATTAGGGGAAGGGGGGGGGGGAACATTTGGGTTCATAAACTAAGGTCAAGACGTGCAAGATTATCGGGCTAAAAGGGCTCTCTATAAACCATTGGGTCATCCGTCTTCAAACCTGAACCTCCCTCTTGCATGAGTCTCCATATGATCCCGCCCCATGAACTTAATATTGTGTTGGTGAAAAATCATTTTGTATGTAGCTGTGTTTTATCAATTCTTAATTTGAATCCATAACTTTTTATCTCCAGATTAACTCTTTTAACTTTGCTCGGTTAGCATTATTAGCTCCTGTACAGAAGCTAATAGTGCTAAGAGAACAAAGTTAAAAAAATTTAAGCAAAAGAAAAAGACACGAACACCAAATTAAAATTTGAGAAGTATAAAATACGTGTTAAATAGTTTTCCTTTCTGTTTGTAATACAAAGCAACTTAACAGATGAAGTATGGTAAAACCACTTGACATGGACTTACAGAGCACCTTTGAAGTGTCAACCATAAACTGAGGTAAAGCTACTTGACTGCATTGGCTGCCTAATTGCTAAGCCTCCTTTCATCTTAAGTTTTTACCGCATCAGACTTCGTTTCCAAACCAGACTTGTTAATCCACTCAACTTTAAACAACTCCATCAAACACTGAGAATTTTGTCATCAAAATTACATATGCATTACTAGAGATTAGCCTCCCTATGGTTAATGCTACTGTTAGGAATTTTATTTTCATATGGTTAGCTTCTAAGGCTAAATTAGCTTCCATGTATTTCAAAAAGAAAAAAGATATATTTCACTTTTCTTTATTTTCCTTCTCTTTCTCTTTATTGCTTTATCTTTTACAGCAATAGAGTTCTTATTCATTGATCCCTTTACACCAATTTCTACAGCCTTCTTTAGGCCGCGTGCATTATCCATTTCAATAAATCATGACCTTAAATGGCTAATCGTTGAATAAAAAGTCCCCTTTCTCACGTTCAAGGATGTAGCAATTCAGAGTTCCAAGATTGAACCTGCTTCAATTTTTCTTTTTATAAGGGTAAGCTCAACACATGAAGCACTTAAGGATCAAACCTGTAAGCAAGAATGAGGTTCATGTCACTAAGCAATAAGGTCATTTGCCACTACTTCAAATATAGCCCCAAAAAAATGAATCCAGGGTACCGTCATCATTATGTATACCTATCTTCTAGGGTTCTTCATGGTAAAACTAACGTAGAATTTAAAAGGAGACACCAAGATGTAAGATTAGAAGTATATATACAATCCACTTTCCTTCCTACGCTTTTATTTTCATCTATTTTCAACTCTAGAAACTTTACAACATACAACAAATGACGCTATACGATCAGACTACATCACAATAACACCATATCTTTTCCTACTTCCTTCAGTTGAATATAAATATAAAATACATAAGAAATGAGAAAAGTGGGAACAAAACCGTGTTATGTAGTATATACATGCAAAATTCCAATTTCATTCCATTCTGACCGCTTTCTTGTCCTTTGAATATCAACAGCACCCTCACTCAGCATCCTGAGGAGCCAAAAAAGAAAGGACATTATTAAGTTACTAGCCAACAATGAAAAGTACACATCCATCGATGAGTCTGGATCATTGAACTATTAGATGACAATACTTTTTTGATCCTGGAAGATTCATTCAAATTGTGATATGTAGAGGGGAAAACCCAATTGAATCAAATTTTATGTGTATTTCATTTTCAAGTATAGAATGAGTCACATGCTTCCTCAAGTTTTCTTTCTTTCTTGGTTCATTTAGGCTCCAGCTGGGGTTCAAACCTGGATCCTCCGTGTCATACCAGTAAAGTCAAAGTTCATGGGTGGCCGGTTGCTTCCTTTATCATGTATAAAGCATAAATAAATTGAAAGAAAAGATATGAACACTGCACTTACCGTAACAATGAACAAGGCCACACATTTAATGCCAGCATGCCATGTCTTGTTTTGAAGCTGTTTGCAACCATTACTGCATCTGGAGATAATTCTTAGCTGGGAAATATCCACCAGCTACCTCTCTGCTGCTGGTTGTTGTGTTCTTGATTAAAGACATGCTAGACAGAGATACCAGTCAACCATTGCAAACAGGATGCCGTCATGACTTGGTAGAGATTATAAACACGTAATTTCAACTCAGCAACCAGACCCAAAGCAACGAGCCACTGCCTCATAGAGCTGTTCTACTTCGAATGGCTTTGACACATAGTCATCCATCCCACACATATTGCACTTTTCGATTGAAGCTTGAGTTACATCAGCTGTCATAGCCAATATCGGCATGTGCCAATGAGCCACATTGCCCAACATCTCTGATGATCCTTCACCATGTGCAATTTTTTCATTTAACTCTCTCTCCAGACTGCGGATTTGTCTGGTCACTTCAAATCTGAAAATGACAAGAACATTTGTAAAATTATAGCTTAGTTAGGAATCCTGCTCTGTGAAATCCTATCTAGAAAAGAACGTAGAATCTATTACATTTCTAACATCTGCAAAGTGGCCGCCCAACATATTGAACAATCTTAGAAATATTAGAAATCAATATAAAGTTGTTCATCAAGCTAAGGCGGCAGACGGATTTTGGGGACACCCCTGGGAGGATGTGGAAGGTACATTTACAGGACGGTCTAGTCCTGTCTCTTTCTCTCATCCAACCCCCTCCCTGTTGAAGGGGATCCAGGTCCCTAAGGCCAGAACTAATACTTATTTATCTTTTCAACCCAAACTAACATTTGAAAATATATATATACATATATTTGATAGCTTTATAAGAATTTTGGTCCATGAGATCATATGAAGAAAAGCATGCAGCAATATCAACTTCCCTAACCAAAGAAGGGTATCTAACGATCCTAGACAAATGAACTGTCAACATAAAGTTGTTGACATACTGAAAATCGCTTATACCATTCTCCATAAAAGTGGTTATACAAAGTCAGAGCATAATTACATGATATTTTCAACTCCACAAATCATGGATTATGTGGATAGCTTCACAGGTCAATAGTGCAGCAGTTAGGCTCAGCAGAAATAAGTCTCAGTTCAAATATAGCGAGCCGGTTATTTGCAAAAACATATTATGTACATGCTGATTTCTTGCATTAACTTAGTTAAACTATTATGCTCCAATATGCGTGCATGTTTTCTCCGGTACAGAAGATAACTACATTGTCTAACATTCTGAAAGAATCATCAAAGTAGGACATTATGAATAGACAGATCAATTACCCGTCCATCTCTGGCATTTGGAGATCCATGAAACAAGCATCAAAACTATGTGGTGGCTTAAGTATCTTTAAGGCAGCCTTGCCACCCTCCACACAGGTTACTTTAGCCCCATATCTTCGTAGCAAACCTTCAGCTACTTTTCTGTTCACTGCATTGTCGTCAACCACCAAAATATGTCTCTGTCTTAGCAAGTTCCCAAGGTTTGGTTCTTTCTTTCTAATTATTTGCTTCTTCTCACTTCCAAGGGCTTCTCTGTAGGAGCGAATCAAAGCACTAAACCAAAGAGGTTTCATTAGAATATCATCTACAACACCAACAGATTTTAGCTCACCACGTTCATCAGGACTAAGCTTGTTGGTCAAGAGGAAAATCTTGGGAAAACATTTTGGGTCTCTTTTGATGTCATCCTGCCTGTGCTGCTTGATAACATACAATTCACTACTTTCTTTATCCAAGACATCCTTTTCTATCAGAATCATCTCCAACTGTTGAGAAATGCTGGGAAAACATAAAAGTAATATTTAGCAAAATTGACTTCTAATGCGTGTTTTCAGATATTAAAACCTTTCATGTGTAAATTTATGGTGAAGCAAAATAAACCATATCACCTCCACTACTTCAAAAAAATTCCCACTTTTCAAAGAATAAACTATTGCTTTTATGAGACTACAAAAAAACAGAATTGTATCAAGTAACATGCAATCTTCACTTCCCATCTGAAACATGCAACAGTTTAAACATGGTATCTTAATTTGTTTTGGAAATAGCTCTTTTTGTTCTTTCTCTGCTCCAGAAGTCGTGATACAGAAAATCTATATTCTACAATTAGTAAATTACTCATGCACAAGGTTTATCCGATGGTGCTCTGCATGGTACCTTTGGAACAATAATACTCATATAACATGCTTTGGTGGTGCTCTGATGTCATTTATTGTTTTTTTTTTTTTTTTGCAAATTCAGATGACCTTAATATAATTCAAATGGCAAATGCAAAATTACCTCTTGTTGGAAGAACCAGATAGATAAGAGCATGCGGAGTTAACACTATAAGCAACATCCACAGACATCCCCATCCTCTGCAGATAATATCTTGCAACTTCAGCACGGATTTTTCTTCTATCCACCACAAGTGCTCTCAATCCTTGAAACTCTGAAACAAAAGGATCGCACTGCTGCTGCTTTGTATCCAGAGATGAGGCTTTCGGCATCCTGAAAGTTGCACTAAAGGAAAAGGTACTGCCAATCCCAGGTTCACTTGCAAATCCGATTTCTCCTCTCATGAGGTCGACTAAACGTTTACTAATACTCAGTCCTATTCCAGTCCCACCATATGTTCGTGAGGTGGAACTATCAGCTTGCATAAAAGGGGTGAATATGCGGTTTTGGGCATCCAAAGGAATCCCTATTCCTGTATCCTCAACCGTCACTAGTAACTGAATCACTCCAGGCTCATCCATCAGATTCATACTGCTTAGCCTTTTGAAATTTGCCCAGCTTTTCCATCTATTGACAACAGGAAATCCACTCAATGTATTATATGTTTTGTCTGAAATGTCCTGGAACCCTTGACTCAGCACAACATCCATAGTGTCAAGCGGGCTCTTTACTTCATTTGACAGATGAACCGATACAAATACATGTCCTTTAACATGAGTGAACTGAAATACAACAAACAAATAAATGATTAGAGATCATGAAACAATAACGAACGTGGCATTTTAGGGGTATCAGGCAAATCTGCTGGTACAAGTGCATGTCCTTTATCAGAAGTGAATTGAAATGCAACAGATAAATCAATGACTTCACGGATATCAAGAAAATCTGCCGGCTTAATACAAAATTTATGAATAATGAGGGTAGCAAGAGGGGAAGAGAGACAAGTCATATAACATATTGGCAAAAGCCCATGCCAAATAAACAGCGGGTTAAAAAGTCACCAAGAAACATAGAAAATGCATCCTGAGGATAATGAAAGATGCAACATTCTTCATTTGCTCAACTTTGATCTCTCAAGTAAAGTTAGTAAATGGTCCAAAATCATCTTCAAGATAACAATTTTTTCAATGAGAATAGATTAATTGATGTAATTCATGGAAGACATTCATACGTAGGCCAGTGCTAACAGATGCTATCCTCGTAGGGTGAGCAAATTGTCATATACTTTGTAAAGCAAGCATAAAAGTCCGAGAAGTATAAAAAGTGCAGCAAGAAACATGCCATACCTTGAGTGAATTTCCAACAAGATTAGTTATTATTTGCCGGAATCGTTTAGGATCACCAATGACAACTTCTGGCACCACTTTGGACACATAAACAGCCAACTGTACTCGTCCAAAAGAATACAAACCCAGGTTTATGTAAGAGTTAATACCAAACTACTACCTGAGGAACAAAAAAGGGTCAAAAGCATGAATCTCACCTCAATTCCTTTTTCATTAGATTTTCCCGAGAAGAGTGATAGGACTTCATCTAGAATAGAACGCGGATCAAGTTCTACAGCTTCAAGTTCAAGCTTTCCTGCCTCAATCTTAGCCTGATCAAGAACCTCGTTTATCACTGATATAAGATCTTTACCACTCTTGTGAGCAGTCTGAGCATAATCCAGCTGGCTATCATCTAGTTCAGTATCCATCAACATTTGCAGCATACCTGGAAAATGACAAGAAAAGTTGACTTTAACTTACTGTCAACGAATAGGGAAGTAGTTAACATAGGATCAAGTTCTTTAATTTTTTTTTTTATATTACCTAAAACACCATTCATTGGAGTCCGAATCTCATGTGAAACTGTTGCCAGAAACTACAAAAAATGTAAATCAAAATACAAAAGTCATTCCAGGAACCATAAGTATATTTAAGATAAATAAAAAGGGTTACATTGTCATGAATACTAATACTAATGGGCAATGATGACAATCATGTGAACTCAAGTTGTTTGAGAAAATAAAGTCAGAGATCATCTTGTCATCAGCCTCGCAATTATTTTCCAAAAGAAAAACCAACTGCTACGGAAATATAAGAAACCTGAGATTTTGCTACATCTGCAGCTTCAGCTCGAACCATGAGCTCCCTCATTTCACGATAGTCATCCTCCACTTTTGCTATTCGGCTGATTGCTGCATAAAAAATATGACCAAGAAGCAAAGTAATAACAAGTACCCCAACTGATGCATTGATTGCCGTCCAAGGTAGTGGAGGCTTGTGCTTGAACCTGGAAAAAAATAATGAATAAATAAATTAATCAAATTCAGCTTATATGAAGCTCCAGGACTTGACAATTTCACATTGAGAAGGGCAAAAGCAAACCTGCAATGCATCTCATGTTTTCGTGTAGGATCCCCAAAATCCAGGTTGCTTATATGTAGTGACCCAGTATCAACAACATCAGTACCATACATTTTGATAGGTGCAGAAGCATTAGTTGTATCATAAACATTTACAACAATGGTTTGCTTGCTGGCAAGTTGGTGAAGGAGCTTGTCCACCAGTGATGGAACATCATAGGAAGCACCCAAGTACCTAGAAACAGACTAACATATGAATTAACTGGCTCATGAATACAATGTGAATGTTAATTTATAACAATTTGGTGAAAATTTTTATTTAAAATACCCAACAGTAGCTTCAATGCGTTGCTTCGGTGTAGCGTGTGGAGGAAAATTAGCATTGTAGACAGCAAATGTAAGGACAACACCCAGGTGATTGGACTTCAGTAGTTTAAAAGGAGACGTTAGCACTCCCTTTCCTGTTGCTCTTGCTCGCAAGATATTCTCACGGTCTTCCTGCATAACAGTAACAAACTAAGCAGTCAAACAACTACACAATCAAGCAATTTAATTCACAATTCTATACAAAATCGCTTTGTATCTTGTCTCTTTTCAATATATCGCATGCATGAATTAGTATAAACTAAGACCTGATAACTCATACTCAATATCAATACACATATAAAAGTTGAATATTTTTAAGCAACAAACTTTTAAACTGTACATCCATATATTTATCCATGCACAAGAGACTCTAGATACATCCACATACGGGATAATCCAGTGCTTACAGTCATCCTATTGCTGCCATTATTTTATCCCAACACTTAACTTTTGCCTTTTAAAAAAAAAATTATGTAAAATAAAGTTCAAGATATAATTTATTTTGCGCGTTCAGCTCCAAATAATAAAACCAAGATTAATGGTAATAGTAATAGTAAATGATTCAGAAGTCTAATGCTTCCAAATTGAATAAAGAAAATTAAAGACAAACGAGTAAAAGATCTGTCAGAGAAAACTAAACGCAAGCTTTCTTCCTCTTACGAGGGATTAACATTATAAGAACATTCATAGGATCGTGAAATTGACAGTTTCAGACAGTGCCCCAAATTCTGCTTGAAATAAGGAAATTAAATAAGGGCAACAATAAGGTAAGAACGCCAAACCTTTCCAGACATCATATGAATAGATACAATATGGGAAATTAAATAAGGGTAACAATAAGGTAAGAACGCCAAACCTTTCCAGACATCATATCGATAGATACAATATGGGAAACAGTTTCTTGAGCAAATATCACTGGTGCATATTCATCTTGAATGGGTGCAGGATCAAGATTTTCCGGAATACAATCTTGGACAAGTGTTTCATTCTCAGTCTCCATTTTCTTAATCGTCCACCCATTCTGCTTTTCAAAATGCTCCCTATCAGAGTGGAGAACTTTCAGAGCATAAGCAACACCGCTGGTGAGTGGTCTCTCAAATGCTGTTCTCTCTGTATATTCTCCAAATGTTTTCTGCAGAAGAACATAAAAAGCTTCAAGATTAGTTTTCCTTCTCTTTGTATTTTGTCTTATTTTTAATTTATGATTTCTAATTTCCTGTCAAGACGGCAGCAAGAAAAGCAACTAAGGAGTTGAGAGATGATACAATAATGTCTTGGTGACCTTGTTTGCAAACTAACAAGATAGGGGTCAGCATATCTTTTAGGCAAATAGGAATGAGCTTGAACAAATTTCCTTAATAAAATCAATAATTCCACTTGTTCACTAATGCTTGAACATCAAATGCCAACTATTTTCCTGGCTTTACAAATAAATAATCTCCATATGCCCCTTTTCTTGTGTATTCATCATATTGAGCCAACGTAAACCCTAACCTCCAGTAGCTAGAATTGAACCAATCGGTCAACTCTAGCCTTCTTGTTTTCTCCCAAAAAAAAAAAACTCTTTCTGAATGGCTTCATCTCCACCGCCACCCTCCCAAACAAAGCCCGAGATATAGTTACATAGAAATAAAATTATTTTATTAATTATTAGGTCATTAAAGATCTACATCATAAATATTCCCTTAAATTATTAAAATTAACTTAGTATATACTTTTTTAATTTTTATTAATTAATTTTCATAAAACTAATCTATGGCTATATTTTTATGTTCCAGCATTTTTATATTATTATACATAATTTAATATTTAATGATTTTTTCATGTTGTAAAATTATTTTTAAAAATTTGTTGTTGTTATCCATATAGAAAACTCCACCTAGTGGGATAAGATTTGTTATTGTTGTTTGAATATTAAGAATCAAATATTAAAACAATAAAGAATATGTGTGTGTGTTTCCTCCAAAAAAAAAAACAAAAGAAAAAACACCAATGTGATTTTTCGTTTTGGATCTGCCCCTATCCATGGCATAACCAGAATCCTTCCCATTTTGTTGTATTGTTAATTATTTCATGATCATGTTTATACTTTTCAGCTTCCTTCTTTTTGCTTCCTGTCATAATCCCTCTATTATAATTTTGTGTGTTAAATTGCCTCCATAAGAGAGGGATATCCAATGCCGCTCCACAAGATATACATATGATTGAGAATCATTTTTCCCCTCCTTTGTACACAAATTATCTCATATTGTTTGTTGTTTGAGACTGCAATGCAATGCCACATACATCCACCATAACTAAATGGGGAGGAGTACACAGAACTTACTCTGGATAAGTGTACGCAGAATTGGGTTAGAACTGACATCCAATAATTTCAATGTGCCTCTCAAAAACCGAATGGGAAGGAGTACAATACCTGGTCAATAGAAGATGGGTGTTTACTGTGGTGAAAGGTGGACACAAGAATAGCCAGAGCATGAACGTGGTTCATGCTCACATTGAACTGATCTTGCAGCATGCGAGCTCGCTCATCACACATATTAGTAAGCATTTCTACTCTCCTCAGCTTAATATCATTACTCAGGTGCCAGAATAACCAAATGGACACAACTATTCCAAGTAACACAAATGTAACTAAAAGCTTTTTCCTCCAACTCCCAGCACCCTTTGGATTTTGCCCTGCAGAATGTTGCAACTGTTTCGGCTGTGAAACCAGCTTCTGATTCCAAAGGAAAGGAAACCCAGCCCATCTGCAACAAATTGTAATTACAAGAAGAATCCCCCAGCATCCTATACACAATACCAGATAACCCTGGATAACTAACTCCAATACCCATGACTGCACAATGTTCTGCAAAGCCAGAAGCATGTTCGTTATATTATAGAATGCAGACACATTTGTTTCAAAACGAACAAGAAAGAACTGCTTAATCTGTTATAGCAAAGAATGAGTACTAGAACACAATATCTGATATATATACAAAGGGTACCATCGCATAATCACATTTAACAGGGAAATCCATCATCTGAAACATCCATAACAAAAGCAGACCTCACAAAACCCATACAAGTTTGTTTACATAGGAATGAGATTTATTCAGGTTAAATTCATATGACATGCCAACAATTTTTGTGACATTACTCTGTCTTCTATCATACTTCAAATTCTTCCCCCTATTCTACCAATTAAGCCAATTACACAAGAATGTATTATACTGCTAATTCAGCTAAAAAAATGTCACATTGCTGGCCACGAAATTCAACAGATTCATCTGACCAATTGTGTATGAAAAGGTACATTAGATCCATATAATGCATCATTAACAATATCATGTCCAACCTTGAGTCAGCAGACTAGTAAACTTCACAGGAAATAATAAGCAAAGGTGCCGGGGCTTAATAGCTATGCTTTTGTAACTCCATCAAGTAACCCATGATACATACTCTTCAATGGCATTATGGATGGGACATAGGAGTAATAATTTATGATAATTTATAAGCACTAGCTATTTGGCAATCTGTTTATGACATACATACTCAGCTTTAGTTAAGATTTTACCTTGCCATGAAACAAATTATTGCCCAAATTGGACATGATAGCAGAGTATGAAGCGAATGATACAGTTTTTTCCACTAGCTGTAATGATTCCAGATTTCTCTGCACAGAATCATTGAGAACTGGGCATTGTTCCATAAGTTCTACTTGGCCTGGACCACATATATGCTCCCTATGTAACACCTTATTCTCTGAAAATGTCATCTGCAAGGTATTGCCAAGGTCACTGCTTAACAGCTTTTGCACTCTTCTTTCATCGATACATTGGGATAAAATCTGGATCATAGAGAAGTGAGTGAGATAGAGGGAGAAAAAAAGGAAAAAAAGAAAGCATCACTTTTTATGCTAATTACATACATCTCTACAACAAGCAATGTTTGCTGTTAAGACAAAGTGAGAATATCATGGAAATTTCAGAAATTGTTTCTTTCCTTGTTTTTTCCTTTTTGGTCAACAACTGAAGTGTTCAGTATATAAGTTAATCCTAAGAAAAATTGTGTTACACTTGTGGATTTCTTGATTTCCCAAGTAACAATTCTTCCATGGAGAAGAATCAAAAGAATTATGAAATAAAAAGCAATGAACGGTGCAGAGCAATCCCTGGAAAAAAGCTAAGTCATTTTGGGGCGATGGACGGCACTGCAAGTGCGCTCGATCCAGACGCATTGAGAAAGGAATTGAGAATATGGAAGAGAGACCATAACCGCATGTTCTTGAAGAAAGGAGGTAAAAAGGCATAAACATAGTACCTGATCTGATACAGAGAAGAAGGAAACGAAAGCATGGAGTTGCTTTTTGCTGATATTGTGACGCTGTAGCAAGATTCGAGCTCTCTCTTCACAATCACCCAACCTTTGCTCCTTCCTCAACATGAACGAGTCACTGTGGAAACTGATGAAGAACCACACAATCCCCACCGCAACAAGACCAAGCAAACCCCACACGAAAAAGGGCTTCTTCTTCTTGCATTTCCTGAGTGAAGAATTAGACTCATGCAAAGCTTCATTTGACTTAGCTGACTTGGAACTTGGTGGCATCCTGCCATTTAACCCAGGGAGCTTCCGATTCACAGACATTCTTGCAAAATTGACCCACTTAAAGCCTTAACATGAGCTTCGGCTCAACCAAAACAAACATATAATCCAACTTGCAGGCGAAAATTGATGGAAACCTAACAGTGATTTGGGTAAGCCAGCAGGAAAAACTCAAAAAGTTGAATAAAGTCAAACCAAAAAGGCTAAGAATTGCATTAAACCAAGTGGTCCAGTGTCTATTATCGCTATCCGTGAAGCCTCAAGAGCCATAAAAGACCTGGAATAGCACCATGGGGTAATTATCACCCTGAATCGAACACAGTTGTAAAAATTTTTTGGCAACTTGTGTGTGTGTGTGTGTGTACGAGAGAGAGAGAGAGAGAGAGAGAGAAGAAAATTTTGTTGGTTTTCTGAAACTGGTTGTTTCTGTCTCTCAGAGCCCTGAACAGCAAAAAGAAGCATCAAACGAGTGAAACAGTTGAAGTTGAGTCTCTCATGCATAAGAGGGAAGACCCATTATGAATCTGGCCTCCTCTTTTTTCTAATTAATTAATTCAATCAAATTGAGTTAAAAATGACAAATATTTGCGTTGAGAAATAGAAAGAAACCATTTTTCAAATGAAATTGAGTTGATATTTTCTTTTTTTCTTAAATTGAGCAACAGAAAGAGAGAGAGTTGCTGGCTTTTGCTTTCTGAGTTCGGCGAAATGCAGCATTAGCTAATAGAAGACGGTTCCATGATTATCTCATCATCTTGGTGGGGATGGTTCAACCAAAGGCAAACAAACCAAAATCTTACCTTTGTGAACTATCAAACCAAATACAAAAACACAGAGAGATACAGAGTCAGTGAGTATTTCATTACTTTAATATTTAATAGGGTTCATTATTGAAGTGGAGACACTGACATGGCTTCTTAATTACATAAAAGAACAAGAAAAATATATGGCTTCTTAATTAAATTTGAGCTGGGATTAAGGATTAAGGATTTCTATCAAGTCCTTGACTTCTTGTAAGCTGGGGCATTAATGAAATTTACAGAAACAAAAGGTTTTTTTATTTATTTAGAGCCTATTTGGAATCATATTTATAAGTACTTGTAAGTATGTTTTAAATATATTAAAACAAAATTTTTCTCACATACTTACTTTATATTTTATAAACCATATTTAAAAATTTATTTATAATTCATTTCAAAACAACTGTTAAAAGGTCCACATTAATGTCAATTGAATCAAGGGGCTATTATGGAGATATTAATTAAAGGAATATTTGGGAAGTAAGTACATGAAAGTATATTTTTTTAAAGATATTTTTTAAGTGTTTATGTTTTTCAGACACCCTTTAAATTTAAACAATACAATATAAAACTCCTTAAAGTTTTCTTCTTCTTCTTCTTTTTGATTCTTAAGGTTGCGGGTTGGATTATTTATGAACATGATGGGCATCTGAATTACGCAGGAAAAAACATTAATTGAGGTTGAATTTCTGCGGTTTGGTTAGAATACATGTGGGGGAAGAGTTGAAAAAGACCAGACCATACTGTTTAAAGATGGGGTTGTGAGGTGCTGTACACTGCAGAATACGGAAACACTGATGAGAGAGAGAGAGAGGGAGGGAGGGAGAGGGAAGAAGAAAATGGTTCCAACAAAACCTTGAGAGAGAAATCCAGTCAGACTGAGACAGGGAGAAAGAGAAATTTTGAAGGGGCAGGGGAAAAAAATAGAGAAATGAGATCCATTTCCCACACAAAAACTCCATCTCTTTTTGAACTATTATAAAATCTATAAAAAAATTATGCTATACATAAATTATAAATAATAAGAAAATAATTTATTATAATTCATACATATAATAAAATTCTCAAATTTTAGAGTCACCAAATGAATCTTAACTTTTAATTTATTTTGAATGATTTTATGATAAGAAACTAAAGGATATTGAAAAATGTAATTTGAGACTTCAAATCATTTTTTTAATTTTTTTTTACATAATATTTGAATTTGAGGTCGTTCACTTTAAATATATTTATTTATAGTTTTCTCGAGAGAATTTTAAAGTCAAAGAATAAACACCATAAACTCGATAAAAAGCTAGTAGTGAAAAATATTTTCTTTATTTCTTTAAGAGTTTATGCTCCTCCGGTCCTTAATATAAGACCCATTTAACTAATTTGATTAGATTAAGAAAGTTAGGTAAATTAGTTAATTATAAGAAAAGTGACACATTTTTCCTAAAACACCATAATCATCTTTCTTAATACCCCATCTTCCTCTTCTACTTGATTATGGTTGAGAGAGTATCCATAAGGGTAATTTAGAGAAAATTGATAAATATAAGAAAGAAGTCTTATATTTAGGACCAAAACTAACTCAAGAATTGGGTCCTATATTAAGGGCCGAAGGAATATTAGTGTTAACAATTTCTTACCTCAAAATGAACATTAACAACTAAAAGGTAGCTAAAAATTTAAAGATATGTAACTTTGTCATTTTTTTTTAAAGATATACTAATTAATAAATAAAAATAGGAAGATTTGTAACATTATGAAACATATATCATATTTAAAAAATAGACTTAAAATTCATATATTTTTAATTTTCAAGAACCAGATAATTTTCCATACAAAGAATCAAATAGTACAGCCTGTTTTTAAGCGATTAAACAATATATTCTTAAATTAAAGAAACTAATTAAATAGTCCATATTTACACATATGGTAATTAAAGTTAAATAGTTGTGAAAGTTGGATTGGATGATTTACTTTTAGTTTAAGGCTTAGTGGTACTTATTAAAAGTTGATGCCTATGATGTGTGGTGGTATGTTTGGCATATTCGTCTTTTTATGAACTCACAATAATAGTTTAGAGGAAATTATTTTGAGTGATGGGAGCATCAAATATAATGAATGTGGGGCTCTATACCTTACCCACCCAAATAATATATTGTGTTTATTTATATATATATATATATATATATTATGTGGGCCTAACAGAAAAAATAAGAGTGAGCCCCAAGCATGATGTGAACATTCACAACTAAACCACAAAAAATAAAAAATAAAAAACATTAGAAGGAGAAATTGCAACTTTACACGGTTCTCAAGGAAAACAAATTTGCAAATTCAATTAAAAATATTTTTTGGAAAAAAAAAGACTTAGTAGAAACAAATTTAAATTGTTTACATTAAATTCAAATAGTGTGTGTATGTGTACATATGTGCGTATGTTAATAGAAAGGGTTTTGGCCCCGCGATCTTGAATTCATGTTTGTGTGAATGCCTAAAATATCTTTGGAGAGTTACTCCAATTGGGCCCTAAAATGTTTTTTTCAAAAATAAAAATAAATCTCTCATTATAAATTTAATTGGCAAACAGTCTCTAGGATGATTGATTGCACAAGAGAAGATTAGTTCCACACAAAGAAAGATAAATTACACAAAGAGAAGATGATTTGCACAAAATAGTACTTTGATATAAGGGATTAATTTACACACAGGGAAGATGACTTGCATATAAAAGAATTTTATTTTCACAAAAGAAGATTATTATACACAAAGGAAGATAAATTGCACATAAAAAAAGTCAAGCTGCACACAATAGAAGTTCAGCGGCACAAAGTCCTTAGATCCCATTTGCCAATTAATTTTTTAATGAGGGATTTATTCCCAATTTTCTTACATTTAAAACTAAAACAATCATGTAGTTATATTAAAAAAAATTATTGAAACTATCTTTTTAAATGAAGCAAATGGATCTTGAATTCAATCTTTTTATTTAATCTATGTTTAATTTGATGACATTTTTATATTTATTTCCTTCAAACAAAAAATGACATAAATGACATCAAAAAGAAAAAATAATTAATTAATTAAATTCAAAATAATTTGGATCTATTTCAAAAGAACATGTCAAACCAAAAAATTTAGATCAAGTAGTTAGGGAAGGACAAAGCTATATGAAAATTAAAATGAGAAACTTGTTTCAAAAGCACAATTTGTTTGACCATGATTACATGGGCATTATATTAATTATTACAATATTAATTTACGGCAATATTCTTTTGGTATGTTGTGTGCAAACACACAAAAAAAAACAAAGAGCCCTTCTGTAATATGGACATTATAATATCTTACATGAAGGGTCAATCATCATTTTTAAGAAGGGGATCAAGGCATTGCTTTGCATGCTAATCATTATTTATTACCAATCCAAAAAACAAAGAAGAAGGAATCTTCATATTTTGTGTTTGATTTATTTAATAATGCAAAACCCTTTCTTTTGGTTTCAATATTGTGTTTAATTTTTATTGTTTTGGTTATTACTTATTTATGAAACCTAACAACTCTAGCTAGCCGTACCCACCTTTAAAAAAAATTAGAATTTTAGAGAAAATAGACGCTTTGTTAAATGTTGCTTAAATTTCAAATATAATCTACTTTTTTTTAAAATACCTAAATTAATCCGATTTTAAATTTCTCATTAAAACACCCCTTCATTAAAATCACTGATAAAATTATATTTTGTTTCAATCATTGATATTCTTTTTTTTTTTCGGTAAATAAATCATTGATATTTCAATGAAAGAATTTAAAACTAAACAAAAATATGTTGTCGATCCTTCTACTTTTGAAAAGTCTGTGCATATTACAATGCTTGGTTCAAAAAAAAATCCAAATACATTAATATCATTGATATGTTAGTTAAGAAATTAAAACTCAAGCAAAATTTGTTGCAAATTGTAAATTTTATTTGTCGAAAGATTTTTTTTTTTGTATTTTGTAAAAACCATGTACAATAATTATAAATTAAATTAAGCAAACTATATTTTTAATGTACGAAATTATAAGTTAAAAATTAAAAAATAGTAAGATTTAATTTTTACAATTTAAGAAAAATATCAATTAAAATATAAATTGATTAGTAAAAAAGCGACAAGTTAAAAAATAGAAACTTTCGTTGTAATGTACTAAGTGCTGGCTCTTGTAATGGATTGATGGATACCAATTTTATCTCTATTTAAGCTTTTTTCCGTTTCTTATTATGGGAGGATAGAAAATCTTTTTTTTTTCCCCAGTCACATCAAAGTCTATATTAAATGAAAAAACTAAACAAAATCTACAAAATATTACCTTTATATTTAATTGAATTGTTTGTTATTCTTTTTTAATCTGTCATATTTCTAACTAAATATTTAAGAAAATTTTTTGCAACTTTATAAACTTCATTAAGCTTTTTATATAATTTCCCTTTTATTTTTAAGAAATGTAGTTATTTAATTTTTAAAATTATATTTATAGATAATTAAAATTTATTAATTTTTAAACTTATTTTAATTAATTTTTTGTTTTTTATTATGATATTTATTAGAAGTGATTTATATGAATTTGTAAAGTGCAAAATATATAACTTTATTTTATAAATGTTAAATTTAAAATTAATGTACAAACATAAAATTTTCATAAAAGATTATCATAATAAATTTTTAATTATATACCTTGTTTGAGGGTTGTGATGAGTTTTATTTCTCCAAAATAAAAATATCCTTTAATCAAGGGGAAAGCGACAAGTTAAAAAATAGAAACATCAAAGTATTGAACTATAGTTACATGGTGAAAACTTGTGGGGTCATAGGCCTCATTGTAATCCACTTCCACATAATGTCATTGGAAGCTTTCTTACTCTCTCCCTTTAACTCTTTTTTTCCCGTTTCTTTATTATGGGAGGACAGCAAAGGCGGCAGTCACATTCAAAGGCTTCCTGGAATATTAAACCATAAAAAAAAACTAAATTTTAAAATCTATAAAAGATTGTTTAATAATTTACAATTGAATTGTTTATTACTCATTTTTGTAAGTCCTCTATCATATTTATAAGGTAGAGAGAGAGGGAGAATAGATTTTGTTAAACTAATTAGAAGACATGTCATTAATTTTTTTTATCACAACTTCTCCCTTTTATCTTTCATTAAATATTAATGTATGTTATTTAATTTTTAAAATTTGTATATTTAATAAGAGTAAAGTCAAAATTTTATTAAATTTTTAAAGAGAATTAATGAGTTTTTGAATTTTTGGTTGATTATAATAAAATTTATTAGAAGTGATCTATAAATAGAATTTGAAAAAGTACAAAAGTATATATAACTTTATTTTATAAATGTTAGAACTTTCAGTATTTCATGGCTACGAACACACCAATAGAGATAACAAGAGTTGGGGTCATAACTAACATACTACTTCCGATCCTAATTATAAGAGCCAGTTGACTAATTTGAGGAGATTAAAGAAATAAGTTGAGTTAGTTATTTCTCCTAAATAGGTGTTGTCTTTCCTAAAATATCCTTGCTAATCAAGTGTATTGACTAGAACTACAATTATTAGAAGGACTATCTTGAAAAAAATTGAGTAAAGATGAGAGACAAAGTGGATTGGGGTTTTATATTTAGGACCAAAATAAAAGTCAAATAGGGCCTTATATTAAGGATCGAGGGTAGTATTAAAGAACAAGTGGTAATTTCTAACATCATCATTTGCTAATTGATTAATTTTCAAATTGTAGAGTAACATTTGAACTATTGAATTTCTAAAGACCAGATTTAAAAATGAGGTTAAATTTTTAAAATGGAAAGAACTAGTTTTTCATAATATGACGAATTAAGGTTTAAATTTTTATTCAGAGAGATGCCTATATTTAGCACCTGATAGTACTTCAAACATAATTACTTCTAATAAAAAAATATTTATACTTAGCAAAAAAATTCATTCTTTTTAAAATTATCACTTGTTCTCCAAAAACTAAATTAAATTAATTTTTCTTCAAAATTAACTGTTTTTACTAGTTATCAAATATTTTTTCCTCCAATGCATATATATATTTATATTGTTGGAGCCAAGGAGTAGTATATATGTATGTTCATGTGTGTGTGGGGAGTGGCTCACTTGGCATGGCGCATTGTGAAGTACCAATAATTACAAAATCCAGTTGTACTTAGACCCACCACTATATGTGTATTATTCTCCCAAGGAAGATTCCCCAGTTGAAAGAATATGCATACTTATTATTTAATCACATTAATAATTATGCTTTGTTTATGACTTTAATTCACATGGAAGACCTAAATTGTGTCTTATAAAAAGTGAGTTTTTATTTTAAAATAATGCACAAGTTCTTACAAAGGTTCCACAGTTATTAAATACCTAGTCAAACTTTTTCATTTTCTTAAAATAATATTTCAAATAAATTACACTAAATTTTCTTAGACTAATTATATCTCGTTTCTTTTTAAAATTTGAGTTTTAGTCTCTGAAATTTAATCTCATTCTATTTTTTGTTCTTAAAATTTGAAGCAAATGATCTTGTTTCTTCAAACCTTATTTCACGATTTAAAAACATTATTAGAAGACCAAAAACCTTAAAGCAGACTAAAATTCAAATTTTAAGAATTAATAATCATATTAATCCCTAAAATTTTCATATTGATGGGAATACATGACAAAAGCTTTCGTTCCTATTTATGTTTTATAAACAATGAAGTTTGTTTATTGTAATATTAAAAGTAAGATCACAATATCATGGGGGAGTTTTATCTTTAGAAGCCCATTATTAAAAATTAAACTACAATCTCAACGATAATGACAATAGCTAGGGGATTTTTGCCACGATAAGGGATGATCTTGTAAATATTCACTTTTAGGTATCCGGCTATCTAAATCGAATAAACGAAAGGGAAAATTATTCCTAAGGATTAAATTTGTATAAACGATTTGTTTCTAAGAACGTTGAGTGTCAAACGCTTATATGGCCATTTTTGTAAATTTTTCTAGTGAGTGTTAAATGTACTTGAATCTGGTCTTTAGGAATAATTAGCTTCTGAATTTAGTTTTTATGTACTATATTCTATCCTTAATATAAGAATTAAATAACTAATTTATAAATATTAAGAAAAGTAATTAAGTTAGTTATTTATAATAAATGGACGTTGTCTTTCCTAAAACACCCTTATTAATCATATGTATTGGAATTAACTTTTGATGAAGGCTCCTTAACATATGTAATTATCATAGGGAATATTCATGAACGAAATGAATAAATATTGAAAACAAAGTAAATTAAAATTTTATATTTAGTAACAAATTGAATATTTAATTGATTCTTACATTAAACATCAGAACTAGTATGTATTTTTCTCTAAATAAAATAGCTAAAGTACTACCTCATATTTATATAAAGAGACCTTTGTCTAACATAGTATTATATTCTTGATAGGTCTGATCACCTCATGTTAATGGCTGATTTATGTATACCGTTCAAAAGGGTAGGAAAAAGCCATGAAAAATTTTTAGTTTGATAATCCTAAACCTTAAACCCTAAAAGAGTAATCATCCTAAAATTTTAGTTCAAATTAATAGAAATAATAGAACTTTTGTTTACCATAAGAAGTGAAAGGATCCATGATCATTGGCTGACATGGTAGTGTAGACCACACTATCTTGTCAAATTCTCTCCATTTTATTTCATATACTACCTCCAGTGTTTAACATAAGAACTAATTGACTAATTTGAGTAGATTAAGAAAGTTTGTTAGGTTAGGTATTTGTGATAAATAAGTATTACCTTTCCTAAAATACTCTTACTAATCAAGTGTATTAGTTTTAACATTTAATGAAATATTCAACATGTGTAATTACTATAAGGACTAACTTAAAAATAAATAAATATAAGAGACAAAGTGGATTGGAATCTTATATTTAAAACCAAATTAAAAATCAAATTAGACTTGTTAGAAGTACAATCTGCCATCCATTATGAGTTGGCTTCTTGTAAATCAATACTAAGCTCTCTTTCTTCTTTGCTCATGTCAAATCCAATACTTTCAATTAGATCTTCAGCCTCTCTTTTTTTGTAAACTTTGTTTTGGCCAACATCCCTTTCTGAAAACTTTTGAATTTGAGATTTTCATCCCAAGTTCTCTAAATTATTCATCAATATAGAGCTTTTCTTTACAAACATGATAAAGGCAATGATAATAATTTTTTGTTCACTTTTTTTCCCTTAAGCGCGAATGAATGAGTTGCGTTTAAAGATGATTGAGTTCTTTAATTTAAGAGGTGTTTGGGCAGCTTTAAAAATACTTCTCGGAAGTACTTTTTCGCAAATCAAGACAAACTCCTCTACATATTTACTTCGTATGTGGTAAAATCACTTTTAAAACCATGGTTTCGTTTCTATCCAAACACCCGCTTAGAGATTTTCTCCGTTTATGGTATAATCAAGAGCGTACTCTTCATTTATAGTTTTTCCTTTTGAATTGCTTCTAATTCTAGCTCTTTTTCACCATTTAGGAATCACACTTTTCTATTCCAAGTAAATTTTCTGATCGTCCTTCTTCTATCAAATTTTTCTGTCCATAGAAAAACTAGAGCCATAGGTTTATTCTAAAGTGTCCCAGATCTCTTTGGTACTGGAACAATGATGTTTAATATTCTCAGAGTCTTTTAGTGCTATGCATTGCTCTAAAATTGAGATGTGACACAACTTTTTTCTCAGTGATCTTGGGGCCTTCCTTTTTTGAAGTTGATATCATTTTCTATGATATCCCACATGTAGATATCATCAAGAGATTCAAGATAAATATTCCTTTAATTCTTAACATGAGAATTACTTAATTAATCTGGATAAATTAAGAAAGCTAAATAAATTAGTTAATTTTAATAAGTTTAATATGATCTTCCTAAAATACCCTTTTGATTATATGTTAACTTATAAATTAGATTAAAAAATAATAACTATGGGAGATAAAATAAATTAATGTTTTACAACCAAAACCATCTCCCTAACTAACTCCTATATTTAATACCAAATTCTTAATTTATGCTGGCTAATGGTAGTATTAAAAAAAAAAAAAACTTGAGATATTCTATTTAAAATATGGTTGAACAACTGTCTCCTGAACATTGAATATGCGATACCCTTCCAATTAGAACTTTGATACCTAGACCCCTTAGATAATTTATATTCAACTCAAAATATATTTGGAAAAGACAAGATTGATGCTTTTTACTGATATTAAATACAACATAAATAATTTCTTCTTATTTATTCATATTTTCTGACCCGTGCTACGTAAAACACGGGCACCAAACTAGCACGGACACCCTATTTTTATGAGTTATTTTATAATATTTTTATCAAAACTTTTTATAAAAAGTTGGGGGAGAAAAAACATTATTCAACCAACAATTGGGCTTTGCAAAAAGCCCAGGACCAAGATAGGCCGAAAACCTTACCCATCTGGCACGGACGACGCCCTCTTAGAAACAAATCATGCAATTGGAAAATTTTTCAGAGAGAATTACAATCAGATCCTTAAAAAAAAAAAAATTACAAAACAAGTTTCAGAAGTCATCATTTTTTTTACTCTGAACTTGTCATACAGACTGCTTAAATTTTTATTAAGGTTTTTTAATAATTATATTTTTTTTCTTTGGGCTTGATTGTAATTCTTCCAATTTTTTACCCTTATGTACCAAAGTTTTTCACCCGTATTTCCTTTATGCTTATGGTATCAAATGATAGGCATGTAGTCTTCTAATATCAATTTTAAATTTTATTTAATATGCTATGTTTTAATCTCCTATACTACTCCGTCCAGTCTTAAATATCAGAATTAGTAGGGACATTTGCTTTCTTCATAATATGTTAATCCATTTATTTTCCAAATTTATAATTTTTTCCAAACTATTACTGTTGATTTCATATATGAAAGGAAATTTTCTTCCATTGGGGGTAGTGATCAAAAGAGGCATTTTAGAGAAAGGACATATTTATTATAAATATAAATTTAATTTTTTTCAATAATATTTGTAAATTCCAACCCTGGTATTTAGGATCGGAAGGAGTACTTGAATATAAATGGTACTTTTTTTCAATAACATTTTTTATTTGATGAGCTATATCTAGTATATTTATTTGAATTTTAATCAATGTTGCTAACTATAGAATTGATATGATGAAGGTGGAGCCTAACATGTGAGTGAGGATCAATACTTCTACTACTTCTGGTCCTTAATATAAAAATTACTTTGATTTTTATTTTGGTCTTAAATATAAGACGACAATTTATTTTGTCTCTCATGTTTATTTATTTATTCCTAAGATAGTCCTTGTAGTAATGATAGTTTTAACTAATACACTTGATTAATAAGGATATTTTAGAAAAAAATAACATCTATTTATTATAAATAACTAACTTAACTAATTTTCTTAATTTACTCAATAACCAGCTCTTATATCAAGGATTAGAGGTAGTAATTAAGAAGACTAATTACTATTGTGATTCAACTTCATCCTTCTCATTGGTTAATTTGCTGTGTCCTTTCTTTATCATTGCTGTCGTCATTTTCTGCTTTGTGCTTTCCCTTCTGTTTTGCTTCGTTTTTTTGCCTTTGTTGCTCTGAAGTTTCTGCTGCTTCCTTCCATGGCAATATAGGATCCTTCTTGCCTATGGGAATTTTGCTAAAAGGAAGCCTTCGCATCACCAACTACTACTACGTAAATAAAAATATTTTAAAATGAGTTTTTAATAGGTGAAAAGAAATTAAAAGAAGGATGCACCTTGAATTATTTTCTTTTCTCGATTGCATCTAACACCTTAAAGTATTTTGTGGTGTATTCAGCATTTTAAAATATATTTTTTGTATTTCTAACACCTCAAAGTATTTTTAACGCACTCAAATATTTTTTAGTGTATCCAGCACTAAGGCAAAAAAAAAAAAATTCAGAATGCTGAATGCATTTGAAAAATACTTCAAGATGTTAAATGCATCACAAATACCTTGTAATACTGAATGTACTCAAAAAAATACTTCGGGTGTCGGATGCACCTTAACCTTAAAAGAATAAACCTTCGTTTTGTGTTTTTTATGGCCCTTTAATGCATCTAAGTTAAATTTCACTATTGGTTTGTGCCACCTCTCATCATGCATAAACTGCCAATCAACTAACCTGCAAGAGCAAAGAAATGAGGTGCCATAGGTGTGAATTGCCAGTTACTAAAATAAAACGTTGCATATAAAATACCAAGCGCTATCCCATTCCACTACACATAAACATTCACTATTCAAGCAAGGCTTGAGATTTTCTCCAATGGCTGCTCTCTGGTTCGTCTTCCTCCTTCCACTCATCACATTCGGCCAATCTCAGTCCACAAGTGGAATCAACCAAACTGATCTGCAGGCAGCCATGGCTGACATGAGAGCAAGGTCTTACCATGGATTTGTAATCCTCTTGAAAATCCTTAACAGCATGCCAAACTCCCTGCAAACCTCTGATCTAACGTTTCTCATGCCAAATGATGAAGAATTATCCCAATTCTCAATTACTCCAGACCATCTCCAAGATTTCATACTCAGCCATTCTATTCCAACCCCATTAGTCATCAATCAATTGCTACGTTTTCCAAATGGCTCTCTGGTCCCTTCTAGCGTTCCAAACAGGATGATCAGCATAACCAACAGCAGGAGATCAGGAATGTTTCTGAACAATGCAAGGATTATCACACCCAATGTGTGCATCAGCTCTTCCATAAGGTGCCATGGAATCAGTGCTGCTTTAGAATTTGGCCACATAATTCCAAATCACCAAGCTTTGGGTTTTAAGGATTCTGCAAAGAAAAGTAACATACCAAAACCAACCTCCTCTGTCAAACACAAGAGCATCCCACCTTCCAAATAAGCAAAAGAATAGTTACTCCTTGGGTGTAATGTTAGTGTCATTGATGATAAAATATCAGTCCTACTTTGTCTGCAGCTATGATGTATCTGGCCTTGAGGCCAGTGATACAACTCAGATATATATGGAATAAAACTTCGCTATTGTTTACCACAATGTCAAAATTATAGCACTCACACAGATGGTCTTTACAAAAGCAGACTTATTGTACAGAACAGAAGAACAAGCCTAGCTTCAAACTGCTTTAAGCTTTTAATAAGATCTCTTTCCTATATAAAGGCTGATAAAACTGTCTTAAAAATCCAATGGGATTTGATTGACTCTTGATTAATGGTCCAATAGAAGATATTCCTTTAATATGGTAAAAGATTAAAACATACACAGCACTAATACCCATGGATTTGTTCAGACGCTCATTAGGCTGACTCTCTGCCTTGGTAGGAACACTATAGAGCAGATCACGGATTTTAGAATACATCAGCATCTGAGATGGGTCACTGGCACCACCACTAGTACTTTGTGAAGCACAAGAACGCTCCTGCAATTTGATCTTCTCACAGAGGTATTGCTTCTCAGCTTCAGCCTCACTTAATGGTTGTTTCAAGGATTACCTCTAGTCTTAAATATAAGAGCTAGTTTGACTTTCAATTTGGTTATAAATATAAGACCTCAATTCAATTTGTCTTTCATATTTATCCATTTTTCCTAAGATAGTCTTTGTAGTAGTTGCACATGTTAAATGTTTCATCAAATGACACATGATTAGTAAGGGTATTTTAGAGAAGACAACACCTCTTTATTACAAATAACTAACTTAACCAATTTCTTTAATCTATTTAAATTAGTCAACTAGTTCTTATATTAAAGATCATAGATAGTAGTTGCGAGTATATTCTTCCTCTGATTTGGCCAGAGCAATTCTCTGGAGCCTCTCAGCCTCTCGTTTAGCTTCATTAGCCTTCAGCTGGAACATATCAGCCTCTACAGTTTTAAGCCTCATGATTCTCTCCAGTTTTTCTATCTGTAATTTCTGTTTTTTTCGCCTGTCCATCTTCAGTTCTGCTGCTTCCCTCGCTTTATCTGCTAATTCTCGATCACAAGCCTCAAGAGCCAAGCGAGCCTTAGGACCAGAGGTAGTAAATGTTAATTAATTTGGATAGATTAAGAAGCTGGAGAGCAATATTCTTTATCAAAGGCAGTCATCAACTTTCACCTTTTATGGTTTCTTACCTATTCTGCGGTTCTTAGTGAACCAATTTTCGTCTGTTTCACGTGTTTTGTGCATCAGTTGTTGTTGGTGTGTTAGTTTCCTTGGCCCTATGTTGGTTTCACAAGGTTGTCTCTCTCTGTTTTTTTTTTTTTAACAATCAAAATGCATCTCTCGCCATCCAGCACTAGACACCTCAATTTTCACAAAGACTGAAGTTAGAAGAAAATTGTGATTCAAACTATAAAACCTTGTTAAGTTAGTTAAATGATTTTTTTTTTTTAATGTTTATCCCTATTAGATATAGGAGAGAGATGAGAGATCATAAAAGTGGAACATTAAATGCAATCTTATCATTTTTAAGGATAAAATTTTGAGAGACATTTAATGGTTAAACTTTCATTTCTTAGTATATGAGAAAAGTTAACCAATTTCTTATATTATATTATCTCATGTCCTAATTATAAGAGCTAGTTGACTAATTTGAGGAGATTAAGAAAAGAAGTTAAGTTAGTTATTTGTAATAAATAGGTGTTATCTTTTCTAAAATATTCTTACTAATCAAGTATATTGACTAGAATTACTATTGTTAGAAGGACTACCTTGAAAAAAAAATATATAAATATAAGAGACAAAGTGGATTGGGGTTATATTTAGGACCAAAATAAAAATCAAACGAGGTCTTATATTAAGGACCGGAGGTAGTATTATCTACAAGAGGGAGTATCTTTTTGCTCAGATTTCTTATGCTGCACAATTGCAATCTCTTGTTAACATTTGTTGTTGGTGTTTACGTGTTGGGTCACAACTATTCAAAATCATCTCAATTGGCTCGTGCTCTTTTCCAGTGACGCTTGTGTTAAGTTTTTTAATTCTCAACCAAGAGTCTTGACTACGAGGTTTTATGGTTGGAGTTTATGAATGGGAGCCTAATATGGCTACTACACAGGTCCACTTCTGCTCTATTCATGTTTGAATTAGGATTGAAGGTCTTTCTCTTAATTATGGTTCTTCGTCCATTGGTCAATGTCTTGAACCATTGCTAGGTGAATATTTGGGCTATGATTACTCATGTTTAAGTAAGCGAGGCGGACTTATCCTAGAGGCGGACTTATCCTATGTTTGGCACGAAGGAAATGGAGGGAAGGGAAAATGAAAAAATTTTCACAAACTCGATTTGAAAAATTTAAAAAGTGAGATTATAAAATTTTAATAAAAAAAATATAGAACAAAATAATAATAAAAATTAATTAAAAACTTTTAATGCTACTTTATTAATTTTTTAAATCAAACTCATTAAAGTTTTTCCTTCCCTCTTTTTTTTTTCCCTTCATTTTCCTCATATCAAACGGAGCCTTAAGGTATCTCTTCTAGGATTCTACTTGTTATATTTGCCGCAGGTTTAGCTTCAAAATTGGGAAAAGGTCGATGCTTTCCTTCTTCATCAAGTATAGCACGGTTGTTCCTATCGTTATTGTGGTTAGATAGGGGAGTGTATTCATTAGAGTGTTCATCTAAATTTGAACTATTTATATTGATTTTAGATGGTCCAGATTTAATTTAATTTTTTTATGTATTTTAATTAACCTTTTACTTTAATAGATACGTAATTCAAAATAAAAATAATCTATTAACTAACATTTCCTTTAAAAAATAGATTTATCATTAAAAATTGCATATTAAAAATTTTAAATCGAAATCTTTCATTTCGGAATTTTAATGATTTAGATTGTATTACAATAATAAACAAACAATGCTTATTATTGTGATAAGTACCGAATGAAGTCCTGATTAGGTAGACCATGTCTTTAGGCTTTGTCATAAGATGGGACAATATTCATAATGTTGCTTGTAACGTTTGCCAATTCTTCTTATTCCTTTCAAAGGCATATTGAGCTTTAAGCTTAGGCCTCTTCTTTCATTTGATTTGGACTTACCTTTAAGTTCTAAGCACATATATCCTCTTTTTGAAGATAATTTTATTCAAAATACTAGTAGACACTAAATTCTCACTAAGATAAGTGCCCGCATTTAGTATAATAGAGGCATGTGCTATGGATAACCATGGGTGACATTCTCTTCTTGATAGAGCATGATCTATACTCTAACTCATTTAATCATGTTGTCATTGAGAGTTCAAGCATTGGACCAATAGCTTCTTGTTGGTTTTTCATTCACTTCATTTCTAAATTTGTCTTCTGAGTTGAATTAATATGTGCAATTTAGCAATCCACAAGTTCTCATTAATTATTTGTAGCAAAATTTTGGCAACAAATTTGCACTCTTTAGTGAACATTTATTGTTATTATTCAATCACAAGACAATATTAGGAATTAAGAAGTTCAATTTAGCAATTGACAAATTTATATTAGCCATTTATAACAAAACTTTTGCAATTCTTTAATAAACTTTATTGTTAATCACAAGGTAAATTTATAAATTAATAAATACTAGTATTATTTAACAATTCATAAGTTCTCATGAGTTATTTACAACAAAAGTTTTGCAATAAAGTTGTCACAAAAGCTCTAATAATTATCTATTGCCGGAGCATCGGCCACTAGCAGAGTGGAAATTGACTATTAATAGCAGTAGAGGTGCTTTTGAAACAAAATGGAGAGAGGTGTCTAAAAAAAAAAAATTATATGGAGCAATATGGTAAAATGTCTAAATTACAAATCCCAAATTAAGTCCATAGGCCAATTAGGGATTTGTGAAATTTATCAGCTTGATTTGGGATTTTCTTATTTCATGTGACTTTTAAAGGGATTTTTAATTTTGTAAATTATATTTATTGTAAAATTTTTGAGTAAAATACTCTTACCTCCCTCACATTGATTAAATGTTTTATTTTTAAAATATAGTTTGTCCATTTTCAATTTTATTTATTTAATTAGTATGTAATAACAAAAAGGTGACAATAAATTAAATCTAATCTCCAGCTTAACATCAAACTAAAACGACTTTTTGGTTGATGATGAAAAAATGGTTTTGGCAAAAAAATAAAGTAATATAAAGGCAAAAATCCTATATAAAATAAAATGAAAAATCCTATCTACAACCTTTAGCACAGCAGAGATTTAGGCCATCATATATGTTACAACCGATGGAATCTTGGTGAGTTTGCATCGGAAGCCAATTAACTATCCATCCTCCTTATTCCAAATAGCTCCTGCACATCTGTTATCAAGGCTTCAAATTCAACAAATTGCTGATGGGTGCTTTAGATAAAGTAAGATTTCATAATAATGGGTAAAATGATTTTACTATCCTCATTTTTACCTCTAGTCGACTTTTCACTGATTTTGTTTTAAATTTCTAAGTTCGTATTCCTGATAGAACAAACAGTTTTCAATTTTTTTCCCCAATAATTTAGGGGTATTGAGGTAAATTGATAAAATTTCTAAATTCTAATTTAGCTCATATTCCTTGAGCAATTATTTCTTAAATTTAGCAACCACATCGAAATTTGGACAATTTAGTTGTTTTTCTAAGAGATTTTCCCAAAATAAAATGACTTATATTTTTTTTCGGCTGAAAATAAAATGACTTGTGTGTGTATATGTGTGTATATTCGTTTTTTACTGCTTCATTTTTCTTTTTGTCTTTTTAAGACTTGTTTAGATGGATTTATAAATAGTTTCAAATATGTTTTACCAAATATAAAATAAATATATAAAGAGAGTTTTGTTTTGTTTAAAATTACGTTTTGAACTCAAGCTCCAAATAAAGCGTGGGGAGAGCCTCGGTCACCCGGCCTCCGTCCTCCATGCCCTCTAATTTCCAATTTTCAAATAACCGAAGAACTGGAAGGCAGTCATCTCGCCAGTCTTCACTGCTTTCTGTTAACATTTTTCTTTCCATCTAATCTCAATGCTATAAAAACCCTAAACCCTTGAAGCGTCGCACTTGTTAGAATCCTCCAAGTGATAAGAAATGTTTTCTTCTGGAACGAAGAAGTCCAATGTGAACTCTCGGAGACAGCAGCCTCCTGGTACCACAGCGATCGATTCTCCGATCACTCCTCTCGGTGAGAGACGAAGTTTATTCCCTGATAACACTGTCCCAAATCGTCCAAGTACTGGCACCCCCGCTCCTTGGGCTCCTCGCTTGTCAGTTTTGCCAGGTAACTCTGTCCTTCTGCATGGTTTGCAACTTTGAAATTCATAGTAGTAGTATTGTGCTTTGCAACTTGAGCAAATGCTCTTTTCTTTCTAATGTATTGTTTTAATAATGAAAATTGATGTTTAATACTATTTTGTGTTGGGGATATTTTTTGTTAGAGTGGTGAAAATGGAATAAGAGATGCCTTTTGTGTGGCTGGTGTGGTCTTCCAGTTTACATGCTTTTGTGACTCTCAAGAAATTATGTAATAGTTAGCTTATGATTGCTGATTAGTTGGTCTTAATTGGTAACATTATAGCCTTGTTGTAGCTTGAAAGGTGTAATTAGACGATAAATTGTGCCAATGGCGGATATAAGTAAAACTGGTCGGGTTTGATGGTACATAGCTGTGCCAGCTGAAAGGGGGCATGTTTTCATCGAAATCCTACTCACATTTTGAACTTTGAGGCCATTGCAGTTAGCCACCATGAACCTTCAAGCGCATCAATCAAACCCCTGAACAGTGGGTTACCTTGTTAATGGTCTTTGTATTCATCAAATGTTGAGTTACTGTAAACCTTGTGATGGTGACATCATCGTTAAAACATGCATCTTTGTTCTATGTGATTATTTCACTTGTTTTGAGTATTCCTTACATTCAACGTGTCTTTTTTCCCAAAAGATAAAATTTTAAGTGCAAAGTTGAGAAATACAGCTCAATGGATTTAATTTCTATTTTTAGGGGAGATAAAATTAAATTAAAAGTGAAATTGTCATAGAACATGCTGATGGTATTTTAATAATCATGCCACATGATTGTCTTTAACTGATACTGACCTAACAGCATGGATGCGAGGACTTATTACCAGTTTTCCTGTAATTTAATGGTTTAAAATAGATTTGAAAACTCATAGTTCTTCAGGGCATGCGTGTAAATATTTCCCTGGTGAGGTCATTTATTTTTTATTATTATATTTTTAAAAGTTTTGGTGCTTGACGATTTTGAATATGTCTTTGCAATGATCCAAACTGTGAACCGTATGTGCTTTTGAAATTTCTTGTTTCTTATTTTCTAATGTTAGTATTGTAGCTCTAACGGTTGTCAAAGACCAGTTCATGTTTTGCTTTAACAAAATGAATATCTGAATGTTTAATTTTCTAAAAATGTGGGCTATGAATGGAAGGATGGAGGAGACAGAGAAAGCAGCATGCCGACCATTTTGCATTTAATTAATGACTTGCTTTTTTTGGGCTCTTGGAATTAGTCTTGCATCTGTAACTTTTATGAAGTGGTGGCTGTGTTAGTCTTTGATATCTGTAGACATTGTTCTCTTGTACTCTCTAGGTTATACAAAATTACCATCGTGATATTGAGAGATTGATAGATATTTAAATGTTTATTTCTTTCTTCTTGTCTTTTCTAAGAAGTAGGAAACAGAAAAGATTTTTTCCCCCCGTATCCTTAGCAAAATTAGAATTGAAAATTTTCAATTTGATTCTCAGTTTAAGAAATTGTTTGCATGAAGTTTCTTCTTGAGGTACTGCTAAGTGCTAACTGTAATGTTTCCCTGTTGTATTTACACAGAATTCCTCAAGTTAATAGAAGTGGAAAAGGGGATGAATCAGAATTGATTAAACCTGTATATGTTGGAGAGTTTCCTCAAGTGGTCTGCGATCAGCAAGCCAGCTTGCTTCTGAAACGAGTTGCTGGTGAGTATGTTTGGTTTTATTGGTTTTCAAATCCATAGTCTAGAATACCACCATATTTGTTTAAAGAGCAGAAGTGAAATAGTGGAGTTGTTAGATAGCACGTGTTACTTGTTCCTACGATGGAGCACTTGATATAAAACGTTCAGTGTTGACTATATTGTCATGCAGTTGAAGATTGCACATGTGGCGGCATTGAAAGGCAGACATCCCTTGCTTGGATTATTTGTGGAAACCAGCTCTTCATTTGGAGCTACTTGTCACCTGCATCTTCAATGAAGTGTGTTGTTCTTGAAATTCCTCCAAATATCTCAGAATAGAGATGGTAGAAAAAATGATGCAAGTTTTTGGTTTCTCTCTGTTATTAATTGGACTAACACATCTGTGGGAACTAATAAAATTGGAAACCATTGTAACTCTGCTGGTGTTGTTTTATGTAATCGAATTACACGGGCTGTCATATATTGGCCTGACATGTATTCACAATCAGAGAATGCTTCAGTCACAAGTCTTGCATCTTCTAATGAGCTGGAGGTTACTTCCACTCCTGATGGGAAAGAAACTCAAGTAGGCAATGGAGACTAAGCAAGGTGGGGAGTAGGTGGAGTAGCTCAAGTGGATCGCGCATGCTTAACTCTTTGATTGCTTCTGCTGTTCCTGGTCATAAGTTTACTTGTGTTGCCCTTGCATGTAGCTCAAATGGTGAACTTTGGGAGTTTTTGTGCAGCCCTTATGGCATTCAGCGAAAAAAAGTATGTGAAAATATTTTGCATTTCCCATCCAAGGGGGTGATTCTGGTCAACTAATCAGCAACAAGGGATATCCAAGGTCAATGACATGGTGTTTTCCTTACCACTTAACAGAGGAATCAAACCGGCAATTTTTAGTATTGACTGATCATGAGATACAATGTTTAGGGGTAGAACTTAGTTCTAATATGCATGTCTCAAAGCTTTGGTCTCAGAAAATTGTTGGGACAGATGCTGATGTGGGTATTAAGAAGGATCTGGCTGGTCAGAAGGGAATATGGCCCCTTGACATGCAGGTAGATGATCATGGTAAAGTGATTACCATTCTTGTTGCAACCTTCTGTAAGGACCGAGTAATTAGTTCAAGCTATGTGCAATATTCTCTTCTAACTATGCAATATAAATCAGACTTGGGTGTGGGGATTATGAATGACAAAATTTTGGAAAAGAAAGCCCCTATAGAGGTGATAATTCCAAAAGCCAGAGTTGAAGATGAAACTTTCTTGTTTTCCATGAGGCTTCGGGTTGGAGGCAGGCCTTCAGGGTCAGCAGTCATAATATCTGGGGATGGAACAGCAACAGTCTCACATAACTATAGGAACTCTACTCGACTATATCAATTTGATCTTCCCTATGATGCTGGAAAAGTGCTAGATGCTTCAGTTCTTCCTTGTGCAGATGATTATGAAGAAGGAGCATGGGTTTGTGTTAACAGAAAAAGCTGGAATATGGGCGATACCTGAGAAGGCTGTTATACTTGGTGGAGTTGAACCACCTGAACGGAGTTTATCACGCAAAGGAAGCTCAAATGAAAGATCTGCACAAGAAGAGATAAGAAATCATACCTTTGCAGGTAATGTTGCCCCCAGAAGGGCTAGTTCTGAAGCATGGGATAATGGAGAGAGACAAAGGTCAGGTTTGAGTGGGATCACACGTCGAACTGTGCAAGATGAAGAATCAGAAGCTCTTCTGAGTCATCTTTTCAATGAATTTTTATCATCTGGGGAAGTTGACAGATCATTTGAAAAGCTAGAAAGTTCAGGTTCATTTGAAAGGGATGGGGAAACAAATGTTTTTTGTGAGGATGAGTAAGTCAATCATTGACACCTTAGCTAAACACTGGACGACAACCAGAGGTGCAGAGATTTTGGCCATGGCTGTTGTTTCCACCCAGCTTTTAGAAAAGCAGCAGAAACATCAAAAGTTTCTCCAGTTTCTTGCCTTATCCAAATGCCATGAGGAGCTATGTTCTAAACAAAGTATGACATTTGTAGCTAGCTGCCAAAAGATTTATTCATGTTAATCTTAGTTTTGCTAACATATATAATTAACACTTTGGCAGTTACATTAATGTGCAAGGTAGGTGTGAGAAATATATTGAATCTATCATGCTTTTATGACTGAGACCGCTATCTAGTAATAAATGTTTTGGCTGATCAGCACATGAAAGTATTGTGATAATTCATTTTAGAACTTGGAGATGGCAAAACACCATTCTTGGACTTCTTAGGCTGCTTTTACATGAAAATGTACTGTGAACAATGAGACAGAATGTTATTCGCTAGTTGTATTCTTGGGCTTATAATTTGGGATTATCTTCGATTATTGTGGGAGGGAGAAGAAAATGAGAGAGACTGAATAATGCTGATTGCTTTGTCTTGTCATCTAGATTTTATATGAGACCATGGAGTTTTTGTTTGGGTAGGTTGTGCTTGTGAATTTTTAATTCTAAATGATGTCAATAGAATTGCTCAGATTGGATGTGAGGGTGGTGGTTAATTTATGGACTATATATAAATTTTTTAGAGAGCATGAAGGTGACAGTAGGTGGACATATGATGCCTAAATTACTTCTTTTACTACTACTACTACTAATACTAGTAGTATTATATTATTATTATTTTCTTATTGGCAGGACAAGCTTTGCAAACTGTCTTGGAGCATGGTGAAAAATTAGCTGCAATGATTCAGCTGAGGGAATTGCAGAATCTAATTAGCCAGAATCGCTCAACTAGTGTTGGCTCCACAAATTCTAGTTTGCAAATTCAGATGTCAGGTGCCCTTTGGGATGTGATACAAATAGTTGGTGAGAGAGCCCGCAGGAATACAGTACTCTGATGGATAGAGATAATGCTGAAGGTTTTTACAGTAAGGTTTCTGAGCTGGAAGATTTCTTTTACTGCTTAGATGAGAGAGTTAGAATGTGTTATAAGCCCCGAACAGCCTTCTGGGATCCTGATCCAGAGGTTATGTGAACTCTCAAATGCATGTGTCACTATAATTAAGACGTGCTTTAACTATAAGAATGAGAATCGTTTATGGTATCCACCTCCTGAGGGTTTAGCACCTTGGTATTGTCAACCTGTGGTACGCAAGGGGGTGTGGAGTGTTGCTTCTGTTTGCTTCAGTTGTTAAATGAAATATCTGGACTTGATATGTATGCAAAATTAGATTTGTATAATCATCTTCAAGCACTAGCTGAAGTGCTGCTTGAGGCATATGCTGGAGCTGAGCGAA